>NC_092781.1:30159720-30864220 GCF_047496795.1 Chiloscyllium punctatum
TGTTTATATTTCTCTCCTGGTCCATCCCTGCCCAATGCATCCGTGATTCATCTGACACATTACACCATCTCAGAATTTCCACTCTGCAGGCTCCAGCTGGTTCCTCTTCAACATTGACGGACTATCCCCTTACACATCCATCCCTCAACACAATGATTCCAGTGTTGTCGTTTTATTACTAGAGCAAAGGTCCGAACCACGCCTAGCAACCAGCATGCCCCGACGCATGGTGAGATCATCCTCACCATCAACAACTTATTTTCTTGACGGCGCTTATTTTCTTCAGGTCTTGGTGGGGGGACGGGGTTGGTGCATGGGTGCCAATGGGGAGCACAGTAATCCCTGGATCTTCATTTGGAATTCGATGAATTCCTTTTCTTGCAATCCACTACCAGCATAATTGTCCACGTCCATCTGCATATTGAAATCTCCATGATCACTATAAATGTGCTGTTCCTACACATCTTTCCACATTCTGGTGCATCGTGTGCCCCAGTTCCTGATTATTGTTTGGAAGCCTGTACATAACCATACCAATTTATTTTCATTACATTTTCTTCAATTCTAATCATACAGATTCTACACCAATTGATGCTACTTCGTCTCTTTCGATTGATTTTATCTCATTTCTTATTAATAACGCAACCCCACTCCTTTTACCCTCTGGTTATCTTTTGAAGCAGAAATATCGCATTGAATATTCTCCCAATCGTAATACCTAAAGCCACTTCTCCATGGTGGCCACCCACGTCATACCTGGCAATTTCGGTCTGCACAACGAGTTCATTTACCTTATTCCTCATAGTGCATTCATTCAGATATAAAACCTCGAGTCATTTATTAACTATCTCTCTTCTCATTGTCATTTGTTTGTTCAGTGCACAAAAGTTTGAATGCTATCCCTTTCCACACACTCTGCCCTTTTTGTATCTGTACTGGAGATGCCAATAAGCTCAACTGAGATCTGTGTTCTTCCGTCCTCGTTTAATTTAGGTTTCTAATTTCACCTCTAAACTGAACTCCTTCCCCACCCATCCTGCAGTTCGTTTAAAGCCTGTCTCCATCCCGAGTTTTGTGATTCGCTAGAGTACTGGTCCCAGCACGGTTCTAATGAAGGCTGTCCCATCAGAACAAGTCCCTACTTCTCCATTACTGGTCCCAATGCCCCATGAATGCAAACCCATTTCTCCCACACCGATACTGCGCCATGCATCTGCTTGTCTAATTATCTTGACCCTGTGCTCAATAGCTCGTGGCTCTGGTAATAATGAAGAGATTACTATCGTCTTGTTTCTGCTTTGTAATATAGCTCCCAGCTATTCAAATCTCTTCGTAGCGATTGCCGAGTTTAAACAATGTCATTGTTAACTGCACGGAGCACAGCACTGGATCTTTACCTTTGGAATATCCCAAACCCGAGAACAGACAAGAAACACAATCTTCAGGTATCTCTGTCCTCGTCACAGAAAACGTTTTATATGCCTCTAACTACATTATCATCAATTACAATAGTTTTTCTGTCTCTTCCCTTGCTTGAATGGTTCCCTTCAACAAGTAGGCTCATTCTCCGTACAATCTCCATTCCTGTCCAAGTTGTAACCTATTGGACAAGGACAGTTGTGAGGTTTCTGTAACTCTACGTCCTAGATCCCTGTATCTGCCTGCCTCGCAGTGACACCCTCCTGTTCCCTGACAACTGGCAGCATTCGAGTAAGTTAGTCTGAACGGTATGAGTGCCCCCTGAAACACAGCATCCAGGTAATTCTCCCCCCACCCTGATATTTCGCAATATTTAAAACTCAGACACCAGACAATCGATTCTGAGCTGATGTTCTTCCAGCAACCTGCATTTATGACAGACATGGTCACTGGGAACCACAGTGATGTCCACGAGCTCCCTCAATAGGCAGAAGCAACAACTCACCTGCTTCTCCATCAGTATTAGGTTCAGCCACTTTTGAATGGGATTTTTGAAAACAAAACTCTTTTTGTGCCAAAGCTTCTGCAAGTTGTAAAAAAAAATTCATAACCAATGAATTAAGAAACTTCAAGTTAACACAGATTCAAATTTAGTAGATTCTTTATTAGCCAATCAAATCACAGTCCTCCTTTGTCAAACCTTCTCATTATCTTCTCAGACAATTCTGGCAGTGTTGTGACGTTGGACCTCTGTTTGACGAAGCCATGCTAACTCAGCCCTATTTTACCTTACGCCTCCAAGTACTCTGCAATTTCATTGGACTCTGAAATCCTACTAATGACCGAGGTCAGACGAACTGTCCAATAATTTCTTGTCTTTTGCCTCCCTTCCTTCCTTACGCACAGATATATACAACATCTATTTTCCAGTCCTCTGGATCTCTCCTTTTGGTCAGTTTTTCCTGAAAACTCACCCCTAATGCCTCCACAATCTTTTTTTGCTATCTTCTTCAGGAACTTGGGTTGTCATCCGTCTGATTTATTCATCTTCAAATATTGCAGCCTCCACAACACCTTCTCCTCAGTGAAGATCACAACACTCACCTCTTGCTCTCGAATTTCTGGAATGCTACTGTTGTTTTCCATTTTGAGGACTGATGCAAAATGCCTGTGCAGGCCATCCCCAAATTCTTCTTTCTCCATTTCTGTATAGGTAGCCTTATTCTCAGTTGGTCCAATGTTCCGCTAATCTGAGGACAGATGTTCTGTCCCTGGAGCCTGTTAAGAGGAAATTTTCAACAATGGCCACAGGAATTGAAAAGCCTAACATAGTGAATCCTATCGGGAAGTTTTCCTTTATTTCAAACAAATTCATCGGTTAAAGTGTGTGCTCGAACGCAAGGAGTGTCAGAAATAAGAGTGATGAACTTAGAGCATGAATCAGTGCGTAAATGCTACGATGTTGTGGCCATAACGGAGACGTAGGATTCACAGGGGCAGGGATGATTGCTTGATGTTCCAGGGTTTGGAACGTTTAAAAAGAACCGGGAAGGTGCAGCTTTGCCCATCAGAGAGTGCACCACAGCCACAGAAACGAAGCTTGTTGTGGAAGGTTTGTCTACTGAGTCAGTATGGCATATAGGCTTGATCAGATCAAGATTGATAAAGTTGATGTGCTGGAAATTTTAGAAACCATTAAGATTGATAAGTCCCCATGGCCAGATCAACTTTATCTTTGGATGCTCCGGGAAGCGAGAAAAGATGTTGTTAAGCTACTGCAGAGGAATTTTGCCTCCTCACTCTCCACGGGAGTCGTACCGGAGGATTGGAAGAGGCTGATGCTATTCCTCTTTAAAAGAAGGTTAATAGGGAAATCCCTGGCAACTACTGATCGGTAAGTTTTAAGTCTGTGTTCAGCAAAGTTTTGGAAAGAATTCTGACGGATAGGATTTATGCCTACTTGGCAACGCATAGAGTGATTAATCGAGTCAGCATCGCTTTGTGATGGGCTGGTCATGCCTCCCAAATCATATTGAGTTCTTGGAGGAGTTGACAAGACAGGTCCACAAAGGTCGCGCAGTGGATGTGGTGTATGTGGACTTCAGCGAGGCATTTGATGAGGTTCCCCATGGTAGGCTCCTTCATAAAGTCAGGAAGTACAAGGAAAAAGGTACATCTGGCTATCTGGGATCAGAATTGGCTAGCTGACAGAAGGCAGAGGGTGAGTGGAGATGGAAAATATTCTGCCTGGAGGTCAGTGTTGAGTGGCGTCCGCCAGGATTCTCTTCTTGGTACTCTGCTCTTTGTCCTTTTTGCAAATGACTTTGATAAGGATTTTGAGGGATGGTTTATATTAGATTGGACGACTTAGATTATATTACTTACAGTGTGGAAACAGGCCCTTCGGTCCAACAAGTCCACACCGACCCGCCGAAGCGCAACCCTACCAGATCCATTACTCTACATCTACCCATGCAACTCCGCCAGGGGCAATTTAACATGGCCAATTCACCTAACCTGCACATTTTTGGATTGTGCGAGGAAACCGGAGCACCCGGAGGAAACCCACGCAGACACGGGGAGAATGTGCAAACTCCACACAGTCAGTCGCCTGAAGCGGGAATAAAACCCGGGTCTCTGGCGCTGTGAGGCAGCAGTGCTAACCACTGTGCCACTGTACCACCCACAAACTTAGTTCGTAAATTTTCAAGTGACACAAAGGTTGGATGTGCCGTCAATAGTATCGAGGGCTATTGCGGGCTGCAGCATGACATGGACGGATGCAATGTGGGATGAGAAATGGAACATGGAGTTCAACCTGAATAAATATTAATCGATGCATTTTGGAAGGTCGAACTCGAATGCTGAATATAGGATTAACGACAGGGTTTTTGGCAGTGTGGAAGAACAGAGGGATCTGGGTGTGCAAGTACATAGATCCCTCAACTTTGCCACCCAACTGGATAGGATACTTAAGAGAGCATTTGGTGCTTTGGCTTTCCTTGACTGCTGTGAGGTTTTGCTGCAGCTCTACAAGCCCCTGGTGAGACTACATTTGGAATATTTTATCCAGTTCTGGTCGTCCTACTATTGGAACAATAAGGAAGCTTTGGAGAGGGTGTAAATAAGGTTGACCAGGATGCTGCCTAGACTGGAGAACTTGCCGGAGGAAGAAAGGTTGAATACGTTCGGACTTTCCTCTCTGCAGAGAAGGAGAAAAGGAGGATACGTGATCGAGGTATACAAGATAATGAGAGTAATTGATAGGGTCAATAGACAGAGACTTTTTCCCCAGGGCGGAATTGACTGGTACAAGAGGTCGTAGTTATAAGATGCTAGGATCAAGGTATATAGGAGACATGAGAGAGTGTGAATGCAAGGAACGCGTTGTCAGCGTTGGTGGTGGTGGAAGCAGAGACATTCTGGACATTTCATCAACTGCTGGGCATTCGCATGCATAGCAGTGTGTTGAGGGGTCTGTAGATTAAGTTATTATATTTTGACGTTAGGATTAAAACTCGGCCCAACATCGTGGGCTAAAGGGCCTGTTCGGTGCTGCACTTTTCTATATTCTATGTTCCATGTTAACCTAACATCAAATCAGCACCTCTTTTGAATCTTGTGGACATAATAATTAGAAATAGACATGAAACACTCAGTCCTCTAAACCTTTCCAAAATTACCATTGACTATTTCCAAGCAAATTTGTGTCAATCTCAACCTCTGCTTCTGTCTTGGGAAGAGCATGCCAGTAAGCATGACATCTCACAAGCATAAAAAGGGGCACAATTTGCCCATTCTGCACATCAGGTCTGATATGCCATTTGATAGTGGCTCACAGGCTTGTCACAATCACTTTCTTGACTTCACCCTGTAACCTTCATGACATTTATTCATCAAAAGCTTACGTGCCTCTGTCTTAAAGACACTAGTGTCTGTGTCTCTCTGAAATGCATTCTGTGCATGTGTGTCTATTTGCTGATATTTTGTGCATCTTTGCATTTGTGTGCCTCCATCTGCCCACCTGAGGATTAGAAAGTGTGTTTTAATTAGTGCATGTCTACTTTTGTGCGTTTTTCTGTCTGTGTATGCCTTTACATATGTGCGTGTCTAACTCTGTGCATGTATTATGCGTGCGGGTATATTGGCATGTTAACATGTGTCTCTAAGCAGTTCTGCATCTGCATCACTATGCAATGAGGTAAATGTTGTTTTCGGAGGGAGAGAAACATCGGAACAGATAGAGCAGTTCAAGTGAGACTTATCCTCCATTGAACTTTGTTTCTGACTCAGGTGGACTTGGATGTTCCGGAATCTCCATACAATTCACTTCAATCATCACCACGCTCATCGAGTCATGGAGACGTACAGCATTGAAACAGACCCTTCAGTCCTACCCGTCCATGCCGACCAGATATCCCAACCTAATCCATAACCCCCTGCCAGCACCCGGCCCATATCCCTGTACACCCTTCCAATTCATTAGCCCATCAAAATGCCTCTTAAATGTTGCAATTGTACCAACCTTCACCACATCCTAAGGCAACTCATTCCATACACAAACCACCCTCTGCATGAAAAAGTTGCCCCGTAGGTCCACTTTATATCTTTCCCCTCTCACGCTCTAGTTCTAGACTCTCCAATCCCAGGGAAAAGACTTTGTCTATTTATCTATCCAAGCCCCTCATTATTTTGTAAACCTCTATCAGTTCACCTCTTTCGTCTCCGGCTCTCCGGACAAAATAGCCCCAACTTGTTCAGCCTCTCCCTGTAGCTCAAATCATCCAACCTTGGCAACATACAAGTAAATCTTTTCTGAACCATAATGATTTTCACAACATCCTTCCGATAGGAAGGAGACCAGAATAGCATGCAATATTCCAATAGTGACCTAACCAATGTCCTGTATTGTCACAATATGATCTCCCAACTCCTTTACTCAATACTCTGACCAGTATAGGAAAGCATAACAAACGCCTTCTTCACTATCCTATCTACGTGCGACTCCACATTCAAGGATCTATGAACCTGCACTCCAAGGTCTCTTTGTTCAGCCACAGTTCCTCGTCCCTTACCATTAAGTGTATAAATCCTGTTAAGATTTGGTTTCCCAAAATTCAGCACCTCCCATTTGTATGAATCAACCTCCATCTGCCACTTCTCAGCCCATTGGCCCATCTGGTTAAGATGCTGTAGCAATCTGACGTAACCTTCTTCGCTGTCCACTCCACATCCAATTTTGGTGTCATCTGCAATCCGTCCCAAATCGAGGGCATAAGGTTGATGGTTTGCATTTCGAACAATCCACCATCTTCTTTGGTCCTTTTTTATCCTATTCTGGAGTGTTCCTCCTGGAATGTGAGAATGGGAGGGAGGGGGTTAGGATGGGAGTGGGTTTGCCTGTTATTAGTGCTGGTGTAGTTGAGGGTGGGGCGAATGATGTAGCGTCTGGAAGGAATCAATACACAGTGTTTAATAAATCCGTTTTATTAAAGTGGAAGGAAGTAGGGACAGAGAATGTGAGAATGAATTATTATGGTTGGGGGAGCATGACACTTGTTCGGGGGTCAGTGCAATAAAAATATACACAGAGTGTGGGGAGGCAGAAACAATACGATGCCACTTATCTTGGCACAGCGTGGACGGTTATTGATGCTTGTCCTGAATTGCTGAACATTTGTTCAGGTCATCCCAACATTGAGGTAAGTCGCCCCGACTATCTTGTCCAAGTTTATCTCGAATACCACCAGAGACCATATCTCTCAGATTCCATAGAAGCAGTTTGGGCGGAGCTTATAAATAACAATGAGAAGCAAACATTGGAGTGTTATCCCTCTAAATCAAAACCGTTGTGAAGAAGCAATGGATGAAATGACTTTGGACTTTCAGAACGATTTTAGAGTCCCAAACCTGGAATGTAAAATTAAATCTTATGGAGTTGTACGTTGTCTATGGACATCGTTTTGCATGGGAGAGTTGACAGGAAACAGAGAGCAAAAATAAAAACAGAAGTTTTCTTTGGTAGGGGAAGTCATGTACGAAATCGATAGGATCGGTTCTTGAATGAATAACGATCACTTGGTTGAGGGAATCAAATGCAATATTCCCACGCCTGCTGAGGGCAGTAAAAGATGTTGGATTGTGAGTGAGTGAACTAGTGGGAAACAAGCTCCATGTTGATCGCGCCAATTGGAGTGGGTGTGTAAGTACGGAATAGGTGAAGTGCAATGTGGGTAGATGTGATGGTGTGCACTGCGGTGGTAATAATAGAACGGCAGCTGACTTTGAAATTGGATTGTTGGAAAAATGTTGATCTCTAAGTGGAACTATTCTCCTTCCTGTTGTTTCCTTCTACCTACGAGATCCATGGAGAGAAGTGGGTTATGAAGCCAGAAGTCAACGCAGGGAATGCCATTGGTTCCTCACCAGTGTACATAAATACAGAGAAAGTGATGACTACAGAATCTGTATATCAGAGTCGAAGAGTGGGGTGCTGGAAAACCAAAGCCAGTCAGGCAGAAGCAGACGAGCAAGAGAATCAACGTTTCAGGCGTTTGCGCTTCATCAGGAATGAGGTTTGATGGCCAAGGGGGTAAAAAGATTATTATGAGGATTTTGATGCTGGTTGTAAAATTAGTGGGAATGCGTTAGTTATCTGAAGGTGTTGGTAAATGTGATATTTCTGTGGGGATGGATGACAAGATAGGTCGGAAAGAAGATGGACAGGTAGGATATTTCAAGAGTGTGGTGGGTGGGAAAATGAGGGAAGTAGTAAAATCAAATTGATCCCATTTTGCTGTAAGTTTCCAAGACGGAAGATGAGGGCTTCTTCCTCCAAGCAGCGGGTGGTTACAGTCTTGCAATGAAGAAAGCCCACGACCTGTTTATCCTTGCCAGAATGGCACGGGAGTTAAAGTGTTCACTGGTGAGGTCATGCGGCTGTTTAATATGGGTGCCCCAGAAACGTTCTCTTAAAAAAGTCGCACGTTGCTGCCCTTTCTCCCCAACGTAGAGGAGACGCCATCACGTACAAAAGCTTAAAAATATGCTGCTGGAAAAGCCCAGCAGATCAGGCAGCATCAAAGGAGAAGGAGAATCGACGTTTCAGGAATCCTGAAGAAGGGCTTATGCCCGAAATGTCGATTCTCCTTCTCCTTTGATGCTGACTGACCTGCTGCCCTTTTCCAGCAACACATTTTTAAGCTCTGATCCCCAGCATCTGCAGTCCTCCCTTTCTCGTATCACGTACAAATGATAAATTTAGTTGATGTTTATGGAAGTAGGGGTAAATCTCTGTCAGATGTTGATACTTTTGGGCCTTGGACGAATATGAGCGGGGAGGTGTACGCGCAGGTTTTGCACTTCTTGCTATAGTAGGAAATGTACCAGGAGTGAAGGGGGTTTTAGTGCATGCACGGACCTGACAAGGGAGATGGGCGGAAATGGTCCATCCAAAACGCAAAATGGTGGAGAGCGTGTGAGGGAAATGTGTCTCTGGTTGTGGGTTCTCTTTGTCAGTGGTGGAAATGGCGGAGGATGATGTATTATTCTGGACATTGGTAGCAGAGGTGAGGGTAGGGGGTATCTGTCTTTGTTGCGATGGAGGGGTTTGGTAATAAGGAAGAGGTGCGGGAAATGGAGGGGATGCACTGGGTGGCATCATCGACAAAGTAGGGTGAAATTCCGTCTTTATAGAAGGAGGCGATCTGGGATGGACATTGATCCTCCTCGGATAAGACGTGGCTGAGGCGAGGAATTCGGAATAAGGAATAGCGTTTTTACACAAGCCAACCAAATAACTCTAACCACACAGGGCAAATGCGGATTTGATCAGTTTTCACATTTTCCCAGCTTCAAACTTCCAACTCAGCACCACCCTCTTGAACTGTCTTACCTGGTAATCTTCCTTGCCAAATATCTGTTCCACTGTTATTTCTGTCCTATCAATTTCACACTACTTTCTTCTTATTTTCAGATTCTCAGCTAACGTCTCCCCATCTCAACTCCCTTCTATTTATCTCTTAGCCGCCTTGAACACCAGCTTCATTTGTGATGAACGGCCTCTGCCCAAAATGTCTACTTTCCTGCTCCTCAGATGCTGCCTCACCAGCTCTGATTTTCCAGCACCACACTCTTCGACAATACACATAAAAACACAAACTAGTTAGCAGAAACGTTGAAAAGAAAACACGTATGTCAGTCATTGAAAGCATATTGCAGGAAAAGATAGCAGGTAAATGAAATAGTGGACTTCATTTCAAGAGGATTTGTGAGGGTGCCTGGATGCTGCTCTGTTAGGCCCGGAAGAGTACTCATCTCGAACATTGTGTAGTATTGTGTGCAGCGTTGGCCTACTTACCTCATAAAGGTCAAAAAAGACATTGTGGAAGTGATGTGAAGGATGCACTGATCTCTGGCCTGACAGAACTGTTGCTGGTGGAAAGTTTGGGACGACCAGATCTATATTCCATGGGCGTTTGGAAAATGAGTGGAAATCTCTGTGAAGTACATAAAACACAAAAAGGGTAATACAGATTGGATGCAGGGTTGATCATTCCCTTGGCTCGGATGTCTAAATGGGCCACATTATTTTGTATAGGTAGTTTATTCGGCATTGAGTTGAGAAATATTGCCTGTCTCAGAGACTGGTGGCCGTGAGGAATTATCTCTCACATTTGGCTGTGGAAGCCAAGACACTGAATATAAACGCGGATTTGTCGATTCTAATAAAATGGACAGGGAGCTGGAGCATCGTGTCGAGATCGAGGATCAATCACCATTATTTTGCATTTGGTAGAAAACTCGATGGATCGGAGGAACTACTGCAATTACAGTTTCATTTTTTTTCTAATGGTTAATCACATTAAGGTATGTCGAAATTGTGTGGGGAAAATGCAGTGACAAATTTGGCCATGCGCTAGAGTGGGGAAGTATTAATGCGTGGAATGGCTTATTATTTTCCGGATGTTTCTCTGCAGCATGTGAGAAGGCTCTGCAAATGTTGTCACAAGCTCAAAGTTGTTCGGAAAGAGGCATCTGCAGAGTCGCCACTCTCCTCTTATTCTCCTCTTAGGGGACTGGACATAGTTGAGTAATTTCCAGCGTTGAAGGGAGATATCCTTGCAGTTTCTCATTCCCGTTTCCGAGGCTGGTGTTAGGTGAACTTCCCTGTTTTATCCTTTTAGATATGGGAGCAATTTGTTACAATTGAGTGTCTTGGTGGCCCATTTCAGAGGTCGTTGAAGAATGCATTACGTGTCTGTGTGTCTGGAGTCACTTTAGGTCAGAACAGGATATAACGGGCAACTTGCTTCCTGAAATTACGTCGAGGAAGGAAATTGTGGTTTAAAATCGACAGTGATTCCAAGGTCACAATTACTGACAATAGATTTTAGTTATCGATATTTTATTGACAGTTTCTAACCTCCTCCAGCTGATCTAGCCTGGTCTGGATTAGTAATCCAGTGCCATTTACATAGCAGCAGCATCTCCACATGGAAATCTGTCGGAAATCGTACTGAGAAGACTGTTTTGTCTGCTGCTTGACTGCTCTGACAAAAGGAACACCTACCAATTTGACGATCGTGATGAGAATGAGGGTGTGGCAATTGTTCAGATTGCAATTATTCTCCGCTTAGGGAATGGACATAGCTGAGTAATTTCCAGCGTTGAAGGGAGATGTCAAATTTGGAGCTTCAGTCGTCTCGCAGGAATGGGGTCAGGGCCCATTGCCTTTGCCGTATGTTTTGTGTTAAGCTATTTCTCAATGTCATTTTCAGCGAATCAAATTGATTGAAGAACGGTGTCTGTGATTCTGTGGGCGTCATGAAGAGAGTGAGTCGATGCATCGACTGAACAATTCTGGCTGAGGATGGAGCAGATACAACATCCCTGTCTTTTACACGGAAATGCAGGATTTTCCATTGCTGAAAATTCGGATATTAGTGAAGCCTTCTACACCACTTCGTTGTTTAATTGTCTATCACGATGTTTGACTGAATGTAGCAGACTTCAGTTCTCGGATGTTGTCTGTGGATCTTGCGATATTATCTCTTTCTCAACCATATTTAGTATTAGTTCCTTCCTCATAGAATTTTAATTCGCCCTCCTTCAAATAAATACATTTCCATACCCTCTGCTGATGTCTCTTCTCCATGACTAGAAAAGTGGTCAGGGACTTATGATACATATCACCAAAATGCCCTCCCACCAGCATATCTGACAGCTGCTCTATTTTGTTGCCAAGATCCAAATGCCATGTCGCCTCACAACTAAACAGCCTTTTGCATTTTGAATCATGAACACTTCCTGGACACACCTGACAAACGCAGCTGCATCCAAATTATTTGAACTAAGGAGTTTCCAATAAAATAAAGAAAGTTAAAGTCATCCATGACAATAAACCAGTTACTTCAGCACCATACCAAAGTCTGTATCGCAATCTGCTCCCCCATTTTTCTGTTACTACTGGGGCGTCTGGTGCAATCCTCGAATAAAATGACTGCTCCTTTCCTGTTTCTAACTTCCGCCTATACAGACTCAGCAGTGAAAACCTCGTTGACGCCCTGTTTTCCTGCAGCTGTTATATCATACCTGATTAGCAATGCCACTCTACATCTCTTTAATCTCCCTCCCTATTTCTTTCGGATCATCTAAACTTCAGAACGTGCAGCAAACATTTATGTCCCTGAGCTCTCCAAATTTCGGGAGTGGCCTCAACATTACAATTCCAAGTACTAATCTGTGCTCAATATCATCTCCGTTATTCCTGATACTTGTTGTATTAATGTAGACACATTCAAACCATCACACTGACTGCACTCTTGCCCTTTCAAGTGCCGACCCCTCTTCACAGACTCTCTAAAACCGAAATCTGGCTGTTGATTTCCTACCGCATCATCTGATCCGTTGCTCCCGTTCCCAACCCCTGCCAAAGATCACTATCAAACCTCCCATCCACTAGAACATTGCCACTCCTTTTCAGGTGCAGCCCGTCCTCATTTTAAGGTCCCATCTTCACCAGAAGTATCACAATAGCAGACATATCTGAAGCCCTCGACCCTGCACCAGCTCTGCAGCCTTGCGTTGATCGGCACTCGCTCTCTATTCCTCGCCTCACTAGCTTGTAATACCAGTAGCAATCCTAAGTTTACTACTCTGATCGTCCTGCCTTATAACTTCCAAATTTATTCAATCAATTATCTTTTCATTTCCTCCAACTATGGCACGGGTACTGAGGTGTACTATGACTTCTGCCTGATCTCCCTCACCCTGAAGAATTCGGTAAACTCATTCTGAGACATACCTGTCCCTGGCGACCAGAGGCCACATACCCTGCTGTTGTCTCGTTAGTGAGCACAGTATCTCCTGCCTACTCCTCTCAGCCTTGTATCTCCCATCATTATCGATCTGCTATGCTCCCCCTTCCCTCTGTGCCACAGAGCTCTGCTCAGTCCCAGAGATCTGGCTGCTGTGGGCTTCCCCTATTGGTGCAGGTCGTATCCTCGAACAGTCTCCGAAATGGTGTACTTATCATTTGCAGCCACGCAATTGACGAGCAGTGAGCATAGGGCTGCCAAGAACGTAAGATTCCCTTCTTACCGACTTACAGAGCGAAGTCTCAACAAGAGTGGAAGTGGACACGTGGATTACCGGGTATATGAGCTGATATATTCGGGCTGAGACTGATTACGAGACTCTGGACTCCCACTCAGCCTCCTCCTCTAACCAAAAAAAAGTGTCGGGAAGGGAATATTTTTGAAGTTATTCTATCTTTCTTGGTACGTTAGAGCAGAGTGGATGAGGCTAGGGCAACTGTGTTTTACTCTTGCAAGACATGGGAGGTGCCCCTTCTGACTTCGCCTGCGTGTAGTGCACACAAATTCAGCCCCTCACAGACAGCATTCTTGTATTGGAGTTGGGGCTGGATGAACTTCGGATCATTCAGGGAGCTGAGGGGATGATAGCGAGGGGTTATGGGGAGGTAGACGCACCAAAGTTACAGAATAAGGTTAGCTGGCTGCCCCTCAGGAAAGTGAAAGGGAATAGGTAGACAGTGAAGTGGCCCTCTGTGGCCGTCTCCTGCACTAATGAAGAATACGTTACGAGTCATCTAGTCTAGAGCAGAGACATTGGCTATTTCTATTACCCATGCTCCTGATGATTTTATAAAGCTCGATTGGGTTAGCCATCAACCTTCAATGCAGGAGGGCAAAAAGTCCCAGCCTATTCCTGAAGCGCAAAACCTTCAGTCTCATTTCCAATATTTCTGCACCTTTTCCAGATTAACAACATCCTTCCCAAAAGAAGGCAACCAGTATTGTACACTATACTCTTGTGTACGTTAACTTTCTCTCGTACAGCCATATCACGGTGTCTAAATGTCTGTACTCTCTGCTCTTACTGGAAAGAAAAACATTGCAACAGCTTCTTTATTGCCCTGTGCACCTTTCACTCCATTTTGAAGAAACAATTTTCCAACACTCTTGGTTCTATGCAATAGATAACATTTCCCAGTCCCCAAAGATTAACGGTATAATTCCTGCTCCGGTTTGTGGAATCCCAGTCCCTCCTATTCTGTAATGTGAACTCCTGTCAAAACATCATTTGTTATTTTTGCAAAGTTTCCAAAATTCCATGTCTTTCTCCAATGTTCATACTGATTCGAAATATTTGCATAAGATTTGACCAGTTTAAGAATTGTATCATATCTCTTCTGTTTCCACATACATGCTCACACAATCGATTTGGAAACGTCTTTAAATTATCTGCTGAAGCCACCTTATATTTTGGATTTAACCAAATCATTGCCAGCTATACTCCTCAATGTATTGACTGACTTCACGGTGTATTTCTGCCACATGCCTCCTCATTTTTTGACAAATCCTCAATATCTCGACACCTCGAGTGTTCACTACTTTCACCAGCCATACTGTTCACACTAACAGGAGCATCCAAGTCCTGAACTCTCGTTATCTCACTGTTGAAAACTTCCCATTTGCCAGATCTCCCTTAAACTACAAACCACATCACCAACCAAATCTTGGAAGATTCTGCCTAATACCATTAGAATTGTCCTTGCCAAAATTTGAAATGACATTGTGAATGAGACCTAACTTTTTCCATAACTATTGTAAAAGTAACAGCATTATGCTGTCTGGTCCCAAAGTCCTCCAACGCCAACAGCTCAGAAACCTGTTACCAAGAGGAAATAATGTTGAGGCCTAGATCAGATCAGCCGTGTTTTATTGAATATCAAGTTAGGCTTTCGGGGCCAAATACACTTTTCCTACGTCTTTTTTTCATCTTTTATGTTGGACAGTCAGTGATCGTAATTTTCCCAGAAATTCTGTTATTGAATGTTGACGTCAGAGATACTAGAAGATTCTGAGAACCATCTCTGGTTGAGATGCAGGGACATTATTCACAAAGAATCTGGGTCTACATGATCAACAAATGAAGCACAAGTTCCAGAGAGGGGAATCTCTGTGATTTGAGAGAAAGCTCCACTTTCATACCCGTATTCTTAGAATTGATTCTGAAGTTTTAGTCTCCCACGCCAGAAGAAACATTTGTCGGGTTGGCTTCTGATACACTCTCCTTAAGACCTTATATGGATGAATAACAGGATCTCTCATTCTCAGAACAATTATATTAATTTCTCATAATCATTTATGTTACCAACAAGTCAAGTGAAACAATGAAAATTCCTATTTAGGGCATCAAAGCAGCACACAGCACATCCGGTATGGTCTCAGTAATGCTATGTACAGACGTAGAAAAAGGCTCTACAATTATAACTGCTTAACTTTGCAAAGAAAAAAAAAATTATATCCCTTCCTAACCACTTGGGCCAAATGCGGACAAACATTTGGTGAACTATGTGTCAGGACACTCAAATCCCTTCTGTAGGTAGTTCTGAAATCTCTCTCCAGTTCCTCTTACTTTGTGATTCCATCACAGTACAAACTTCCTAGAATACACATTATACTATCTTTGATGGATGCCGGATCACTAACGTCCCCTGACTGTATGCTTAGCAGATTGTCGATCTCTACTTGCCAACTAATTAAATGACGATTTTTGTGGATAAGTGAACTGCGTTCCAATCAATTCGTTCGCCTTTTAGAAAGCATAAACATAGGTATTAAGTATTGATAACTTCACAACGATTCTGGGTTCACTTCATTGGTTACAACTTTCCGACCTGAAAATGAACATTAATCGGAGCACGGTATTTCATGATAGTAACCAGGGCTCGCCTGTTTCTGTGAGACCAGACAGGTCCTGTGTAATTGCAGACTGTGTGTATGACTTATTTCTATTCCTATGTAACTTTTTAAAGGGGCAGAATTATTATCCTATTGTCCCATTGTATAGATGCTGAGTTGATGAGTGGTATCTTGCTTTATCTCTACCACAACTTTGAGGGATCGAGTGAAATAACAACACATGGGATAGGAATGCCAGTTTGCCATGCAGCCCCTCTAACCAGCTGCAACATTCGGAATGCTCATGGTTTGTCTAATTGTGGAAGAACATCCCTTCCCTGTTTATTCCAAATAATCATCGAGTCCATTGCCCATCAAGGGTCAATCTATCTAAGCCTTGAATATCTTCAATGACCCAGTGTTCACTGTTTCTTACAACTGAGAAGAAATGCCGACAGCACAAGCGTAATGGGAACGTGGCATCCTTATTTCAACTGTGAACCCCCTGTTCGATCATGACTGATACATTTCGCAACGTCACTCGCTTGCCTTCTACTGGTAAAATGTCATTCCTTTATAAATAAAAAAAACTTCTCAAACTATGTCCTGAAGACAGTACTGTCTCGTTGTGACTGTACACCTGTGTGTCCACGTGTCCCTCTGGTTCTGGTTGTGTTTAATTGCATCTGTATTGATGTTTGTCTGTCTTTGACAGTTTCTTGTGTGTTTGTCTTTGTTTATGCATATGTGTGCCTGTATCTGTGTTTGTTTATGTTTGTGCCTATCGATGATTTTCTGTGAAACCACGCGTGTGCATCTATCTTTTTCCGTGTTGTGTGTTTTAGTTTTATCAATCCATTTTTCTCTGCGCTTTTGTCTCCATGCAGTTAGATCTCCGTTGCTTTGGCAAAATCTATTGAAATGGGGATCATACAGCTTGTCCCTTTTCTGGTTGATGTGATGCAAATGGCAGACCCTGCTGGCCGCCTCATGTCACTGCAAATGCAACAAATTTTTAAGAATATCTCACAGTCAGAAGTCACACAACGAACTCTTCACCTGATGAAGGAATTGCGTTCTGACAGCTAATAGAGTCATAGAATCATAGAGATGTACAGATAGAAACAGACCCTTCGGTCTCACCCGTCCATGCCGACCAGATATCCCAACACAATCTAGTCCCACCTGCCAGCACCCGGCCCATATCCCACCAAACCCTTCCTACTCATATACCCATCCAAATGTTTCTTAAATGTTGCAGTTGTACCAGCCTCCACCACATCCTCTGGCAGATCATTTCAACACGGACCACCGTCTGCGTGAAAACGTTGCCCCTTAGGTCTCTTTTATATCATTCCCCTCTCACCCTAAACTTATGCCCTCTAGATCTGGACTCCCAACCCCAAGTAAAAGACTTTGCCTATTTATGCCCTCATAATTTTGTAAAGCTCTATAAGGTAACCCCTCAGCCTCTAATGCTCCAGGGAAAACAGCCCCAGCCCGTTCAGTCTCTCCCTGTACCTCAGATCCTCCAACCGTGGGAACATCCTTGTGAATCCTTTCTGAACCCTTTCAAATTTCACAACATCTTTCCGATAGTAAGGAGACCAGAATTGCACACAATATTCCAACAGTGGCCTAACCAATGTCCTGTACAGCCGTAACATGACCTCCCAAATCCTGTACTCAGTACTCTGAACAATAAAGGAAAGCATAACAAACGCCTTCTTTACTATCCTATCTACCTGCGGTTCCACTTTCAAGGAGCTATGAGCCTTTACTTCAAGGTCTCTTTGTTCAGTAACAATCCCTAGGAACTTACTATTAAGTGTATACGTCCTGCTAAGATTTGCTTTCCCAAAATGCAGCACTCCATCTGCCACTTCTCAGCTCATTGGCCCATCTGGTGAAGGTCCTTTTGTAATGTGAGGTAACCTGCTTCGCTCTCCACTACACCTCCAATTTTGATGTCATCTGCAAACTTATTAACTGTATCTCTTGTGCTCGCATCCAAATAATATATGTATGATTTCATTGAAACTGTTGGACTATAATCTGCTGTCATCAGGCATCTGACATGGTCCAACTCGGTCTAACACCGGCTTCTCCACATCACGATTTATTATTTTTTAAAATCAAATGATGAGAAATATTACGTTCTCTAAAGAATGCGTTTAAACACAAAAAAGTTTTTTTTTATTCCTTATGATGTTATCCCTGAGATATTAGCAGAATGAAACAACACGGCCATTGCGGTTCTTCATGCCTCCGTTAGGTGTTCTGCATAAATACAATTTGGAAGAGTACATGAAAACATTCTACGTTAGCGAATGTGCAATAAAACGCATCTCAATCTCTTCCACAGCACGAGTAAATTCGTTCGTTCTTGCCAAGCTCAATGAAAATTTCTCTGAGGCATGTTAATGATTGATTTCGTCCAATGAGTCAAAGCTGCTGTTTACTCCACTCCAGTTACAATGCTGCAGAGGTAATGCTCATCCAAAACTCTCCATAATCTCTACTCACACCAATATCCCGGTCATCCATTAACCTAGGAATGACTGGACTGTGTTTCAGGATGCTGTAGAAATGTCTTCTATTTAGCATTTTGGAACATGTTCACACAACCTTTCATGATATCATCTTTCCATCCTCAGCTCTTTCTCACATTCTTCCCATTTGTTGGTAATTAAATTTCGCTCTCTGTCAGCGATTTCCATCCATACAGCACGTCTTGTCATGGCGCAATGGAGATATGGAGCTGTATATGGATGAGAGCTGCAGATTGTATCACTTCCACTACGGCTGCAAGTTTCCCAAAGATGGTCAGTGATCGAAAACAGTGTGACCGATTAATGCACTGGGTGGTGCACATACTGGAAGATAAACGCTCCCAATTTGTCAAAAACTTCACTGATGTTGTTTGGAAAGCTGCTGGTGCTGGGCAGATTTTTAGTTCAGGTTTGTAGATCAATGCACTGGGATGTCTGGCTTGTTTTCCATTCTTGATAGATTGCTTAGTTTTATTGAGCAAGACAATGGCCTAGCGTGCAGAGTTCTCTATGTGGAAGACAAATCTCATCCGAGTTTATGATGTTTCAGCTGGTTCTGCGCCGTGGATTGATATACGTACCTTCAGTTGATCTGGCAATGACTTTATATTATGTTCTCATTCCAATGATTAGACCTTCTAAACTTTCACTTCTCCAGCTAGTTGTATTTCTGAAAGCTGATATCTAATTATAATACAAATAGTAGCTAATCTGTACCTGGGGCTGTCCTTTTCTGTTCGTGTCCCTGGGCTATCGGGTTCCATCGCTAACAAGCTCACAAACAATTCAAATGTATCTCAAACTCTCTTTAGTTCAATTCCCGTGTGTCGCATTTGGTGCTCCTTTGGAGCAGGGAGTTTCAGTCGCTTTCACTCACATTTTTCTGAATCTGGCATGTTAACACACACTTGTCACTGAAGCATTGTACGTATTTATGGTAATGGTAGACAAAGGGATTATCCCAGACAAAACTTTACAGATTGTGCTTGAACATAATTCTGATTCTGCTGCTCCTTTGTTGTTTTGCACAACATCAATGACTGGAATACTCTCTTCAAACAATTCCAGAGAACTCGGTCATTGAATGTATTTGCAGAGGATTTTTGAACTGGAAATGAATTGAGGCGAAAGAACAATTGGTGATAAGAAAGGAGTTATCGAGTCATAGACAATTTTATTTATACAACGTGCAAACAGACCCTTTCGGTCCAACTCGTACATGCTCACCAGTTTTCCAAAACTAAACTAAACCTATTTTTATGCTTTTTCCACACACCCCTCCAACCCATTCGTATTCACGTACCAATCCAACCCTCGTTTAGAGGTTGCAACTATGCTCGCTTCTACCACTTCTTCTGACAACCCGTTACATATGCACAGCACGCTCTTTGAGTAGCATCAGCCTCTTTTGTCCATTTTAAATCTCTTACCTCTCACGTTAAACCGATGCTCTCTCGTTTTGGGCACTCGGATCATGGAGAGAAAACCTTGGGCATTCACCCTATACATGGTCCTCATGATTTCATAAACCTCGAGAAGCTCATCCCTCAGCCTCCTACCCAGATGGAACAATATTCCAGCGTTTCGTTCTAGCACAAAAACTCCATTCTCCGTCTCTCCATTTTAAACACTTTTGCATCTTCTCCAGTTTATTGCATTTATTGGAAAGCAAATGCTCCAAATGTGGTTTTACCATTTTCTTGTACCCCAACTCTTATCGTTATTGCTCTGACCAACGAAGGTAAGCGTGCCAAACGCCTTCTTCACTTCTCTGTCTAACTACGACACTACTTTCAAAGAACTATCTACCTGCAGCCATGGGTCTATCTGTTCCTTAACACTCCCTAGGATGCTACAGTTAACTGGGTGAATGCTGCCCTGGTATGTCTATTATCATGAAACATCTCACATTCATCTGCGACTCTTCAGACCACTAGTCCAGTTCATCAAATCTTATTGTTCTCTTAAATGAACTTCTTCAATGGCCACTATAACACTTATTTTAGTTTCATCTTAAAATTTACTATCCATAGTTCCTAATTTATCATTCAAATGATTTGTAAAAATAATGAACAACAACAGACTCGACCTTGTGGCACAGACTTCCAGTGGGAACAACAAATTTCTCACACCACACTCTGTCACTGACTGCCAAGCCAATTTTGTGTCTAACTGGCAAGCACTCCTTGATCCCCTGTGATCGAACCTTATTCATCAGGCTATCTTTCAGAGCCTTGTTGGGCCATGTATAAAAGGTATGCTGCGTTACCTTCATCTGTCTGCTTAGTTACCTCTTAAACTTTTTCAAAAATGTTTGAAAAAGACGTTTTACCCACACACGCAGTCATGCTGACTGTTCTTAGTCAATCCTTGCCTTTCTCAATACATATAAATCCTGCCTCTCAAAATCTCCACCAAACACTAATTCACCCTGACATCTGAGTCACCAGTCTGTTCGTCGCTGGCACAATTTTAAAATTAATCAACATTAGCTATCTTCCAGCCCTCTAGCACCTCACCCATAGCTGTCAATGATACAAATAAAAATTGACAAAAAAACTGCGTATTCTGTAAATAAGAAACAGATGTTGCTGCAAAAGCTCAGCAGGCTTTGCAGCATCTGTGCAAATAAATCAGAATAAACTTTTGGATTCAGTGACACTTCTAAGAATTGCAACAAATATCTCTTTGAGTTGATTTGCAATTTCTTCCCTAGATTCCCACAATGATCTGTGATACACGTGAACAGGTCCCCTGTATTTTTCTACAGTTATTAATTTTAAGATCACCAGCACATCCTCTTCTGTAATGTGGTCTCGTTTCAGAACAGCACTTCGTTTGTTTCCCCGAGTTGCCTCGCTCCCATGTCCTTCTACACAGTAAATTCTGACGAAAAATATTCATGTGGGCTCTTACCCATCGAGCATGAAGAGGCTGCAAGGCAGCAGATGGGGGCAATCGAGTCCAGCTGTGGAGTGACAAATCATCATGGACATGCGCTTATGAACTGTGCTGTTGAACCGTTAAATATGTTTCTTTCTTGTATGACGTTATACAAACGGCTGTTATATTTTAGGTTTAAATTTTGTTTTCTTTATTTGTTCCACTTTGCACCAAGATTCTGTACCTGGGTAGGGGTTGAAGCACGTGTATTTTTGTAACTCGGGATGTGTCAAATGTGGCCACTTGTAAATTTTTCACTGTCCTCATGTCACTACATAAAACAATAAACATAATATACCCAATTCATCTCCTGTGGTTACACACAAAGATTGCTGTTTAAATGTTAAGGGATCTAGTTATTCTTTTACCCTAAATAACTTTGTAGCATCTCTTTTGGTTATACTTAACCTGATTCGCCAAAGCTACTTATTGTCACCGTTTTGTCCTCCTGATTTCCAACACATGCATTCCTATACCCTTTATGCTCGTCGAGGGATTCACTTGATCCCCCCCTGCTACCTGATAGCTCCTGCCAGAGCCACAATATCCCTGTCTTGTTCTCTTTCCTACTCTTGCTAGCATTGTCTAACAGGAACAGGCTGTACCTGAACCCACGTTATCTCACTTTTGAAAGGTTCCCACTTGCCAGATGTACCTCTTCCGGCCAACAGCCTCGCCCAGTCATCTTTTGAAACTTCCTGCCTAATGTCATCACAATTGGCCTTGTCCTAATGCATAATTTTAAATTATAGACCAGGCTTAACTTTTTCCAGAACTACTTCAAATGAATAGAATTATGGCCACTGGTCCCAAAGGGATCTGACGTAACAGCTCAGTCATTTGCCCTGCCTTACACTCCAAGAGGAAGAGAAGTGTGTGTGTGTGTTTATCTGTATTTTCCTGCGTTTTTGTTTGTGCTGTTTGTGTATTAATGTGCGTATCTCTGCGAGTACTCCTCTGAGTGATTGGTTTCTGTTGTTTTCAGAGTGAATCTATTGACATGGTGATCAAACTGTCTCTGTTCACTCTCAGACCCGGTGTCCTTCTGTCGTTTTCTCGTGTTAAAAATGATGTATTACCATCCTTCGCTGGCCATCCCATGCCAATACACCAGATTTGTTTGGAAAAGGCAGTAAACGCAGTCACTCTCGCAATTGAATTGAATTGCCTTTATTGTCATGGGCACTCAAATGAGTGCACTGAATAATCCGCAAAACCGTCACATATCGCACCAACATAGGGACGAGATACCTGGTTTCAGACAGTTGACTATTTGGTGCAAGGTTTAAAGAATGTTTCATGAATGCCAGTATAAGAAAAAAAAGGAAGAATGGTCTCGATTTGTAGTATTTTAACACCAGACTGTGCCAGCACCGAATCTGCAGAACAACTGGGCTCAGTATCCAGACCGCACAGGGCCATTCTGCACACTGCATTTGATCCAGTCTCCAGAATGCACCAGAAGAATTCGCCAGACGGCTCCGTGCCCACTGTCCAGCCCGCAACGAGCCAAGTCTCTGGACTCATAGAGGCCTGGTCTCCAGCCTGCACCTAGCCAAGTGTCCAGACTGCAACGAGCTGAGTCTTCAGGCCGCGCCAGGCCCAGTTTTAAGTCCACGCTGGATCCAGTCTCCAGTCTGCATCTAGCTACGTTTCCAGACTGAACTGCACCAAGCCTCCGGACTGCCCCAGTCCCAATCTCCAGACTGCACCATGTCCAGTGTCCAGGTCTTGTCGGGCCCAACCTCCTGATTGTACCAGGCCCAGTCTCCACCTGCTCCAGACCCAGTCTCCAGACTGCACCAGGTTCAGTCTCCAGACCGCATGAGGCCCAGTCTCCATACCGGACTAGGTTAAATCTGCAGAATGCAACAAGCCAAGTTCCCAGAATACAACGTGCACCGTCTTCAGACCACACTAGTCCCAGTGTCCAGACGACACTCGACTCAGTCTCTAACCCACAACGAGTCCAGTCTCTCCACCAAAGTTGGCCCAGTCTCCAGACCGCACCGGGCCTAGTCTCCACACTACGCCAGTTCGATCTCCAGATCACACTGATCGAGTCTCGAGGGGGTAGCAGGCTGAATCTCGAGACAGCACGGATCACATCTCTCGCCAACATTCTCCCAAGTCTCCAGTCTACGCCAGGCCTTGTCTTCAGACCCCACCGGGCCCAGTCTCCCGACTGCACAAGGCTAATTCTCCAAACCACTCCAGGTCCAGTCTCCAGAACGCACTGGGCCGAGTCTCCAGCTGCGAGGTCTCGAGGCCTCGCCACCCTGTACCAGCCTCTGGTCCGTAACTCACCTTCAGCATTCAGTTCAGAGTAAATTTACAAATTTAGAGGTTAGGTGAGAAAACACTTCGGACAACAGGAAGAAAAGAAATTCAGAGGGGAAAATCTTGGGCAGGGCCATTCTGGCTCTTCCGCCATCTTTAGTACATTTCTTGGTTGTTTCCTTCTTGAAAGAATGATCTTGGAGACTCAGAGCACTTTTTCCTGAATTTGATGCTGTACATTCCAATCCATTCGCAGTATAATTTGGAAGACTACATCAAAATATATAAAACTTTCGTGGAAGTGCGATAAAATTAATGTTAATTTCTTCCAAAGTGCTTCGTTCAGAGTGGGCAAGTAATTGCACTATTGTGGTCTGATTAACTGCAGGATATGGACAGGTATATAATCTAAGTTTAGAAATGAATGCGCCGCTGTGGTCAGCACCGTGTTCTCCTCTCGGTAGATTGCCAGGTTGGGCTGTGACGAGCTTGGTCTTCCCAATGCTCCTTGGTGAACATATGCCAATTGTGTGTTTATGATAATTCATTTGGTTTTTTTAGGTGGATTGAGTTTGTGATATAACTAATCATTTCAGCTGATCTGACAATTCTTTTATTTTATGTTCTCTCTCTTGTGACTGGCTCCTCAGTCTCTCACTCCATTAATGTTGCAGTGTGCCCACATGCAGTACATCGTGTTGTTGAATAAACACTATCGTGGCAGCAGCCAAAGCCTCATCATTCAGAAGCAGTCAGCCATTCCCGTCGTCTTCAGGTCTCCACATCGAAAGAAATGATGGCCTCTCAGATAAATGTCATCCGCTTGATACACGGTTAAAATACTCTCCGCCACACCACTCCCCACCAACCAACCACATCAAAATATCCCGTGTGCACTGAGAGCAACGGGACCACAGGGAACATCAGGGAGCTGACCATTAGGGAGATGGAGCAATATGTCTGATGTCTGAATGGGTCAGAGAGAAACTCTAGTATCCAGTGTCTCGTTAATCTCTGTAATGTCTCTATATGCACATAATATGCAGCCTCTTATTCTTCCTGAAAAATTCAAACGTTCGCGGTTACCCATGTTATATTCCACCTGCCAAACTGTCGTCCATTGCTTATCCTTTTCCACATTCTCTCCCTCATCTTGATAACTTAATGCCCCGCTTATTTTAGGTAGAATACATTTGTTCCAATTGTCGAAACCGTGGATAATTGTTGCAAAAATTTGAGGACGCAGCAGTAGTCACTGTCAATGAAGTCGTCAATTTGTGTTAAACTAAGAAAGACTGATTTATCCATAATTAATTCCTGATTCCAGCTCAGTAACCAGTTATCCTTTCATTACAGTCTAGCCGTTATTAAGGCCAGAATATTGCCTTCCATTTCCTGTGTAACAGGTTAAATAATTTGTTCCACTTGCTGAGTAACAGCCGCATATCGCTGAATGGACTTATTCTGTTCCTGTTTAAAGCGCTTGATGGGCTGAATATACTACTTCAGTACTGGTGTATTTGAATCGAGATGAACATTTTGGAACCATCAGTGACCAGCCCACGACTGACTTTATGATGGAAGGAAGGATTTTGATGCTGCAGTTGCTAATGGCCCACAGTGACTTATTCACGCACAGTTTCAGTTTCGTCGGTCTTTTTAAATGATGCCCTACGTCGCAGCATTGACTGCTACATAACACAGTGGGCAGGACCTTCAATAAAAGACTGAAACTTTCGCACCAGGACCACTGTGCGGGTGTTGCTACAGATAATTTTAAGGGATAGATTCATAGAGCATAGAACATAGAACATAGAACAGTACAGTACAGAACAGGCCCTTCAGCCCACGATATTGTGCTGACCTCTGGTCCTCATGTATGCACCCTCAAATCTCTGTGACCATATGCATGTCCAGGAGTCACTTAAATGTCCCCAATGTCCCTGCCTCCACAACTGCTGCTGGCAACGCATTCCATGCTTCCACAACTCTCTGCGTAAAGAACCCGCCTCTGACATCCCCTCCATACTTTCCTCCAACCAGCTTGAAACTATAGCCCCTCGTGTTAGTCATTTATGCCCTGGGACATAGTCTCTGGCTATCGAGTCTATCTATGCCTTTCATTTTATTGTATACTTCAATTAGGTCCCTTCTTCTCCTCATTTTCTCCAATGAAAAACATCCGAGCTCAGTCAAACTATACTCGTAAGATAAGCCCTCCAGTCCAGGCAGCATCCTGGTAAACCTCCCCTGAACACGCTCCAAAGCATCCACATCTTCCCTATAATAGGGCGACCAGAACTGGACGCAGTATTCCAAGTGCGGTCTAACCAAAGTTTTATAGAGCTGCAGCAAGATCTCGCGACTCTTAAACTCAATACACCGTATGCTTTCTTAATAACCCTGTCAACTTGGGTGGCCATTTTAAGGGATCTATGTACCTGCACACAAAGATCCCTCTGTTGCTTCACACTGCCAAGAATCATATCCTTAATCCTGTACTCAGCTTTAAAAATCGACCATCCAAAATGCATCACCTCGCATTTATCCAGGTTGAACTCCATCTGCCACCTCTCAGACCATCTCTGCATCCTGTCAATGTCTCCCTGCAGCCTACAACAGCCCTCTATGCTGTCAACGACACCTCCAACCTTTGTGTCATGTGCAAACCTGATGACCCATCCTTCAATCCCCTCATCCAAGTCATTTATAAAAATTACAAACAATAGAGGCCCAAGGACAGAGCCCGTGGAACACCACTCACCACAGACTTCAAGGCAGAATATTTTCCTTCTACTACCACTCGCTGTATTCTATTGGCCAGCTAATTCAGTATCCAGACAGCAAAATTCCCCTGAGTCCCATTCCTCCTCACCTTCAAAATGAGCCGACCATGGGGAACCTTATCAAATGCCTTGCTGAAGTCCATATACACCACATCCACAGCTCTACTCTCATCAACTTTTCTAATCACGTCCTCAATGAACTCGATAAGGTTTTTGAGGCATGACCTGCCCCTCACAAAGCCGTGTTAACTGCATTTAAGCAAGCCATGCTCTTCCAGATTGTCATAAATTTTATCCCTCAGAATCATTTTTACACCTTGTAGACGACAGAGGTGAGACTTACTGGTCTGTAACTGCAGGGGAATTCCCTATTTCCTTTCTTCAAGAGAGGAATTGCATTTGCCTCTCTCCAGTCTTCAGGTACGACTCCAGAGGAGAGCGAGGATGAAAAGATCTTCGCAAGTGGCGAAGCAATTTCACTTCTCGTTTCGCAAAGCAGCGGAGGACAAATCTGGTCAAGACCTGGCGACTTGTCAATCTTCATGTTTGACAAAATTTTCAGCACATCAGGTTCCTCCATCTCTATCCATTTCAGTATGCAAACCTGCTCTTCAAAGGTTTCATTCACTGCAAAGTTTGTGACTTTCGTAAAGACAAAAGCAAAAAAAAAAACATTTAGGGCTTCCCCTACCTCCTCAGAATCCACACACAAATTCCCTCTGCTATCCCTGATCAGCCCTACTCTTTCTTTGACCATTCTCTTATTCCTCACAGAAGCATATAATGCCTGTGTGTTCTCCCTAATCCGTTCTGACAAGCATTTCTCGTGCCCCCTCCTGGTTCTCCTCAGACCATTTTTGAGCTCATTCCTCGCCTGTCTGTAATCCGCTCGAGCTGAGCTTGACCCAAGCTTCCTCCACCTTATCTAAGCTACTTTTTTCCTTTTGACGAGAATCTCCACCGCTTCGTCATCCACGTTTCCTTTATCTTACCATTTCTTCCCTGTCTCAGAGGGACATATTTATTCATCACTTGCAACAACTGTTCCTTAAAAAGTCTCCACATGTCTATAGTGCCTTTACCATGGAACAAATGCTCCCAAACCATGCTTCCTAACTCATGTCTAATCGCATCAAAGTTTCCTCTTCCCCAATTAAATGTCGTCCCATTTTGCCTAATCCTCTCCTTCTCCATAGCTATGTAGAATGTGAGGCAGTTGTGGTCACTATCACCAAAATGCTCTCCCACCACAAGATCTGATACCTGCTCCGGCTCATTTCCGAGCACTAAGTCTAGAATGGTCTCTCCCCTCGTCGGCCTGTCAACGTACTGAGTTAGGAAACCCTCCTGAACACACCTTAGAAAAACAGCTCCATGCAAATCTTCTGCTCGTAGGAGGTTCCAATCAATATTGGGAAAGCTAAACTCACCCATTACAACAACCCTACTACGTCCACACTTTTCCAAAATCTGCCGACCTCTGCTTTCTTCCATCTCCCTGCTGCTATTGAGGGGCCTGTCGTAAACCCCTAACGAGGTGACTGCTCCGTTGCTGTTCCTAATTTCCACCCATACTGACTCGGTCGGCAGATCTTCCTCGACAATGGAAGCTTCTGTAGCTGTGATACCCTCTCTGATTAGTAGTGCTACACTCCCTCCTCTTTTACCCCCTCCCTATTCTTTTAAATGCTCTAAACCCTGGAACATCCAGCAACCATTCCTGCCCCTGAGAAACCCATGTCTCTGTTATGGCCACAACATCATAGCGCCAGGTACTGATCCATGCTCTAAGTTCGTCACTTTTATTCCTCATACTCCTTGCGTTCAAGCAAACACACTTCAACTGATACCTTGGTTCCTTGCCAGGAAAATCATTCCCACTAGCTGGTCTACCTCTTATTATTGCCTCATCTGCATCAACTCTCACCTCCAGTATGCAGCTCAGGTTCCCACCCGCCTACTATTCCAGTTTAAACCCTCTCGAACTACTCGAGCAAACCTTCCACCCGGGACATTGGTCCCCTTCCAGTTCAGATGCAACCCATCCTTCTTGTACAGGTCCCACCTTCCCCAGAAGGCATCCGAATTATCTAAATATCTGAAGCCCTCCCTCCAACACCAGCTGCGCGGCCACGTATTAAGCTGCGCCCGCTCCGTGTTCCTCCCCTCGCTATCTCGTTTGTGATAATTAGTTAATTAAGGATGTTTCATTCTATTATTTGTTTCCCACCAATTTCCAAAGTCTTGTAACCGTGTATTTGAGGCTGCTTTCTGCTCTCTCAGTCGTGGGTCTGTGAAGACACTCTTAGTGATGGACATTGAAGTACAACACAAAGAGTACTTTCTGTGTCCTCGTAACTCTCAGTAATGCAACCGATTTGTTTTCAACATCGAAAGGAACGGAGTTATCACAGAGGTGTGATGTGGAGGGCAGTAGATATCATGCAATTTCCTGGACCATGTGTGACCTGTAACCATGAGATATCCTGGGTTCAGAAATCAATGTTAGGGAATTCCTGAGAGTATCCCACGGTGCCCCCACCACGGGAGAGCTGTCCCACCACTGGGGAAAGACAGACCCAGGGATGTTAACGGCAATTTATGAAACATTACCCATCAGTTTTGATTCTGTGAGCATGAAGATTCTGGACTGGTCAATATAAGGAATAAAGGTGATAATGGAGAAGGTCATAGATTAAAAGCTAAATGAAAGGTACTCTACCTGGCTGTGATGTGCATTGCCAAAACAGATGAACATAATCTCTGCATGCATCGATGGAAATAGATATGATTTATTGGCAAAGAGTGACCTGGTTAAACAGTGACCACAATTGAGAACTGAATATCCAGAACATTTCACACTAAGGTGGATTATGCAGAACTGACAATAGGTGGTGGAGATCTCGGAAAAACGGATGACACCTTTCGGATCGTAAAAGAGGATTTTACATCAAATGATCATGATATTGTATTAACCACCTTGATTTTGTTGCAAAGTGCCTGTTGAGATTGGGAACAGATTCCTATGGCGAAGCTGAGTTGGGCTCAACAAATGTAATGTGCAAATAGGTCTTTGTGATTGGTTCTTTATGACTCCATCACATTCTATACCTGACATTCCCAAAAATATTTTAATCACGACTTCCACAGAAAATCCTTTATCCGACATTACCTGGTATATTCTTTGTCCAACATTCCTAGGAAAACTCTATAACTGACAACCCGATAACATTCTTTCATTGATTTCCCCGGAACACTCTGCACTTGACATTCCCTGGAACATTCTGTAACTGATATTCCCCGTAGAATTCTAGAATCGGCACTCTCCAGAAATTCCATTAAAGTCATTCCCTGGAACTATAATTGACGTTATCCAGTACATTCGATAACTCACATTCCCTGGAACTTTCTGACATTCGTTGCTCAAGGCCAAACGTAAGTGAATTGAACAGAAGACTCCCAGCTCTCGGGAGAAGGAGACATTGTTTCAAATTCCCCTCAGGCAGTTAAACGGATGAATATGTTTGCCCTGCGTATATATTTCTTCTCGACAGATGATAGCCAACAATTTAAACTAAAAGGCAGAATTTTCTAAACTCCGTTTCTCTTCAAGGAAGTGGGCGAAAAACCTTCAGGACGGCAATGTTTTCACCCTCCGTATTTGGCACCGTAAAGACGTCAACTGCGTCTGCCCTCGAATCATTGAGTGTTTGGAAATGATTTAGAAGACATCTGTTTTGATGGATGCCTGTCTGTTTCTTTGGGGAGGGGGAGTTTCGTGTGGCTTTTGTCACATTTTGTGTCATTATTTTAGCTCCTCACGTTTGCTATTTCAGCTTTATTTATTTCAGGAAATTCCTGAATACAGTGGCACATTTAAAAATATCATGCTATCCTCAATCAAAATGGTCACTTTGCCTCCAGACTAATGTATAATGTGTTTGTTCCACTTCCTCACAGTTAACGTAGTGACGATCTACGTCCTGCTTTATAAAGATTGCGGATTGTCTCCATGTGTCAGACGTTACCTGGCGGCCATGGCAGTGGCGGATCTACTGGCTATTATCCTTGACCTGATATTGAGACACATTCCCATCGTTTATCCAGAACATTTTTATTTCCTGGAGTCTCTCCCCGTGTGTAATATCCACGCTGTCCTGCTTTATGTCGCCACTGACTGTTCCGTCTGGTTCACCGTCACTTTCACCTTTGATCGGTTTGTGGCCATTTGTTGCCAGAAGCTGAAAAGTAAATATTGCAGTGAGAATACAGTGCCGGTGGTTCTGGGAACAGTGACAGTACTGAGCTGTGTAAAGAACGTCTTCTGGTATTTTATGTTTTCTGCTCAGTATTGGCTGAAGAACTTCCCCTGGTTTTGTAAGGTTACACGCGATATTTATCACTCCCGAGTCTGGATCACGTTCGAGTTCCTCCACCACATTCTAACTCCGGCTCTCGCATTTCTACTGATTCTGTTGCTCAATGCTTTCACCGTCAGACACATTTTAGTGACCAGCAGAGCCCGCAGGAGACGCCGGGTTCACACCAATGGGGACGCTCAATCTGACACAGAGATGAGAAATCGAAAAAAAACCATCATTCTACTATTTCTAATCTCCGCAAATTTCATCCTCTTATGCTCAACGTTAATGGTGTATTCTTTATGGAACAGGATGTATTGGATTGTGAAGACCCCTGTGTTTCTAGATTGGTATATGCAGCACTTGGGATTCATGCTTCAGCTCCTAAGTTGCTGCACAAACACTGCAATTTATGCCGTGACCCAGACTAAGTTCAGACAGCAGCTGAAGAATTTGCTGAAATATCCCTTTACTCAAATTCATTAATCAATTAAATTCACTCATTCATGAATCCATCCATGATTATTTAATTTTAGTTCAATACTGCTGCATTGATGGCACCTGTCGCTCTGCTAACGAAAAGAGGATTGTGCTGGTTTGCCTAATCTCAACCCACAGAGCATTTCGATGTTCTCTCAACACAGTGACCAGAACGAAAAGGGACCATTCACGGAATGTATGTATCACTTCAGTTTGAAAAGAATATAAATGTTCTTTTAAAATTGCCAAGCAGCGGAGTGAACGACATTAATGTCTGTGTGTCTGTTGAAAAGTGTGAACTGGAGAGAGACAAATTCAAACAGATGTCCTTGACGTCGGGGAGGGGGAGCAGCCCGGCTTCGAGGTCAGGACATGGGTTGAAGTCCCTCTGACATGGTTTCACGTCTGAGACCCCACACCTACCTAGCCAGCGCATAGGTCATCTCTTCACCTCGCCCCATCTCCACTCAACGTCATCTGTCTCTCTCTTTAACTCCCATCCATCGCTCTACCTCTTCCCCCTCGCTCTCTCTCTTGCCCTGACTCAATTTTATTTACACATCTTGTTCTCTTCTTTTCTCGCCCTCACCGTCTACACATTCTGCCTTTCTGTCACCATTCCATTTCAATCTCTCCATGCCCAAACCACCCTCTCACATGCCCGGATTCTCCACACGCCTCCCTCATCACTCCCTCCCTCACATGCTCTCTATCCTGCTGTATCTGCCTCGCTCATGCATTTTAACCTAACACCTACTTTCTCGTTCTTCCGGTTGCCCCACATCTCTCTCTTCTCCACCCAACTTTAGCATCTCAGACGCTCCGTTTCCCCTCTCCCCACAACCACTCCTTCTCTTTGTCAAAGGAGGAGCGAGAAATAGTGTGTCAAGTAGAGAGGGAGAGAGGAAGCGAGAGAGATTCAGTCAGAGAACAAGAGCGAAGTGGAGGGTGCGTGGGGGAAGAGTGAGTGAGACAGAGACATAGTCAGAGGGAAAAGGAAGGTAAGTAGGAATGCGGAAGAGAAAAGTCAGAGGAAGGGCGACTCACACATGGGGAGAGGGAAGGAGAGAGAGAATGAATATCTGAGAGATGAACTGAAGGAACACAGCGAGAGTGAGATGAAATGACGGAGACCAAGAGAGAGACGGATGGAGCATGAGGGAGGGAGAGAGAATCAGATAGGGGGGAGAGAGACGTTGCGAGAGGGGGCGGGGGGAAAGAGGGAGAGAGACAGATCGTGTTGGATAGAAGAAGGGAGGGAAGAACAGACAGGGAAAGGGTGGAAGGGAAGGAGAGAGAGCAAGAAGCAAAGATAGAGGGAGGCATCGAGAATTAGTGTGCAAGCCTGAGACAGTGAGAGAGAATGTGCTGAGAAGAGATAGAGAGAATGTTGAAGGGAAAGGGCGAGTGTTTAGAGAGTCTGTAACGGAGATGAGATAGTCTGGGGGAGAGACAAAGAGAGAGAGGGAGGGGAGAGACATAGTCGGAGAGGGATGAGAGAAAGAGAGATAAAGAGAGAGGGGAACACAGCGAGAGGGAGCGGAGGGAGCGTGAGGGAGTGGAGGTGACAGAGTGGAAGGAAAGAGAGTAGGATGGGAGACAGAGTGGAGGAGGGGTAGAGAGAGTGTGGGGGGGGGTAGAGAGAGTGAGTTGGAGGGGTGCACAAAGACAGAGTAGGGGGTTTGAGAGATATGAGTGAGAGGGGTGGAGAGATAGAGGGAGTGGTAGCTAGAACGAGATAGAACGAGGGTGATTGAGCGGTGTAGAGAGCGCGAGTGAGACTGAAATATAGAAAGAGAGTGGGGGTGAAGAGAGACAGGGGAGTGAGAGGAAGTGTGGGATAGAGCGAGTGCGAGGAGGTAGAAATAGAGGAACAGAGAGAACAAGAGCGAGATGGGAGCGAAAGAGCGGCGAGACAGAGTGTGGTGGAAATGGAGAGAGACAGACAGAGAGGGAGATTGAGTGCGATTGACTGTCGACAGAGATTCTGAGAGAGGGAGACAGTGAATTGGAATGGTGGACAGTGAGAGACAGTGAGAGATAAAGATGGTGAAAGAGCATGTGTGGAGAGGCAGATGGACAGAGTGAGTGCGGAGAGAAAGAGAAAGAGAGATTGGGATAGGCACAGAGAGTTGGGAGAGATAGAGAGAGACGGATATGGTGTGAGAGAATCAGAGAGGGAGAAACAAACTGAGAATGTAGGAGAGAGAGTGGAAGCGATTGAAATTAGATTAGGTTAGTTTACATTAGATTAGATTACATTACAGAGTAGAAACAGGCCCTTCGGCCCAACAAGTCCACACCGACCTGCCGAAGCACAACCCATCCATACCCATACATTTACCCCTTACCTAACACTACGGGCAATTTAGTATGGCCAATCCACCCTGACCTGCACATGTTTGGACTGCGGGAGGAAACCGGAGCACCCGGTGGAAACCCACGCAGACACGGGGAGAACGTGCAAACTCCACACAATCAGTTGCCTGAGGCGGGAAGTGAACCCTGGTCTCTGGCGCTGTGAGGCAGCAGTGGTAACCACTGTGCCACGTGCCGCCCACAAAGAAAGAGGGCAATTGAGAAAGTGTGCGAGAGGGACTGGGGTGAAGTGATAGTACGTGAGATGGTGGAGAGAAGGATGGAGAGTGTGGGAGCGTTGAGTGATAGTGGGAGGAGGTAGAGAGCGAGATTGGGGGGAGAGAGAGGTAGGGGGAATGAGTGTGGGCCACTGAAAGAGAGACAAAGGCGCGATAGAGTGAGAGGAAAAGATAGAGTGGGGGGTGAAAGAGATTGCAAAGTGGTGAAAGAAAGGGGAGGGGAATGGTGAGAATGAAAGAATGAGAGGGGTGAGGTAGACGGAGACAATATGTGGGGAGTCTGAGGGAGAGACAGAGAGTCTGATGGGTAGACAGACGAATAGGTTGTGGTAGAGTAAAGAGATGGAGTGGAAAAGAAAGAGAGTGGGGAGACGGAAAGAGAGTGGAGGAGGTGACAGAGTGAGGGAGAGAGACAGTATGATGGGGTGGGAAAGGGGAGAGGTTCAGCGTGGGCGAGACAGAGAATGAGTGGGAGCGAGTAAGAGGGATGAGAGAGCCAGAGGGAGCAGGGAGTGACAATACGGGGAGTAAGGGTGGGAAGTGGTGAGATAGGGAGCTTGGGAGGGGCAAGCGACAGTGGAATGGCTGAGTGACAGTGTGTCAAGAGGGGGAATAGAGAGAGAGTGGGAGGCGTAGAGAGAGAGAGAGCGATGGAGGTACGGTGAGAATTAGGCAGAATGGAAGTGGTGGAGACGAAGAGACAGAGAGGGAGCAGAGAGGAAAAAAGAGTGGGGAAGAAAGAGGAAGAGAGCGCGGGGCTTTGGGAACGAGTGGAAGCGACTGAAGGAGACAGTAAAACGGGATAATGACAGTAGGTGTGTGGAGAGAGAGAGAGTTTGAAGAGGTAGAGCGAGACAGAGAGATTGGGAAAAGTGGAGAGAGTATGTTGTGGGTTTGAGAGACAGCGAGTTGGGGAAAGGGAGATTGGGAGGTTGAGAAAATGAGAGTGAGAGAGTAGAGATCGAGAGAGATTGGGAGGGGAAAGAGATTATGTTGGGGAGAGATAGAGTGTGAATTGGAGCGAGTGAGACTAGGAGGGGAGAGGCAGAGTGGAGAGGTGACACGTTGGAGGAGCGAGAGAGTGAGTGGAAGGATACACAAACCACGTGTGAGAGGGGTGAGGGAGTGGGGAAGTGTTAGAGTGGTACGTTGGACAGAGGGTGGGAAGGGAGGGAAAAAGTGTCAGAAGAGAGTGTGGGAGGGAAGGAGTGGAAAACATAAGAGTTGGGCGAGAGACTGTGGGAGGGGATGAGAGAGTGCTTCATGGGAGTGACATCGGAAGGATGGTGCAGAGAGTGAGAGGGGGAGTGAGAAACAGGTGTGAGAGAGAGAGAGGGAGTTGGGAAACGGAGATTGGAGTGGCTGAGACATTTTGGGAGGGGGGAGAAAGCGTTGGATGGTGGAGCGGGAGAGAGAGAGAGGGATTAAGTGGGAGAAGACAGAGAGAGCGCAAATGTGAGGGGGAGAGAGAGCGGTGTTGGTTACAGTGGGAGTGGGAGGGTGACAGAGAGTGGGAAGGAAGGTAGCAGGATAGGGAGAGAGACTGGGTGGAGGGAAGAGTGTGGGAGGGGAGATAGAGAGTGAGAGGGAGGACAGGGAGAGACTGGGCGTTGGAACAGAGAGAGTATTGGAGGAGGAGAGAGAGAGTGAGTTATCACGACACGGGGTGAAACCCTCTGTTAATTCGAGCCCGACACACAGACAATCTTACCTTGTGCCATAATCTCTTAAATTTCAAGAGTCAAAGAACTATTCCAGAGGTCATTATTTCAAATTAGAATTAACAATATTGTTCAGAAAGTCCGAAACAAAATTTTAAACAGCATCTGTTATCAACTCATTCCTTCAATTCGATTTTTTTAACACCCACTCCACACTACTGGTCCCATAATTTCCCCCTTACGGTTCTGCAATAATTATTTCAAACCTAATCATAGTCTTTGAATGTCGAACTAAATCTATAGATTCCTTTAAGTCGACTTTGGTCCTCTCCTGCAAACATTTCTTATGAACAGTTTCCTTCCAGAGAACTATTCTACTTTTTGGCAGCTCGTTGTAGTTCTCACTCTAACTGTTCAAAGTCCTATTGTATGCCCCAAAATGTCGGATAATTTCATTGGTTTGATGTCATCCAAAACACCAACATTCAAATATGGTATCTGAGGCATAAGTAAAACTATGGCTGAATTTCAATTTGTTTTTATAGCACGGCAACACAGACCAGTTATTTGTCTCAACTCGGTTTTCTAATTTTAGAAGCTCCAGCGCATTCTGTACCTCTCTAAATCCAAACCAGAATCCAATCTCTCTTAAAGGTACACTTACACGTAGAAAATAGGGCAGGAGAGAATGTGTCAGCGGTTGTGACAGACAGAGAGAGTGAAGGAGGAAGCGAGATTGGGAAGGGTAAAAGAGACAGGAAGGGGAGAGAGGCTGTGTCCCAGGACAGGAGAAAAAGAGTGGCAGGGAGGGGTAGAGAGAGAGAATGAGACAGAAATAAGGAAGTGGGTTTAGACAGGCGAGTGGAAGGGTGGAGAGAGAGAAAGAGACAGCGACAGTGCTTATGGCGAGAGACAGGGAGATTGGGTTGAGTGGGAGCCAGCGAGAGGGAAATGATTGAGAGAGTAAGTAGAAGTAGGGTAAGAGAATGGGATGGGTCAGAGTGAGAGTGGCCAAGGAAAAAAGCGTGAAAGGGTGGACATAGAGAGTGGGAGGGATGAAATATAGAGTGAGGGATAGAAAGAGAGAATGGAGTGTGAGAGAGAACCTGGGAGCCAAGAGAATATCAGAGTGGACAGAGAGTGTGTGAAGGGAGAGGGCGTATGGGGAGAGATAGAGTGTGTTGTGGAGAAATGTTAAGCCTGGATGGAAAAAGCGTGAGTGGTGTGGAGAGAGGGTGAACGGGTGGTGGGACACTGAGCTGAAAGGGTGTGTGCGAGAGAGTGGAAGGGCGAGAATAAGTGTAGAATCGGGTAGAGACAATGAGTGGGGTAGGGAGCGACATTCAGAGAGAGGGAGTGCAAAGGCAGACGGAGTCCTTCAGTGTGTGAGGACCGGAGGGAGAGGAATGGTTAGGCAGACTGGGTGGGAAGTCGCGTGAAAGAGAAAGGGAGTGAGACAGACCTGCGGGGAGACAGACGAAAGGAGCGAAGGAGCGTAAAAACGATAGGTAGAGGTATCAATCAAGCGACAAAGTGAGTCAGACAGAGGGAGAGAGAGACGGTGAGTGAGGAAATGAGGGAGAGAGAGAGAAAGATAACCAGAGAGTGGAATGGACGGAGAGAGGGAGAACCTGATATTTCAAGGGAGAGAGAGGGAGAGGGAAGGAAAAAAGGAAGGAGAAAATCAGTCAGAATGAGGGAGAATGATTGGGTGATGGGGTGGAACGAGGGGGAAAAGAATCAGTTAGGGGAAGAATGGAGAAAGAATGTGTGCGTGTGTGTGTGAGAGAGAGACAGGCACAGAGCGGGAGGGAGAAAGAGAGAGAGTCAGACCGAGCAAGAGGTAGAGAGAGAGTAAGAGGGAGAGATACAATCAGAGCGAGAGGAAAGGAGGGAGAGAATTAGAGAGCCATTCTGACGAAAATAAGGTGAGTAAAACAGAAATTCTGGCAGATGGAAGTGTGGGAGAGATAGGTGGGAGCACGGAGGAAGAGACAGACAAGCGCAGGGAGGAAGGGAACGAGAGACAGTGGTAAGGTAAAACACACAGAGGGAGAGGGAGCGTAGGAAGAAGAGAGTGCGGGCGAGAGAAGGAGAGAATGGGGGCGAGCAGAAATGAGCGATAGAAAGGGAGAATCAGACGGACAGAGACAGACAGTGAGAGAGAGCAAAGGGAGGGCGGGATAGAGAGAGTGGGTGAGTCTTACAGATGAACTAAGGAGCAAGAGAGTGAGAATGGGAGGGCGATGGAGGGAATGACTATTCATATCCCATAATATTAATTACACTTCCCAACACAAAACTGGTCTTTTGTAGGTCATAGTGTTAACAATAGTTTGCCGACAGAACACTGACGATTGATTGATCTTAATAGTAAAGAGACATCCCAACACAAAACTGATCATTCACAGTCCGAAATGTTAACAACAGCTCGCCAACAGAACAAACAGAACTCCACAACATAAAGAGATAATTCAAACACAGCTCTGTGTTTAAAAATGACCATTCATCAAACCTAATATTAAACACCGTTCCACAACACAAAACTGAGCATTCATTGGCAGTAATATTAACCACACCTCGTCCACAAAACTCATGTTTCAACGATATTATATTAAACACAGCTCCTCTACACAATACTGACCATTCACAGACTGTAACGTTAAACACAACTCGTCCACAATACTCATTATTCACAGACAGTAACATCAAACATTGAGATGAACCATTCCAGCTGTTAACATAGAAATTTCCCGTTTAGAGAGCCGGACGATCCCAGCTGTTCATAACGAGATTCCCATTTTAATCAGCTGTAACATCCCCTCTGTTCACCCTCAGATTCCGTGTTTGGAGAGCTGGACGATTCCAAATATTCCCGGGGAGGTTCCACGTTGAGAAAGCCGGATCATCCTGGCTATGCAGACTGAGACTTCCTATTTAAAAAGTTGAACAAACGCGGCTGATCACACTAAGAATCCCAGTTTTGGGAGAGGGACAATCCCAGCTGTTCATACTACTATTCCCTGTTTACTGAGATGGAACATTATGGAAGTTCACACTGGCATTTCTGTTTTACAGAGATAACAATCCGGGCTGTTCACACTGAGATTCCCAGTTAAGAGAGCCGGACGATTTGGGCTGCTGCCAGTGAGATTCACAGGTTCGGGAGCAGGACCATCCAGCTTGTTAGGACTGAATTTCCAAATTTAGAGACCTGGACCATGCTGCTTGTTCACAGTGAGATTCCCAGATTAGAGTTGTGGACCTTCGCGACTCTTCACATTAGGATTCCCAGTTTAGCGGGCTTGACCATCCCAGCTGCTCACACTGAGATTCCCTTTCAAAGGTCTGGAACATCCCGACTGTTCACTCAGAGCTTCCCAATTTAAGGACTGGACCAGCCCGGCTGTTCACACAGAGATTCCCACTTTAGAGAGCTGAACCATCCTGGCAATACTGATATACACAGTATGGAGGGTTGGACCATCCCATCTGTTCACACCGAGATTACCCATTGAGGGAATTCGATCAATCCCGCTAATCTCACCGAATTTCCCCATTAGAGTGCTGAGCCATGAAGGTGGTTCACACTGAGATTCCCAATTCAGAAAAGTGAACCACCCTGGCTCTCCACTCTGAGATTCCCAATTTAGACAGCTGGAACAACCTGGCTGTTCTCTCTGAGATTCCCAGTTTAGAGTTTGGACCAACCCACTGTTCACACTAAGATACCCAGTTTAGAGAGCAGGGCCATCCTGGCTGTTTACACAGAGCTTCCCATTTTAACGAGCTGGACCATCCCGGCTATTCACAGTGAGATTAACCTTTTATAGAGTTAGACGATCCCTGCCGTTCAGACTGAGATTCCCAATTCAGAGATGTGAACCACCCCGGCTATTCCCTCTGAGATTCCAATCTTAGACAGATGGCCCTACTCGACTGTTGATTCTGAGACTCCTGTTTATTGTCTTGACCAACCCAACTGTTAACATGAACATTTCCATTTTAACGAGCAGGACCATCCGGGTTTTCACACTATGATTAACTTGTTAGAGAGTTGGACATTCCTTGACATTCACACCGAGATTTCCAGTTCGAAGAGGTGAACTGCCCGGCTGTTCACGCTGGTGTCTCAGTTTAGAGAATTGTAACATCCCGGCTATTTGCAATGAGATTCCCACTTTACAGAGCGGAACGATCCCGGAAAATTCCCAGTTGAGAGAGCTATACGATCACAGCTGCTCCCACCGAGATTCACATTTGTGATAGCCCGACATTCCAGTGTGTTCAGACTGAGATTCCCAGTGTAGAATGATTGACCATCCCAGCCATCCAGACAGAGATTCTCAGTTCAGTGAACTGGACCATCCCAGCTGCTTACACCGAGATTCCCCGTTGAGGGAACTCGAACATCCAGCTGCTTGCATAGGGACTTTCGGTTTAAAAAGCTGAACCACACCGAACTTCACTGTATTATTCCCAAGTCAGAAAGGTGGACCACTCCATCAGTTCAATCTGAGATTCCCAGGTTCGGGAGCTGAATGATCCTGTCTGTTTGCACTGAGATCCCAATTTAGTGCGCTGGACTATCCCGGGTGTTCACACTGCGATTCTCAATTTAGGGTGCCGGACAACACCACTTGTCCACACGGAGATACCCATTTTGCATACCTGGACTATCCAGGCTGTTCACACTGTTATTGCCAATTTAGAGAACTGGATCATTCCACCTGTCCATTCTGAGATTCCCAGTTTAGAGAGCAGGACCATCCCAAATGTCCAAACTGTTAATTTCAGTTTAGGCAGCTGGACAATCCTGGTTGTTGACACTAAGATTCCCAGTTTACAGAGCTGGACAATCTAAGCTGTTCACACTGAGATTCCTAGTTCACAGACCCGGACCAACCCAGCTGTTCTCACTGGAATCCCAGTTTAAAGAGCTGGGACATCACTGCTGTTCACACTGACATTCCCAGTTTAGAGAGATGTACCTTTCCAGCTGATCGTTTCGGGAAATGAAGTTTTAGAGAGCAGGACGATTCTGACTGTTCCAACTGAGATTCGCAGTTTCAAGAACGGGACCATCTTGTCTGACCACTGTGAGATATCCATTTCAGAGAGCTGAACTATCCCAAATGTCAACAATGAGATTCCCAGTTCAAGGACCTGGACCATCCGAGCTGTTCGCACGGTGATTCTCAGTTTGCAGAACTGAAACATCCCGCTATTCACAGAGAATCCCACGTAGAAAGCAGGAACATCCCAGCCCTTCACACCGTGATTCCCAGCTTAGAGAACTGGACCATTCCAGCTGATCGTAGTGAAAAACCAGTTCAGACAGCAGGACTATTCTGGCTGTTCACATTGAGATTTCCAATTTAGAAAGCAGGACGATCCTGGTTGTTAGCACTGAGATTCCCAGTTAAGGGGCACCGGACCATTCCGGATGATCACACTGTGATTCTCAATTTAAAGAGTGGGACCATCCTGGCTGGTCCAACTGAGATTCAAAGTTTCGAGAACTGGACCGTCATGGCCATTCACACTGAGATTCCCACTTTAGACAGCCAGGCCATCCTAGCCTCATTCCTGATGAAGGGCTTTTGCCCGAAAAGTTGATTTTCCTGCTCCTCGGTTGCTGCCTGACCTGCTGTGCTTTTCCAGCACGGCTCTAATGTAGACTCTGATCTCCAGCATCTGTAGTCATCACCTTTGCATCAGCTACCCCGGCTTTTCACATTGAAATTCCCAGTTTGGAAAGCAGGACGATATTGACTGAATCCACTGAGATTCTTATTTTAGGGAGAAAAACCATCCCAGCTTTTCAAACCGAGAGTCCCGGTTTAAACAGGTGGGCCATCCCAAATTTTCGCACTGAGATTCCAATTTACGGATTAGGCCATCCCGGTTGTACCCACTGAGATTCGCAGCGTACAGTGGTGGACCATCCCGGCTGTGCTCACTGGTATGCCCAGTTGAGAGAGTTGTCCATCTCAGCTGTAATCAATGAGATTCCCAGTTGAAGGGACAGGACGATCCCAGCATTTCCCAATGCCATCCCCATTTTAGAGATATGGAGAATCCCGACTGTTCGCACCAAGTTTCCAGATTAAGAGACCTGGACCATCCAGGCTGTTCACACTGAGATTCCCTGTTTTGGGGAACTCCATCGTTCAGGCTGTTCTCACCGAGATTCTCTCTTTAGAGGGCTGAATCACCCCGACTGTTTTCACTGAAATTCCCAGATTAGAGGACCGGACCATCCCTTTGATCACACTGAGATTTGCAGTTCACTGAGCCGCACCATCACAGCTGTTCACACTGAGATTCCAAATTTCGAGAGCTGGAATGTTTCGGCTGTTCACATTAAGATTCCCAGTTCAGAAAGTACGACCATCCCGGCTGTTCGCACTGAGATTCCCAGTTTAGAGAGCTGGACTATCCCAGTTAAGGGACCACCTGGCGTTAAAGGAACTCGACCATCCCGGCTGTTCCCACGGAGGTTCCCTGTATAGTGAAGTGAACCAAACTGGCTGTTCACTCTGATTTTCCCAGGTTAGAGTCCTAAACCATCCCAGCTGTTCACACTGAGATTGCCAGTTAAGGAGCAGAACCACCCTAGCAGCTTACACAGAAATTTCCAGGTTAGAGTGTGGACTAGCCCGACTGTTCACAGTGAGATTCACAGGTTCGAGAGCCAGACCACCCCACTGTTCACGCTGTGATTCCCAGTTTAGACAGCCAGACCATCCCACTGTTGACACTGAGATTCCCAGTTTATAGAGCCAGATTCTCACAACTGTTCACACTGAGATCCCCAGGCCATTCCGGTCCTCCACACTGAGATTCCCAGTTTAGAGAGCCAGACCATCCTGGCTGTTCAGAGTGAGAATCCCAGGTTAGACAGTCAGACCATTCCGGGCAGTTCACATTGAGATTCCCAGTTTTGAGAGCAGAACAATCGCGATATTCACACTGAGATTCCCAATTTAGAGGGATGGATCATCTTGTCTGCGGACACTTAAATTCCAGATAAGAGAGCTGGAACGCTGCGCCTGATCACACTGAGATCCCCAATTTACACAACTACCATCCTGAATATTCACAGTGAGGCTCCCAGTTTAGAGAGTAAACCATCCTAGCTGTACACACCAGGATTCCGAGGTAAGAGAGCTGGCCCACCCCAGTTATCCACATCTAATTTCCCAGTTTAAAAAGCTGGCTCATCCCATGTGTTCTCACCGAGATGCCCGTTCAGGGAATGCGAATATCCTGACTGTTCTCATCTAGAATCCCTGTATAAGGAGCTGAACCACCTCAGCTGTTCACTCTGGGATTCCCAGTTTAGGGACCGAGACAATTGCGGTTGTTCACACGGGGATCCCAGTTTAGAGTTCTGTGCCATCGCAGCTTTTTACACTGAGATTCCACGTTTGAAGAAGTTGAATGCCCCGGCTGTTCACACATAGATTCCCAGTTTGGTGAAGAATACGATCTGAGCTGTTCACGCTGAAAATCTCAGTTTAAAGAACTAAACAATCTCAGAAATTCACACTGAGCTTCCGACTTAAAAGAGCTGGGTCCATTCCAGCTGATCACACTGAGAATCCCTGTTTAGATGGCAGGATGATCGCGGCTGTTCCCACAAAGATTCCCAGTTTGTGAACTTAATCATTCTGGCTCTTCACACTGAAAATCCCCGTCTCGAGAGCTGGACCATTCCGGTTTTTAACACTGTGATTACCAGTTTACAGAGCAGGACCACTCCGGTTTTTCAAATTGCGATTCCCATTTTACAGCTCCGGAATATCCTGGCTGCTCATACTGAGATTCTCAGTTCAGAGAGGTGGACCATCCGGTATGTTCACACTGCGATTGCGAGTATAATGAGTGGCATCATCCTGATATTGTGTTTTATCCACTTTTAATATGATACTGGCTGATCTTCTATATCCTACTTTATATTCAGCGCTTTATATTCCACGGGTTTATGTGATAGAGCATTCCCCGTGTTTTCAGTCTCTCTGTGCTCACACTTATTCTCATCTCAATGCAAAGTGTCCTGCCTGTAGCTAATACTATAGCCCATTGTTTAAGATGTCCCACCCAGTGGAATTATTGTCCCTGCTTCCAATCTGTCTCACCATCGCAGGGTTTTACTTTTGTCACTCATATTTCCACTCATTTTCCGAATCCTGATTGTATACATGCCCACTAGACGCAAACTCTGCTCACACAATAAGCCTGCAATTCCTGAGGCCACTCTGGTCATCCTTCTTGCACTTCCTCAATGTCAGGTTTGTCTTTAATTCCTGAAGGAGACTAAAACTGTCCACATTGCTGCACAATGTTCGAAATGAAGTTTCACCAAGGCTCTGTGCAGCTGTCGTACAGAAATCTTACTCCTGTAATTAAATCCCTTGAAATGTAGGTCAACACACAAATTTTCTTCCGAACTGCTCTCGGCCTCTACAATAGTGCTTTAAGTGACTCGTATGCAATGAGATCTTGCTCATTTTCAATGTTGCAGTTAATCACTTTGAGTATCTCAGTACACAGATTAGTATCTCAATTCCATTCTCAGTATTGCTTCCTGGCTTCATGGATCACAGAGTTCAGCCCAGATATAAATGAAGAAAAGTGAATGTGAGCAACTTCAAAATCAATATTTTTTAACCATTCCCTTTTCAAATAGCTTACATGCAATTTTCCCATAAAATTACACAACGTCACAGCTATCCTCATTGCTCTCCATCTGCCGTTTACTTGCCTATTCATCCTGCTTCTCTCAATCACCTTGACAATTTTAAAATCCTTTTTTACCTCTAACATCCGTTGTAGTTTGGTATAATCAGCAGATGGGAAAAATTGCATTTGATTCACTTAACAAAACGGTTGATGCATATTGTGTAAACTGAGGCCCAAGTCAAAATCCCTGCAGTATCCCATGAGTGTTCTGTTCCCCTGAAAAAAATAAAATTGTTTCATTCCGACTCCCAGTTTCCTGTTAGCTATCCCACTCTGAAACCATGTCCAAATACTGGCCCTATCCCATAAAACTTGATGTTCCACGATCGGCTTCGCACTTCATCAAATGGTTGTTTTTGAAAATCCAAACGCAGTGCATCAATCGATTCTCCATAATGTGTCGTCATGTCGATTTCACAAAGGCAATTCCTTTTTTTCAGAGGTGCACGTTGACTTTGTCTCAGCCCATCTAAATCCCAATAATATCTGAAAAGTCATTTTTCTATTACTAAATTCATTCTGTTCTCATTTTCTCATCAAAATTAAATTTCCTAGTATTTCTGGAAAATATCTTTCAAATTGTTTTGTTTTATTTTATAACAGAACTGAAGTATTTGCTTCTTAGCTGTCGCATATTCCTCTTCTCCCTTCTCTACTTTCAAACTGTAAGGAAGCTGCACTTGGTTTCTTTTAGCTTTTTACTAAAACATACTCTCATAAGCGATTGTAGTTGACCTTTATAAGACTTGTTAATATACTGTTTAGAAACCCACCCATTTCTGTGTTATGCAGCCCAATGATGGACCCTCCACAAGCATATATCCACCGAAACATAGACTCTGTACCGTCAGAAATGCACCATTATCTGCATGAGTCCCAATTTTATATACACGTCCTGTAGTCGCGAAGATTATGAAACTGCACGTGAGTGTCCAATCACTTTTTACTTTTGTGACAATACTCGAAGCAATTAACGTCTCAGCCAGCGTATTGTAGACATCCTCAGTGGAAAGTAGTTCTCAAATCCTCTCCAAACATTGAACCTGGTACTTCAAAAGTGTGTTCCCTTCCTCTTAGAACAAGAGGAGTTAATTCATCTGTCCTTTACATGGGAACGCGATAAAAGCAATTATTCCCACAATCGCATTTCAGGAATGCAGTAGGAGACGGTTCAGCATCTAAAGCCTTGGAGGAGAAATGACGGGAAACTATATCGTCTCAAACTGTCACAAAAGAACCAGGAAAATTCCATGAGCCACCAAACCAAGTTCATACCAATTGGAGCAAGAAGTGGCGACCTGGATCCATATACTGAGGAAAACCAGCAGGACGAACGAGACTAAAATGTATGACCAAGAGGCGGATGTTCCACCCATTGTGTTCATAAACTAGAAACATGATAAGTCTATTCAGGCACTCAGGCCTATGACTTCAATAATAAAAGCAGATTTTTTTTTCAAATCTGGTGCTCTTTTCAAAGGAACTGGAAAGGAACGTGGATATTACAGAATGGGAAGAACTTAGATGAATCATCTCCAATAGTGAATAAAAAGAAATTGGCAAATATTGAGATTGAAGGCAAATTGTTACAATCCATTATCAAGGAATTAATAACAATCGATTTGCAAAGTCATGCAAACATCCATTCAAAGTCAGAATCAATTTCTTTATAAGTGACAAGCGACGTCAACATTGGGATCAAGGAGATGCAATGCATCTGGACTCACAAAAGACTTTGAATAAATACCTGAAATAAAAATTAATTATTATGATAAGAGCACATGGGGTGCAGAGCAGTTTATTAGCTTGGATTGCCGGTTTATGGTTTTCAACAGTATTTTGATGATATTCAGGTGGCTCAAATTATCCCCAGCTGCATGGTCTGACACTGGCTTGTTTCGAGAATGTGAAACGAAGAAGGCCGGAAGTAAATCTTCCGGGGAGAAGAAAACCCTCTGCACTTATTAAATACGAGAAATGGGAGCCTAATTCATGGATCAAAAACAAATAGAACAAAGACTGAAATTGACACAGCCATCTACACAAACGGCAGGAATTAATTACACTATTGATTCAATTACAGGTTAAGTTCTCTTAGGATAATGCAACCGTTTTAATCACCGAATCTTTAATCAGACTTCATATGCTTTTGGTTCGCTGGACTCTTAAAACCCAGATCCAGTTCCTGTAAGCTAGTCTGGAAATTTTGGAGTCTCGAGACGATAAGCTCACCACGGGAGAGAATTTATGATTTTGAAATACAGATAGCTGTTCCTGCTTGCTGTTGTAGATGCCTCCGTGAAGACTTCGGATAGTGCTCCTTCAGACTGGTTTGAATCCACTGATGCAATAGGACATGCATTGGAATTATCAGATGAGTACATGGTTGATCCAATCGTCTGGTGGTTTTGTGAGCCTGTGATTTCTGTGAACATTAGTTCTCGGAGTAGCTATTTGGGAACTCTCTCGTTTTGGCAGCTGATGAGGAAACTTTTTCTGTGGTAGGTTTCTGAATGCAATCCACGCAGTCAGGTATGGCTCAGTGTCTGCAATTATATTAACTGCCGTCCTCTTATATTCGGGTTAATTCTCGCTTGCCATTGTGTTACTTTTGAGGTAAATTGGCTCACTGTTGATTCAGAAGAGTTGCAAATGTACGCTGATTAAATGGAACATCCATTATCTCTATGGATCAGTATTGATTGAAGTAGAATGTCTTGGTGTCTTGGTCAGACCCATGATATTTGGGTTGAGGTAGCTCCAAAAGGTAACGTTATTTTCATCCAGCATATTAGGTCTGAATAATTGTTCTTTGGTAGTTAAGATGTAAAATGTATTTTATTTCTGAAGAATTGTTCCAGCAGCTCTGTGCCTGTGTATTTTCCCAAAGGATAGCCCAGCTACGTTTTATTTTAAAAGCATTTCTAAAATGTCCGGCTGTTTAGTCCAGTATGGGGATTTTTGCTGAATTCTACGCAGAAAATTAGCCAAATAACAAAATGGACACAGCCAAGTAGATGTTTAGTTTTCTGCTTGTGATGTTATCGAGTCTGTGCACAGGACAGAATTCTTCACGATCTATTTTATCACTTAAATGAGGTCGTAGAGAATATGATAGCCAGGTTGTCAAGTAACATTAAAACAGGTGGAAAAGTAGGCTGCAATAAAGATGTAAGAAATTCTTTAAAATATGAAAATGGATAGTTTAACTGAATAGGCAAACATCTGTCAGATGAATTTTAATTTGGAGAATCATGAAGTTATCTATTTTAATCGGAGTAATAGAAAGGCAACATAACATGTAAATGGAGCAAATCTTTAGAATGTTTTAGAACAGAGAGATTTGGTTCCCTCATACACATCACATAAAACACCTATTAAGGCACAGCGAGATAATGAGAAAGGCAAATGCTCTTTAAGTGTTTATTTCAAAGAGAATGCAGTGCACAGGTCGGAAGAGTTGCTGCAAAAATGTAAGGTATTAATGAGACCAAATCTGCAGTACTCTTTACAGTTTATGTTCCCTTACTTACCTTCATGCAGTTCAGAATATGTTCAGTAAATTAATCCCTAAAAACAAGGATTTACTTTATGACGAGAGGTTGAGCAATTTAGGTATGCACTGTCTGGAATTTAGAAGAATGTGAGGTGATCAAATTAAGGTATTTAAGATGCTAAAGATGATGGACAATGTAGATATGGATTGGATATTTAATCATGTGCAGCAATCTAGAATAAGAAATCATAGATTTAGAATACAGCAAAGCTTGTCTAAAACAGGGGAGAGGAGAACTCAATCCTCTCAAAGGTAGTTGAATCTGTGTAACTCACGTCCCCAGTTAAATGCTGGGATATTGAGTAAAGTAAGGCTGATGGAGAGCAGTAGGAAAGCGAAGGTGAGGGCAATATGACAACATCTATGATCGTATTAAATGGTGGAGCAGGATTAAGTCGCTAAATTACTGACTCCCGCATTTCACCTTATTTTTTCGTGTAACTTTCAGCACAATTAATGTGCTACACAGGAGTAGACGTGGACAAGTTGTCAAACCGGATGCGTAAGCACAGGATAAATCACTTTCGATCAGTTTGACAGTACGCATTGAGTGGAGTCACACAGTGACGAGTGCTGTGCCCTTCACTATTTCAATCTGTATCAATGATCTAGAGGAGTGGAAAAGATATATGGTAACAAAGTTTGGCGATGACATTAACTAAGCAGGAAATTAGATTGTCAAGACAAGACGGAGTCTCAACATGGACATAAACACGTTAGCAATGGTTTGGCAGATGGAATGTAACGTGACTGAAAGGGAAGCTGAAAATTCTTTCCAGGAAGAATGCAAAATGTTATGAAATAAGGGGTATGTCAGGACTTTATGACACAGTACACACTGGAGGGTTCATTCTGATCTGTTCAGACAAAGCAGGTATTGCTCCATCTCCGTGATGGTCTGCTCCCTGATGGCTAGTGGCTCCATCACGATCAGCCCACACGGGATATTTTAACGTAGTTGGCGAGTGGTGATGTATTGGGCGGACTACAGTGCAATGAACTGGATATAAAGGGGATGGTCATTATCCGAGAGACCACATGAGACACATCGAGAAGTGAACAACAACCCAACACCCATCATTTCATTGTTGCTCCCCTTCACAATGCTTGCACTCGTTACAATAGGTAGCCAAAGCCATCGGAAAATATAGACGGATTGGTAGATTCATATTAAAGATGGCTTAAGGCAATTAATTCATTAATTAATATCATTTCATGAAGACATTGGGGAAAAGACAGGGTGTTGGGGCTAACTGGAGGATTGAGACCTTGGAAAGTCGAACTCACAAGAATGACAACATTGACTGAAGGAATTGCCAGGTCACTTAAAATGGTTTGCTACATCAAGTACTGAAAGTGCCTCGTGGAACCAGCCCAGATAAATTAAACTTACACAGTTTAACAATCCCCGCATTGAGAACTGTGCACACCATGCTGGTGTCTTGTTCAGGAATCTGGACTTTATGCCCAGCATTGAGTAATTGCTACTTTTGCCAGGATATTGCTGCTATACTTGCACTGAATGGGATGGGAGTGCAACAAAGGCATGAGACTGAGCGCGATTTATCGTATTAGATCAGAAATCGGCTCGATGAAACAAGACAGAAGGTGTTCGTTGATGGGAAATGTTCATCTCAGAGTTCAGTTTCTCGTGGTGCCCCGCAAGTATTTGTTTCGGTGCCACCGTTGTTTGTAACTTTTATAAATAACCTGGATGAAAGCACAGCACGATGGTTTAGTAAATTTGCGGATGACACAAAGCTTGCTGGAGATTTGGAGAGTGTTGAAGCATGTTGCAGTTTAAAGAGGGACATATGTAAACCGCAGAGCTGGGCTGAGAGTTGGCAAATGGAGTTGAATGCGGCAAAGTGTGAGGTGATTCACTTCGGTAGTGGCAACAGGAATAAAGAGTCCTGGGATATTGTTAAGATTCTTAGTTGTGTAGATGAGCGGTGTGATCTCGGCATCCATGTACAAAGATTTCTGAAAGTTACCACCCAGGTTGATAGGGTTGGTAGAAGATGCACGGTGTGTTAGATTTTACTGGTTGAGAGATTGACTACCAGAGCAGCGAGGTAATACTGCAGCTGTACAAAACTCTGGTGGTGTCGCACTTGGGGTGTTGCATATTGTTCTGGTCACCACACTATACGAAAGACGTGGAATCCTTTTAGAGGGACCAGAGGAGATTTACGAGGAGGTTCCCTGGTATGGAGGGAAAATCATATGTGGAAAGGCTGAGGAATTGAGGCTGTTTTCATTGGAGAGAAGAAGGTTGAGAGGTGATTTAGTTGAAACATATAAGATAATCATTGGTTTAGGTAGGGTGGAAAGTGAAAGGCGTTTTCATCGCTCGGTGGCGGCTGACATGAGGGGTCATGGGTCTAAATTGAGTGCCATAGTTATAGGAGAGATGTCAGAAGAATTTCATTTACTCAGAGAATAGTAGTAATATGGAATGCACTACCTGCAACGGTTGTAGATTCAGCAACTTTATGGACATTTAAATTGTCATTGGATAAACATGTGGATGAAAGTGGAATAGTGAACGCTTCAAATTGGTTCCTCAGGGCAGAATAAAATCGAAGGCCGAGGCGCCTGGATTGCGCTGTAATGTTCTATGTTCAGCGTTCTCCAAGTGCACAGCACTGGACGAATTACGGCCCGATGCTGTGCAAGACAGTAAACGGGGTTCCCATAAATCTGTATCCCCATACTTCCATTTCACCTTGCAAAGCATGGTCGTGTGTGGTGGTGGTGTTTTATTGTGTGTTTGTGTCTGTGTGTGTGTTGCAGATCAGGGAGTACAGATGTTTGTCGAAGTTATTGGTTGAGAGAGAACATGCATGAAGAAACCAGTTTAAATATGAACAACTGAAAAAGTTTTGGGTAATCAACAAAGAGAGACTAAGGGACATTTCATGGACAGATTTAATGGTGTGTTTGAGAATATTTAACTAAATGATATTAACTCTTTACAGTACAAAATGTAAAAGTGACCTGCTATATATTTCCTACAGACAAATCAAGCAACAGTCCGACATTGTCTTTAAAGCAGAAATCTGGCAACATGACTGTGTCACAGGCAAGGGACAGTTCTGTCCCACTGACAGGACAGAGCCAGGCATCAGGTGGTGGATCCCTCGTAACTTTTTAATATAGTGCTCAGCATTGATGATGTGTCCTGTGGCTGACAGACTGCTCTGCGGCAGGTGATGTGTGAGTCAATATAAGGGAAACATATAACTCACCACTTCATCACCAATCCACCTGCTGCAGATATAGCTCTGCATTTAATATATCGGCAGGAATGGTTAAATGACCGTCCGTGTGTGGAGGAAGGGTCATCTTCACAATTTGCAGACCTGCCCAGGTGTTATATTGCCCTGATGTGTGCTGAATGAGACAGATTTTTAAAAGGTCGAGCAATTTGGATCTAAAGCCCTGTTCAACACGGAGCTCCTCAGCACACAATGGGAAGTGAAAGTCAGCACAAGCCACAACACTTGATTGGTTCTGAGCTTCGTAACGCTTGCACCACTGATTGCACAGGGTCCAAATTCATGTTCGTTGGGAGAATAAAAGCAAAACTTCATTCATTCCAAAAAGCAGATTTGGATAATAACTGAAATGAAAAGATTCAGATTAACTATGAAAAAGATGGAGGGACGTTACTTATTGGTAGGGTAATGTTATAGATGGCCCCTAGAATGCAGGGAATATTAATATCGAAGCCTTAGCACAACGAAAGCCAGAACACGACAATGAGAGCAGAAGTGATGGGTGAAAATGACACTGTGTAATTTGGGTTCCAGGCAGCTGAGTCGTGGATGAACTGAAGTGTTTGAAGGGTATTAGGTGGAATGACATTGAGTCACATAATGAGACTGAGTACGCAGTCATGCAACCGACATGCATGAATGTTCCAGTCGTAGAGGAGCTGTGGCTTTGACAGAGGTTGGAAATATAATGGTGGTCGAATTACTTGGTTGTGCTTTTAGAATTCAAATGTGATCAGAAACTCGTTTCTGTGAAAATTAGTGTGCTGTAGAGTTACTGATCCATGCTCAGCCATCGACTGGGAGACGGATCAAACGCACACTCAGCACTGACAAGTTTGGAAAGCTCCGATGTAGCATAGATACGATTATGAGGCAGAAAGAGAAAGGAACTTATAATGACACATATTAGCATTATTAAATAATTTATTTGACGGTTATCATAAGGACCGAACCATTTTGATAATGATATAGCTTCCAAAACATTGGTTGAATAAACAACCAAAGAGCAGGGAAAATAACAGTACAGGCTACATTCATCATTGACTCTGTATAAGCTATGTTTCTACACGAGAGTAAAGATATTATGCTTATAGAAATGCAAGTGATGAGTGATAATAAATCTTGAATCTGCTGTGCAGTTTTGCTCAATTCAAAACTGCCGTAAACGGTAAGAAAATAAAGTAAAATTAAATTTTTCATCTCTGAAATAAAAACGGATGAGTCATACATTAAACAAAATCCACCTGGACTTTAACACTGTTACATACCAGCATTTTATCAATAGATTAAGGAGAAAATGTACTTAATTCCTGCCAGACATGCATGAGATATTTTATGAGGAAAGTGGACCTGGGGTTTGTATGGGAGTTTAAAAGTGAGGGAGGTGCATTGATTGAAGCACGTAATGTTCTCCACTGTCCTAACGACGCGTCTACGAAAATTAATTTTCATCTTGTGATGAGTGCAGCTACATTTTTCCTGATGTATGACTCATCCAGTTCTCCCTTAGAGATTAAAAGTTTCATTTTTCTTTATTTTCTTACCGTTTGTGGTAGTTTTGAAACTATTGTTTCAGCTAAAACACACAAATCATACCGACAAGTACATCATTTAGTATCTGAAGCCTTCAGCCGATTTAATAAGATCACAGCTGTCCTGACTGTAACTCTAAATTCGCATTCCTGACTGTTCTTGATAACCTTTCACTCCCTTGTCTGACGACAATCGATCGACCTCTGTATTAAAAATATGAACAGGTATTTCCTCCACTATATTTTCAAGCATCACTGCCTTTACAAAGAACAAAGTAATCGCGGTTTTCAAAGGCGACCCCTGAATTTTAGACAGGGGCTTCGAGTTCTGGGTTCATACGTAACTTAATGCATTCTCTTTAGTCTACCCCGTCAAGATCCCACAGAATCAGAGTAACACATTATCACATAGCTGTAGAGTTAATCCATTCAGACCACCAAGTCGGCTCTCCGATACTCGAGAACACCGTGGCTGATATGATAATAGGATCATAACATTTTACAGTAAATAATAAAGCTATTCAAACAATCCTGTCGGTGCCAACTCCCTCAAATTCTACCCGTCTAATCCCACCTCCAAGCCTTATATCCATAGCTGTCTGTAGAAGCAAAGATTGGACAAGATGTTGGGGAACTGAACGACATTTCCCGCCTCCGAGGTCGGTACATTAAACACTGCTTTCTCAAATGCACCTTTTTATTTTATCCTCATACTCCTTCATTTCCTTAGTACTTGAACATCTATTCACCATCACCCTTGAATATAATTACAGACACAGCTTGAAAAGCGCTTTTATTCACTTCTCTTTGAAAAAAGAAGTCCTCGGTGTCTCTCTCATAAGTGGGAATCTTTTAATCTGAAGATCATTTCTCCAGTCAAAGAATCTCCAGCAAGAGGAAATAATCTTTTGTCAACTAACCTGTCAAGCACACAACTAATCTTATATTTATTTGGTGTTCTCTCATTTTTACAAAGTCGAATGAACACATGCTCGAAGTTCGACTCATAAGGAAGCACCTCTGTTCGCGGGATAAACTTTCTGATTCTTCACTGGCATGCCGTCATTGCAACCTTTAATCTCCAGGACCTGTTTCTTTACATAAGGTGAGCATAATTGTTCATCATGTGGCAGCTATGGTCACGTAGATGCGGGTATACGTATGACACATATTTATGCACCAGCTGCTTTGCGTTAATAACCAATAGTGCATTTGAATTCCCATCCCGACAGAACTTAGAAGCAAGATTTTTTTGTGGCGCAAGCGCACAGACCCTAAACTATTGGCGCAGTGGTTTCAGAAGCATTTTCTCAATTGAACAGCATCACGACATTCTGTTCTAATTCCCATATAATTTCCCATCAGTCAAGCAATTGTCCAATAACTTCATCTGTGGCATGCCATCATTGACTTTGTGTTTAATCCTCATGACTTGTTTTCGGGGGTCTTTTTTGTTTCAATTGCAGACATGAACTGAGTCCAACAGCTTCCGTCACACCTGTCATTCTATTTTGAATATTATCAGCCCCAGCATCGATCTCTCTGGCACTTCTCCAGTGAAAGGGCACCAATGTAGAAATGGTATCTTGATCATAAAATTCTGTCCAGTGGTGAGGCAACACTTGCTGCCGAGGTGCTTCAACAAATTCATCATTTAAATTTCCTTATCTGGTGCGGAAATTCAAACCACACAATTCGTATCATTCTGTTCTAGAAAACTGACTTCGAGCCAACTGAGGACACCAAATCCCGGAGCTCTGGATCCTGAAGCTCTGACCTCTAAATTTGTATTCATTTCTGTTTACAGTAACTGAAAAAAACATTATTACTTACCATTCATTCAAGAAAACATCAGGATCCAAATGCATTTTGAGTTTCTGCGACTTCTCATCTATTCGATATAATTTATCCTGAATAATTTCTCATTTAAGTACATAATCATCTGTCCATCATAACTTGTTCCACTCACCTGATCGATGTTTATCTTTTTAAAATCTTCAGGGAATGAAGAAGATGCGTTATTCATTTGTTTTTAATGTGGATGTAGATAGGTTATTTTGAAGAGACGAAGGAAGTATTTTTGGATGTAGAAATAAGTGATAAATAATAAAGAAAGAGGGAAGTCTTTTGAATGAAAAGATGACTCTTGAACCTTGAACAGTCAACCCCTTCTTTCTGTTTCCCAGCTTAAAATAAGAGATATTTTAATGTTAAATGTTACCTTGTTTATAAGTTTTTCTACTTGTTGTTTGAAGTAATAGCTAATGTTTTAACTCTACTCTCTGATTACTTTGCCCTAATATTTTTAGTACCTATGTATCTGCACATAAGGCGATGTCTTCACTGGTGACATTACACCCCTTTTCACTGTACCCCTGTACTTCTGTACTTCCTGACACTTGACAATAGAATCTTAAGTCGAAATAAAAATTTAAAAGAATGTCAGAGTTCAAGGACCTAATTGATTCGTCTCTCTATATGTTCCAATACAAGTTCTTTGTTAACTACCTTCTTTATATTAATATTAACTTGAAGCAGGATCGAATTCCGTTTACAAAGTGCGCTGCAAAGATTCACCAAGCGTCCTTTGACAAGGGCTGAACCAACAAACACGTCCATCCTGGAGGAGTACGATAGCGGATCACAAACGCAGCAAATACCATCTTTCCATAGGCAACTACGGACTAAACATAACTTCTGGCACGAAAAACGTGACTCACGTCCTATGAATGAATTTATCAGAAAAGAAAATAAATTAGTCAGATCATCCGCAATTTTTGGAAATTGCTGGAAACTTGCGACGGCCCTTGATGAAGAAAGAGAGAATATTCTCAACTGGCCCAGTCATCATGAGCTACAATGTTTCGAAATATTATTGAACAACATAATGGGATATTCCCACTTCTACCTTGGAATGTGGGGTTCATGTAACTTCATTGAAGCAGGGATCTTTGTGGCAATGGGCATCAATATCCTCACCGTGGTGTGAGACTCAAAGTTTGGTAAACGGGGTGGCACACCTTTGAAAGCACCTCTTTTCGGAAAACAGTTGTGTAACACTGGACTACTGCATTATCGATAAATTGGAAAAATGTTCTTGCAAAACTTCGAGTATATCACAATCCTCATTTGCTTCTCTACGCTTTTATTTAAAGTTTGTCCCAGTTTCATTGCTTGCTCAATTTGTCAGTTAACATCGAGACCGTCACTGAATTGACGTAACAACTGTAGAACAATACAAGAAACCATTCACAACATTTCCCCTAAAATTCCAATGAGTGAATAACATCAACAGATGCACATGCACGGGATGCCATTTCGGTGACTTTTCGAAACTTCCCCTGCTCTATCTTTGCTCTCTTTTATTTTTCTTCTGTTCTCAAGAAACTTGGCCACTTTCTCCTCTAATTATCTTCTGTTATGAAAGAACTTGGCCACTGTCTCCTCTAAACATGCAAAATGGTCTGTTCATTGCTCCAAAGAAATGTTTGGCAGTGAAGCCTTCACCATTTTCTGCAGATCATCACTCTAAGATGTGAAAAAGCTTCTTGAGAAGCGAAGCACCAGGTTCAGTGGCGGAACACAGGCAGAGAGGGGAAAAAAACACACACACTTTAGGAAGAGAATTCGATGCATAAGCAAGTGAAAATTATTTTTGATAGGATCGTAACGGCAAAGAAAGGGGACTCATGTATCCTTTTAGTTGTCTTTCCTAACCAACTGTGGACAACACCAGCAGGCCAACTTTTTAAAAAATCTATTCCAAATTCCACCAAATGATTGGCTTAATCAGGCCAAACTAGAGGACAGATTACACACATATGCACACACATATGGATGTAATCTCACTAGACGCTACATGGTGATTTTTAATCCATTTCCTTTGCATTACGCTTGAGATATGGTTTACGAGTAAAGCAACACTGCGACAATCCTCTGAAAACAGTATCTGGTGGAAGAAAAAGAGTTGAAGTTTCCAGTCGACTTACTCATAAGTGAAAGTATATTGAGAAGAGAATTGTAGCTTTTGTGTCTGGACTCCACAAAGATAGAAAATAATATTTAGTCGGCAGGTCGAATGAGAATGAAGTTTAAACTAGGAATAAAAATGAGCAAACAGCGAACGGGATAGGGGCAGCTACAATATGGCGACAAAAAGAAAATTACTTGAGACCAATAATATTAATCGCATTTTGAGCAGTTTGGTTCCTCTTCAGACAATGGAGTTGGACTTGATGGATAAAGAATGGCGTTTTCCGGTAGAAGTGATGGCAACTGTTTCCATGTTTTCAGAGTTTCCATAATGAAGTCGTTAATGTAGTTCAACAACTTTATTGAATTAACAGTCAGACGGAGTTTTTTGCAAGAAAGATCAAGAAAACCGAGGATGGGATAGTCACCAGCTTGCATCATCCAAAGTGCAAATTTATCGGCATTGCTAACGATTACTGACCTTGATAAAGATTGTAAAGACCCAAATGCAAACTTCAACCCATTGCTTGAAACTTCCAGTCTGTGGTTGTGAGATTCTGGTCTTTCCCTCTCTGTGCAGATGATGATTCCTGATAGTATTGCACGTGATACTCCCGCTGTTACTTTGGGGAAAGACAGCGATAGGTATCTCTTATTAATAAAAGACGGAATCCATCTAATGTGAGACTTAGCATTCATGGACATTAATTAGCGTCACAGTACGAACACTTTCAGTTAAGCCTATTCAAATCAAAAGCTTTCTATTTTGACAACACTGCTCCCGTAACAAGGTTATGTTGTCATTGGCTTTTTTTGCAGAGGCGTCATAAACGTATAGGTCTGGATAAATCTGGAACATTATTTAAGTTGTTTTTCTAATGCACTTGTTCAATGAAAGGGGAGTGGCCAGTTCTCCCATTGCAAGGTTTGTTTTTTTTTGGTTTTGTTAAGTTATTTGGTTTGCAGCTCCTGAGCAAGTTTCAGGAGCAAACGCAGAAACACTGCTGGGTACCAAAAGAAGCAGTTCCACTCTGTGTCTCTCTGACATCTCTCCTGTAAGAAGCCGTGTTTGATTTTACATTTTTCTTTGCCAAATGTGCATTTATAGGAATATTGCAATTATTTCGAACAGTATCATTAAGTTGTGATAGATTCGATTGGGTTTTCATATGATGTAGGTTATTATAAATATATTACTTTTTCGTTTGTGTTTCAAACATTAGTCTGTCAATATATACTGTTTTCCTTCCAACTGAGTGGTTGGGCCAGCTGCATCATGCCTCGAATATCCACTGTACATCTGCTTAAAACAATTAGAAAGGTTAGAGTCTGGGCTACTTTCTTTACACGTTTTGTGTGGGTCCGTCCTGCTCTATTATCCTATCACGTGGAAATATTTTTTTAATGAGTCTGATTAGTATTCATTCGGATTATTCATGGAAGAAATTATGGAAAGAGCAGAGGGATTGTGCATAATCAGTCCATCCTGAATAAATGTAACGATCTACCAGGGGACTGGAGAGTTGGAAATATACATCTCTGTGTGGAAAAGGATAATAAGTAAACAGCATAATCACGCCCATTAACTTTCACATCTGTCAAATGTTTTAGAAATATGTGAATCCAATATGTCGGAAAATATGTTGTTGCTATGAAAATATATATCTTGAGGGTCAGCCAGTCTAGATATGTGAACGAAAAATTACGCCAAATTAACTCAGTTCATTAGCATAGTTTCAGATCAAAATATGTTCATGTGTATTTACTCTCCTGATTAGAAATCCAGTAATGCAATTGATTATATGGAAATGACAATCTGAACATGACATCGATTACAGGATTGAAAAAATAGAAGGAGTGTGGGAAGACGGTTGCTGTGATGATAGTTTGGAGACATCAGTCTTTGAAAATATCACGTAGACCTGGAGTGGCGCAGTGGCGCAGTGACTCAGTGATCAGCAGTGCTGCATCACTGTGCATGGGCTCGACTTCAAGACCAGACTCGGCTGACTCCCTGAGTGGAGTATTTACATTCTCTCCATGTCTGCTTGGTTATGCTCCGGGTTGCTCCTGCAAGACAAGAACCTGCTGAATATGTAGATGGGCCATGTTAAATTGCCTATCGTGTCAAGGAATATACAGGTTAGCCAAGTTAAGTATAGGGTTACACGGATTGTTTGGGGTTGAGTCTGAGTAGGATGCACTTCGGAGAGTCGCTGTAGGTTGAGCTAAATGACCTGTTTCCACACTTTAGCGAAGGTATGATTCATGCAGCTTAGAGTGCAGGATATCTCAATTAAATTTGTCCATTTTAAAGAGGCAGAAGGAACACACTGATTTGATGTGTTTTTTTTATTTTTCTAAATATACGGACATACGGTAGTCAAAAGTAGTCAGTGAAGAGGAATTAATAGAGACGGAGATGACAAAATTAAAGAATTGATTTTCAAACTTCACAAATAGCTATTCCGTCCTCACATATCATAATGATTTGCCATCTCTTGGTGATAGCTCTCACGACATTTTTAGCTCCAGCCTCTCATTCAAATCCTTGTTTGCTTTCGTTTCCTGCTTCTGTTCTCCAGGTCGATTTGCAGGAATCTATTTTCTCCCAGGAAAAACTCCATTGGCCTAAGTGTTGCTATTCAGTTGTTAAGTAATGTCATGCTTGACGCTTTTTTTATCACAGGTATTTTTTTTCTACAGCGAGTGCTCAATAACTTTCAATCATGACCTAAGAATATCGTGCAAGGAGTTGATATCAATGCAGATCAGAGAATGTTGGATTAGCATTTTAGAAGAAAAAATGTGTTGTATATTGGAGAAACCCACGTGAATAATTATAAGTGCAGATTAATTGGAGAACTTGTGCACACACGGCAGACAGAAAGGCCTTTATCTGAGTTACAGTAATTTCTAGTTTTTATGATACTTATTATGCAGCACAGCCAGCTGAAGAGATGGGCTTGTTTGATGCAGTGTGCACCGGGTCCACCTAATTGTGATCTTTTTCACTGTGGACAAGTTTTCATGACCTCATTTCATTCATCACTGAATGCAGAAGAAGACAAGCGAGGAAATTGTTGAGGTCTTTCCCAAAATACTTGAAACATGTTTCATCACAGGAGTCGTGCCAGTGGTTTGGAGATTATAAATATTGTTTTTTTTTAGTTAAAACATTTTCCACATGAATGATTCGTGAAATAACAGGCCAGTGAGGCTTATGACAAAGGCAGGGAAATTGCTGCAGACGTTTGTTAGAAATAGGAGTAACTCACACTTAGGTAAAAACAATGAATGTAGATGCTGAAAACCAGATTCTGGATTAGTGATGCTGGAGGAGCGCAACAGTTCAGGCAGCATCCGAGGAGCAGTAAAGTCGACGTTTCGGGTTTAGAAGCGGAAAATTAACTTGTCCGCAATACTCACACAACAACAGGTTATAGTCCAGCAGGTTTGTGTGCGAGCAGCAGCTTTCAGAGAGCTGTCATTATTTTACATGAAATACTGAACAGCAATCTAAGTTTGATCAATATATCACATCTATTGCATAACAGTGTAATGATTTGCGATAACTTCTGTGTCCAATGAACCTTTCCGAAAATGACCTGATGAAGAAAAAGCGCTCTCAAAGGTAGTACTTCCAAATATACCTGTTGGATTATCACCTGGTGTTGCATGATATTTGACTTTACCTACCCCAATCCAACACCAGCACCTCCAAATCACTTTTAGGATTAGACAGTTATTTTTTTGTGCAGAGAAGGTCATATCTCACAAACTGGATTGAGTTTTCCTTTGAGGAATTTACAGATATTTAACGAGCACGGAGCAAGATATGTTGCCTCTATTGAACATTGGAAGATATTTGACAATGTCCCTCAAGTCAGGCTGATATTAAAATTAGAATTCATATGGGATCTAGTGAGAGATACTAATATGCATTCAGAGAAGGCATTTCTCATAGAAGACTGAAAGTACAATGGAAAGATAACGTTCAGACTGAAAATCTTAACAAGTATGTTCCACAAGGAGCAGTGCTGGGATACCTGCACATGATTTGGCCGAGATTGCAGGTACCTTGGTTAGGACATTTGCCATAAACTGAATGCCATCAAGGTTTATTTTTCACAACTATATCTATAACTTATGTGGGAAGAACTATCTTTCAGTGCTCTGCTCCTTCAGCAGGTCGTTTTCGGAGAGGATCATTAGACACAGAATTTATAAATATTGTAGGAGCTAAGGTCTGTCACGAGGATTACCAAGGACATGGCAGGGCATCAATGGCGCAAGACCTGCGCGGAGAAAGGAGAGTTGGAGGTGAAGAATGTAAGATATAAAATGCAGGAGGGATGTGTCAGTAAATAGCATCAATCGGGGCATCAACAGCCAAAGGGATTAAGATTATTGTTCCGCAGATTCCTCGAAGTGGCAACAGACATAGGTAACGTCGTCAAGAATGCCTATGGCATGCCTGTCTTCATTAGTGGGGCATAGGATGTAAACAATGGCAACTTTACTTCGGCCGCATTTAGCATGTTGTGTGCTGTTCTCGTCGTCACACGACCAGAGGCCTATGGAGGATTTGGAGGGGCTACATAGCTGGCTAATCAGGCAGTTGCCCATTGGGAGTGTAGCATTGAAAAGTAAACCTTGAATGCATTGAGTTAAATTTCGGAGAATGACTGGCAATTAGAAAATAATGCAAGGCTTGGTTTAATGGATAGTTGGACTTTTTTTCCCAAATTTCAAATATCATTCACTTGGAATCACAGGCTTAAGATGAGAGCGCTTAAGATGAAAGGTGATGAGAGAGGCGAATTTTGATTTTTTATGCAAAGAGTGTTAAGTGTCTGCAATGCACATGCAGACTAATGATGAAGGTGGATACAATGGCCTGGTTCAAGAGATATCTTGCCAGATTTCTGGACATGCAGGGGTACAGAGAACAAACAGGCAAAAGATATTTAGCCTAGAAAGGCATTATGTGGCGGGGTCGTTGTCAAAGTTCTTGTTCCTTTATTGTACAGTTTTTTACTCTTTAACTCTGAGAATATAATGTCGAAAAGCTCAACGCATGCAGACGTCAAATACCTCGTTTTCTGTTGATGTACGTCATGGAATCTTGGATTCAATTTTCATCTGAGTATCTTCACAGCACAACTTCTGTTGATGACATTTCGACATGGCCAATTCTATTTGTGTCTGCTTTGTATTGCGACAAGTAGAGCAGACAGAATTTCTCAGTTTCAAGTCTCATCTTTAGACTTAGTTTACGTTTCTAAATCTCTTTTCTGACCATTTTCATTCACTTTGCCTTATGCTTTCGTCTTACCCATCATATGTTCTCCTGTTGTAATTCTTCCCCTAGACCTTCTTCTCCATACATACGCATTCATATGCAACAGTGCTGGTTTGTTTTTTTTATTTGAAGCATACAGATTCAATTCATTTCATGAAATAAAATGAACCATATTCGTCTGTAAAATTAACTTCGTTTCGCTCTGCCTAGTTGTTGCTAAGTTTCTCCAGTATTTTATACTCTAATACTTAGCATTTCTAGTGTTACGACACGCGGTAAACACTTCAGCTAAGTTAAGCCAGACACATAGGAAAGCTTTCCTCGTGCCATAATCTGTTCAATTTCGTACAGCAAAGAACTATCCCACATATGACTTTTCAAAGTACAAGACTAACAATTTTACTTTTTATGTCCAAAAGAGAACATTCGTCAACGCTTGTTTCATCTTCTTTCTCTTAACAGAATTTTCATCTCACATCTCCAACAACGGTATGATAAATTCTCTCTTAACTTTATGGCAAACGTATTTTCAAAAACAGTTGTCGCCTTCGGGTGTAGAAGTTCTACTGTATGACCCTGAAGGTTCCTTTGGTCTTCTGCTGCACAACTTTCTTATGACCTGTAAACTTCAAAAGTAGCATTATGCTGATAGTCTGTTGGTGATTGCCTGCCCTTTGCTATTCTAAAAGTAAGACCTTTTTCTTGGAAACTTTCCTTATAAAGCTTAGAATCATCGTGTAACCCCAAAAGCTCTTCCGAAATTTTAAGAGCCAGTTCTCTCACTTATAATGTAAGCAACCACAAGTCGATGAAAGTAAACAAATTGTCTCACCTCCGTTTCATTTCAATATCGAGGGCCCAAAACATTGGACCAGCTCGTTGGTTTGATGTCATGCAAAGTAGTAAAATGAAAATGCTATTGGACTTTGGTATCTGGGGCATAATTTAATCAGTTTGTCCGAATTTGAGTTCGTTCTTCACCATGACAATGCTGCTCCAGATATTTCTTTCACTACCAAACGTTACATTTTTAAATCTTTCAGTGTCGTGGAGAAAATGTAGAGAATCACAAGGAGACACATCAAGTTCTTCAAGGAGAAGGTCTTTTGTTTGCTAAAAAAAACCCGTGACAGTCAGAGATCAGATTTTCGAATGCCCACGAACCTCAGGGTCCGTGGTTCTTTTTTTTTAATCATGTTTTTGTTAGCCTATCAGCATGTCCAAGTAAGTTAATCAAAATTGCCTCACTCCAGCTAAACAATAAACCAGTGATGTTAGTTCCCATTGTCTCTCCAGTTTTAGCACTATAGTATTTGCTGTATTATACTTAATGTTATTCTAATGTCACGATTAGATATTTAGTGTCAGCTGTGAAATAGTGGCCTTTCATCCCAGACCCTACTTAATGTTATTCTCCTGCCATGATTCGATAATTTTCCTGTCAATTGTCTCAAGCAGGCTGATTCTACTAAGTATTAATTAGATACTTAATGTCCTGGCCCAAACATTTACTATTACAACCCGTTCCAAACCTGCTTTGATGAGAGTGAGCAGGCGAGGCTGACTTTACTAACTGTGTTATTTCATCCCGTCATAGTGACATTTCAGCCTCAACATTCCTCTGCTAATTGATGTAAGAGCATTCCATTATACTTATCCCATCCTGCCACTATGCCCTTTTGACTTGTGTAGCTTTCCAAAGGCCACTTGCAACACATTCTCACGGACTTCATTTTTTAATGAAGTCTATTTTGCATATTCCACATTTGAAACCTAATGATCTCACGTAGATTAAGAAGACAATAAGTGCAGCCCCTCTGGTGCCCAATACAAATAATGTACTTCCCAACACGGACGAAATAATTTTTGGAGTCTGAGTTTTAAATTGTTATTCATCCATTCCTGGGGTCCCTTGGGCCAAAGACCTCTCCTCCAATATCCAGAACAGGAAAAAGACCCAAGACCCTTCACAATCTAGGACCCTTTCAATTTTCGGAAGTATCATCGATGTCCTCGTGTGGACATATTGCTTCCACCATGGCAGTTGTGCAATCATAATGGTAGAGTCGTGGGGATACTTCAGAGGAGGAAGCACTTCTCGGAGTAGCTGAAATGACAATAAGTTGCCATGTATAATGTGAATTTTAAAAAAAAAACTTAATAAAAAGTAAGACACAACAAAAGACAAAGGTGACAAAAAGTAAAACCACACCCATAATATGACCAATCTTGACAAACCATGCTCCCAAATACCCTCATATATTAATTAACTGAGCAAAAGCCGAAAGACCACACCCCGCATTGTCTTTTAGCTGCTGTCTAAGCTTCATTAGTTTTATCCAATCTAAGGCCTGTCTGCTTTGCCATGTAATTTTGGTTGAAGCATCTAATTGTTCTCCCAAGGACAAAAGGGCAGCGCCAGTATAATTGATAAATCTCTGCTAATTGTACTATATGTAATTAAACCATTCAACATTCTTGCTACCACCTCGAACTGGGATGAGAGCCTCCCATCCCACAGAAATCTCATTGTGGCCCTTAATCTCATTAGGAATACCACTTGGCTGTCGTGTGTATCAATCGGAATCATTGGAACAGGGACATGCCATAACTTAGTTCGGTGAAAAGCTGACTATTACATAACATCAAGCTGCGCGTATGGCGATATAACTACTTTGTGTAGGAACATTAGGCGGGCACAGATATCACTCCAATCAGCGGGCAGCGTCGGGCGCAATCCTCCTTTCTAACCACACAGTCACCAATTATCTGCCAAAGGTAAGCATTGAGAATTAAAGATAGCCCCAAATGTGGTGTCGACCTTGAGTTCAATCATTTTACCGAAAAGACCCTTAAAATAGCCTGCTGGTGTGAAACCATTTCGCTTCAAGCATTCAAAATGTAACCCTTCCAATATTCTGAAATCAGAACAGGAAATGTGTAACTCGACTTGCTGGTGGACCACGGTGTACGATATCTGCACCACCGTTGATGTGCTACTTGCCCACGTCATCCTGCTCGTCGAATGTAGAAGCCTGAAGTAGGAGGCTCCTAACGGGGCAATGGGATTGTATGTAAATTGATGAATCATCCTCGTTAAAAGATCGACTGGAGTGCTGCCAACGCCATTACGTTCAGGCAGTCGCGTTGTAGGGCATGTGGGCAACGTATACCAAGCCTTGGGTTAACTTCATTCGTCAGAAATGTAACTACTCTCCCAGCTCCTGCATCTTGAGAAGGGGCAGCTTCTACCGATCGGCTAAACCTACCAATCACGACTAACATGTATCTTTTCTCTCTCAGCATTTATATCAGTGCACGTCATCAATCACTGAATGCTTAAATTGCGCTTCAGGCGCTGATACGTGTCCTATAGGAGTCGTTACCCCTTTTCTAACATTATCCTGTGCACACACATCAATCGGGACAATAAATAGTGCACTGAGGCCTGCAGGTATGGTGACCAGAAGCCATCCCGCTTTATATTCCTTGTCATTTCCCCTCACACACAGTGATCGAAACCATATGACTCAAAAATAAGAATTGTCAACCACGGAGTGGGTGCTACCCATCAACCTTCCTCTGTGGTCAGTAAACCTTATTAATTTTGCTTATCACCCCTCTGCTTCCAAAGTGTTTGCTCAGCATTGTAGCCCTCCCCTGTATTTCATTGATTTTCTTGTTCTATTCACACCTGAGGCGCAATGACAGATGAAGAACAATTCGAAGCTATTTTGCCACTTCATCTGCTACCGATTACCCCCCCATCACCATATCACTGCCTTTTCTGTGTGTTGGCAATTTATAATAGCTCGTGCTTTTGGCTTCATCACAGCAATTGTCAACTCTGCAATCTGCTGGCAGTGTTTTATGGGGTACTCATTACTATTCTTAAAACCTCTTTGCTTCCACACTACCCCAAACAGGTGGCATATCCTTGTGCAAAAGCCAAATCAGTATAAAAAACAGCTCCTGCATAAGTAATGCAGCTGCGTATCCTCTTTGCCTCTTTGACACATAAAGGTGAAAAGGTTTGTCTTAATCAGATAAGGAAAGGCTGAAGCTAACATTGAGGCTCGTTTAAAGGTGTTGAAAGTTGTCGTGGCCTCTTCATTCCACTGCAAAGCACCCCTTAAACATGAATGTTTCACATCCTTCATTATCTTCCTTTGGGGGCTGTAATGTCAGCAGACTCCTCAATCCAAACATCCTGTCATGCCCAGAAATGTCATCATTTGCCCGAGAGTGGGCGGCACAGTGGCGCAGTGGTTAGCACTGCTGCCTCACAGCGCCAGAGACCCGCGTTCAATTCCTGCCTTAAGGGACTAACTCTGTGGAGTTTGCACGTTCTCCTCGTGTCTGCGTGGGTTTCCTCCGGGTGCTCCGGTTTTCTCCCACAGTCCAAAGATATCCAGGTCAGGTGAATTGGCCATGCTAAATTGCCCGTAGTGTTAGGTAAGGGGTAAATGTAGGGGTATGGGTGGGTTGCGCTTCGGCAGGGCGGTGTGGACTTGTTGGGCCGAAGGGCCTGTAAGTAATCTAATCAGTGTCTTCTCCGGCAATTTTAACAAGTGTTTCAATCTGATTTCGTGCAATTGCCTCCATTCCCTTAGCACTTGTCTACCCAAATACTCTCCATGCTGTTTGCCAAACTGCAGCTTTTCCGTGGACACCGTATACACCACTCCCCTTCCCGTGCGCTAGTTCTTTCAAGAGAACAGGGAATCTCGCTCACATTGTCCCTGACTATTTGAACATACAAGAAAATCAATAACATACTGTATCAGCATAGTTTCTTAAGACAGTTCTGATTTTAACATTTGGTTGAATACATGCGGTGAATTCTTAAACCTCTGGGGCATTCTTGGATAAGTATATTGGTGACCGTTGTATGGGAAAGCAAACAACTACCGGCTGTGGTGATAGGGGAACGCTAAAAAAAAAAATCTACTGCAGAGAAACAAGCTGCCCGTGGGGGCACATGAGTTCACAGTATGCTTGGACGAGAGACAACTGCTGGCCAATTCTCCACTGCGTCATTTTCTGCCTTAAAATCGTGTACAAGTTTCCATTTACACCCGTCTGCCTTTAAAACTGGTAACAAAGGAGTTTAGCAGGGTCTAAATATTTGTTTAAGTAAGCCTGCCTTCAACAAACCTTGCTTTGTTGCTGCTATCCCCACTACTGCCTCTACATTTAAAGGATTGTGTGATCTCCAAGGCAGAACAGCTCCTGGTTTCAACTTATTTCCACGGGGCTACCTGATTTAATTCTCCCTAAATCTGTATCATGCTGTGACTAAACAGCGGCTGGTAATGTATCCAATTGCTCATTACTGTAATGATCATCTTCCTCCACTGTCACTGGCATGCTCCACTGGGGTGTTATCATGACATCCTTCGGATTCCCGTCAGGTTGCAGACTGCTGGGATTTTAATATAGCTGCCATCTCTGGATTTCCAAGCCCTTGTAGTGAGCACATACCATTCCCCAACTGCTTCGACATGCCTGGCCTTAAGTGCAAAATCTGTAGATTGATATCCGTTATTTACCAGTCAGATTAAATGCGGTTTGGCGCCTGGCACACTATATCATTTCCAGGAACACATTTCTGTTTATTTGCAGAATGAAGCCCTGCTCCCCCAATACTATTTCTTCTCTTCTCAAATGTTGTTCAGCGGTGCCTTCCTGCTGTAACTGTCTCTCCAACACCTCATCCTGAGACTCGTTAAATTTCACTGTATAGTGCAGTTCAGACTCAGTTGACCTTGCTTTAGTCAACGTCGTCAGCACTTCTGCTTCCTAGATACCCCAAATGTATTGAATATCACTTGCTTTGTCTACTTTCCAATAAACAGTAATATCTCTAACTTCTAGCATCGCTAATTGTGCATTAGTCTTTTCTACGACTACGCACTGCTGTGTACACTCCAATCTTAATTCTAAATGTCGTAAAGCAACCACATCTAACAAATTACTTGCCCTCTCTCAATACTAAATCTTACTGAGCTGTAAATCGAGTTAACTGTGATTTACCTGAGAATCCAAGAAATTTTCTAGACATAGGAAGGTGAGATGTATCCCGCGGCTGTACATAAGTGTATGCAGCTCCAGTATCTATCATCACTGGTGTCTGCCACCCTTCCACATTAACTTGTGGTGTTGGTTCTTGATCAGCCTTCCATGTTACTACAGGGTAGTGTGCCATCCCACCCAGGTTTTCAGGGCATCCCTATCACATCCCATACGGGTTAACAGATCCACCTGGGCCTGTATCTCTGGGAAGTGGCTACGAGGGATTCTCGCCAACTCGGCCCACTGTAGGGCAGAGAGGGCCCGGTCCAATAAAGGCAATTCTTCCTGAAATGGGCCGATTGATGGCATCTCCAGTACATTATCTCTGGCTCTTCTTTAGCTTGATTATTTATCAGGTACCTTAGTTCCCCATTCCAACGTTCCTCTCCTTGGCCACCCCAGTTCTGTTTAGGCTTTTGGTTAATTCTCTCCTGCCTTGGATATGTCACCTGCGGCTACGCTTCTCTCAAGAGTCTATGGGACTTTCTGGCCCCTGTCCCGCTACCCGATAGGACCCAAATTGGCCGGCACTTGGTTCACAACAGTGTTGATTACTGTGTAGGTTCTTACTGGCAACACCTTTTAGCCTTCTCTTTATCTTCTTTATAAGCTCTTCGAGCTGCATTTGCGTCAGCTTCCTTTGCACCTGCTCGTGCTCTTCAGACAGTTTCTCTTTGTTGTTTTCGAAACATTTCAACTGCATGTGTTACCTGGTCGCTGGTGGCTCATTGCTGGTGGCAAATTCCTGGTGGCTCATTGATGATGTCAGACCCACCACCCCCTCCAGTCTTGACCTGACTTTGGTTGGCATTGCCACAATGATTGGAATTTCAGAACATTGTCGTCGGCAACAGATCAGTCTCAATGTTTGCTCTGTTTCCAGCCTCCACTTTTTAAAATGTTTCGACAAGAAGGCAGCTGGGTTCTTTTGTTTTCCCAGTAGATCCCCTCTCAAATCCTGGGGGTGCATGTTAGGTATATAATCCTCTCTTAAGCCATGCCATGCTTTCTCTCCCACTCGATGAAAACCGAACCCATTAATCATTGGATTGTCTGCCGCATTTTTCAAACGTGCTCGAACCATTTTTCCTTTAACTTCGGGAGCCCTAGCAGCCTCACCAGCAGTGCCTTCAAGTCTCCTATAGCCAGCGATCGCCCTGGGGTTTCATCTCCAAACGGCCATATCCATTTTTCCGCTCCTTCATGTCAACTGGGCAGCAAATTCGTCTGTCTTTCCAGATTCGGAGTTCCCCAAGGAATGTATTGTGGGTTTGTCACCTCTTTTATAAGCAGCGGTAGCATCCTTCCCTGTTCGCCCTTTTTCCCTTTATTTGAGCTGCTTCGCAATAATTTCCCTCGGGCTCTGAGTCCGATAGTCTTTCTAATTCCTCCCATTATTTCGGTATTGGTGCCTTTTTCTTTCCCTGTCTCACTCTCAATCCATTTCCAATTCCTCTGCTTCCCGTTCACTTCTTTTCTCTCATCCTCCCTTTCATATCGCCATATGTAATACTTAAAAGCTTTTTGTGCCTGTAATGGACAATTACGAAATTTTACATTTATAAGAAATTTTACGTTTACACTGAAATTTGAAAGAGAAAATCGTTCTAAAACGTAATGCGCTGCTGAGCTTTGTTAACAATACTTTGATAAGGTTTGTAGTCCGCTTATCTCTGTTTGAAGTTTATAAACATTCAACTCGACCTTGCGATTGTTGACAAAAGCGAAATCTGAAGAACTGTTATGTCCAATACCAGGGGATGAGCGAATAACAAGTTCAGTTTTCCCAGTCTTTATCCTTGGGAGTCTGATAAGAAACATTGTTTCTGAACAATTCTTAGATACGCCTATGCATTGTAACATCTAGCCGAAAATGCTGGGTCAATTATGCAGAATTTAAATAAAGCTCCTTTCTTTCCTCATGCTAAAAAAACTTCGATTAGATTTCTATGGTAGTGGGTTCGTCCCGGGACCCCGCGACTGGGTGGGATACTGCAGGTCTATCACTTCATATCGAGCGCTGAATTGGCCCTTTTGCGTGAGAGGACTGGGAATCTGTGGATTGCCCTTGCGCCAGTGTTCGAATTGAATACTCTCTGGGTAAGAATCGTCGCTTAAGTAATCCTACATAGAGACTCATTCAAAGAGAACCAATGCAGCAGGAAAAAGACTTCAGTGAACTCTTGCGTGTTATGAGAGCAAAGCACAAGGGAATGGGATTGCCGTCTCCAGAGTGTTTAGGAGACAGTAGGTTTTAGGCTGGGAACTATCACTGGCTGAGTTGGACTCGCCAGCAGTGTACCAGGTACGTGATTCTTTGGTTTACGAAAAACAACGCATTGAGGCGGTGGTGCCCAATGTTAGAGGGGGCCTCCAAACGTACGAAAACATGTGATAGGGTAAAGATAACGGGACTGCGAGAGAGAGGGCTTAACAATTGCCCAGTAACACTAAAAATTGGCTGCAGCAAGAGCAAATAAAAGGAGAGTCCAAACAGGGTTTGGAATGGCCAACCAAAAATACAATACATGCTAAATAAGTACGGCTCTGGGTCTGTAAAGCAGTTAGAATTGTGGATCAAGGAATGTGGTTTTTCGGAGGGAGGACATTCTAGTAAAAGGCAGTTGGAAATATTGAGGTCGAGGTTGGAGGAGACAGAGAAGGAGAAAAGGAATGTAAAAATAGAATCTGTGAATTGTAGCGCTTATAAATTGTGGAACACTGAGGCTGATATCAGAAAGAGAAGATCTCAAGTAAGGGATAGATCAAATACACATATAAACGCCAGCGCACATGCAGACTCGCGTGGAAAACAACCTAAAGAAGCTATACAGTGTCTTAAGGCTGTTTCAGATATTGACCTTGATGACTGCCCTCCACAACCTACAGACCCCAACACCGCTCCCCCACCGCCCCCCCCCCTCCCCGACGTGAGATCCGCCTGGCGAAGGCTCGAAGACTGCGGCGGCCGCCTCAGGATCTGTAGAATCACCGATAACACGACATACCCTCAACCAATTGAAGCAAGAATCCCAAAAGAAGGACGATCACTCCAAGTCAGAAACACATCCAGAGTCTGTTCACAATCAACCCTCCTCGAATTATGAGTCAGACAGTGAGGGTACTGGCGGACGATCATATAACCAGGTGGTCTGCAAGCCCAAATGTTTGAAATTGCAGGCCCAGAAGGCTATCCAGGTTTGGTCCACCGGCCATAGACCATGACAGATCTGGAAAGTGCCTGTTGGCAGTTGCCTGACCCACGCGAGGTTGGATGTAATTAGAAGTGACAAAGTTCTGTACTGAGATCCGTCCCACATCACATGGGATGAGAGGTCTCCTGGGATGAAAACTAGGTGCCGATGTTACTAAAATCAAGTATATCTGGCTGGCACCAAACGTCCATGCCAGAGTAGTCAACCCGCAAGCTGAGCAGAACGGAGACTGAAATGCTTTTGTTGCAATGTTGGCAAACACCTGTAGGGAGGCATTCCCAGTGCGAATGAACATGACAGAAATAGCAATGTGTAAACAACGGGATGGTGAGACAGTTTCCCAGTACGTTAAGTGCCTCACTGAAGTCCATAATGTCCATAGAGGACTGAGACCACCCGCCGACATAACGGTGGCAGAGATCATGGCGTATGAAGCATACCTGAGGAACAGCTTCATCCGTGGATTAAAGGACGATATAGCGAAGAACATGGTTGCCCAGCCGTTGGAGGGAGGTGCGACGGAAAATGAGAGAGGAAGAGGCGATGGCAGAGGTAGATCTGGCAGGTTCTTTGTTTGTGGAGCAATGGACCAGTGGGCGAGACAGTGCCCTCACAGACAGCCTCAATCGGCCCTGGAGGCTGGAGAGCACTCAACGGGGGGCAGCCCACAACGTACAGGTAAGCAACTTTCCTTTATGCTTAGCAACGAAAACTTGCATATGTTAATCTCATCTACTAACTTTCCGGGCACTGAGACATGTCCCACCTCTATATGGAGCGCTGAGATTGCGTAGTGTGGACAAAATGCCCAATAGAACATAGATGCTTGCAAGTCGATGTCTAACTCTATGTTGTATGTGGAACGTACAACTCTTACCTTTTTGGTAGATACAAGAGCAACATATTCAGACCTTAAATCGAGCCATTTCAGAGAGTCAACGCCAAGAAAGATGGCTCCCGAACTCAGTGGGTGCATCAGTAGTCGTGTTATAAGTGAGATTTACCACATCCTTTCAGAGCACAATACCCGTTAAAATCTGAGGTTATAGAAGGAATGACTCTCGTCTTTGAATCTCTTCTAAAGGCTGGAGTGATAATCCATTGTGAGAAATCACCGGTGAGAAACCCCATGTTTCCGGTCAAAAAGCAAACATTCCGGGTGAACCGTCGGAATGGAGGTTTGTTCAACACATGCAGGCAGTCAACAGCGCTGTTGTTCCGCGCGCCAAGAATGTTCCGAACCCCTATACTATATTGGCTCAAATTCCACCGCACAGCAAATGGTTCTCTGTTGTGGATTTAGAAAATGCATTCTTTAGTGTACTGGTGCCCCCAGACAGTCAATTCTGGTTCGCTTTCACATTAAAAGGTAAATTATATACCTTCACACGACTTTGTCAATGTTATTGTGAGTCCCCCACCATATATAATGAGGCTCAACGCAGGAGTCTAGAGACTCTTGTTTTAACCCCGGGATCAGTGCTTCTGCTGTATCCTTCCTCCTTCCGAGCAAAAGGCAGCACACAAATCGGCAGCAGGTTGGATGAGATGCAATACTGTGTTAATGGAGATGCTTAACATTACAATAAAGCGATATAACGTCCTTAGCAGTGCGAGTCTTATCCTCACAGATGACCCATATGATTCTTTCGCTGTAATTAATGACATTTGCAGTCCTCGACCAGATTTGCAGGATTTACCACTTCAGAATCCAGATATGGATATTTGTTTTTGGACGGGTCAGTATTCAGGAGCAAGGAGACAGGCCAGAATTGTGTTGGATACGCTGTAGTGAGTACCTAAGAGACAGTCAAAGCGAGATCTCTCCCTTCTCTTCTGTAAGCACAAGCAGCGGAGCTGATTGCCTTGACTGAGTCATGTAAATTGGCTGAGGGAAAGACAATGAATAGATACACCAATAGCAGATACGCATTCGTGATTGTACATTATTTTGGAATCCTGTGGAAACACTGGGGTTCTTGCCCTCCACCAGAAAGCCCATCACACACCGTGGCCTGATTTTTGACCTCCTGGAAGAGGTCCAATTGCCTAAGTCAATCGCTGTTTGTTAATGTGAAGCCCACACAAAACACAATGATTTTATTTCCCAAGGCAATGCAAGGGCAGACTGAGCAGCAAGAACGGCAGCTCAGCAGACCCCAAGTGAGCAGATTGACATGTGTATGACAAACATTTTTACTCCAACAGTAGACTTATATGAGTTACAGTCACAGGCCACACCGGAAGAAAAGTGTAAGTGGACGAAAGCAGGATGCAGTGTCAGGGAAGGAGTATGGTGTGGTCCCAATGGTATACCCTGTCTACCACGATCATTATTTCCATTCTACGCCAAGCTGACTCACGGTAAGGACCATGTGCCAAAAGGGCAAATGTACGACAGTATTTTCGCACACTGGTACTCTAAGTGATTTACTCATGACTCCCAGAAATATTGCCAACGTTGTGTTACCTGAACCACCAATAATGTGGGGAGGAGAATACAGATGAATCAGGCAGCACAATCCCAACCCCAAAAATCCTTTGAACATTTACAGATGGATTTTGTTGAACTAACACCCAGCGAAGGGAAAAGGAGCTGTCTGCTAACAGTTGATATGTTGTCTAACTGGGAGGAAGCGTTCTCCACATCTAAACAGGATGCCAGTGCAGTAGCCAAAGCTTTACTAACTGGGATTATTCCGAGATGGGGCATCCCTGAAAAGCGTAGTCGTGACAATGGGACAACATTTGTCAATAATGCCTTACAGCAGATCAGTGATTGTTTGGGAATAACATGAGACGACACTGTAACTATCACTCAGCGATCGGTGGGGCAGTGGAAAGAGCAAATGCTACTCTATAAAGTACATTGAAAAAATTTTGTGAGAAACTGGGGGTGACATGGACAAAGGCACTGCCGATTGTACTAATTTATATAAGATCTAGGAGGAGAGGAAGATCTAATCTTAGGCCCTTTGAGATTTTGTTTGGTAGACAGGAATACAGGAATTGGCCCAAGACCTGAGGTAAGACAGATAACAGGTCACTGTGAGGATGAGATGGTGTGTTACTATATAAAACGCTCTACCCTTTTATCTCAAATGAAGAATCAAGGGTAAGCAGCAGCACCTCAACTAGCAGGAGAGAAGCTGCATGATCTCGAACCTGGAGACTGGATAGTGGTAAAGATATCAGGAGGAAAATCTGGAAGGCGAAGAGGTGGTTGGGATCGTTTCAAATGCACCTGACAACACAGCCAGCTGTTTCGATCGCCGATTTTTAATTATCTGTCCCTGTATTTTATTTAAATCTGGCTCTTTTATTTAGTTGTTATCCTTGTCATAAAATGACAAAAAGGGGGACAATGTAATGGAAAATTAAGTAATTTTACATTTATAAGAAATTTTGCATTTACTGTGAAATTTGAAAGAGACTGTCTTTTTAAAATTTAATGCTGTGCTGAGCTTTGTAAACAATACTTTGATAAGGTTTGCACCAACTTGCCCCTGTTTGAACTTTGCAAACATTCAACTCGATCTTGCAATAGTTGAACTCAGCGAAAGCTGCAGAACTGTTATATCCAAGAACAAGAAATGTGAGAAAAGCAACTTGAGTTTTCCCAGTCTTTGTTCTTGAGAGCGTGATAAGTATATGGCACGTATCGGAACAATGCTATGCTAACCCTTTATGTTGAGGAATCCAGCTGAATGTATGGGGTCAATTCTGCAGAATTTAAATAAAGCTCCGTTATTTGCTCTTGCTAAAACAAAGTCGATTTAATATCCACGACAGTTCACTTGGCCACACATTAGTCTCATGTTTCAGCTTTTCTTCCTCTCGTTGTACAGCTTCAAGTTGCTCCTGACTGTCCCTTTTCCCTCTTTCTCTTCTTTCCCTCGGTTCATTTGTGTCTTCCGCACTTCTGACCCATTCTAACTGTCCCTCTACTTCTGCTGTTCCCTTTATTACTGGACGATGCTTCAATGCCTCTTCATTCGAGTTGGAAGGAGGTCTATTTGACTCCTCCGAATCCTCCCCCGCAGGTAGTGGGAGCTTATTCCTGCTTTTCTGTTTCCAGAAAATGCTCAGCTTGTTCTTTTGCAGATTTCCTTGTCATCACAGGTTCCTACTGAGCTATCTTCTGCTCATCACCCTCTGTCGTAAAAGGTTTCAGTATTTCTAGCTCCGGATCCCAATTTTGGCTCCGAGTTTTAGATTTATCTTTTGGCGTATAGTCCTTCAATGTCATTGCACATGTGTATATCAACGGTACCTTCTTCTGGTCATTTAGTCAATAAATACTTCGATCTTTTTTTCCCATTTCTCAGAAATGTTCACAATATATTTTCTTGCCACTGGAAATTTCTTACTCAGTATCTCAACTGCAGTCCGTTTATTCATTCTGTCATATATTTCAGTCCAGCTGATGTATTACCTCTGCTCTCCCAAATCCGATCCACATGCCATTGATGTCTTCATCAACAATATAACCAATCCCTAACTCTACAACTTTCAATTGTCCCTCACTAATCTATCAATGCCTACACGTCCTCAATTGCAGCTAGATAATACAACAACCTATTCTCCTTCGTCCAGCCTAACCCAGCCTCACACTGCATCTGCGAAATGTACTAACCACTAATAGTTTCTTGAAAAATTTAACACTCAAAAAACACTTCAATTCTAATAGTGCAAAATAAGATCAAAACACACCTGGATCTCGAGCTCCAGGGAATCAAAACACAAGCATTTCACTACCAACAAACACTTATGCATAAAAAGCAGTTTAAAATTTTTGTGATGTAGAGCCTCTGTATCTGTCACACAGAAACTCACAATTAGAACCTTACTGGACATATTCAGGAGCTCAGTATTAAAACTCTCGCTCTCTCTCAGTCAGAGCATTGCTGAAGTAGACCCTTTGATCATTTCCAAAATTAGAGTCTAATTATCACACAGGCCTTGTCTAAAACAGTCTACAGTCTAGTTACACTTTCATACATGACTGTTCTCGGCAATTTTATGTTTATTCATCCATTAGCAATCTGCTGGCTTTCTAAATACGACAATTAGCGCTTTTAGTAAATCTATTCCCCCTTATATATTTTTCCCTATCTATTCAGACCATCGTTACCCATGAGGTGGTATCTATAGGGTCTCATATTCACACGTGGAATGTCATTATCACCAGGTGGAATTTTTACTGCACCACGTGAAATATTTGCTCAGGCAATTGCTACGTTCTATTCGTACTCATCCCCGACGCCACTGCTCAGATTTCTTGACAAATTGTCCAGGTCTCCAACAGCCGCAATTTACCCCTGGCCTTTGAATCTTTGATTGGAGAGAACCTCCAGTAGGTTCCCTCATCTCCGAGTTTCCAAGGGCAACTCCAATCCAACAGAATATATTCCGAATTCACAGCAAAAATGCAAACCCCTTTTTGTTGGGTATCCTTATTCTCAGTCTCCGGAGTGCCCCCACTGGACGAAAACTGCCCCGTTATTGCCGCCCTTTTTCCAGGTGGGTTTCTGCACGACCCCGCTATCAGCGCCCAATATGTCGTGGAGAAATTGTACGGAATCACTGGGCGGTGCGTCGACTTTGTATAGTCTTTTCTTCACAAACAAAGAACCGTGACACACAGAAAGCAGATTCATTAATGCCTCCGAACCTCAGGGTCTGTTGATATCTGTTTTATCATGTTTTTGTTAGCTTGTCAGCACGTCCAACTATGTTAAACAAAATTACCTCTCTCCAGCAACACAATAAACCAGTAATGTAAGTTTCCGTTACTTCTTCAGTTATGCCACTATGACTTCTCCAACATTCTATTTAATATTATTCTACTGTCACGATTAGATATTTCGTGACAACTCTGCAATAATGGTCTTTCATCCCAGACAACGCTGAATGATTTTTTCTAATGCCATGATTACATATTTTGCTGTCAAATGTCTCAGGCAGGCTCTACAAACTATGACTTATACATTTATTTAGTGCCCCAAAGATTTATTATTTCAATCTGTTCCAATCATGCCATGATGATATTCAGCAGACCAGGCTGACTTTACTGTGTTATTTCATCGTGCCGTTGTGACATTTCAGTCTCAGCCTTACTCTGCTAATTGGTGTAAGAACATGACACTATTCTTATGCTGTCCTGCCACAGTGACCTTTTGAATAGTGTCGCATTCCACAGACTCCTTGCAACAGATCGCCCGTGTCCTTCATGCTTTAAACCTTCCCATGCTTCCATACTCTTTATTTTCCATATAAGCATACTCTGTACCAGCCTGAAGTTTCCCTTAAAAGTAGAGTACACATCGACAACTACAGAACAACTCCCCCCTTAAGAAAAAACTGAACCATCATGATGAAAGGAGGTTTTCGTTTTTTCTATTCCTTAACCACATGCACATCATGACATCCATATAAGATAATGTACATTCACCATCTTTACATATATATAAATATATGCACACACACATATTGGACAGAAACCTATCTCATCTAAAGTAGATTAGATTACTTACAGTGTGGAAAGAGGCCATTCGGCCCAACAAGTCCACACCGCCCCGCCGAACCGTAACTCACCCATACCCCTACATCTACATCTACCCCTTACCTAACACTACGGGCAATTTAGCATGGCCAATTCACCTGACCTGCACAGGAAACCGGAGCACCCGGAGGAAACCCACGCAGACACGGGGAGAACGTGCAAACTCCACACAGTCAGTCGCCTGAGGCGGGAATTGAACCCGGGTCACCGGCGCTGTGAGGCAGCAGTGCGAACCACTGTGCCACCGTGCCGCCCATAAATAAGATAAGACTACAATGAAACATTTAAACGGTTCTTGAAAGCGTTCCCATAATATCAGTGTATTGTGATCCATGAACAGAACCGTCTCTGACACATTTTTCAGAACGTGCACACTAAATGTTTCAAGGCCAGTACCAATCTCAGTCATTGTTTTTCGATCGTTGAGTATTTTCTCTGTTGGATGTTGAGATTCTTTGATAAGTAGCAAACTGACAGTTCAATTCCATGAGAAACTTCCTGCAGTAATATAGCTCCACCTCCTATGAGACGAGCATCGATTACAAAATTGAACTGTTCCAAACGTTTTGTGTAGCTAAAACTGTTGCGATGGGTACTTTTGCTTTGATATGTGCAAATGACTCCTAGCATTGTTCTGTACACCAACATTTTCTGTTCTTCTTCATCAAATCTATTAATGGTGCCACTACACTGATAAACATCTGATAGAATCTGCTTAGTCGAAAACATCGAAGCACCTCTTTCCTCGAGATTGGTCGAAGAAATTCGTCGATGATATTGGTCTTTGCTTTCCGTGGGGTCAACCTTCCATTACCGATGTTATGTCCCAAGAACATGACACTATTCCTTACCTTTCGCGAATTTTTTTTAAGTTTATTACCCGTTTTGCCACTCTTAGTTATTCAAGGAATTCTGACAACTGTACCATGTGATCTTTCCAGGACTTTCAAAAGATCACTACATCAGCCAAACACACTGCACAGTGTGGTAACAGAGCCACAACGCTGTTCATAAGTCTTTGGAATCTGGCAGTTGCCTTCTTCATTTCAAACGGCATCGTTTTGATTTAGTATAACCATTTGGGTTTTAAAAGCACAGTAATATATTACGCTCTCACTGATAAAGGTACCTGTCAATAACCACGCAGGAAGTCTAACATGGTGATGCGAAAAGCTTTTACAATTTTGTCCATAGAGTTCTTCAATCTCAGTATTGGATATGTGTGCAATTCTGTTACAGTATTGACTTTCCAATAATCCACGAAATGTCGTTGAGACACATCCAGTTTGGGAACTAGGACGACTGGTGAACTCCACCCGCTTGCCGTGGTTCAATAATGTCCTCGTTGGGCATGGCCTCCACCTCATTCGGGACCTGTCTGACTTTCAAGGGGTTACCTGGTAGTCGTGTTCCTTTATCGGAACAGCATTTTCTATGCAATATTTTTAGTCATCCCCATTTCATTGTATTTTTTACTGTTGTAATAACCTACATCACTCCTCAAGGACTTATTCATTTCTTAATTTGTTTTGAGGCACATTAAAATCCACAATACCTGAATTTGATTTCTCACTCTATGCGGCAGTATAAAACACGTGTTTCTCCAGTTTGTTCTGTCTCTTGTGGAATGGGTGTAACATGCTCTCGTGACATAAACAGAACAGGTTTTTTTAAACATCTGGCATCTTTACTAAATAGTTCACGTGAGTCATTTTCTTCTCAATTTGATAGGGACCACTAAACTGCCATCGAAGTTATTTCCTATGACTGTTATTAACAGTAATACGTCATCCCACCGCCCCACAGGAAAACGTCAGAGTCTCAAGATTTTCATCAGTCACGTGCTTTATTGTTGGTTGTGGCCTCTTCAGGTGCTGTTCAGTTAACTCACCAACTCGAGTTAATCTCTCCTTCACCTCCGATACATAATCTAAATGTGAGATTTTTGACTTTTGCCCTGTCAATTTCTCTTTAATTAATTCCCAAGGGCCTTTCACTTCATAACCGAATATTAACTGGAAGGTTGTAAACTGAGTAGATTCGTTTGGGGAAGTCGAATCGCAAACAATTCGAATGAGATGCATTTATCCCAATTATTTAGGAAAACCTGACAGTTTGTTTGCAACATGGTATTCAAGCTCTGATGCCACCTTTCTAACGCTTTCTTGGATTCAGGTTGATATGCACTTGATTTAAAGTGATGTGTACCACCATTATCCAAGTGCTCCTTAAGCAGCCTCGCAGTATAGCTAGACCCTTGATCCGACTGAATCTCTCTGGGTAGCCAACACCGCATGAATCAAGCTACTAACTCCATTATCAACTTTTTTTTTGCCTTAATACTCCGTAATGGAATTGCCTCCATTATGGTTAACACGTACTTGTTCCCACTTTCCGCTCCCGCGAAAGGACATAATCAGGTAAGATAATTCGAGTGAAACGTTCTTCGGATGCTGGAATTTGAACAACGGTGCTGTTTTTAATACTGCTTACCGACCATTTGCCATGTATGACATGTGTTCTAATGAGTAATCATATCCTTGTGCTTTCTAGCCCAAAGAAAATGCTTTTGTACCTGAGCCTGAGTCTTTTCTAACCTTTGGTGACTTCCTAAAAACTCCTGTCCAAATGCTACTGGCAACACAATGTAGTGCACTTCGTCCCATTTCTCCTCTGCATTAAACTGCCGTGGTCTCCTTTTCGGTCTTAGACTTTTATCTTTTTGATAATTACTTTCAGGAATATCCTTTGCCTCCTATACAGAATATGCCTGTAATATGTATCTTAAATTGACTTGTTTTGCTTTTGCAGTTCTCTCAACTTTTCAAGACCTAAACACTTCTGTCTGATCATTTCAGGTTTGTTCCTCACTATTGCGTCAAACAGGGTTTCCGCGCTCTGAAACTCAAATCCTTCATCTCTCTTTTTAGTTTTTGCTCGTGCTTTGACTACTGATGGAAAGGTCGATCAGTTTGTCATGTACAGTCTGAGAAAATACCTGAATATTCATGTTTTAACTCCTCAGTTTCTTAGTTTTCCTTGGGCTTCTCCTAAACAAGAGGAGTCACTCCCATCTTGAACATTTGTAACTCATTACCAAGAACAAATTGAATTCCTGGACCTGACACTGTCAATCACTCCCACTTAAATTCCCCAGTATTTAGTTGGAAGTCCAACCTGATCTTACATCGGGAACGCTAAATTTCTGCCCATGTTTCCAACACATTACCACACTCTCGGGTAACAAATCAGAAAGAGTGCAAATTTGCTCATCAATCACTGACTGGTCCTGTATCTCTCATAATTATAACTTCTTGATCTTCTCCCCCGTTTGTTCGTCGTAAACTTTACACACAGAAGCGAATTATTCACAGAGATCAGCTCCGAAATCCATGCCCACTCTCCGCCTAGACTGTGCACTTTCCTGCGGCTACTCGGCTTTCATTCAGATTTTCTTAACTACCTTCAGTAATGCCACTGGCTTAGCTTGTTTTGCCACAACTTTTTCCCACAACAATTGGTGGTGACCCTCAATGAGAGTTCGAAGCAAACATATTATCGCTTTTTATTTTGGGTCACGGCTATTATGATATATTGCAGAAGAAAAAAAAATTCAATTTTGCAGGATGCTTCTATATCCAGCCATGCCCCTCGCTAAAACAAGCTTTTTGACATAGGAAGGAATGGTCACAATACAGACAGTTGTGAAATAAATGCAGAACTGATTTGAGAGCCATAAAGCTTCGTAAAATGTTGTGATGTTAAACAAAAATGTAAAGTTTGCAAGACGAGGCTGAGAGGTTTCATGATTTCCGTGCAATACGCACTTTAAATGATGCAACGAGCTGGAAAGGTCGCGTGAGCTGTGGGCTTGAAATTAATCACCCACTCACACGCGTCTGTGGTGTCAACGTCATCGGACACTGCTTCCACAGTTGGTTACGGATTTAGCTTTGAGCAACTTCTTACATTTGTGGTAAGACGCCAGAATCACCATCACTATGTAGAGATGATGTACAGTTTCCCGGAGAGGGACTGTGGAGGTCAATGCAATGGCACTGGAAGGGAGTAGAAGGAGGCGCGCGAGTTCGGGGCAGACAAACTGTCATTCTGATCCTGGCCTTCACAAGTTCGAGTGTGAAGAGCAGGAAAGGGAATGGTGCTTTTCTGGGGTTCAGGATGATGTGCAACTTGTCAGGGTGGGATAATAAGAGACAGAGGTTGATGGATGTCTGTATTCGTCGCTGCTATTACTGAAAGAAGAGGTTCAATGAATGGAACCTTGTTCACAATGTCCTGGAGGTATGCAGCACAGGAACGGCCTCTTTGACCCATCTCGTCCATGTTCGAATCATTTAACAAATGGAAGCAATTCAATTTGCTGGTACTTATCCCATATCACTTTATTTTAAAGTCCGATGTTATATTGATTGCGAAAGAGCAAAGGTTTGGTGTCATGCTGCGGTCCGTAAATATTACATATTCTTCAAATGATGAGCAGTGAATTAGTGTAGACTTACTTCACACTGGGTACCTCTTCGATGAACGAAACTCAGGAGGAAAATCAAAATTTTCGTTGATATTTTCAACTATACCTGCGTATTCAACCCAAGCACAATAATGCAGTATCTGTGAACAAATTCACAAAAGTGACATTAATGTGAGCACAACACTCTGGTCAACCACACAGAGCAAATATCACGCGCGTTTCCAGGGATAGGGGGCAGCAGTGGACTGGAGTCGCTGTTCTCAACGTTTGAACTTTCATTGAACATGCTTGCAATCTCTTTTTGAAGCCTTCTGTATTTTAGTGTTTTGGGACGAAAAGCGTGTTGCTTCAAGAGAACAGCATTTCCTATTTCCATATGGGGCATGCTCAGTTCCCTGCTTAATCCCATATATCTCTCCAAGGGATTGTTGCAAGATTTCTGCTCGTGTTCATTTTCCTCTGGAAGATAAATCAATCATTTAGCCCAGTTTTCAAGAACATCCTCATTGCCTTATTCAATTTTAGTAATCTTAAGTTCATAACTATCAGTAGTGACCACAGAGGTCTCAGTTTTTATAAATGGCGCGTTATCGTTTTGCTCCCATTCCTGATTGAAATATTGTTTGAACATATTCACACGACATATTGTCCGAGCTGGAATTCTTACAGTTCATTACGGGCACAGTAGGCAATGGTTAACAGTCGTATGTGGTGCATGTGAATCTCCAGGTGACCTTGATCAAGAAGATATACAAAGGCTGCTGCAACAGGTAAAGGTACACGGCATTATTTGTAATTGATTAGCATGTGTAGACGATTGAATAATGCATAGAAAACAATAAGTGTGGGAAAATCGTTTTGTTTTGGTTTTGGCAATCAATGTCTAGTGGTATGTCTCTGGGATGAGTGCTGGAATCGCAATCGTTTCCAATTGATATTGATAACTTCGAATTGCTGGTCAAGTGTAGTGTGTCAATGTTCGCAAATGACACGATGATGAGTGGTACAGCAAAATCAGAAGGATAGAGAGAGGTTAAGTGAGTGGACAAGGGTGTGGCAAGTGCAGTACTATGCTGTTAAATGTAAAGTCATCCATTTTGACAAAAATAACAGAAATAATGTCTATTATTTAAATGTGGTGAAGAGGGCCCCGTATGTCCTTGTCCATGATTTGCAGTTGCAGCACGTCATTAGGAAAGAAAATGGAATATTGTCCTTAATTGTTATAGGGATGGATTTTCAAAGCTCTGAGGTTATGTGACTGCTGTATCACGTGCAGATCAGGTCACACCTGGAATATTATGAAAACGTTTCATCTTCTTACTTGGGAAATAATGTACTGGCACTGTAAGGGATGCAGAGGAGGTTCCTAAAATTGATTCAAGCGTGAAGTGGGTTGACTTGTGAGGACGGATTTTGTAGCTGAGCCGATACTCATTGTAATTTAGAAAAATGGAGGAGGTCTGACAACCATACGTAAAGTTGTGAAGAGAACAGTTAAGATAGAAGCAGAGACGTTTTTGTCCACGCTTCGGTCAAATTGAAACGAGGTGAAAGACCTTCAAAATAAGGGCAAGCAGATATAAGACTCAGTTGAAGAAATTATTCAGTACCCAAAGGGGTGTGAATCTGTAAATTTCTCTGCCACCAGACGCAGTTGAGTCTATCACGTTGCATGTTGTAAAGGCAAAGATAGATTTGTACTTGACAAGTGCAGGATTTTTACGAGTGGATGGGTGAGTTGAGTTGAGCCCCGAAAAGATGAGCCGTGATCATATTGAATGGGGAAGCAGGCTCGAGGGGTCAGATGTCATACTCCTGCTCCTTATATTTCTTATGCTAGAACGTACAACATAGAACTTAGACAATTAGAGCACAGTACAGGCCCTTCGACGCTTGATGCTGCGCTGACCTGTGAAACTAACCTGAAGCCCATTTAAAATGTACTAGTCTATCTTCATCCATGTGTATCCAATGACGATTTAAGCCCTCTTAAATTTGGCCACTCTCCTCCTGTTGCATGCACGCCATTCCACGCCTGTACTACTCTCTGAGTAAAGAAAAGATCTAGGACATCTATCCAATATCAATCAAGTCTCCATTTAAAGTTATACTCCCTCAACCTAGCCATCTTCATTCGAGATAAAACGGATCTCAATGTCCAACCGATCTAAACGTCTGATCATTTTATACGTCCCAATTAAGTCTCCTCTCAATCTTCTTCAACCGAACGAAAACTGCCTCAAGTCCATCAGCGTTTCTCGTAAGTCCTTACCTCCACATATGCAACATACTGGTAAATCTCCTATGAAGCTGAAAATGTGTAGCTGTAAAAGCGCAGCAGGTCAGGCAGCATCCAAGGAACAGGAGAATCGACGTTTCGGGCATAAGCCCTTCCTCAGGAATCCTGAGGAAGGGCTTATGCCCGAAACGTCGATTCTCCTGTTCCTTGGATGCTGCCTGACCTGCTGCGCTTTTCCAGCAACACATTTTCAACGATAATCTCCAGCATCTGCAGTCCTCACTTCCTCCTCGAAAATCTCCTATGAACCCTTCCAAAGTTTCCACATCCATTCTATAATGCGGTGACCAGAAGAGTATGCAATACTGCAAGTGCAGCTGTACCACATTTCTGTAAACTTGCAGCATCACCTCATGACTCCGAAACTCAATTCCTCTCATCATAAAAGCAAATACACTGCATATGTTCTTAACAACCATCTCAAACTGGGTGGCACTTTACAGGGCTTTATGATCATAGATATGGAGATCTCTCTGTTCATTGACACCACCAAGCATCTTACCATTTATTCAGTAATTTGCATTCCTGTTACTTCTTCCAAAGTCAGTCAGCTCATTTTTTTTTTAAATTAAACTCTATTTGGCAACTCTCAGCCCAGCTGTGCAGCTTATCTCTGTCCCTCTGTAACATGTCAGAATCATTGGCGACCTTTAAGCGGCATTTGGATAGGTACATGGATGGGTGCTTAATCTAGGTTAGAAGTTCTATGTTCTATGTTCTATACAACATCGTTCATCCGGAGCCACAACTCTACCAACCTCGTGTCATCCACAAATTTAATAATGTATCCTTCTACGTGCTCATTCAGAGCATATATCAAAAAATGACAAACTGCAGTGGCGCAATAACAGATCAGTGCGGTGCAACACTAGGAACTGAACTCCAGAATGACCATTTAATATGAACCACAATTTTATGTCTTCTTTCAGTTAACTAATTTCTGTTCCAAACCGCCAAATAACTCTCAATCGCGAGCCTTTGCATTTGGTGCAATAGCCTACCATGGAAATCCTTATCATAGGCTTCACTGAAATCCATGTAAACATATCAATAGCTTTACCCTCATCGACCTCTTTGGACATTTTCCAAAATGACGCTGTAACTTTTGTGAGATACGATCTACCCTTCACAAAACCGTTTTGCCTATCGGTAATCAACTTGTTCCATCTAGTTGTTTATAAATCCCATCTAATAACGTGTTCCAATACTTTACTCACAACCGAATTCAAGATCACCTGTCTGGAATGACCAGGATTGTCTCTACTCCCCTTCTTGAAAAAGGGAATAACACTTGGTATCCTCCATTGAGTCACAGAGTCATGAAGATATACAACATGGAAACAGACCCTTCCATCAAACCCGTCCATGCTGACCAGGTTTCTCAACTCAATCTAGTTCCACCAGCATTTATCCCTACAAACCGTTCTCATTCATATACCCAGCCAGATGCCTCTTAAATGCTGCAATTGTACCAGCCTCGACCACTTCCTATGGCACCTTATTTCATTCACATTTCACCCTCTGCGTGACAGAGTTGCCTCTTAGGTCTCTTTTATATCTTTTCCCTCTCACCCCAAACCTTTGCCCATCAGTTCTGTATCCCCCACCCCAGGAAAAAGACTTTGTCTATTTATCCTATCCATGCCCCTCATAATTGTGTAAACTTCTGGCACAATTCCTGTCGACAAAAACGACATAAAGACCAAAGCCAAAGCCTCTGCAACCACCTCCCTGGCTTTCCAGAGAATCCTGGGATAAATCCCAATCGGCGTGGGGATTTATTTGTTTTTACATTATCCAGAATTGCTAACATCCCTTCTCCTGAATCTAAATCCCATCGAGTCTATTCGCCTGTATCCACTCGACAACATTTTTCCAGTGTGAATACTGACAAAATATATTCATTGTGGACTTCGCCTATTTCGTTTGACTCAATGCATAACTTCCTACTACTTTCCGCGATTGGTCCTCATCTTGCTCTTGTCATTGTTACATCTCTAATATACCTATGGAAAGCCTGACGGTTTTTCTTTTTTATCCAATCCTCCAAAGATTTCTCATGTCTCTCTTCGTTCGTCTTAGCTCTCTCTTTCGGGATTTCCTGGCTAGCTTTACCTCCCAAGCGCCCTAACTGAGCTTTCACGTCTTTGTCGAACGTTAGCCTTCTTATTGCTCTTTTGGAAACCACGGCTCCATCGCTGTCCAAATTTCTCCCTTCTGCAATGTCCTTACGTAATAATGATTTTGTCCTTCGATCGGGTGGTCTTATTAATGAAGACACCTCAATCAATTTCACATCAATTGGATATGAATCACTACCGATTGGACTTTAAAGATTACCCTCTCACTTGGAATAACACTAACTCTTTACCTCTGTAAGCAAAACACAAGAACAAGAGAAACCATTCAGCTGTTCGAACCTCTCCCGCCATTCAACAGGATGTTTTACTGCCGAGTTGCACATGTCTGCACTGAGGTCTTGTCATGGAAAATTAACAAATTTCACGTTTCCTGTGAATACTGGAGTGCTTTTCTAAAATGAATATTGTGCTGAACATTGCAAGACTTTGCAGTCTATGTTTGAACTTTGTAAACATTCAAGCTAAGGGAAAACATAACAAAAGTATGTCCACGACAAAGGAATGAAACAAAAACAAGTCAAGTCTTCCCAGTCTATGTCCTTGATAGCATGACAAGAATGGTAAAAGACGAAAATGTGAATTATGCTCACTGCCCTTACGCAAGGCATTTTTGCCAAGTGTATTTGTTCCTCTGCATGCAGAGGTTTTTTAAAAAGTTATTTTTCTTTGCTCTCGCTAATAGTTGACTCGAGTAAAGTTAACTTGCACGGCAATCCTCGTCTATCCCTTAACGAGGCAAATCTTCTCATATTTCAATATGACAATTTGGGGAACAACTACAGCGGTTTGTGCTCGTCTTTTCCAAATGTTCAAACCCCTTTTTATTGTTCGTGTGTGTGTTTGTGAGTGTGTATCGGTGTTCGTGTGTGTCTGTGTTAGTGTGAGTGAGTGTATTATGCAGGTGTGTCTCTCTGTGTGTGCCATGTGTGTGCGCCTTGATGGTGTGAATACGTTTGTGAGTGACTGTGTGTGTGAAACTGTTGTATGTGTATGATTTACAGTGTGTTGAAGAGTGAGATTGCATGTGAGTGTTTGCGACTGAGCTGTGCATGTGTATGTCTGTGAGTCTAAATGTGTGAGTGTGAGTTTAATAGAGTGGTTGTGAGTGAATGCGTCTGTGAGAGAGTGTGTGAGACAGAATGTGTGTGTGTGGTTGTTGGGGGTAATCTCTCACAGAATGGATTGGGTCCAAATTCAGGGGCTCGACACCAGTAGCAACCTGGAATGGAATGACTGTATTCTCGGGAGCACTCCATGTGACTGATCACGAAATTTATTGGAGAAAGTTCCTTGAAACTGTCTGCTATTTGAACATGAAGAAGCAGAGATCAGGAGGCGCAACTTGGTCAATGGCTCTGTACTTTCCCTCAATTGAATTGCAATATCACCTTCCTTCTCTCTCCCTCTGATGTACACAACGTGGTGATTTCGGAGAAAGTGATGTCTGCAGTTGATGTTCGTCAGAGTTGAAGAGTATGGTGAATGCCATGTCTGTGATACTCACCCCACACATATCGTGAATGCCCGGAATCTTCACGGATAGAATGACCATCTCCATGTGGTCTTTAATAAAATCCACGCACTGTCAGAACCAAGATTTGGAAAGAGGGAAAAATGTTTAGCTGATTACATGCAGATACCTTTTGAATGTTAGGGTTGTACCAGTCTCTTCCACTTCCTTTGTCAGCTCGCAACATGCACGCACCACCCTTTGCATGACATGAAAATACAACCACACTCTTCTAATTTAAATCTTTTGCCTCTAAATGTAAAATGACGCTCTCTAGATTTGGTCCACCCCATCGGCAGAGAAGACCTCAGTGATTCAGCTCATCTATGCTCCTTATGATTTGCTATATCTCTACATGATACACACTCATCCTCCTGCACTCCGGGGGAAACAATATCCCAGCATATCCAGCTTTTCGTTATAACTCAAACCCTGAAATCTCGGTCACATCCTTGTAAATCTTTTCTTACGCACTTCAAAAAGTAATATTATCATTCCTGCAGCAGACTGACGAGAATTGTCTACAGTTTTCGAAAAGTGGCCACACCAAATTCTTATACAGGTCTAACATGACATCTCATGTCCTGGACGGAATGCTCTGATCGATGCAGCAAAACCAATTTCATAAACCTGTCTACCAGTGATATCACTCCAACGATCTGCATCATTCCACCCCTTGGTCTCTCTGTTCAACAGCACATCCCAAGCACTACCATACACTGAATAAGTCCGCTCTGGTTTGTGTTCCCAACTTCTCACGTCCCACCCTGTTTAGCTTTAGCTCATAAAGCAATCCCTCCATACCCAGGGATCACCCCGGTAGACCTTCTCTGAAAGTCCTCTAATGATATGATGTATTTCCTTAAATAAGGGGGACCAAGTCTGCTCAAGATTCTCCCGATGACTTTTTTTCCCCCAGCACCATCCATCTCAATCCCACTGCAACTCACCATGAAATTCAATTCATTAGAGAGCGAAGTGCAGACTTCCTGTTGCAGTGTTTCCATGTCCATACCAGTCTTCCAGTGCATCTGGAGGTTAGTGGAGATTTGCACACACTGGAAACAGGTCATTTTCGACAAAACTAGTTTGCAGAGAAATGGGAGAGACTCTGATTTAATAATGAATGTTCCCACAAACAGTCAATACACTAATTCTAATACTTGAGGTGAGGACTGTGTGCGGGGCGTGGATTAAATAAAAGACATGCAGACTACACTGCACCAAGTATGCTTCTGACATTCTATGTTTGGGGAAAGATGTGCAATTTCAAAATACGTGGAGACGAGACCGTGATATTGCGTGAGACACTCAACAGCTTTTAAAGCATTTGTGCAGTCAGAAAAGGCAGGGTAAAAGTTTCAAGTCAGCTGTACATCTTCAGATGATGTTCACTCCGGGATAGATAAATCAAACCATTTTACAAAGATTTCTGAACAAGATTCCATCAGGACTTGCGCCGAATTTGGTTGACCGTGATTGGTTAATTAATTTAACCCGATATGGGCTGATCGACAGCGAATTAGGATTGGGAGGGAAAGTTGTAGACACTAAGGTATTTCATAAAGATTTCAGAATTATTTTTCAGTCGATTTCTCTCTCTTCCCACCCCCACAACCCGCCTCCCTTCCTCTCGAGTTAACTGTAAAGGAGCTTTCAAAACTGTAAAGGAACTTTCAGAGATAGAGAGGTACAGTTAATAAGTTTGCAGATGACACCAAAATTGGAGGTGTACTGGACAGCGATGAGGGTTACCTCAGATTACAAAAGGATCTGGACCAGATGAGCTAATGCGCTCAGAGATGGCAGATGCAGTTTGATTCAGATAAATGCTAGGTGCTGCATTTTGGGAAAGCAAATCTTAGCAGGACTTATACACGTAATGGTAAGGTCCTACGGTGTGTTGCTGAACAAAGAGACCTTAGAGTGCAGGTTCATAACTCCTTGACAGTGGAGTCGCAGGTAGATAGGATAGTGAAGAAGGCGTTTGGTATGCGTTCCTTTATTGGTTAGAGTATTGAGCACAGGAGTTGGGAGGTCATGTTGCGGCTGTACAGGTCATTGGTTAGGCCAGTCTTGGAATATTGCGTGCAATTATGGTCTCCCTTCTACCGGAAAGATTTTGTGAAAATTTAAATGGATCAGAAAAGATTTATGAGGATATTGCCAGGGTTGGAGGACCTGAGCTACAGGGAGAGGCTGTGGCTGTTTTCCCTGGAGCGTTGGAGGCTGCCTTTATAGAGGTTTACAAAATTATGAGGGGCATGTATAGGGTAAATAGGAAAAGTCTTTTCCCTGGGATTGGGGAGTACAAAACAAAATGGCATATGTTTAGGGCGAAAGGGGAAAGATATAAAATAGACCTAAGGGGCATTTCTTTCACGTGGGGCTGATGGGGTGCTGGGGGGTTATGTGTGTGGAATGAGCTGCCGGAAGATGCAGTGAAGGCTGGTACAATTGCAACATTTAAGAGACATTTGTTTGGGTATAAGAATAGAAGGGTTTGGAGGGAAATGGGCCGGGTTCTGGCAGGTGGGACTGGGATTGGATTGGGATATCTGGTTGGCGTGGTCAGGTTAATCCGACGGGTCTGTTTCTAGCTATACATCTCTATGACTATATAATTGCAGGGAATTAACTTGGAACAATCAGATGGAATGACGAGTGCAGAATTGGGCAGAGATTTAATATCATACCTCTCCATCAACGTCTCGCTAATCGCAATGTCCTGTGTTGATTTTCAATATGGGACTTTCAGACCAGAACGAGCAGATTGTGTGGGGCAATTTGAATTAATGTGTTTCTTGTCTATCCTGCACAGGAACGCAATTGGACACAAGGAGTGTGTTGTGGCTGCCCAGAGCTGAACAGTTTCGGGGCTGGAAAGTACTTTCAGAGAAACTGTTCAGGTCAGCATCAGACTTAGGTTTGCTTAGACACTGTTGGGAAAACAAAAAAAAAATCGTCTTAAGGGGATATGTGGGCTCTCCCAGACCTGGAATCAGGATAAACGTCTGGGACAGTTTCCATACCTCTTTTGTCGACTGAAATACAAGAATGTTTGTCACGTATGATTACATTGCAACAGAATGGGCAAGTTTTCAGATCTTTGACATATACGTCAGTTCTTAACAGTTAACTCTACTTTCTGGCTCTGCAGACGATGCGAGACTGGCTGACTTTATGAAACGGTTTGTTTGTTATTTATTGCCGACAGTGTAAATGGAGCCCATTTGGTCCGTCACATCTGCGCTGCCCCTCCGAAGATTATCCCACCCTTTCAATGTCACCCTGCGTTTTCGGCCAATCCACACGATCTGCGAATTTTTAGACTATCGGAGGTAACCGGAAAACCTGAGGAAACTCACGCCCACACGGGGGAGAATGCGGAAAATCCAGGCAATCCATCACCGAGGGAGGAATCAAGACCAGTCCCTTTTCCTGTGAGGTAGCATTGCTAACCACTGTGACCCCCTGCTTTGATGACCATTCGTATCTGCAGTATATCCACTCCTGTACGATACAGGACTAAGTTAAAGAGTGGACCCCCATGCTCTAACTAGGCCTCAGAACTCTCATTCTCTCGAGGAAAGGGCCAGCATGTCGATAGAACCGGTTCCAATTAAAACTGAATTACTTTCTGACTCCCAATGCAAGCAAGAACATTTTGTTTACCGTTTTACTGTCGGAAACTGAATCTCGTATTATATAAATGCAAACAAATTAGCATCATGGAGCACCGTTAAAGTAATTCCACTTTCCCATCGGTGTCACTGAGCAGGAAACATTGCAGGTTACACTCTGAGCAACAAATGAGCAGTGAATTCGCATCAGTTTCAAAGCAAAGGGAAGTGACAAATGTTGATTGTCACGGTGTTTCTTGGATTCCTTCAGACGCACCGTCGACACTGCCAACATACTAAAGAGGAAAGTTTTATAAGTGTTTAGCATCTTACCTGGAGAGAAGAAGTAAAGAATTAGGAGTGGCAAGACAGCCATCGCTGCTTTCTGAGTGTCGAAACCACATGCACTCATGTTGTTATACAACACGAAATCACCCTGAGCAAAGGCTTTACTGTCCAATGACAGAATGGTGAGCACATTAAAACAAGTAAGATAGCCAATAGGAGCCTTGACTTGTGTCCATGACAACGGTCCCTTACTCTGATAGATTGATCTATGTTTATTCGGTGCGAGATCATGTTGCCACGTTTCACTTACTGCCTGGAAATTAAACATCTACCAAAAGACGGCGCCACAACAGAGTTGGCGAAATGTACCCTTGTAAAGGGTAACGATTTCTCACTTTGTCTGGTTGTTACTGGGCTTTTTCTTCCCCGAGGGGTCCTGCTTTACGATTCGGGCCAGTGCCTTGAATCGGGTTGGGGGTGAAGCCAACTCAAGTATTCCATACTGAATCTGTGCCCTGCTACAGAAGATGAGTTCTCACTCATCTTGAAAAAATGAATCTTTGTCGTGGCCGTGGAATGAGGATGGAGGTTAAGGTATTTCAGGGTCCACCCTTTGAAAGAAGTTTTTGGTCTTTATTTCGGTTTACCCACTGTCCTACTGGCCAGTAACATTCGAGGGGGCACGGCTCCGAGGCTCTGATTCACAACGCCTTTAAGGTACATACCGCAACGTTGAAATGAGAACAAATAAATGGTCAGAAGCCATATGAGGAGAATGCTGGTGTACCCAGCAAAACACTATGTGCTTACAGTGCTAAGATAGAACTACATATCAGAGAGACCATCTTCCAGGCAAGACTATTCACAGATGTGCCGATATAAATACTCGAAGAGAGGTAGGTAGAAACAGAATTCCCGTTTAGACATGGTGTGAATTTCATGCAGGAGGAGTACCGAGTGCCGAAAAAGGACCAGTTAATGGGGCTATCCAAGACTTCACTCGCGAATTTGAAAACAGGAATATGACTGATCCCGAGAACTGATTGTTCCGGTCATGGGTGACTGGCACTGTCTTGTGTTGCAAAGCTGGCACATTGAATGAAACACCATGTACCCATCATCATTTCAAACACGGGAAGAATTCGATCAGGTGGAGAGCGAAAATAATGATGCTCTCAAAGTCAAAACGCCGGCACAATTTGGTACAACTCTCTCATCTTTCCTACATCTCCCCAGCCTTTTCCCAACTGTAAATTCACAAATGAGTGCTGTACATTTGTCCAACTATTTCCTAACTCTAAACTCAGTCGTAAGAAATCACTGATTCAGAACAACTCTAAATCATGCAGTGTACTCGACATGATCAGTGAATCATATTTGCTAAATTCGCCCTACATTTTTACTTACTGACAATACACTAACACCAACGAAAATGAAACGTTTTCCATTTGCAAACATTGAAGATTTTCTGAAGATCAATCGAAAAATTAAATCTCTTTCTCTCTCAAATATCCTTCCTCCCTGGCCCCAGAGAGGTTGATGCCTCGCTTGCAATTTTTTTTTCATCGATTGCTGCTCGTTTAACCCTACCATGGACTGAGGCAATTTCTGGAACCGAATATCGAATTGTCAGTTTATGGATTTCACTGACACAGATAGTGATTGAATTTGAAACTTGCTCCGTTATAGCTTGGATGCCATGCATAGACATGAAGGATAGATAGTGAGGATAGAAAAAAAAGGAGATGAGCTTATCAGCGCGAACATCATGCCTAGTGGAGCAGTCTCGAGAAGCTGAATGACAGGATGTTAATTTGTATGATTGAAATGTTTTGCATTTTCGTAAAACAACCGAGGGCAGGACCTGTACAAGCATAATTAGTGCTTCGGGCAGTTTTGTAGAACAGAGTAATAAGGGGTACGGGTGCATATTTCTTCCTAAAGAACTGCCTGAAGTACTGGTCGTCGTCACCTGGGAGATATGATTGAGGTCGAGAGAGTTCCGAAGAGATTTATCAAGAGGTTGCTGGAAATGAAATGTTTGAGTAATAACGAGAGCCTGGAATCGTTTTCACTTGACCCTCAGTGGTGGAGGGGTGACCTTGTATAATTTTAATCATCAAAAAGGGCACAAATAAGAGAAATGACAGGTCTGCTTTCCTCATGGTGGGAAACTTGAAATAAAAGCGTTTTTTAAAGTGAGTAGCGCTATGTTTGAAAAATACTGATACGTATTCTTCTTAATCTGTAAATGCTTCGTGTTTGCAATGAGCTTACACAGGAACTCTTGGGCATGGGTACAGATACAAAGCTTAGAAGACATTTTGATCGGTACATGAACAAAGTTTCGACGGATTCTGAACAGGAGTAGGCAGGTGGCAGCAATTTAGTGTGACTTATGGTTGTAATGGACAGGTTGGACTCAAGTGTCTGCTTCTGTGCTGTGCGACTCTATGCCTTCAATTGGTTTTAGTCATAGAATCATTGAAATGTACACCATGGAAACAGACACCTCGGTCTAAGCCGTCCATGCCGACCAGATATACCAACCCAATCTAGTCCCACCTGCCAGCACCCAGCACACATCCCTCCAAACGCTTCCTATTCACATAACCATTCAAATGCCTCTTAAATGTTGCAATTGTACCAGCCTCCACCACAAAATGGAGCCTTGTTCTGTGATTTGGTTTCCACACGGGGGTGTCGCGTTGTTTCCTTTGACCGTCACTGGAGTTATGTGGAAGAGAAACCAGCAATGACAGTTCTTTAGAATTGTTCTGGATACTGCTGCAGGACAGACTTATCGGTGGTAAGCTCTTGGGCTACAAGTCTGCTCACATTGCTCATAAGGTAAGGGGTGTGGGGGAGAAGAGCAGAGAAATGGCCCCTGGGGACTCCATAACTCTGGGACAGATAGAACATTCTGGAAAATTTGAGATAATCTATAACTGCGCCTGTTGCCTTCCAGGTGCTCTTGATTGTGAAGTCTCACATCGTGCTTTCGGAATCCTTAAGGAGGACGGGGAGCAATTCCAAGTCTAGGCATAGGCACCGCCGACATGGGTTGGAAAAGAGATGGGGGTTGAAGGCAGAAATTCAGGGAGCGAGGTTGAAAGCTTAGAACGAGAACAAACAGATTCGCTTTCTTTGATTTGTTACCCGTATCACGTGATAACGAGGCAAGGAAAAGAGTAAGGGGAGAGAGATGGGCTAAACGAGTGGCTACAGGGATGGTGGAGAAGGGACGAATTCTGATATTTGGATATTTGTGTCTCATTCTCGTTTAGGTTGATCCTGTGAAAACGGTATGGTTTACAGCTGAAGCAGGGGGTGTAAAATATCCTTGGCGAAGCGGGAGGAATTTGCTAGTGTCTTCTGCAGCGTTTAAACTAATTCATCAGGGCGATGGGAACCTGAATTGCAGCTCCAGTGTACAGGAGATTGAGAAACTTGATTTCATAAATAAGGTTAGAAGGTCATAAGAATGTTACGGCAGGGAGAGAGGTGATTTGAAATGTGTCCACCTAAACGCCAGGAGCATCTACAAAATGGTGGGACACGTTGCAGCATGTGTCTTCGAAGTTATGGTGATTTCGGAGATGTGGCTAGAACAGGGACAGGAATGACTGTTGCATCCTCCGTGAGAAATGGCAAAATATATTGGAAATGCTGTCGTGATTCAATTGTAACGAAGGGGAGAAGGAGTTTCGAAGCTTATGCTCCAGACTGCCGGAGAATATGAGGTCTAACTAATGCTCTTGAGTGTGGCTGTTTGCTGGAACAGTCCAGCTCGCCTCCGCTGCTGTGGTTTGGATCCACCTGTTGACATTCACACTGTACCAGCACTCAGCGTTAGTAGCCTCGCAAGCCACTGTGGGAATGAACGTCTCTCAATCAGCATTCAGTCGTTCCCATGAGGAACAACAACTTGAGCAAGACCAGAATTGCTGAGTGATATTTCGATGACCCATATTCATTTGCGAAGTGATCGTTTGAGAAAAGTGCATTCAGCGTGTGAATTACATCTCGAACTACTAATGAGCTGCAGAGGACAAAGAGACAAATATTTATGGGAAATATTCCTGCGTAAGTTCATATTGACATCGATTACATAAAATTCGTTCAGAAGTTCACCACCCCTAATCCGACCTCTTTCTTTGGGAAATCTGCCATTTTGTTTCCGATGGGGAATGGAAAAACTTGTGGTCGCCCTACCAAGTGTTAATGTATTGACAATGTCTGTTACATGTCAGAAATCAATAGCAAAAATTACAAGGGCAGAGCCTTGTCCCACCGCAGAATGACTTTGAAATCACCGACACTATGTCAGAAATAGTAGCGTAATTTGTTAGACATACTTGGCCCAGTGTTCGACTTTTGGATCTAATGTGATAAGTTTCCCAAATATTGGCAGGTTGCCTGAAATGCTTACTCCAACTCAAGGACGATTGTTGTGGGCCAATGTTTCAGTCACGTTTTGTTTTCTTTTCTGTGCACTGAAATTACTCCACAGAGGCCGGTATCTGATGACCTCGACACTGTTCATGACAAGTGCATAACACATGACATAATTTCGGCTTCCCCAGAGCGAGCTCTCAAACTGAAAAGAACCTCCCACACTGTAATTTTATCTGCCAGCCGAGAATCCCGAGCAAGATCAGATTACATCATATTCTGTGATGTCCACCCCTTTGAGCTCGCTGTCATCCATACAAATCAGCTATCAGTCGCTCATCAAACACAGAAGTAACTCATAAGCAAACGCGTGGAAACCATCTAATTCAGTGGCATTAATTGCCTAACTTGCAAATGTAGCAGCAGGAAGACAAACTTCTTTTTAGCTGTCGGAAAGAGAGAGAGAGGAGAGAGAGAGAGAGAGAGGGTGAGAGATACTTGCAGCTTGCACCCACAACAGGTACTGAAAGCTAAAGCTAAAGCTAACATTTTGATTCTGTGCGTGACCTGATACATTTAGGTTTCTTTTGCTGTGTCAAAATAAATACAAGCACTCAAAACCTGGCATTTGTCCGGCATGTTCATTTCCTGGCACTTGTGTGGCGCGGAAGTTAGTTGCCAACTCTCAATCTATCTTAAGTTCTTCCCAGACTTTGCTTCATTTGGGCATGGATTGCTTCAGTATGTGTGCACAAGTGACACGTAACAAGAACATGTTTAACCTTCACAGGCTTATTAATTCATATCTGCTAAATATCTAATACATGTGTTTGAAATCAGAAAATGAATGATGTGAGCACACGAAGTTGAGTGCCTTTCTCTTTCTAATGTGAGACTGTATGTGCTAGCTGTCTTGCCAACATGAGTTTGCCAGAATGGTGCTTCACAAACAGTGGTTAAACATCATTGAGCTCATTAAGTCTTTGTTTTTTTTTTGTTTCAGCAAGCAAAAGCAGCATAGGTGGGTGGAGTCAGGTTCACCAAGACCCAGGGCTATAGCTTTCCCTTCAGTTTAAGTTGGGGTGGGATTTGGAGAGAGATCGAATCTGATGGAAATAAATTTGTCCTCTCTCCTAAACAAAAAAAACTTGTGTACTCTACCTGCTACTAGACAGTTAATTTCTTTTTTCGGTTTTCCTTTCTCCATAACTGGAGACAGCAGATTTACAAAAAAGATCAGTGTTTCTGAGAACACAAAACAGACAATGCTGGAACAACATAGCAGGGTTTGCAGCACCTCCAGAGAGGAACCCCATTTAACGTTGCGGGTCGAGTCACACTTTCTCAGAACTCATGCATTTATGTGATGTTGCTAATTTTCACAGTTGAGGATTAATAGTTAAACAATGTGTTCGATTGGTTTGCCTTTTAATGAAGTTAAAGTGAGGCCGATTCTTTATTATTCGCTGTATGTTAACTGTTTTGAAATGAAAACCTTGCACATTCGTTCCTGTTTAACTCAATAAATGTTAGAGTCTGGGCAATCTTATTGATATGTTTTCAAGTTATTTTATCCATTTAGTAACATTTGCCACAGCTTTAACAGGACTACAATACCGATGTTGGAGTGTGACTAAATATGCATCAGACACAACGTTTAAAGTCTGAATGAGAAACTGCAGGCAGAGAATGGAATCGGTCTGGCTCCATGAGTGAGTGCTCTACATATGACAAATGAAGCAGGAACCTTTTAAAATGAAATTTTTAAAAAAATGCTGTGCACAATCTGCAAAATCCCAAAAAAAAATTACTCGAGAAACCCGTCGAGGCTTGCAGACAAAGCAGGGGAAATTTCGAGTCTGGAGACTCTTAATCAGTACTATCTATAAAATGAATGGAGATCATGAAGCTGCCCTTTCTTTGTTAATGGGTTGCTCCTTAATGAACTCCATAATGTGCATTTTGCTTGGGAAGGTTTCGACAATGATATTATTTTCCTTTTTATTCATTCCTTGACATGTTTTTGAAAAAAAACTATCAAAGCTGCTGACATAATGTATTTGCTCAAGGAAGTGGAACTAATAGTAATAATGAGATGGACATCAATGTCGTGGGAATTTATTCCATGTCGATTTCAAGGCCCCTTTAAGAGAATCAGTTGAGATGGCCTTGCTAAACTATCGCTTAGATACAAATTCTTGCAGATGCTTATTCAAGAAATGGAACATGAATTGATTGATGAAATAGAAAGCATTTACTGCCTGATTCTAGCAGCTGTTGCAAACACTAGTAAGTTTCTTTCTAAGCTGCTGATGCTGAACATCGGTGTAAACTCTGTTGTTGTTCTTTATAGCAGTTCTCACTGAGTTTACCTCAAACGTGCTTGTTGTGTCTAAGAATTGACTAAAGGCAGTTACTCTGTTCACAATGTTTTTTTTTCAAAAAAGATTACATTTTATCTGCAACGAGTTTATTTTGTTAAGTTCCAACATTCAGAGTAACAGTTGAACGAACGGGGAAGATTATTACTTCAAAAATGGGCAATGTTTCGTTCCTTCGGGGGCAGTCTGATACTTCAGCCTGCTTCACAGGGTAGCGAGCACATTTTTTTTTCCAAAATTGAATCATAAAGGAGGAGTTAGTTTCTTGATAACCAATGTGGTGAATGCTTAGTGGGGATATTCAGAAGTGTCCAGAAATGTAGAGATGACGATAAAACTGCATCAGTCATCTATTTATCTGAGAGGAAATCAGGTTCTAAGAACTAAGTGCGCAATTCATTTTTGTTTCTTTGGTATGTTCAACGTCTTAATGAAGTTTTGTTTTTCTTGGCTTCTGTCCAAGAGTCAGGGAGCAGCGAATCTCTGATTGTCACCTTCTTTGATTTGTGAGTTTCACGATCAGAATTAAATTAATTGAATAAGTTTCGTGTTAGAAAGCGATTTAGCCCATCGAGTCCACACCAATCCTGCAAAAGCATTCAACCACCATTCACAAACTATGTCGTCCTGCGTTTCTCCTGGCTAACACATATACACTTCACATCCTGGATATTACGGGGAATTTAGCATGTCTAACCCACCTTCTGTACATATCTTCGTACTTTAGGAGGAAATTAGAGCACCCAGAAGAAATCCATATTGGTAGCAAAGAAGATGCAAGATCCATACGGTCACCTGAGGATGGAATTGAACTGATATGTCTGGCGACTGAAAGAGATGTGTTAACCACTGAATCACTGTGTGGCTAAGAAGATATGTTGCAAATATTTTCAGAATTAAAATGTCTTCTCTAGTCCCAGTACTATACAGAAGAAGTTGGAAATCGTCTCACCTTACTCTGAGGTTTACTTTTACTATTTTAACTCTCAATCTGTTGTTGCTTAATATTGTGCATAACAGCCTAGAACAGATTTGCGGAAGGCATCAAATACGGGGAAATAACTATCAGATAGCTTTGTAAACTAGGAATAGAAAAACAACAGAACATGCAGGGAAAGAAATTGATCAGGAAGAAAATAGTGGAGGTGTGGATCTTGAACGATAATGATCGGTAACAGATTAGGTGAGATCAAAGAATGAAACGATCACACAGACGGAGTGGAGAAAGACACACGATTCAGCAACTGTAAGTTTGAGAGAAGACTGTAAATTTCAGAGTTAAAATGGAGATGCAAAATCGAAAATAGGAGTGTCTGAGAACGAGTGACAGCGAGGGGTGGAGAATATGTCAGAGGGACATGAAAAGATGAAAAGATATTGAGATGGATGGGAGAAGCTGTGAAAATAATAAGCAATGCACAATAATTCACGGGAGAATCTGTGTTTTTGTTTCCAGTTAGAATGTCGTCTTATTGTATTGGTATTTCAAGTTGGCCTCACCAGCTGCATTTTTAAAAAAAATACTTTCACTGTGTCAGTTTCTTCCATCAATATGTTAGTATTCAGAAGTTTAAACTGCATTTGTGAAAACGTAGGACAATTCTTCATAACCCAAAACTTTGAAACTTTGCAAAAAAATGTTGTCCAAACATAAATCGGGAAACCACCACTCTGATGTGCTTGAATATAATTTCATTCCATACCAATTGGCTGTGTGGAATTATTAACCATGTTTTTACACTTAAGTTACATGGGCACTAACACCAAAGGCCACAGAGATTAATGATTGATCTAGCTCATGAAACATTTACAGGAAGTTCACTTGAATGAAACGCTGCTACAATATAGCCCTGTACCGATTCCCCAGTGTTAAAACAGTCTATTAACACAACAAGTTCACGCGGATCCACCGAAGATTGACCCACCCAGACCCATTTACCTTCGCTGTTACTGTTGATTTAGCACTGAATTTTGCATATCACCTGCACATCATTAAACACGATGGCTAATGCAGCTCACATGCACATCTTTGGATTATGGGAGGAAACGCAGGTACACAGCCGAGAATATATCTTTATCTTCTTTTCACACATGGAGTACGCACACTGTGGATAAGGGACATTTGGACCAATAAATCCATACTGACCCTGCGAAAGGCATCCAATTACCTTGCACTACTCCACACTATTGCAGCTAAATTACACATCCCTGAACACGACGGACAACTTCGCTTGGCCAACTCAGCTGACGTGTACGTCTTTGGAATTTGGAAGGAAAAGCACTCAAACATGGCGAGAACGTTCGAACTCCAGAAAGGCAGTCAAACCCTAGGCGACAACTGAACCACATTTCCGAGGGATGAGAAGCAGCAGTGTGAACCACTGAGCCACCGCGCCACTGAGCTTTCTTTGCATTAAATTGTAAGCACGCGTGGTGGAGGTTTGGTAGCAGTACAGATTTCAGAATCACAATGCCTTTAACGATACCGACATTAATTCAAATCTATTCGTGTTCGTTTCAATTTAAATTTAATGAAAATAAATCGGATAATGTCAGATTTTCTCCTTGTTTCCTTTAGTCGAGGAAATCAATTGGCCAACATGTTACTCCGGTAGAGACAAAAAATAAACACGAACTGCAGATGCCGAAATCCAAGGTAAACAAGCAGGAGGCGGGAAGAATACACCAAGCCAGGCAGCATCAGCAGATGGAGAAATCAACCTTTCAGGTGTAACACTCCTTCAGGCCTGAGGTAGGTGCAAGTACACCTGCAGGTCAAGGAGAGTAGTGGGAGACTTGGGCGGTGTGATGAGTTCAGGACAGGTAAACAAAAGTGGAGGGTACGATGTGTTTGCTCGTTGACTAGCAATGAAATAGTTTGGACTCTGCAAGAAATTGTTGATTACAGGAAAGAAAGCGATGGGGAGAGGCGTGGAAATGGTGTTAGGGGATGGTAAGGGAAGATGCTTTGACGTAAAAAAGTTACTGTTGAGTCTCCAGGCTGTCAGGCTGGATACAATAAACTACTTTGGAGGAGGGGCAGATGAACATCTGTCTCACCGGGAAGGACTTCTTGGACCTGAGATGGAGGTGAAGGAGTGGTGATGCCAATAGGTCTTTCTAGTCCTACGTTCGAAGGGGAGTGTGCGTGGAGCTTCGGGGGTTTTTGTGGGGCAAGTGGTGTAAAAATAAATTGGAACATAACAGTATATTTGGTATGCAGGGAAGGGTGGGGAGAGCAAGATATTCTTCGTGGTGGGGTCTAAATGGAACTGGTAGGAGTTCTTTGGAATGATAGTTTGGATGTGGAGATTGGTCGAGTGGAATTTGAGGACAAGGGTGAAAGTTTTTCATGGCGTTTAAACGTGAATTTAGAACAGTGGATTGGGGGATGGAGGAGGTGCGCTTGAGGTTTGTCTGGTTGACCAAAGTCATGAATAATACGTTGATCAAAATAGGTGGACTTCTGAAATGCTTGTGAAGAGTATGTTTCCTATAGAAGTGAATGCCGTGTAGTCTGAGGAATTGGGAGAATTGATTGGCCTTCTTGCAGGTTATTAGTAAGGAAGAGGTGTTTTCCACGGAGAGATGCGTGTCTGTGGGTCTACAGTAATCAGCCGTCTGGGACTGTACCCGAGATCGAAATGGAGATGTCAGGACACGGCGGGTGGTGTCCGAGATGGACCAAGTGTGAATCCAGCAATGGGACAGATCGTAAACTGTCTGGAAGCAATTTTGGGGGACTAATAAAAACTAACGCAGCATGATTTCCCATGCATGAACGATTAATAAAATAGTTGCATTCCTGCTTCAATGATTCTGAAAGACCAGCTTCTATCAAACTGTTTTCACTGCAGTTTCATAACCCTTGCTTTCATTAGAAACCAAATGTGTGATTCAAACGTCTCAGAATGTCTTAATTCAATTTTCGCATTCCTCATGCCTTTGGAGACCACAGTCTCTCGTTCTACTTAACATGTCCAATGGAATCAATCGCCATCAGTCTTGCCCAGCTTTTAAACTGGCGCCACATGTGAACTTGTACTGTTGAATAGCATGACACCCGCGCTGGCCTATTACCTGCACTTGATCTCTTCATTTGCAACTGCCGCCGGGACATTAACCCCCTCAACCTGACGACACCCCTCCCCCACTCCAACCTCTCACACTCACAAGGCGCAGCCCTCCAATCCCTCTGCTGTAATCCCAACCTCACCATTAAGCCAGCGGATAAAGGGGGCGCAGTGGTAGTCTGGCGCACTGACCTCTGCACCGCTGAAGCCAAACGCCAACTCGAGGACACCTCTTCCTACTGCCCCCTCGACCATGACCCCATCCCCCATCACCAAACCGTCATCTCCCAGACCATACAGAACCTCATCACCTCAGGAGATCTCCCACCCACAGCTTCCAAACTTATAGTCTGGGAACCCTGCACTGCCCGGTACTACCTCCTTCCCAAGATCCACAAGCCTGACCACCCTGGCCGACCCATTTTCTCAGCATGCCCCTGCCCCACTGAACTCATCTCTACCTACCTTGACACTGTCCTATCCCCCCTAGTCCAGAAAATCCGCACATACATTCGAGACACCACCCACGCCCTCCACCTCCTCCAAGACTTCCATTTTCCCGGCACCCAAAGCCTCATCTTCACCATGGATATCCAATCCCTCTACAACTCCATCCACCATGACCAGGGCCTCCAAGCCTTCCGCTTTATCCTCGCCACACGTTCCCAGCAGTACCCTTCCACTGACACTCTCATTCGTTTGGACGAACTGGTCCTCACCCTTAACAATTTCTCCTTCAAATCCTCCCACTTCCTCCAGACCAAAGGGGTAGCCATGGGAACACGTATGGGCCCCCGCTATGCCTGTATCTTTGTTGGCTACGTAGAGCAGTTGATCTTCCGGAACTACACCGGCACCACTCCCCACCTTTTCCTCCGCTACACTGATGACTGCATTGGCGCCACCTCGTGCTCCTGCGAGGAGGTTGACCAATTCATCAAATTCACCACCCTGACCTTACATTTACTAGGACCATCTCTGACACCTCGCTCCCCTTCCTGGACCTCTCCATCTCTATTAGTGACGACCAACTTGACACTGATACTTTTTACAAACCCACCGACTCCCACAGCTGCCTGGATTACACCTCTTCCCACACTATCACTTGCAAAAATGCCATCCCGTATTCCCAATTTCTCCGCCTCTGCCGTATCTGCTCCCCGGAGGACCAGTTCCACCATAGAACACACCAGATGGCCTCCTTCTTCAGAGACAGCAATTTCCCTTCCCACGATGTTATAGATGCCCTCCAACGCATCTCGTCCACATCCCGCACCTCTGCCCTCAGACCCCACCCCTCCAACCGTAACAAGGACAGAACGCCCCTGGTGCTCACCTTCCACCCGACAAACCTTCGCATAAACCAAATCATCCGCCGACATTTCCGCCACCTCCAAAAAGACCCCACCACCAGGGATACATTTTCCACCCCACCCCTTTCCGCCTTCCGCAAAGACCGTTCCCTCCGTGACTACCTGGTCAGGTCCACACCCCCCGTACGACCCTCCCTTCCATTCTGGCACTTTCCCCTGCCACCGCAGGAACTGTAAAACCTGTGCCCACACCTCCTCCCTCACATCTATCCAAGGCCCTAAAGGAGCCTTCCACATCAATCAAAGTTTTACCTGCACATCCACTAATACCATTTGTTGTATCCGTTGCTCCCGATGTGGTCTCCTCAACATTGGGGAGACTGGGCGCCTCCGAGCAGAGCGCTTTCTGGAACATCTCAGAAACACCCGCACCAAACAACCAAACCGCCCCGTGGCCCAACTTTTCAACTCCCCCTCCCACTCTGTCGGGGACATGGAGATCCTGGGGCTCCCTCATCACCAGACGCCTGGAGGAAGAACGCCTCACTTCAACCCCAGGGCATCAATGTGGACTTCAACAGCTTCTTCATTTCCCCTTCCCCCACCTCATCCTAGTTTCAAACGTCCAGCTCAGCACTGACTCCTTGACTTGTCCGGAGTTGTCCGACCTGCCTATCTCCTTTTCCACCTATCCACTCCACCCTCTCCTCCTTGACCTATCACCTTCATCTCCTCCCCCACTCACCTATTGTACTCTATGCTACTCTCTCCCCACCCCCACCCTCCTCTAGTTTATCTCTCCACGCTTCAGGCTCACTGCCTTTATTCCTGATGAAGGGCTTTTGCCCGAAACGTCGATTTCGCTGCTCGTTGGATGCTGCCTGAACTGCTGTGCTCTTCCAGCACCACTAATCCAGTATTTGCTTTCCAGCATCTTCAGTTCTTGTTTATACCCAGAGGTTCACTGTGGCAGCTCGCCACCACCTTCTCAATAGCAACAAGGGTTGAGAAATGAATAACAGCTCAATCACATTCTATGAATAAATTCCAAAATATTGTCCATTTATGTCGAATCCTGGTCAGTGAGTTCTGTGTTTTATGAGCGCAGTGGGTTGGAAGCAGTGAGTGCCTTGGTTTGTGCGAACAGCTGAAGGGTCCTGCTGTTTTTAGCAATCTGCCAGCATATCAGAGACATGGCATTCAGACCTAGCATTGCACAGACACGGACTATCACCTTCCATACAAATGAACTGTGAGATAGACAGAGGCAATTGAAATGCATTCGTTTCTGACAGTAAAATGTTGAGACACAATGTGTTATTATTACCATCAAACTTACTGTGTGTGAAGATTGCACAATATTAGTATAGGGTGCAATAAATATATGGCTTCAAATTCCATGCACTTAATAATAATCAATCTTCATTTAATAATTTGGTCTTAATTTAATTTAATCTTAATACTAATGTAATAATTTTGTTTTCATTTCAAAGACCCTTCCTGTGATTAGTGCTGTTTTTTCATCATGTTGTTTTCATAAGAGTGAGCTGAATAAATGGAAGGCTTTTGAGCTGACTACACAATCGAAAAGTATCCAAAAATGTCGAGACTTCACTTAAGGGACTTTGCTGTTAATGGTTAGAATAATGCTGAATATATTTCTATAGAAAATTCTATCTCGAGCCACGCACAATGTAATTGGACTGGCTATCAATGTAGCCTCGCAATTCTGTTTGGCTACTGACGTTCTGGAGCTGACATACACTTGATATTGTTTGTGAGGTGTTCAATGTAAGGCGCCATCTGCTACAGGAGCCCATCACCTTTATAACACCTTCATTCAGGATCGGGTCCAAGGTACAGGATTACAGAGCTTCGATGGCACACCAGAATAGATGAACTTGCAAGATATCCTTGTTGTCAGGTAGTGTTTGCAAATGTTGATCTGCGTTTCGATCAGCACTGAGAACTAAGTCCAATGGCCTGTCTGCCACATGCATTTATTGGTTGCCTAGGGATGTCTGGCACTATCCTATTGTGACGGATTGTGTGAATAATTGTCCAGCTCCAGTGTGGAAGCTCTCTAGACAGATTTTGGAGATGGCCAGACTTTCGGAGATTGTAGTGAGGCTTAATAGCACTGTGTCTGAATTCAAATGTTTTCCATGCCTTTTTCAACAGCTTTCATGACCTCAAGTTGGTGTGTTCGCAGTTCTGAACATGAATCAGACGTTAAATATGGTTGCTGAATTGCATAATTCTTATGTCTGTATTCTGGTAATTGTTCACTTCAATTCTTTTCAACTGAAAACAAAGACACTTGATTTTACTGTAAAATAAGTGAGAAATAAAGTGATATTATCTCTTAATTGTGCGAAAACTAAATTGACCTGCTGTATATTTTCCACAGACTAATCAATCAACAGTCAGAAATTGTCAGAAAAGCAGGATTCTGTGAGCAGGACTACGTCCCAGGCAACATTACCATCCTTTGTGTTCGGTTCCGTTCCACTGACAGGACAGAGCCCGACAAAAGTGAGGGGTTGTGGGGGTAGTTCCTTGGTATACAATCAATATACTGCTAAGCATTGATAGTGCTTCCTGTGACTGGTGTATTGCATTTTGTCAGGTTTTGAAGGAATAAATATAAGAGTAACATATAATTGAGTACATCATCACGAATCCACCTGCTGCAGATAGAACACTCCATTTTATATATCAGTAAGATTTGCCATGGGACAAGCCTTGTAAGGATTAAGGGCCATCTTTACACTTTGTAGAATCCTCACCATGTTATGTAACAACATGTACGCTGAATAGGGCAATTTTTTAACAGATTGAGCAACCAATGTCAGGGGTATATAAGGTGCAGTTGGCTATCAGCATTAGCAGAATCATATGCTGCAGTAGTCACACAGTCTGCAACCTGACTGTCCAGCACATCTCCCACTGTACAGTAGCATCAAGCCAGTGATCCACCCTGATTCAATGAAGGACATTGTGAGTACAGAAGGACATGCCACAAGCAGCACCAGCCTGACGAAATATGAGGAGACAACGTGGATAAACTCTTTTTGTCTTCAGATATAAAACGGTACGATTTTCAGCCTTAAAAACACAAGTAAAAATATCCAGATCTATCTCTCCGGTCCTTCAGCATGCAGTCATAAAAGATAGTGGGCAATGAAAGAGACCGTTGGAGGAGGAAGCTTGTCTCCACCAATGCAATCTCCAGTCAGCGGGGAGTACAGCATATCAGGGAAGAAATATAACTGATGCATTTGTAACAATCTACAATCTGAAAGGCTGAACAGATGATACATTTCGGCCTCCTGCACTGGACCCCAGCTTCAAAGATTCCAATCATCAGACAATTATCAATACTACCCACGATACCCACGAAATGGCTGCAGACATTTGAAACTGTGATATAACTCCAGAGATTGCCACATCCCTAGACAGGCTGCACTATTCCATCATGATCACTGACATCCAATATCAATGAGATAAATTGTCCAAGTCTGCCCCACAAATAAAAAGCGGGCCTCTTGCATTGCAGCCAGTCACTGACCATCGGTGAACAGGCGACCAAATTAGTGTGAAGAAAGGTGTCAGCAATCATGTGACCAATCAACATGTAACCCGCTCAGTGACGGTCAGTTAGTGTCCGTCATGCACACTCAGCTCCTAACTCAATTGCAAACTTTATTGAAAAAAGTGAAATTCCAAAGGGGCAGTGAGAGTAAATACTTTGAGAATCAAACCACTATTTAACAGGGTGTGAAATAGGAGCCTCAACAAAATCATAGTCATTCTAAATCTGTGTGAGGTAATCTGCTGCTTGGAATTATCACCAGACAAAAGCAAGGTTATTGTTTATGTCAGGAATTGGAGCTCTAGGACAGCTCTGCAGCCATTCTTCAGGAAATCGAGTGTCCGAGGCTCAAACATTCCGAGCTGTTACAATGACATTCTCCCCATTATGAGTACGGAATTGGGAATGTTCACTAATTATGCCATTTCTGAAACAGTACACTTTCAAATGCAACAAGGCCTCGACCGCATCCAGGTTTAATCTCACAGGTTGCAAGCAATGTTCACAACACAAACATACTCGACAAAAAAGACAAAAAAGAAACATACTATCCTCCTTTGATTTTCAAAAGATAACCATCGGTGAGTGATCACCACTGAAACTATCAGCATCCTGGGTGCTATTATCGATCCGATATTACCATGAACTATTCACATAAATAACACTGTCTTCCACAGCAGGTCAGAGGTTAGGAATGCTGCAGTGAGTAACTCACCTAATGATGGATTACATCTCCAAAATAACCCAGGACAAAAATAATCCATTCTACGAGCATCCATTCCCTGCACTACTGATGCTCAATAATAGCAGTATTTTCAATATATAAGGTGCTCTACAGAATGCTTATAAGGTCGCACCTTCGAAACTCAGTGCCACCTAGAAGAATAAAGGCAGCAGGTACATTAGAAAACCAGCTGTCGCCAAGCTCATCTCTTCATACGTTCAGATGTGATAACGTTTGCTCATGAGTTGAAAATGCACAACCCTTTATATCACACAATCAGAAGAAACGCAACACTTAGGCTGTCAAATGACAAGTAACTTGCATGCCACACACATGTCAGGTAATGACCACGACAAACCAACGCATCATTGCCATTCCAACATCCAAACTCATTACCAATGCTGAATCCAATGGCACGAACTTTCTCAGGTTTATGCAAGACAATATCGCTGCGAGGGTTAGAACATCAGATCAGAAATTAGGAATCCTATAGCTTGTAAACTTTCGCCTGTTTTGCCAAAAACTGTCCATTGTCTCCGCGGTTCAAGTCAGGAATATGATGCAATAATCTCAACTTGTCTAAATGAATGCAGTACGGACACTACTCAAGCAGTTTGACATGATTAAAGAATAAGCAGCCCACTTGAATGGTCCCCATCTACCATCACTCCCTCAATAAACCACCGACACTCGTCAGCAAGTGTGAGTACAATGATACCCATTAAACATCACTATCGAAGGTCATTAATACTCACGTCTGAACGGAAATCGGCAGTGTTAAGGAAATAGTGAACACAATTGATTTGATTCAAATGCAAGAATTGGAAAAGCCAAAACTAGACTAACAGCTGGCGTTCTAATATCACTCGGTCTCCTTTGATTAAGCTGGAAAGAGATTTCATGCAAGTCAACAGGAAACAATAACGATAAGATAAATCAGAATCAAAGCACTGATAGGTATCCTGAGGGGAGATTAAAGTGATCTCAAGAAAATGTGGTCTCACAAAGTTAATATCTTCTGCTGCTTATTCCACGGTTTCTTGGAAGTGCAGGAAAACACAGACAAAACAGCAAAACTGACATCAGACAGTGGGAACTCAGTATCGCAGAAACCAGGGAGGAGTACGGAATGCGGAGGGGCAAGAGTGAAAAGAAATTAGGAAGCAAACAACTTATTTAAAACGATGCTGGCAAGAAAGATACATCAATCTTTAGTAGATTTCTTTTCAATACAGATAACGAAAATAAGTAAAGAATAAAAGGCAAACAATGGTCGCCAAATAGAGTCGCAAAACGTTTGTATATCGTTCTGAATTTGAATTGAAGCTTAAATGGACCTCGACAATATGGCCGATCGTGAAGAATCTGAAAGAATTGTCTGAATAGCTTATCCACCCCTTCTGATCTTACTGCATTCAGGAAAACGTGGTCGGGTCAGAGCGGCAGGCTGGTTTGAATGGCAAGATTTGGGAAACTTTGATGACAAGAGAAACGGTGAGCTCAGTGAAAAAGCAAAGAGGATGCACTTCTAAGTGCTTGGCAACTGAAGTCAGTCAGAGGTGTTGAAAACACTAAAAGCAGGAAAAGCGTAAAGAAAGAATTCGGAGGGCTCGAAGGTCCCATGAAACGTCTTTGGCAAACAGTGTTATCAGGATTAAGAGGATTGCCAGTGGGAGAGTATGATCACTCAAGGAGAAAGGAGGTAATTAATGCATGGAGCTGGAGGAAGTGGGTGAATTCTTTGCCGAATACGTTGCTTTGGAACTCTCAAAGCAGAAGGACATGATGGATTCTGAGTTCAAGGAAAGATATGGCGACATTCCTGAGTATTTCAGTATTTAACAACGAAGGACGAGCTGGGTATTGTGAATAGCATGCAAGTAGACAGGTCTCCAAGATATGACGGTATACACCCCAAAATACTGAGGGAAGCAAGTGAGTAAATTGCTGTCGCCTGGGGCACAGTCTTTGTGTGCTCTTCAGTCACAGCAGAGTTTCCAGAGACGTGGAAATTAACTAATGTTGCTCCTCGGTTGAAAAAACGCAACATAGTTAATCGAAGAAATGTCAGCTCGCTGAGTCTTATGTCAATTATAGGGAATTATTGGGGATTATTAGAGATAGGATTGACTCACAACAGCTGCATCTGACCTGATTAGTACGATGTGAAGCTATCACATCACGTTACTTGTTTAAAAGATAGGAATTAAGTAAGAGATGGCAGCAAGTGTGAGAGACGTGGATGGCTGTAGTGTGCAGAGGAGTTTACAGTGATCGGAAAGTATGTGAAATTTACAGGAATATGGATTGTTCTGGGACATTTACATGAGTATGGATTATTCTGGAGCTGAAGGAGATTAAAACGAAAGAATTGTTTGAGGTTTTGATTGAAGTGAAAACGGAGCTGGACCAACGATATCAATATTTTGGCAAAAATGACCATTTTAAAGATTAACGCTCAATGAAACCTGGTAAAGAATGACAGCGAAACAAATTATTATATGATTTGGCTCTCTGTGTCTATCTGCAGCAGAAGTAAACTCAGGGATGTCAACATGGCTGTCAGACACACGAGGCCTGCAGATGGATCACACACTGTGATTATGGTCAATGATGCAGATTCAAACCGCACCAGTTGAAAGATACTTTGTTTGTTTCAATTATAAAGTTTCAGGATGTAAGAATTTATGCTGATCTGAAGCTTCCTAGAGTGGACCGCTGATCAAAAATTGATGCCTCGGCGTTGTTGGCTGTATGGAGCCATTTCTGTTGTAATGACTTTGGTTCCGAATCAGATGGAGACATAGGTACAGAATAGGGAAATACATTCAGCACTGAGCAAGTCGGGGTTTATTTTACATTTATAGCTATTCACCCTCATTCTGGAAAACTTTGCCACAATGAGATGAGGACAATCCCACGCTCACTTTCTTCCCATAACGTGCTCTAACATTTCGTGGATCCGAGCTACAAAATACGATGACAGAGATCATAGACTCTTTCCCCAGCTCGTGCAAAGTACGAAGTCCCATTGTCAGAACAGGAAGATCCCAGGCTCCGTCATGGGGCTTTGCAATTGCAGGTTATTGCATTTTTGAAACCCACAACCAACCAGACAAATCCTAGATTTTTTTCTGTGTTCAAGGTTTGTGTAAAGATTTGTAGCACTGATGATATGCGCCGTGGTTGTTGGTATGTTAGCCGTGCTAGGACGAATATTTGCAGAAGCTTCATTCCCTATCGAGGTGACATCTTCAATACTTTGTATCCTCATGTGAAACGCTGCTGTATTGCGTCTTATGGAATATATTTGATTCCGTTTCTGTTGCATCTAGTTGCATATTGTAGTGGCCAATAGGTTGAATCTAGGTCTAAGTGTTTGTTGGTAGAATACGTAGATGAGTTCCATGCTTCTCGGAAGACTCCAGCAGTCCTCTGTTTGGCTTGTCCGATGAATGATGCGTTGTCTCAATCGAATTCGTCACCCCTGTCATAGCAAATAGTGTGTTGCTATTTGGGAGAGTTGACCATGGTGTTGATTACCGAGTTGGTATTTGTGCATGTGGATAGCTATTGTTTTGTCTGTTTACCACTGGCTTAGTATTCCTAGAATTACGCACTCATCCGTAGACTCCATCCATGCGTACACAGACCCATACCCAATGTTCCGGCCACTAAAACGACCATCCGTGGATTTTTTTAAAAAAGTGATATTGAACTGCAATTGCATAGGGACACTACCTAGCCTGGGACCTTCCTGTTCTGAAAATTGGCTTCGTACTCTGCACAGGCTGGGCAAAGATTTTATGAACTTCCTGATCGGAATTGGAGCTCATTCCAGGATAAGTGAGAACAAGTTAAGGTGAGAGAGAGAGTGTGAGATCTTCCTCATCTCATTGTGGGATTGTTTTCCAGGATGGATGCGGTTAGCTATAAGTGTCTCATGTACCGGGGTCTGTTCAGTTCTGAATGTATTTATCTACTCTATAACCATTTTTCGGTGTGCTTCTGAACTGATAAATGTTAGAACCGAAATATCTCCCTTCAGCCAAAAACTCCCAGGTATCCATTATTCATCAGTGGTCAACTGAAAAAAACCCTCAGATCATAATAAGTTCTTACTCCTAAAATATTATAATTGAAAAATAAACATGCTGTTTCAAAAGGTGTAGATTGAACTTGCACTGTTGACCATAATCTGCGAAGATAGGTAGTTCAATTCTCCGACCACAGTGTGGGTTCCATCACCAGGTCTCGTGGGCCTGGCTGTCCTGCCTCTGTACCTGACGTTTTTCTGCTACAGGTAGTTTCAGCGTTAAGTCAGATGATAATTTGTCCCCTTACCATTCTTTTATCAGGTTTAATTGAGGCATATATTTTAAATGATCTGAGATCCAATTATTCACCTGGCTGCCCCAGCTCCGTTATCCCTTAAAACAGAAACGAAACCTATTCTTACTTTTGCAACCACCTTCGGCCCGAAGAATAGTACATATCCCTGAATTAAATCCAAGTCTTCACACGACTTTCTATCTCTGTAACCTGCTCAGGCCCATAAACTTATCCTGGTCTCTGCCACTTGCTGCCTTTCCTGAAGAACTTCCTATTTTTTCAACAAGGCAAAGATAATGATAGATTTCAATAAAAGCAAACATATCAGATGTAGCTGTCATTATGGGATGGTGGCCAATCTGTGGCCAAAGTGAGAAGTGAGTATTCAAGGGTTTTCAACATTTTTATAGAAAAATATAAACAGGTCAACATATTGAAGCGGTATTACGTTTAAAGAATGGGATCAGTATCATTATGATGCAAATCAATTTACACACTCCACCTCCCTGCCCTCTCCCCTCATCCCCATACATTGATCTTCTCATATATTCGTAAAGTTTGAAAACTTCAGAACATAACACAGCATAACAGTTGATCTAGCGACAATAAAAGGTATGTCCCATTCTCAGGAGTGTGCTTTCATACAGCTGAGGAAGGACAGCATTTCGATTGGGACAACACATTCATCCTAGGACAAGCTGAGCAGAGACATGCACGAGAAATCCAAGAAGCATGGCATTTCAACTGGAACGCTATCAACAAACACATTGACTTGAATCCCTTTTCCCACCTCTGGAGAAAAAGAACAGGAAATACCATCACTATAGAAAATGACATCACCAACCGAAGAAAACCTAAAAATATAAATATAAAACGGCTTCACCACGAGAGCTTCATCCGGAGGGTCACTGAAGATGTTACCTAATATGGTGATGAAACGTCAGTAACCGAACTTTCGACATCAGCGAGCAAACCTCCATCCAATCCCTCTTCCATGATTCTATTGGTTCTTGTTCAAATTCATTTGATGACAAATTCCAGGCACTTTTACATTTTGATTGGAAAAGATTTTTAAAAACCTTGCTTTTCATATTCCTTAAAACTTTCCCCCATTCTCCAAAAACTATGCCCCCAATTAAATAATATTTCCACCCTGGGAAAAAAAGGCTTCGACTGCCTCTTCTGTCCATGACTCTCAAAGTTTTGTGAACATCTATCAGGCAGCCGGTCTGCCACTGATGTCCAATGGAAAACAAACCAAATTTGTCCAATTTCTTCTCAGGGCTAGAGTTCTCTTACCAGACAACATCCAGTCAAATATTTCGAAAGCTCTCTGAAAGAGCACAACATACTTTTGGTGATGTGGGAAACGGTACTCTAAACAAATATGCCAAATGTGACCGAAATAAAGTTCTTTTCAGTTGCAACATGACATGTTAATTTAATACTCTCTGCTCTGATTCACGCACATAAGCATGCGACATGCCTTCTGGACCACACTGTCTGCGTGCTTTGCGACTTCCAGGGAAGTGTTGACTTGTTCGCCTAGATTCCTCTGCATATTAAAGCTACTCAGATATCTTCCATTTGCTGTATACTTGCCTCCTGCTGACGACATTCCGAAAGCATCACCTCGCATTTGCCCGGAGTAAATTACATCTGCCTCTTCTCTATCCAAGTGTCCACTGACCTATATCCTGCTGCATCCTCTATCAATCATCCTCATGATCCGTAACTCGGCCAATCTATTCACAGATCTCCAGTCAGTAAAATAAAAACAGACTTCTATAACTGCTCTGTCTCGTCTGAGGATACAGTTCTCCAACAGTTTACCAATTGACGGCTGATCCAGTTTGAATTCAGCTTCTGTATGAGCCCACCATGATAAACCATATACAATACCTTGCTAAATTCCATATGGCAACAGCCAGCCCCATGCCCTCATCATTCACTTTTGTCACTTGCTCAAAATAGCCAATCGAGTTTGTGAGACACAACCTACCCAAATAAAGCAGTGTTACCTTTCGTCAATAAGTCCATATTTTTCCAAATGTGAGTAATGTCCTCTTTCTAACAATCCCAAATAATTCCCTGTCTCTGACATATAGCTCAACGAGCTCTAAATTACATGGACAGTCCGTGTTGATCTTCTTCAAGCAAGAACCGACATTAGTTATTGTCCAGATCTCTGGAACCTCTCCTGTGAATGAAGAACATTCAGGGAGTGAGCACAAGGGCCAGTAATTTACTTCGTCACTTCACTCAGCGTTCTTGAATTGACACGTCATATCCTGGAGACTGGTCGACTTCAATGCTTCTGAAAAGTCCCAGCATATTCCAAATTTTATCAATACCGAAAAGCTCTGTTATATCAATATATTGTTCTCTACACTCAGCGTCTACAATGTATTAATCCTTATTGAATACCGATGCAGAGTATTCACCCACTTCCTCCAGCTCAACGTATTAATTCCTTCCTTGTCCTTGGGTTGACTTATTCTTTCCCTTGTGATCCTTTCTTCAAGATAAACGGGTTTGGGATTTGCCTTAATCCTAATTGTCAAATCCTGATGATCTTTAGCAATTCTAAATCCTTATTTACGTTTTTCCGGTTTTTCTTTTGTTTTTCAAGACCCCCGATTGTCTGCAGTTTGCAAACGCTTGGCTATTTTCCATTTTTCGTTTTGATTGAGCTCAAAACTTCTGTTGTCATCAAATGTTCTCAAATCTGGGCGTTCTTACCACCCTGTGTCGATAATCAGATCTCATTTTCCTAAAAGTAGAGACATCGAGAATGGTAGATGATTTTATCAGAACATTATCGCAGATTTATCATGATTGCACACATTGTTCAAGTCCCTTTAAGCTTCAATTTTAATTCAGAACCACCTTCTGCATCTACACGCCATTTGTAATGTTTACATTTTATCTTCGTTTCTTTGTTTATTTTTGTTCTCTTCATTGAAAAGAAATCTGTGAAAAATTGCTTGATGCTTCTTGCCAGCATCATTTCACACACACTGTTTGATTTCTGATTTTCGTTTGAAACCCAACTCCTCTGCATTCCACACTCCTCTTGGCTTTCTGAGTTATTGAATTCCCACTGTCTGATGTAACCATTCCTGTTCTGCGTGTTCCTAGACTTCCAGGGAGCTCTGGATTTCGCAGCCACTTCTTACTTCGTGAGAACTTACTTTCTTGGAAACGCTTTAATCTCACCTTATAATACCTGCTACTGCTCCCGTTTGGATGGATGTTCTCATTATTGTTTCTTGTTCAATTGAAAGAAATCTCTTTGCATCTTAATGAAATGAGACGAGGCCATAATAAGAGTCCAGCTCTTACATCAAAAGAGTAATGAATATTCCTCAAATGCTGCCCTTTTTCTTGCAGTCATCAGTTGGTATTGAGTGTGGATGGAACCCTGTGAGGAGTGTCATGATACTCATATCTGCTGGTGAGTGTTGTTGGCGGAGGAAGGGATGAATGCGGACTATTCACGTGAGCTGCACAGTTCTCAGTCGTGTTTAGCTGTTTGAGTTTTGTTGGAGTTGCACTCATTCAGACAACAGGAGATTAAACGATCATATTCCTGACTTGTATTTGGGAAATATTAGGCACGCTTTCGCATGAAATGAGAAACGCTACTTGCTGCAGGATTCATGACTTCTGGTTGATGTTCGCATGGGAGCATCTAAATTTTCTTGGATAAAACTAAGAATGTTAACGCCAATGGATTCAGCAAGCTTGCAGATAGCTTGTCTTCGAAATTATCTGCTGCTCATGTACTTCTAGATGGCAGAGGGTTTAGAAGGTACTGTCTCTTAAGCCTTGGTGCAGTGAATCTTGCAGATGGTATGCACTGTTACTGCTGAGCGTCAATGGTGGAGGGAATGGATGTTCGTTGAATTGTTAGTAATTAAATTGACTGGTGGTGTCCTTGCTTATTCCTGGGAAGTAATCCATCCTAGACTTTGGCGAGTCAGCAGGTTAGTTACTCATTGCAGATTTCCTGCTTTCTGATCTGCTCTTGAAGACAATGTTGTTTAAATGACTAGTCCTGGGCAATTTCTGGTCAATGATCAGATCCTGGAAGCTGGTAGACACTCTGATGGGGACTCAGTGATAGTAATGCTCTTGAAAATCAAAGAAGGACAGTTTAATTCTTCATTACCATGTTTGTCTAATATTTGTGTGTTGTGAACATGACTTGGTATTCGTCAAACTGAATTGGGATGTTTTCAATGTCTTGCTGTTTTTGAGCATGTTCCATTTCAGGAGTGGCTTAATCAGTAATATTCCTACTCCTAATGTTGTGTTTGAGAAAAATTATTTTATGGACCTGTAAATGGTTGAGCGTTGGGCACTCTCTTTCCTGAGGAATGGCTGCAGAGCTGTCCCGGATTTCGAATTACTGACACTGACAACAATCTTTTCCTGTTTGCTTGTAATAATTCTCAACCAGTGAGTACTTCACCAAGATTCTGTTTAAATATAATAATGCTCGGGCTTATATTGGCACGCATGTCGAAATGGTGCATCGATATTAAGAATAATTCCTCTCACTGCGCCTTTGAAATTCAACTATATTGCAAGTGAGATTGCAATGGGGTCAGGAGCTGTATGAGTCTTACGGGACACTAACTGACAGTAACCGAGCAGATAATTGCTGATTATTCACATTATTGCTGACACCTTGATCACCTTCCCATGGTAGACTGGACACCGATGAGTCAGTGACTGCCTGCAATGCAAGTGACATGCTTTTTGTGTACAAGAGTCGCTTGAGCAATTTATCACATTGTTGGAAAAGGTCAGTGTTTTTGCCGGAATGGAACAGCTTGGATAGAGCTATGGCAATCTGTGGATTTAAATAACAGTTCCCAGTGTCTCCAGCCATTTCTTGACATTATATGGATTGATTTGAATGGTCTGAAGATTCGGATGCTGTGATGCAGAGGACGACTGAAGGAGGACGAAATGAATCATCTGCGCAGCCCTTCTGACCGAAGATTGTTAAAAAATACAGCTTTGTTTTCCCTGAAGTGCTCCGCACTCCAATAACTGGAGACTTCGTTATTGACGGGCAATTTTCCTCCTGCAATAGTCTCTTTCATTGTCCATAATCTTTTATGACGACATGGATCAGGACTGCAAAGATAAATCGGAAGTATTGATTGTGGGATTATGGTGCTTTGTCCATCAGTGTTGTTTATGTTATTTAGCATGTATAATTGTCCTATGTTGCAGCTGAACACATTATTAGCTTCTACACGTTGTCTGCTCATACATAGACCTGGCTGGTGAGGCACCCACCATATCCTTCTGCAATCTTCATTGAATCAGGTTGGATCCCTGGCTTGATGGTGCGTATACCGGACCATAACGTTGCACCTGTTTGAGTTGTACAGAGTATTATTCTGCTGCCGTGCATGGCTCTTTGCACCTCATGCACGCTTCGTCATTAGTTGATCAATCTGGTTACATCCTGTCCTATTCAAAACACGGGTTGCTCCATTATATTGTGGACATCTATAAAATGTGAAGATGACCCTTCCTCCACCACATGGACTGTGCAGTGTCCACACTTATCGATATATTAAATGGAATGGTATATCTGCACCAGGCGGATTGGTGATGATGTGGTCAATGATACATTTCCCTTTTATTCGTTCCTTCATAATCTGCTGCAGAACATTCAAGCGAACACAGGATCCACGATCAATGCTAAGCACTATTTTGACGATATAATAAGGAGCTGCCTCTCTCTGCCTGGCTCAGTCCTGAAAGTGGGATGGTAGCTTCCTGAGAGGATCGTAGTTTTGCCGGGGAAACAGTGCTTTTCACAGAATTCTGAATTACAGCCAATATCTGAATGGAGCTTGATTAATCTGTGGGAAACGTAAGGCTGGTCATTTTAACTTGTTGTACACTTTGTATAATGAAGTGTTAATATAACTATTTCTTACATATTTCAAATAAGACAAGCATCTTTTTTCAGTTTAAAACAATTGAAGAGCATGATATTTTAAATTACCAGAGGACACAAGTAACGATTGCATCATTCAGTGACATGCGTAAACATCTGATTCATGTTCAGATCAGTGAGCACACGATCTTGCACTCAGCAAAGATGTTCAAAGTGAGTTTTAAAAAAAACATGAATTCAGACATTACGCTACTGGGCCTCACTGTTGCCTCCAAAACACTTCTCATCTCCAAATTCTGTCTATACAGCTTCCAAACGGGAGGTGGACAGTTATTCACGCAACCACTCACAGCACAGAAGTTGGAAACAGGGAACAACAGGGAAATGTGTGGGGCAGATGTTGAATGCATTAGCACAGGGCTCAGGGATCTAAACGCAGTGCAACATTTATCAAAGATAACCTTGCAACACCCCTTTCCTGAAAATTTATCTTTTCTGGTGTATCACCTAAACTTGGTAATTCTATACCTTGAACCCGATTCTGAATGAAGGTGTTATAAAGGCGATTGACTCCTGAAGCATGACCTCCTTACCTTGAAAACCCTCATAAACCAAATCAAGTGTATGTCAGCTTTACAACATCAGTATCAAGCAGAATGAACCAGGTACATAGACGACCATCATGATCCCAGCCCAACTTCTTTGTGTGTTCCTTAAGTTGAAATTTTTTATGGAAATGTTTTCAGCGTTTTTGCAACATTTAAGATGCATTTGGATCTGTATATGAATAAGAAGTGTTTGGAGAGATATGGACCAGCTGCTGGCAGGTGGGATTAGATTAGTTTGCGATATCTGGTCGGCATGGACGGGTTGGACCGAAGGGTCTGTTTCCATGCTGTGCATCTCTATGACTCTATTATTATAATATAAATCTGCAAAGTCTCTTTACTGAATGCCGACATCCTTTGATTATGCCCATTTTCCGATCATCTGGTCTTCACAAAATGCACACAAAGGTTAAGTTCTCTTTCACAACAGCAATATGATGAAAATAGGATAAATATCACAGTACGCAGCATTGAAATAATGCGTTATATGTTAGGACTCATGAGATTGCACTGGATGGTGTACAGAGGACATTTAGCAGGACGTTCCCTGGGATTCAGCATATCAGCTATGAAGAGAATCTTGATAATCTTAGGTCTTTTCACTTGAAGCAGAGAACTTTGAGCGTGTAAATAATATAGGTCTAAGATTGTGAGGGCCATGGACAGTGTGAACAGAGAGCAGCTGTTCCTTTTAGGCAAAGGATCATGAACAAACGAGTACACTTTTGAAGTAAAGGTTTGAGGTTTAGAGATGCCTGGAGGATAGTTTCACGCCCAGAGAATGTTGGGGGTTGGGACTGAAATTACTGGAGGGCTGCTTTCATGTGTCACCTCACAGCTGTTAAAAGGTATTTGGACGAGCGCTTGTAGTGTCATATCTTTCACAGCTAATGGCCTTATGTTGGAAAGTTGGACAAATGTAGACCGTGCTGTATTTCAGTTCGACAGGTTCTACGCCCGTGTGATGTATGGCTGTCGAAGGTGAATCACTGAGTAGATTAAGACAGGACTTATTGGTTTGCGGACAGTGCATGAGCAAGGGTTATTACAGCTAACTGTACTAGCTTCTAAATATATGTCAGTAGGTAGGGTAGGAAACCAAGTGTTTCTTCCCCACAGTGTGAAACCAGAGAATGGAGAACATGGAAATGGCAGAACTATGAAACAATTACCTAAATTTTGTCTTTAGAGAAACAAAAGACATTTTAAAAAAAGACAAGCCAGCAATAGCAGGAAGACTAATTCTGCTGAAAAAAATGAAGTAGAATGAAATTCGTAAATGCACGTATCTGGAGAAATTATTGAGACTGAAATTAACGGGCGTAGAAAGGGTTATCATACTTGAGAAATCAACCGGTAGATAGATTATGGAACAACATTCGATTCAATGCATTTGTATTTTCGGAAAGATTTTTGATAGAGCCCCAAGCATAGTGTGTGAGGTAAAATCACATGGGATTGGAGAAAACATGTAGACATTGTGTTATAACGGAAGAGCTGACAGGAAACAACAATTTGGGTAAAATGGGTGTTTTTGGAGTGGAAGGCTGATGGTGTATTACAAGGATGGGTGGTTGGGTTTCAGCTGCTCACAATACCAATCAAACATTTGGTTGACAGAATCAAGTGCAATGTTTAGAAATATTCTGGTAAGCTGGGATTGTGCGTGTGTGAGGAGGATGGAAGAAGCTCCAAGTTGAATGAGACAAGGGGAGTGAATGGACAGTTAGAAGGCAGATGAAGTACAATGTGGATAGATGTGACTTCATGAATTTTGGTGGTGAAAACAGAATGGCAGCCTACTATTTGAAAAGGAATTGTTTAGACAATAGACAATAGACAATAGATGCAGGAGTAGGCCATTCTGCCCTTCGAGCCTGCACCACCATTCAATATGATCATGGCTGATCATTTCTAATCAGTATCCTGTTCCAGCCTTATCTCCATACCCCTTGACTCCACTATCTTTAAGAGCTCTATCCAATTCTTTCTTAAATGAATCCAGAGACTAGGCCTCCACTGCCCTCTGGGGCAGAGCATTCCACACAGCCACCACTCTCTGGGTGAAGTAGTTTCTCCTCATCTCTGTCCTAAATGGTCTACCCCGTATTTTTAAGTTGTGTCCTCTGGTTCGGCACTCCCCCATCAACGGAAATATGTTCCCTCCTGCCAGAGTGTCCAGTCCTTTCATAATCCTATACGTTTCAATCAGATCCCGTCTCAGTCTTCTAAACTCAAGGGTATACAAGCCCAATCGCTTCAGTCTTTCCGTGTAAGTCAATCCTGCCATTCCAGGAATTGACCTCGTGAACCTACGCTGCACTCCCTCAATAGCCAGAATGTCTTTCCTCAAATTTGGAGACCAGAACTGTACACAGTACTCCAGTTGTGGTCTCACCAGGGCCCTGTACAGCTGCAGAAGCACCTCTTTGCTTCTATACTCAATCCCTCTTGTTATGAAGACCAGCATGCTATTAGCCTTCTTCACGACCTGCTGTACCTGCATGCTTGCCTTCATTGACTGGTGGACAAGAACACCCAGATCTCTCTGAACAGCCCCTTTACCTAATTTGATACCTTTGAGCAAGTAATCTGCCTTCCTGTTCTTGCCACCAAAGTGGATAACCAGACATTTATCCACATTAAACTGCATCTGCCATGCATCTGCCCACTCACCTAACTTGTCCAGGTCACCCTGTAATCCCCTAACATCCTCATCACATTTCACCCTACTACCTAGCTTTGTGTCATCAGCAAATTTGCTAATGTTATTGCTGATACCATCTTCTATATCATTTACATATATTGTAAAAAGCTGCGGTCCCAGCACGGATCCCTGCGGTACCCCACTGGTCAATGCCTGCCATTTCGAAATGGAGCCGTTAATCACTACCCTTTGTTTCCTATTAGCCAACCAATTCTCTATCCAATCTAGTACTTTGCCCCCAATCCCGTGCGCCCTAATTTTACTCACTAACCTCTTGTGTGGGACTTTATCAAAAGCTTTCTGAAAGTCCAGGTACACTACATCCACTGGATCTCCCTCGTCCATCTTCCGAGTTACATCCTCAAAAAATTCAAGAAGATTAGTCAAGCATGATTTCCTCTTCATAAATCCATGCTGACTCTGTCCTATCCTGTTACTATTATCCAGATGTGCCGTAATTTCATCCTTTATAATAGACTCCAGCATCTTTCCCACCACTGAGGTCAGACTAACTGGTCTATAATTTCCTGCTTTCTCCCGACCACCCTTCTTAAAAAGTGGCACAACATTAGCCGCCCTCCAATCCTCAGAAACGGACCCCGATTCTATTGAACTCTGGAAAATAATCACCAGCGCATCCACGATTTCCCGAGCTACCTCCTTCAGTACCCTGGGATGCAGGCCATCAGGTCCCGGAGACTTGTGAAATTTTGATCGATAAATTGACCTACATTCCCGAATTCGTTTTGTTTCCTTCTGCACAGACCTCCGCATTCCATGGGAACGGTATTGGCAAACATAGACCAACTGAGTGGGGAGATGGAACATTGAAAAGGATCTGGATCTGCTGTATACCAGTAAAAGCAATGTTTCAGGACCAGAAATCAACCAAGGATATAACTGCAGCGTTAATCATCATTGCAAGCGGGTTTGAGTATAGTAGTGATAATCCCTTACTGCGACTATACAGGATTTTGCTGAGACATCATCTCAAACATTGTGCAGCACTGTGTGCTGTTTTAGTGTCCGTAAACAATAAGGGGGAAAATAAAACTGAATGAGAGGGAGTGCAGTGAAGGATGACCAAACGGATCTCTGGGATGACAGGCTTCATGTTTGTGTCGACGAGGCCTAAATTCCATGGGGTTTAGCAAAATGAGAGCAGATCTTAGTGAAATGCATAAAACTCTGCAGGGCCTGACAGATTGGGAAAGGAATGATACTTGCCCTGGCTGGGCTGTTAAAGCAAGGGCCACAGTATTAGGTACACGCAGGCCACTGAGAATTGCGATGAGAATTAATGTCTGCACTCATAGACTGGCGCTCCTAATAAATTCTCTGCATCGTGAAGGCTGTGGAAGATAAGGCACTAAACATAAATACGGATTTCTAACACTTAAGGGATGGGGAGAGATCAGGAGTATGGTGAAGAGACAGAGGATCAGCCATTGTGTTAATGAATGAGGGAGCATATTTGATGAACCAAATAAACTACTGCAGTTTCTATTTCATAATATCCGATGGTCAATCACATTAAGGGATATGTACATTGTGTGGGAAAATTGCATTCGGGAGTTGTTTGGCCGTGAACTGGAATGGAGTGGGCTCGATGTGTTGAATGGAGCTGAAAATGTGTTGCTGGAAATGCGCAGCAGGTCAGGCAGCATCCAAGGAGCAGGAGAATCGACGTTTCGGGCATAAGCCCTTCTTCACGAAACGTCGATTCTCCTGCTCCTTGGATGCTGCCTGACCTGCTGCGCTTTTCCAGCAACACATTTTTTCAGCTCTGATCTCCAGCATCTGCAGTCCTCACTTTCTCCTCGATGTGTTGAATGGCCTAATGGTTTCTAATGTCGCTGTATGGTCTGTGGAAAAGCTCTGTAGATGTTGTCAAAAGCTCTCATATGTTAGTGAGGAGGTCTCTACAGTGATGACTGGACAGTGCTTCCCATTCATTTATATGATACTGAGGCTTGTGACGGGTGTTCTGTCTGGTTTTAACCTTGAAGGCCTTGGAGCATTTTTTTTTACAATTGAGAGTCTTGCTTCGTCGTTTCAGAGAACATTGATGGGTTTATCACGTGTGTGTCTGTCTTTCTCTAGTCACAGTTAGGTCAGACGAGGAAAACACTCGAGTTTTGCTTCCTCTGTTGCTGAAGCAAATTGGTGTTCACAATTGATCATGGTTTCGCAGTCAACATTATTGACACAAGATTTTTACGTTCGGTATTTAATGGTCTTTGACTTCCACCTGCTGCCAGAGCACTACACTGGTCTGGGCTAGTAATCCAGTTGCATTTCCACAGCAGCACCATCTCCACATCGAGACTTGTCGAAAACCAAACTGAGCAGGTTATTTCTGTGCTGGTTGACAGCTCTTGTCAAAAAGATCTCCGACCAATTTGACTGTCGTAATGGGACTGAGGGCATGGTAATTAATTACATTGTAATATTTTCTTTTTAGGGGACTGGACAGAGCCGAGCCATTATCCACATTAATCGGTAGATGTCAGATTGGAGCTGGAATGAAACATTTTCTCCATTGACACAAATTGTTATGCAGCACAAGTCTTCAGTCTTATTGCTGGAATCGTGTCAGGGCCTATTGCATTTATCGCATCTCCTGTGTTCAGCTGTTCCTTCATGTCTCGTGCATGAATTTAATCGGTTGTCAATTTGTATCTGGAATTCTGTGAATATCATGACAGGGGTGAGATGGATCATCGACTCAACACTTCTCACGCAGGATGGTGCAGTTACTATATCCTTGTCTTTTTCACTTATGTGCCGGGCTACTCCATTATTTACGATGAGTGTCGGTAGCCCATTCCTCCAGAGATTTGCTTAATTGTCCATCACTATTGATGATTGGATGTGGCAAGACTTCGAACTTCCACCTCATCTGTTAGTTTTGGGATCGTTTCGCACTCTCTGTCAAATGTTAGTTCCAAATATTAGTTTGGAATGTAAGCTGTGAAATGCGGTAGCTTTAATGGCTTGTCATCAGTTTTCTGTCCCTGGCACTCACCGCTGAAACATAGATCAACTTGATTTGAAAATTGGTGTTTTGATACTATTAGAGAGGTGGAGGAGGTATGGCGGGAAATAATGGGTGTGGAGGCCTAATACAAAGGATAATGAGTGTTTTATTTGTGGTGGAAGAGGAACAGACATGAATCGTGTGCTAATTCAGTTGTGAATGAATAAATGGGTAATGGAGGAAATGTCAATGAACACTACTGAGTGTAAGATAAAAAAGATACAAAAAAACTTACAATCATCAGAAGGCCAGTAGAGAGGATATATGAATAATGGAGAACAGTCATAATTTGGTTATGCTGTGAAGTTATGGAATTGAATATTAACTCCATAGTCCTTATTGTACCAATGGGAAAAATGAGGTGGTAGTCGATCCTTGGTTGTGCTCCACTGGAACATTGCCGCAGCCCAGAACTGAAATGTCAGCATGAGAGCAAGGTAGGTTATTGAAATAGGATGCAGTAAGAAGGCCAGGGTTATTCCGACAACCGTAGTGGAAATGCTCCTCAAGGCAGTCTCTATTTGTTGTCGTCAATGGAAAAGGGAGTACATTGTGAGCAGCAATAGTAGGAGACTGGATTGAAAGAGTACAAAGAAATGATGCTTCACCGAGAAAGTCTTTGTTGTGTTTGCGAAGAAATGGGAAATGAATCAAATATCTGGCGTTATTACTTCTTCACAACCGTTTCACGCTTCCAGGTCACCTACAATTTCTTGACTTCTGCATCACTCTCTGCTAAAATGGAGTCGTGGAGATGGTTATATTTTCCATTCCTCTGGGACTCTCCCTGACTCTCTTGATTGCAGAATGATGACAAGCAATACCTCCACATTCTCTGAGCTACCATTTGAACTCGAGGGTGTAGTCTATCTGATCTGGTTGAGTTATCAACCTTGAAACCTTTTAGTTTCCGCAGCACCTTCTCCTTAGTGATCGACACTATACTCACCTCCGCCACCGGACTCTGTCTAAGTTCGGTCTGGCTGCTCGCATCTTCCACCATGAAGACTGATAAAAATTATGTTTTGAACTCCTCTGCTATTTAATTGTTTCCCACAAGTACTCGAGGCCATTTTCCAGCTGTATGTTTCTTTTTGCTTCCCGCTCTTCTCTGTTATATTTCTAAAATCCTCTTGCAAGTCTCTGCTATATTATTAACAATATAACCTTCCAATTTCATACACTCCCTTTTCATTTTACTCATTATCTTCTGCTGGTATTATGTCTTCCTCATCGTCTGGATTGCCAATAATCTTCACCACATTGTATGTTTTGCGCTTTTGGTTAATTGCTGTCTCTGACTTCCCTTATCACTCAATGTTTTCTTGTCCTCCCCGAGTATATCTCTTCTTCCTTGGTTGAATTGAAGCTGTGCCTCCAACCTGTCCCAAGAAACTTCTGCCATTTCAGCTTCAATGTCTTCTCGGCTTGGCTCCCTCTTCCAGTGCACTCTGGTCAGATATTCCGTCTTGTCTTTGCTGTTAAGTTGCTCAATTATAATCATTTCTTATCTAAGAGTTGGCAATAGATATAAACTGAGAGAGTGAGCTTTAACAGGTGGGATACGGAGAACGATTAAAGGATTTATAAATTAGGTACAAAGAGAGAAAGAGACAGAGAATGTAGATGAGGCGATAAACTCATAAAATAATACAAAAAAGGTTACTGACAGCAGTCGATGGACTTCCTTATTTCTTTCGGCAATCCCCGTGTACTGTGATCCTTTGTATAGTCGGTATGCAACAGAGTAATATGATCAAATTCTGTGTCTGAAGCATCTACTTTTATCTCAATTTATATGACAGACAGCAGTTGTTGAAAGAACCCAGAAGGAAAATATATTTATTTCCAGGTCGACATTGAATTAACTGAAATAGTTTGGGATACCAGGAGCAGGAATTTATAACATACATCTTGATAATGAGTAGGTCAAGAGCAGGGAATCCCAAGAAACGGGAATGCAAGACCTCAGCTCAGGATCAAATAATGTTTTAATGTTTTGTATATTTTCTACATCACATTCATCATGTTTTATTTAATGTGTCTCCGTTGTTCATTCTGAAGACATTGTGCACATATGAAAAACCTTATCTATCTGCAATAACACTGATTAGACATTGTATTCAATCATTTTTCTGCATCCCATTTCAAATTATCCTGTTTTCTTCACATTCCCCTCGCTATTCGTTGTTGCAAGTGTGTTCTGCTCTCTCCCTGTATTTTACTTTTTTCTATCTTTCAAAACTATATTGATAACTGGAAGATATTACTTCACTCCACAGCCACTGTCTGCTATTCTTTTCTGTTCCTTAACCAATCCCATGCACATTCTGTCTCTGACTCTACACTCACAATGAACATGGTAATTCTAAATGTAACATTTATGTTTGCGATAAGGCCAGAAAATCTGAAAAAGAACATTTAAAAATTGCAAGCAAATGTTTACAGCTTTATTAAACAAATTATTGAAGTGCATTTTGTTAAAGAGATAATGTTTCCTTATTAAAACAATGGGAGGGAAGTTCATCAGAAATACACACTTTCTGTGTGTCTTCAGGGCAGTTTTGTCCAGACACAGTTTTAAAACTAACAGCTTCTGTAATACAGGAAATGTCTATGTCGTAACAACCTCTCGATTGGCTCTTACTAACGCAAGTACGCGGAGTATTGCATGTGGATAACACAGCATAGTAATCGAGCCAGTGAAGAGAAAGTATCACCTTTCTCTTTTACCTCTAACATTGCTGGAGTAATTGGAAATGGGCGATATGGCAAATAGCACCGCACTATATTTCCAAGTAATGGTTATTGTCAAAATTTCGGCGGGAACATGAACTATTATTGTTCAAGCAGTAAACGGTCGCTTTCTTTGTTTTGGTTGTGTTCCTGCTAAGTCTATCCCTGTCCATTTATTAATTCTGTCGACTATTCTGAACGCCATCGCTTTATCTCTTCTCTATATTTGTAAAAAATGTAAGCTATCGTATTTGTTTTCAATCACAAAGTCCATTCCAATTCCATGCAAGTTATGCCCTTCCCATAGTGGAACAATTAGACAATAGACAATGGACAATGGGTGCAGGAGTAGACCATTCTGCCCTTCGAGCATTCATCACCATTCAACACGATCATAGCTGATCATCCTTAATCAGTATCCTTTCCTGACTTATCTCCATAACCCTTGACTCCACTATCCTTGAGAGCTCTATCCAACTCTTTCTTAAATGAATCCAGAGACTGGGCATCTACTGCCGTCTGCGGCAGAACATTCCACACACCCACAACTCTCTGGGTGAAGAATGTTCTCCTCATCTCTCTCCTAAATGGTCTACCCCGTATTTTTAAGCTATGTCCTCTGGTTCGGCACTCACCCATCAGTGGACACATGTTTCCTGCCTCCAGAGTGTCAAATCAATTAATAATCTTATATGTTTCAATCAGATCCCCTCTCAGCCTTCTAAATTCAAGGGTATACAAGCCCAGTCACTCCAGTCTTTCAACGTAAGGTAGTCCCGCCATTCCAGGAATTGACCTCGTGAACCTATGCTGCACTCCCTCAATAGCCAGAATGTCTTTCCTCAAACTTGGAGAACAGAACTGCACACAATACGCCAGGTGTGGTCTCACCAGGGCCCTGTACAGTTGCAGAAGAATCTCTTTGCTTCTATACTCAATCCCTCTTGTTATGAAGGCCAGCATGCTATCAGCCTTCATCACTACCTGCTGTACCTAAATGCTTACCTTCATTGACTGGTGCACAAGAACACCCAGATCTCTTTGTACTGCCCCTTTACCTAAATTGATTCCATTTAAGTAGTAATCTGCCTTCCTGTTCTTGCCACCAAAGTGGATAACCATACATTTATCCACTTTTAAACTGCATCTGCCATACATCTGACCATTCACCTAACCTGGAAAGGTCACCCTGTAATCTCCAAATATCCCCGTCACATTTCACCCTGCCACCCAGCTTAGCATCATCAGCAAATTTGCTAATGTCATTACTAATAGCATCTTCTTTATGAATAATATAGATTGTAAAAAGCTGCGGTACAAGCACTGATCTCTGTGGCAACCCACTGGTCACTGCCTGCCATCCCGAAATGGAGCCATTTATCACTACTTTTTGTTTGCTGTCAAAGTACTAACTTTCAATTCAAGTTAGTACTTTGTCCCCAATACCATGTGCCCTAATTTTGCTCACTAACCTCCTATGTGCGACTTTACCAAAAGCTTCGTGAAAGTCCAAGTACACTACATCTACTGGATCTCCCTCACCCATCTTCAGAGTTACGTCTTCAAAAAGTTACAGAGGATTAGTCAAGCATGAATTTCCCTTCAGAAATCCATGCTGACTCTGACCTATCCTGTTACTAATATCCAGATGTGTCGTAAGTTCATCCTTTATAATAAATTCCAGCATCTTCCCACCACTGAGGTCAGACTAACTGGTCCATAATATCCTGCTTTCTCTATCTCACCTTTCTTAAAAAGTGGTACAACATTAGCCACCCTGCAATCCGCAGGAACTGATTCCGAATCCATCGAACTCTGGACAATAGTCACCAACACATCCACGACTTCTCGAGCCAACTCCTTCAGTATTCTGGGATGTAGCCCATCAGGCCCCGGGGACTTATCAACCTTCAGACCTAACAGTCTCTCCAACACCAATTCCTGGCAAATATATATTCCCTTTATTTCAGGTCATTCAGCCACTGTTACCTCAGGGAGATTGCTTGTGTCTTCCCCAGTGCACACAGATCTGAAGTACCAATTCAATTCTTCTTTGTTCTCCGTAATATATTCCCCTGTTTCTGTCTTCAAGGGCCCAATTTTAGTCTTAACCAGTTGTTTTTTTTTGCCTTTCACATGCCTAAAAAAGCTTTTATTATCCTCCTTTATATTTTTGGCCACTTTACCTTCGTACCTCATTTTGTCTCTGCGTATTTCCTTCTTAGCTATCCTCTGTTGTTCTTTGAAAGCTTCCCAGTCCTCCGTTTTCCCATTCATCTTTGCTATGTTGTACTTTTTCTCTTTTAACTTTATATTTTTCTTAACTTCCATCGTCAGCCGCGGCCACCCATGCATCCTCCGAGGATCTTTCGTGTTATTTGGGATGAACTGATCCTGTATCTTCTGCATTATACACAAAAATATCTGCCATTGTTCCTCCACTGTCATCGCTGCTAAGGTATTGCACCATTGAACTTTGGCCAGCTCCTCCCTCATAGCTCCATAGTTCCCTTTATTCAACTGAAATATTGTCTCTTCCGATTGTACCCTCTCCATCTCAAATTGCATATTGAACCTTATTGTATTATGGTCACTACTTCCAAATGACTCCTTCACTTCGAGATCCCTGATCAATTCTGGTTCGTTGCACAATACCAGATCCAGAATTAGATTAGATTAGATTAGATTACTTACAGTGTGGAAACAGGCCCTTCGGCCCAACAAGTCCACACCGCCCCGCCGAAGCGTAACCCACCCATACCCCTATATCTACCCCTTACCTAACACTATGGGCAATTTAGCATGGCCAATTCACCTGACCTGCACATCTTTTGGAGTGTGGGAGGAAACCGGAGCACCCGGAGGAAACCCACGCAGACACGGGGAGAACGTGCAAACTCCACACAGTCAGTCGCCTGAGGCGGGAATTGAACCCGGGTCTCCGGCGCTGTGAGGCAGCAGTGCTAATCACTGTGCCACCGTGCCGCCCAGTCGGGAGCACCAGGTTTTGTAAAAATCCATGTCGTAGGCACTACGCAAAGTCTCTTTCTTCAGGTCCAAGACCAAATGTGTTCATAGCCTCGGTGGTCAATTTTGGCTTTGTTGATTTATATCTCCATATTCTCTCCATCGCTGAACGTGCCCACTTCTACCTACATAATGCTGCCAATCTTCACTTCTGCGTCAGCGCAGTTTGTAAATCCACCATCACCTAAAACTTTTACGGTTGCAGTTTTCTTCTGGTCACTCTCCGAGTTTCAAATATTTTGATGATAAAAGTATTTCACTCCCTGCCGGAACTTCTGCCAGTTGGAAACTATGAAGCCAGTTTGATTCTAAAATGAGGTGTCCAAAGCTTTGTGTCACTTCTTTCAACATAACCTGTTACCTCCCACTAGGGAGAGGACTATGCTGTCAGCGACCACGAAGTGACAGTTTGATTGAACAATTGTAATTATGAACTTTCCCATCAGGAGTGGGTGCCATGTAGAAAAGTGTTCAGGTGCAGTGCGCTGATGTATACATCAGGTGACTTAGGCTATCCCTGCCGCTCGCTGAGGGGAACGGATTTGTTGTGTCTCCACAAACGGAGATCCAGAAAATATTCCAGAAATTTGACCCGACAAAGTGATTGATGAAAATAAAAAACATGGACGTTAGAGTTAATAAGGATAAATTATTCAAAGTCTAATTGAATTGAATGTTGGGTAAGTTGCTGTATGAGATGGGCCCATTGCCGAGTGTACAGGGAGGTTGCAATACAGCTAATTAAAGGGTAGTAGAGTCACACAACACGAAATCAGACCCTTTAATCCATTCAGTCTGTGAGAACCATAATCCCAAACTTACTTGGTCCCACCTACTTGCGCTTGGTCTGTATCCCCCAAACGTTTCCTAGTCATGTACTTATCCAAATGTATTTTAAACGTTGCACCTACAAGAACGAATTCTTGAACATCCTTCACAATTCTTTACATTCTGGAAATTCTGCATCCTGATGACTGGAAAGAACCTATTGTATTCTGAAGTATTTAAAACGGGCGAGGGAGGGAAAACTGAACAAAACTAAATATTCGACACCTTAGTGTTAATTGTCAGTAAAGTATTTGAATCTTTTCTAAGAAATCTGAAAAACAGACACATAGGGAATCAGGATATGAGTTGGCAGAGTCAGCTTAACTTCACGAAAGGGAAATCATCTTTTAGAAACCTGATAAGTTTGTTGTGGGTGTGGTGCACTTCAATTTATAGAATAGTTCGACATGGTTGCTGAACGGTGAGTGAAAGTCAGTATTTAAGTGGGGTGGGGCACATAGGTTGAGCATTATTTAGTGAAGAGAATACAGAAAGCAGCACCGTAGTCTGGCCAGAAGGCAGTTTATCATGAGATATTACATGAATCAGTGTTTGGGACACAGAAATTTAGACGGGAGTTAAATGATTTGGATGTTCGCAACGAAAATATAGATCTCATTTATTATTAATTAAATGGTGCAGGGTTCGGAAGTGCTGTTAAAAAAGACCTGCGTGCCCTTCATCATAAGTCACTAAAAAACAGCACATACACGTGTATAAATAATTACTGCATATTTGGTGTGCTATCCTTCACTGCACAATGATTGAACTTCATAAGTAAAGCGATCTTCATGCATTTGTATTTCCTTGATCAGAGTGTATTTGGAGCACTGCGTACAGATTTGATGTTCAAGGTTTCTGTAAAGATGTGTAACTCGTGTGCTGCTTGCTATGCTTGTGTGCTTGATTTGCAAACGTTTCGTTTACTATCTAGGTGACATTTACAGTGGTTTTGAGCCTTGCATAAATTGCTGCTATACCGTGTCTTCTGGAACTTATTTCCTTACGTTCCTGCAGCTTCTGGTTGCCAGTTCCAGTTGTTAGTTTTAGATGCCAATATATTGGGTACGGGTCGGTGTGTTTGTTGACGTACTCTTTGGATAACTGCCATGCCTGTAGGAAATCTTTGGCTGCCCTCTGTCAAGCTTGTCCAATGATCGTTGCACTATTCCAGTAGAATTTGTGGTTTTGTCATTTGAATGTATGGCTACTAGGGACAGTTGGCAGTGGCGTTGCGTCGCTCATTGGTGTTCGTGGGTGTAGATTGCTACTTGTCTGCCTGTTTGGCCAGTATTTCCTTCCGTGCAGTTTTTGCATGGAATCATTTCAATAAAGTTAGTCTTGCACGTGTTGGGTATAGTGTCTTTTTTTCGTGTGATTTGTTGATTGAGCGTGGTTGTCGGTTTGTAGGCTGCCATGAATTCCAAATTACGAATACTCAGCAGGTTTGATCTCGTTTGTAGGGAATGATCTCCTTGCTGCAGGCACATACGTTGGTACCATGCGGAGAGATTGAAGAATGTGCGTGTCTATTCAGTAGACCTGTGAGAGAAGAACAGACGATTACGATGAAACTTGAGCAGCGGCTGGGATCACTTGTTTCTCAAAGAGAAAGTGAAAAACGCAATGTTTTGCTCAGGACTGATTGATGTGATTTATAGTGACGTGAACTTGAGTGCAATGAAGGCAGTGCTTGTGAGCAGGTTGGACAGATCATAGCAAGCAAGAAAATGCAGATCACAGGGTTAGTAAAACTTTAACAGAGTAAGGCACGAAGATTACACGCCACAGAACGTGCACGAGACAAGATCAATATGAACAATACCAACGTGATTTGAATTTAATGAGTCAATTCATCAGCCTAACATGGATTTCCTTATAGTTTATGTGGATCTTTGAGCCCCATAGGTATTGATACAGACGTGCAGACTCCAAATGAACTTTTCCCACATTAATGTACACTTGGTGTGTGTGATCCTGCAATGAACGTAATGCTTTTTACAACCCCGACGCCAGCCACAATACATTCCTTCTGAAACAGTTAACATTCCCACAGCTTCTGACCTACATAGAAAACACCATCTATCTTCTTCGAGATGGAAGGTGCCTCCTTGAAACCTTGCACAAAGAATTTTGCGCCCGTCCTCACTGCCAGCAAAACACGTTAAATTCCTCCCTGTGTACTGCGGGCAACTGAGTCACATTTTCAGTGAATGTTTCCTGTCTGCTATCCTCTCTGAATTTTCTCTTTATGTTTTGTTTTTGCCACTTTGATTGGAGGATTTTATATGAGAATCTGTGTCAGAATTTTCCTTTTGCCAATATCTGTTTATAGGAGGTTACTTTTTTAGAAAACGGAATTAATAATAATTACTGTATTCAGTATTCTGTTAAGTTTTCCAATAGAGTTCAGTTACTAAAAATTCCTCTTTATTTGTTTGCGTTTTGGCGGTAGTTTTTTTTTAAAGTAAATGTTGTTCTGCTTAACATTGAGTAGTGTGACCAGTCACATTGCATCTGAAATGTCAACTTTACATTTACCTTTAAAATATGAAAAAAAAACCGCTCTGGTCCAACATTTTACATTATTTTTGAGCTGCTCTGTTGTGGTCCATCCTCTTCCTGTGTAAAGGCTGGAATTATTTAATTGACTCATCCTCTTTTTTCCAAAGATTTCAGTGGGCTGACTGAGGTCGTCATATTCCAGTGAAGTGAGCGTGATGTGCTGATTAAACTCTTCATTTTTAACTGTGGAATTGTGCGGTGTCTAGCAGTACTGTTACACGAACGTTAAATGCACTTTTAGAGCACAAGCTTGAATGTTGCCTCGGTTTGAGTGCATGTGGAACAGCGCGGTTCAAGTGAAAAGGGGTAACATAGTGTTCCGAACATTGTGTGATCTTCACTGACCAGCCCCACATCTGATCTTATCGTTGGGGAAAGAATTTGAAGAAGTGGCTGAAGACGTTTATGCTGAGGATGCTACACTGAGGATCTCCTGCAGAATTCCACGGAACTGGGAGGATTGATATTCGCGAGCCATACACACCTTCATTGTTGGCACAATTGACTCCAACCAGTAAGGAGTTTATTCCCATTCCGTTCCATATTGTTTCGCTCTTTGAGGTCATAGTCAGTCAACCACTCCTTAATATCAGTGTCAATCACTCTTAGCCAAACACTGGTGTTCTTCACGTTTGTCCATACAAGTAGGTCATGATATAGTAGCAGACAGTGTTTTCTTTCTAACAGTGATTAGTGAATGTCAGAAATTCTCTATTCCATAGTGTTCAGGGAGCTAGATCACTGAAAATATTTAAAGAAGATGTAGACGGATGTCGACTTGTCAGAGAGTTGACGGCAAGGTCATTTAAAAAGGACTTGTGACCTTGCGCAGATCAGCCAAGAGTTTATTAAAGGGCAAGGCAGGCTCGGGGGAACGATCGATCTGCTCCTGTTTCTGATGTTCTCATACTCTGTTATTGGAAAGTTAGGGGGAGTTGTTTTCCTGGAAGTTCTGTTGTTGAAAGTTGCAATCGCAGAGAAAAGAGGATATTGTGAGACAGCTCTGAGTGAGGTATCAGGCATGTCATCACAGTGTAACTCGGTCTACAACATGCCCAACAAATGACTCAAAAGTTGCAGAGAGGGTAGGCTTCGTGAAGAGAATTGGAAGGTCTCTTTCACAATAAACTGAGTTTTCCAAATACTTTCTCCACATCACTCCAAATCATGAGTGACAGTTTTGAAGGGCCAAATGGTCTAATCTCTTTTTGTGCCCAAGCCTATAGGAGTAAGTGACCCACAACGGCTCCTTTCTTGTAAGTTTGAGGGGATGAATGGAACAGAGGAAGATAGCAGGAGTAGTTCATTATGCACCTTGAGCATTCTCCATCTGACGCTTGGATCATTGCACATCAGGTTATGGGCTCAGCCCTACTTTCCTGTCTGTATCCTATTATCCGTGACTTTGCATGCTAATTAATTAACTAATGCAATTTTGCATCAATGCTTGCACTGAGGCAGGACGAACACCTGGGGAAGAGAATTGCCAATCCAAAGGCTCTTGTAGAATGCATCTGTATCCCAATTATGGAATCAGAATTTCATACAGCACTGAAACAGACAATTTCCTCGAACCTATCAATGATGAACAGATAGGACTGCAGATGCTGGAAATCAGAGTCGAGTGTGCGGTTCTGAAAAAGCACAGCAGCCCAGGGAAAAACCAAGTAACAGGAACGTGCCATGCATAAGACCATCATCAGGAATGAAGTCTTGTAGGATGGAGGCGACCTGATGTGAGGGTGGTGCAGTGGCTAAGTTATTAGCACTGCTGTCTCACAGCACTAGGGACCTGGATTCGATCCCAGCCTGGGGTGAATATTTGTGTGGAGTTTTCGCATTCTGCATGTGCTCCGGTTTCCTACTACAATCCAAAGATGTACAGTTCAGGTGAATTAGCCCTGCTAAATTGCCTATAGTGCTAGGTGCATCCGCCAGACAGACATGGGCTTGGGTGGGTTACACTTCGGAGGGTCGGTTTGGGCTGAAGGATCATTTTCTACGCTGGAATGAATCTAAGCTCATTAATGGGAGGGGTGTGGGGCTCGGTAGAATGTAGCTGGGGGCCATCTATCTGCTTTAACCCACCACATTTACATATCCTACTCCCAACTACACTCACCACATCCCTCCCTTTTATCTCTCTGTGCCCGGCACACAAGTCTCATTCCTCATGAAGGGCTTCTGCCCGAAACGTGATCCTACTCCTTCACGAATTCTGCCGGACCTGCTGTGATTTTCCTGCACCACAATCTTCAAGCCGACCAGATTTTCTAATTTGACCATACGCCGTCTTCCAGCATTTCTCCAACAATTCTCACATTCAAATTTCTATCCAGATACCTTTTATATGAGTAGTCGAGTCTGCTTTCATCACTTCCTCTGGCAGCACCTTCCGTACATCCACAAGTTCGCATGTAACAGTTGTCCCTAATATACCCACTAAATCTTTTCCTTCTCACCTTCAACTCACACCATATGTTCTTGGACTCCACTATCTTGGGTAACTCGTTATTCTCATGATTTTATAAACTATTATAACATCACCCCTCCAAAGTCTTTGATAATCCAGGGGGATAAAGTTCTGCACACTGTCACTGTGGCTCAAAACCTCCAGCCCTGTAACGTCCTTGTCAATCTTGTCTACACCCTGTCACATATTACAGCATATCAAGCCAACCGAAATGCGTGCAGGATTCCTAAAGTGGCCTCACCAGTGTCCTATGCAAAAGCAACATGCCACCCCCAACTCCTATACTCAATGCTCTGATCCACTAGTGCAAGGGTGTCAAATGCTTCCGTAACTGCCCTGTCCAATTGCGACCTCACTTACAAGGAATTATGCGCCTTCCACACTATTCTCTTCATTAATCAACACTCGCCAGGATCTTAACATTAAGAGTACGATCCCTGCCCTGATTTGACTTTCCAAAATGCACAACATCACACTTATCCTTGTCCCGTTGGCACATTTGATTACCTACTCTAAGGTAATCATTTTGACTGTCCACTACATTACCATGTTGATGGCATCAGAAAACCTACGAAACATGCCTCCTATGTTCATATCCAAATCCTTTATATAAATGATCAAATGCAGTGAAGTCAGTACTGACTGTTGTTGCACATCGCTCGTCGCAGACCTCTATTCTGAGAAACAATTCTCTCCCTTCAAGTCAAATGTGAATCAAATTGGCTAACTTCCCTTGAATCCCATGCGTCCTCCCCTTCTACCTACCCATCGGAACCTTTTGAACACCTTGCTGAAGTCCATATTGAAATGTCTGTCACATTGCCTTCATGAATCTTCTTTGTCAACTCTTCAAAAAACTCAATCAAATTCGAGTCAAAGAGTCGTAGAAGTGTACAGCATGGAAACAGACCCTACTGTCCAACCCATCCATGCCGACCAGATATCCCAACCCAATCTAGTCCCATCTGCTAGCACCCGCCCCATATCCCTCCAATCCCTTCCTATTCATATACCCATTCAAATGCCTCTTAAATGTTGCAATTTTAGCAGCCTCCACCACATCCACTGGCTGCTTGTTCCATACAGGCACGACACTCTGCGTGAAAACGTTGAACTTTAGGTCCACTTTCATATCTTTCCCCTCTCACCCTAAACCTATGCCCTCTAGTTCTGGGCTCCACGACCCCAGGGAAAAGACTTTGTCTATTTATCCTATCGATGCACATCATAATTTTGAAAACATCTATAAGGTCACCCCTCAGCCTCCGACGCTTGAAGGAAAACAGCCGCAGCCTGTTCAGCCTCTCCCTGTAGCTCAGATCCTCCAACCCTGGCAACATCCTTGTAAATCTTTTCTGAACTCTTTCAAATTTCACAACATCTTTCCAATATAATGGAGACCAGAAATGCACGCTATATTCCAACAGTGGCCGAACCAATGTCCCGTACAGCCACAACATTACCTCGCAACTCCTGTACTCAATGCACTGACCAATAAAGGAAAGCATACCAAACGCCTTTTTCACTATCCCATCTATCTTTGACTCCACTTTCAAGGAGCTATGAACCTGCACTCCAACGTCTCTTTTTTTCGGCAACACTCCCTGGAACGTTACCAAGAAGTGTATAAGTCTTCCTAAGATTTGCTTTCATAAAATGCAGCGCTTCGCATTTATCTGAATGAAACTCCATCTGCAAATTCTCAGCCCATTGGCCCATCTGGTCCAGATCCTGTTGTAATCTGAGGTAATCCTCTTCGCTGTCCATCACACCTCGAATTTTGGAGTCATCTGCAAACTTACTAACTCTACCTCTTATGCTCGAATCAAAATCATTTATGTAAATGAGAAAAATCGAAAGGCCCAGCACTGAACCTTGTGGCATTCCACTGGTCACAGGTCTGCCAGCTGAAAAACAACTCTCCACCACGACCCTCTGTCTTCTACCTTTGAGCCAGTTCTGCATCCAAAGGGCTAGCTCTTCCTGTATTCCATGATATCTAAACTTGCTAATCAGTCTCCCATAGGGAACCTTGTCGAACGCCTTACTGAAGTCCATATAGATCACTACTACTGCTCTGTCCTCATCAATCTTCTTTGCTACTTCATCAGAAAACTCAATCAAGTTTGTGATGCATGATTTCCCACACGCAAAGCCATGTTCACTATCCCGAATCAGTCCCTGTCTTTCCAATTCTGTTCTCCTTCCTATCGGAAGGGCGTTGTGAAAATTGAAAGAGTTCAGAAAAGATTTACGAATTGTTGCCAGATTTGGAGGATTTGAGGAAAAGGGAGAGGTTGAATAATCTGCGGCTGTTTTCCGTGGAATGCTGAACGTTGAGGGGTAAACTTAGAGCTTTATAAAATTGCGTGGTGCATGGATAGGATAAACAATCAAAACGTTTTCCCTGGGTTTGCACAGTCCAGAACGAGAGGGCATAGTTTGAGGGTGAGAGGGAAAAGATATTAAAGTGGACCTAAAGTTCAACGTTTTCACGCAGTGTGTGATTCTTGTATGGAACAAGCAGCCAGAGGAAGTCTTGGAGGCTGATACATTTAAAAGGCATGTGGATGGATATATAAATTGGAAGTGTTGGGAGGGATGTGGGCCAGGAGCTGGCAAATGGGACTAGATTACATTCAGATATCTGGTCAGCATGTATGAGTTGCACAGAAGAGTCTGTTACCGTCCTGAAAATCTCTGTAACTGCCAGAACTTTTTTTATAAAGTTGTATTCTCAGGTTAGCTTTTAACAATGCGCATCATGTCAGCTAAGAATAATGAGCTGAAGTTGTGACGTTAAAGACTGTCTTTGATCCAATATAAGTTCAGACTGTTTCGATTTCTGAAGTGGGAGTTACAGAACCTTGTATGCATTTATATAGTTCTTCAGTAAAATCCTGCATAATTCTGTAAATACAAATTCACCTCACAACCCTATATGAGTATGCATGCAGGGGAGACTGAATGGGTGTGCGCGATTGTCTGTGAGAGGGTGTGTATCTTTGTGTGTATAATGCTGTATAGGTCTGCGAGAGAATGCATGTATGGTGTGATTCTAGGGTGTGTATGTGTGAGCATATGAGAGAGAGTGTGTGTTTTTATGAGAGAGGGCCTGTGTGAGTGTGAGTATGTGTAGTGCTGTGGGGTCATCTGTAGTGTGACATGAAGCCATAATCCCGGTTAAGGCTATCCCCCCTCAGCCACTCTGTGTTTTTGCTTGTCCCAAAGTCCATCTTGGAGAATGGTCCCCCGGAATGTTGGAGGCCCAATGTGCCTTACTGCCAAAATGCTCACTGACTGGTTGGGAATTCTCCTGCCGGACGATTTTTTGCGGTGGTCCATTCATCCATTCCTGAAGCTTTTTCTCGTTCTCGCCAATGTGCCATGCCTCAGGATATCATTGCCTACAGCATGTGTGATAGACCACGTTGGCCGAGTTTTCTGAGCACATCCCACATAAGTCCCCAGCCAGAACGTCAATGAACGAATGGATATCACATTCTGTACTCATCATTCCCCGGAACTTCCTGTAACTGACAATCCATTAATATTCTGCACCAATATTCTACAACAGCGATTCCCTGGAAGATTCTATACCCAACATTCTAAACTTGACAATTTTCGGAACATTCTATACCCATTAATACATACCCTACATTCCCTGGAACATTCTGTAACTGACATTCTCCAGAACATTCTAGCCCGACATTCGCCAGTACATTTTGTAACTGTCATTCTCCAGAACATTCTATGCTGGACATTGGCCGGATCATTCTGAAACCAACATTCCCCCAAAAAATTATACACCCGGAATTCCCGGGAAAATTCTACAATTGACGTTCCCAAGAACATTCTATAACTGATATTCACTGGAACATTCTATAACTAACATTTTCTGGAATCTTCTTTCCCTGATATTATTTGTGAACATCCGAATGTCAATGAACTGAACAAAAGATATATCCCTAGGGAAGACATTCAGTTCTTGGGAGAAGGAGACATTGTTCCGAAGTCCCCTCACGTTGTAAACGTTTTCCCTTCGTTTACATTTCATCATGACACCGGGATCGACCGCATTTTAGCCTAAAAGACAGAAATTTCCAGCGTCCGCTTGTCTTCAAGGAACTGGGAGAGAATCGTTCAGGACAACAACGTTTTCAAACCGTATTAGAAATCGTGTTTGCTCCCTAATGATCGAGTCTCTGGGAATGTTCTTGAAACCATCTGTTCTTATGGATGTGTCTTGGTGTGTTTGCAGCGGGAGGGGTTCTTATGTTTCATGACCCATTTTTGTCAGTAATTCAAATCTTCCCATTTGTTATTTTAATAAATCGCCAATTATTTTAATAAATCTCAGAATACAGTGACATGTTTGAAAGTTTCACGGGCTCCTCAATCAAACTCATCATATTTCCTCCAGGCTGACTGATAATGTTTTGCATTCGTTTCTCGCAGTTAACGTATTGACAATCTGCATCCTCGTTTACACATTGTCAGACCTAACCTGGGGGGCATGGCAGTGATGGATATACTGGTTATTATCCTCGACCTTATATTGATACACGTCCCCATTGTTTATCGGGAACAGTTTTATTCCCTTTACTCCATCCCCGTGAGTATTATCCACGCTGTCCAGTTTTGTGCAGCCACTGGCTGCTGTTGTTTCTAGTTCACCCTCACGTTCACCTTCGATCGACTTGTGGCCATGTGTTGCAAGAAGCTGAAAAGTACATCTTGAAGTGAGAAAACAGCTGCTGTGGTTTTGGGAACAGTGGCTGCGCTGAGCTTTTAAAATACCATTTTTGGCATTGTATCCTTAATGCTCGATATTACCTGGGTCACATCCCCTGATGTTGTGATGTAACAATCAACTTCCGCCAGGACATTCTAACTCCAGCTCTCTGATTTCTCCTGATGCTACTGCCCAATGTTTTAACCGTCAGAAACATTTCAGTGACCAGCAGAGCCCGCAGGAGATTCCAGGCTCATACCAATGGGGATGCTCAGTGTGATGCAGAAATATGAAGCCAAAACAAAAATCCATCATCTTACTGTTTGTGACTTCAGCCAGTTTAAAATTTGTGTAGTAACGTTAATTGTGTATTCTCTTTGGAGGCGGATGCATAAATTTGGGTACAGACATGTGCGATAGGGTTAGTTCTCCTGCTTCTTGGATGCTGGCTGACCTGCTGAGCTTTTCCAGCAACACATTTTCAGCTCTGATCTCCAGCATCTGCAGTCCTCACTTTCTCCTCGAAGATTTTAACCTACAGCGAATCCTCTTGCAAGGATGCCTTCCTTGAAGAAGTTCTCTTCCTCCCTCTACAAGGATTTCAGTGAGTCCCTCTCTCACTGCACACCCAAGGTCAGCTCCTCAGCACCACCTTCCAAACCTGCAATCTTCTTCCTGACCTCTCTGTCCCCACCCCCACTCCGGCCTCTCACCCTCACCTTGACCTCCTTCCAACTATCGCATTTCCAAAGCCCCTCCCCCAAGTCCCTCCTCCCTACCTTTTATCTTAGCCTGCTGGACACACTTTCCTCATTCCTGAAGAAGGGCTCATGACTGAAAAGTCGATTCTCCTGCGCCTTGGATGCTGCCTGACCTGCTGCGCTTTGCCAGCAACACATTTTCGGCTCTGATCTCCAGCATCTGCAGTACTCACTTACTCCTTATAGATATGTGCTTCGAGATTTCTGTGTGCAGGAATTGGGCTTCATGCTGCAGCTCCACAGTTGCAACACAAGCAGCACAATTTATGCCGTTTTCAGACAAAAATCAGATAGCAGCTGAAAATTGTGCAGGAATATCCTTTTACATAAAATCATCCATCAAATTCACTGATTAATTAATCCGAGTTGAATTTACTCATTTCAGTTCAATGTTTCAGTAATGCCGTCCCCTGTCGCTTTGGTAGCAGTCCGAGGGAAGTGCCGGTTTATCCAACCTATCAAGGTGTGTTACAAGTACACATTTCAATGTCTCTCTCAACTCAGAGGCCAGTGAGCAAAGGCAACATTCCATTGACTCTATCGATCACTTCAATTTGTAACCAATAAAAATATTCATTAAAATGTGCCGGGCAGAAGAGCGAACACTATTTTTGTTTATATCTGTGTTGACAAAACTGAACTGGAGTGAGACATATTCAGTCCCTAGTCCTGTCACACAGGCAATGGGATGAAACTGAGCCCAAACCACAGGAACTGGGTATAATTTCCTGCCCTTAGTTTCACCTCAGCGTCCCTCACTGTAACCTGACCTGTGTCAGAATTTCTCTCTCTACTGCGTTCCCCCACGTCCTGTCGACCGCTTCCATCTCTCCCTCTATCTCCATCCCTCACTCTACTGTTCCCATCTCAACACAATCTTGCACAATCTCCCCATTACCTCTCGCCATCAAATCTCCTCACAGTTCTCACTCTCTCGACGCACTCTTTCTTTCTCTCCACTCTCGCTTTCACTCTGTCTTCCGACGTCTCTGGCTCTCTTTTACACTCCGTTATTCAACACGCCGTCCACTCTTCCCTCAATCACTTACCATTTCTCTCACTCTCCTGTTGTATTGGTCTCACTCCTGCATTTCTTTCTACACCCAATTATTTTCCTCCTCCCAACCCGACATCTCTCTGTCCCTTCTCCAGCCCTTCTGTCACTATTCTCTCCACGCACATCCATTGTCTGCGTCAGAGGAAGAGGAAAGGACGAACGAGAGAGGGTGTGTCAGAATAAGAGGGAGGAAGATAGACAAAATCAGTCAGAAGGAAAGGGATGAAGGATAGAGGAGAGAGAGTCAGAGTGAGGGTGAGGAGGAAGGGAGAGAGTAAGACGGAGGGAGAGGCACAGAGGACGGAGGTGGGTAGAGAGAGGAAGAGAGGGAGAGCGTCAGACAGATGGAAAGGCAAAAAGAGAGGGAGGCGAGGAGAGAGCGCGAAAAGGGTATATTAAAAGGGCGGTGAGAGTTTGAGAGAGAGGGAGGGAGGGGAGGGGGAAATAGAGATATTGGACGGCAGGGAAAGAGAGAGATAGGGACGGGGAGAGAATGGAAGGGGTGTGTGTGAGAGATAATGGGAGAACGTGAGAGGGTGTGGAAAGAGGAATGAGAAAGAGTAGAAAGTGGAGAAAGAAAATGTGAACGGGATAAACAATGGTGGGAGGAGCAGAGCGACCTAGCGTGGGAGGAAAGAGAGAGAGGGTGGAATGAGAGAGGGGAGGACCGAGAGATGGTGGTGAGAGAAAGAGGGAGGGAGTGAGAGAGCGAGGGATAGAGAGAGAAAGGGATGGGCAGTCTGGTCTCGAGTGCCGCAGGGAGTAAGGGAATGATGTACAGAGAGTGACGGTGATGGAGAGATAGGGACAAAGAAGAGAGGGAGAGTGGTGCCGATAGATATGGAGGTTGTACAGAGAAGGGAAGAGCGACGGGGAGAGAATGGGGAGAAGGAGGAGAAGAGAGAGGGGGGAGTGAAGGGGAGGAAGAGAGGCTGGAAAAACAGAGACAGGAAACTGTGAGGGAATGTGGGAGTGAGACAGAGAGGGTGAGACAGTGCGTGGGGAGAGAGAAAGAAGAGAGAGAACGGTTCGTGGGAGAAATTGAGGTAAGTTGGTAGGCAGTGCAGTGGTATAGAGAGAGAGGGAGGGGAAAAGAAAAAGGAATGGAAAGAGACAGAGGGGGAGCGGGGTGAGAGAGGTTAAGAAAGTGGGGCGGGAGAGATGGAGGGGTAAGTGTGAGCGTGAGAATCTCTGACATAGCGATGGGGAGAGGTCAGAGTGAATGGTAGGGTAGAGAAGTGAGGAGCAAGACAGAGCTAGCTTGATGAGGAGGGAGAGACACAGAAAGTGGATGATAAACTGTGGGAAGAGTGCAAGAGTGAAAGGTGAAGCGACAGAGTGTTAGTGAGTGGAGGAGAAGTGGGAGAGTGGAAAGGAAGGGAGGGGGATGAGAGAAATTGTTGAAGGGAGTGAGACACTGGGAGGGTTAAAGACATAGAGTGGGAGGATATGGAGAAAAAATCGTGGGTGAGTGGCAGAAAGGGTGATAGAGAGAGGAAGTGGGAGAGGTAACGAGAGAGAGAAAGAGAGATCGGGGAGAGTGCGAGTAGGGAGCCAGGGAGCGACGGATGGGGTGAGATTGTAGTCGTGGGTGTGAGGTAGGGAGGGGAGAGAGAGAGAATGAGTGAATGGGCAAATGAAATACAGGAGCAGAGAGGGAGAGCGAAGGAGAGGGAGAGAAGCGGGAGTGATTGAGGGAGAGAGAGTCAGGGGAGATGGAGAGAGTGTGGCAGAGCAGGAGTGGGAGTTGGCATGAGACAGAGTCAGAGGGGTGAGATACAGAAAGTGTGGGAGGAGAGGACTCGTCAATGACAGAGAGTAGAGTTGGAGTGGATGGAAGGAAAACAGAGAGAAAAGAGACAGACGGGAGGGGAGAGTGATCGGAGGCAGACAGCGGGGAGTGGGAGAGACGGAGGGAGAATAGAGGATGAGAGGGATGGGGAGAGAGAGATTGGGGTAGAAAGATGGAGAGTGTGATGTGGTAGCGACAGACAGAATGAGAGAGAGAGGTGAAGAGAGAGTTGGAAGAGGGAGAAGGTGCGAGAAAGAGGGAGGCGTAGTCATACAAATTTGGGAAGGAGACCGCGAGTGGGAGGCGTTAGAGAGAGGGAGGGAAGAGTGAGCCTTAGGGAGAAAGCGAGAGGGATGTGGGCGAGAGGAAGAGGGAGGTGAGAGAGGAGAAGGGGATAGAAAGTGAAAGGGAGGGGAGAGAACGTGCAAAAGGCGTAGAGAGATGTGTTGCGAGAGGGGAATGTAAGTAGAGGGAGAAAGACATAGATAGAGGGTAGGGATGTGGAGAGGGGAGACAAGGGGAGAGTGTGGGAGATGTGAAAAAGGGAGATTGAGGGGAGAGGGAGGGAGAAAGAGAGAGACCGAGGGTCAGAGAGGAAGGGAGGGAGTGGGGGAGACAAGGGAGGGAAGAGAAAGAGGAAGGTGGAAAGGGATATGGTCGGAGGGGCAGGAAGGAGAACAATGGAGACAAGAGAGAGGGAGTCATATGGGGATGGAGAGAGAGAGAGGAAGAGAAGAGAGAGTCGGGAGACAGACTGACAGTGGTGGGATAGAGTGAGTGAGAGGTGGATGCAGGGGGATACAGTGGGATTGGGGAAAGAATGGGAGGGGTGGAGACAGAGAGTGGAGTACATGGAGATATTTTTGGGTGTTGGAGAGAGAGAGTTTCCGAAGAGAGGGCGAGTGAGGAACGGAAGTATACAGTGGGAGTGTGAGGAGAGAGAGATGGAAGATTTGCGACAATGGGGAGAGAGAAGGAGGGAGTGGTAGCGAGAGATTTTGGGAGAGAGAGAGGAAATGGGGCTAGACATAGGGTAGAGAGGGAGTGGGAGAGGGATGGAGAAAGAGTCGGAGAAGCAGGCTACCAGAGAGAGACAGCGCTGAGAGAGGAAGGGAGAGTGGAGAATTGAGACATAGGAGAGAGAGATAGAGGTGCAGAGGGAGAGTGCAATTGTGACGTGTTAAAGGACAGAGAGTGAGGAAGAGAGTGTGGGCTGGATGAGACAGAATGGGGACAGAGAGGGGAGAGCGAGATTGGGGGCAAGAGAGAAACGCGGAGAGAGGAGAAAGGGGAGAGAAAGAGGAGGAGAGCCAGAGAGAAAGAGGGTGGAGGCAGAGGAGGTGAGCAACAGAGACAGGGAGAAAGGGGAGAGGGTGTGGTGTGTGATGTGGGGAAGAGAGGAGAAGTGGTGAGAGAGAGAATACAGTATGGCATGAGGCAGTGTAGGGGAGAGACTGGGAAAAAGAACGGGAGGGGAGAAAAAGAGGGAGGGACAGTGGGCGGAGAGAGACCGTGGGGGAGAAAGTGAGTGGGGGTAGAGAGAGTTGGGTAGACAGAGTGCTGAGGAGAGAGAGACTGGGACGGGGAAGCAGACCGGGTGAAAGAGAGAGGTGAAACAGAGAGGAAAGAGAGAGGGATGGCAGAGAAAAGGGGACAAGGACAGAGACATTTAGAGAGAGAGAATGTAGACAGAGAGAAGATGGGATGGAAGGAGGGGTGGGATAGAGTGAGAGAAAGAGAGGATTAGATGAGGGGTGGGAGGGGGCGAGCGAGGGAGAGTGAGACAGAGAAAATTAGGAGAAAGTGAGAAGGGGTGGGGAAGAGACAATTGGGGAGGGACAGTGAGAGTGTCAATGGCAAGAGAGAGTGTTAGGAGGAAGAGTGGATGGCAGAAAGTGTTAACAATGTGTAGAGGGATTGTACATGTTAGAAAATTGACAACCCTGCATTTTAGAGAATTAAAAATCCGGCAAGTTCTGACAAAGCACAGTGTCCTGAAGAAATAAGAATGTAACAGTTTGTTGAAACAAGTATATGCAGCGGTGTTGCCATGAAACAAACTCAAATTCAAATGTAATCAATCAGTTTAAATTGTGCACCAAGAAACCAAAATCCAAACAAATTTGCATTTGTTAAAACCAATGAACCGTTCCGATGTTTTGGGTCATAAATCTGGATATTTTGAACAGCTGGACAGAGAACTGCCATAGCACCAACAAATCGAGCTTGCTTGTCGAAGAGCTTTCATCAAGTTAACTGTCTGAGTTTGAACAAGATGTTCAAACTGAAAACGTGTGGCTGGAAAAGCACAGCAGGTCAGGCAGCATCCAAGGAGCAGGAGAATCGACGTTTCACATCGGAACTGACCTGGGGAGAATCTACAGGGCAATATCTACAAAGGAGAATCGATAAAGCTGACTATTTTTGAAACAAATGTTGTTTTTGTAAATTTTTATCAAGTTTTTTTTTCAGACTAGTATTACAGAATGGCAGGTAAAAGAGCGAGGTAAGAGAAAGGACTTGGAAATAGTTGTTCGTTTTAATATTCTCTATTTGACTTCAAGAATAAAATTGTCTTTTTTTATATTAAATGATTAACACGTGGATAGTTCTTTGCATCTCGAAGTTTAACAGATCACAGCACGGGTTTCATCTTTTTTGTGTTGCTGTTTACATTAACAAAGGGGTTTCACTCCTTGTCATAACACAAACAATAATTGTCTATGTGTTATCCTTGTTTGTTTTACAAAAACTCCAAACCACGCATTAATCCACTGTTGGCTCATTCATGAGCCTAATGTTCAAGTTCTCTTTGTATCATTGATAACCTTCTTCACTGTTAAGTATACCACCAATTTGCTGTAAACTGCAAATTTGTTAACGATGTTTTCTAAGTTTTCATTCAAATCGTTGATATGAATAATAATCAAAATACCTATCCCTGTGTACATCGCTAATCAGAGGCCTCCAGTCCGGAAAACAATACTCCACACGATCGTCTATCCCCTACAACCTCGCAATTTTTTAAACAAATTGGCAAACTCTCCCTGAAGTCCATGTGATCTAATTTTAGGAATCAGTTTATCATTGCATACCCCTGTCAAAGGTTGCACTAAAATGAATGTGGTCAACGGCTACCACTCTGCCCTCAAGAATTGTTTTGTTCCTGTCCTCAAAAACAATGTTCCAACAACCTTGTGTGAAATAATTTCCAGCGAACAAACTCATGCTAACTACACCTTAACAGTCTTTACAAATCCAATTGCATTCAAATATATATCTCAGAACCCCCAACAACATCTTGCCCACCACTGATGTCAATCTCCGTGATCCATAGTCCCCAGGATTTTCTTTACAGCCATTTTAAAAATAAATCCAGCAAATTAGCCACCCTGGCATTTTCAGATATGTCACCTGTCGATCTTCTTTTTGTTAATCACTAGATTGACCACCCTGAACGTTTCAGGCACGTCGCTTCTAGCTGTTAATGATACATGTTTCTATGCCAGGACCCCTCAACCTCTTGCCTATCTTCGCATAATGTTCCGGCAAACAGCTGATCAGTGTCTCGAAATTTATTAACTTTCATGTTTGATGGAACGTATCCAGAACGTCCTCATCTGTAAAGAGAACTGTTTTCAAGACATGAAAAAGTATTTGGTTGGCTCGTTCGATACCATTTCTTTGTCCACGTTAACATTACTGATGAAAAAGTGAAATATTATTTCAGTACATCGCTGAAAATATCGTCTCGTAATAATGCCACCAGGCCATCTCCTCCAACTAAACTAATGGAATTATGATCACCGGTCTCGACGTCCTCCAACATTAACACTTCAGTGAATTGCGCAGCCTTGGATTATGTAAAGAAAATGTGGAGTCCATTTGGAAAGTGGGAAAATTAACAGCGTCATGAATATTCAGCAGTACTTCTGAACAAAAGATAGAGACATAATGGGATAAAACAATTGCTTCTATTCAGAATGTTTTGGACTTGCAAGGTCGCGAATAACCCATTTCTATCCTCACGCTCAGCCATTAACCATTTGGTTTGAACGTTTATTTCACAAAAAAGAAATATTTTGATCAGACAATTAATATTGAATTTATTTTCCAACAGTTCTCAGTTAAAACAGTATTTGTATGTGTATCAAGTACAACACTCTGAACAGGATAATTGATATATGACCAACTGTTGAGTAACTGTTCCAATATCGTAACATCCCATAAGAGCACGTTTGGCAAAGTCAAATTCACGAAAACAGATCATCTTGCACGCAATTTGAGTGGGCAGGAAGAGAGCCCTAACATTTACCTGTAACACAGTAAGAAATACTTGCTTCCGCATCCAGCTTCAAGACCTCGGTATGAACAATTACCTGGGTTTGTCTGTGCTTGACCTCATGCAACCAGGCTCCGTCTATTGTTAGAATATAGGAGCCCCAAACCTCCCAAGTTATTTACTCGCTTTGATTTAAGCAGATTGTTTGCACCCTCTTTTTGAAGCTTTCTTAATTACAAAGAAAGCTTAATTCTTAACTGCATAATGTCGTTGCATGCCCCACCGAATGAAAATGAACAATCAATAGATAACAGTGACTTTATTTGACTCGAAGTATACAAGCATTCACTCTTACAGTCTTTTCAGTCCTCTTTTCCCCAGCACCAAACGAGTCCAACTTTGATATCAATTATATTGTCTCATCCTGACACGTGTACAAACTTAAAATTGAATAGCTGCAATAATAAGTTTCATGAAAGCTGTCGAGGATTTTCATACTTGCATTTTTTCCCCAAATACTTTCTGTCCTTATGATCAGAAAATACACATGTCTCAGACACATTATTACCAACAAAATATGTTGAAATTATGCAATGCCAAGACTAAACGGAAGACCTCCTTCTCAGTTTCGAATATTTCTGTGGCTAGTTATTCAATTTTCTGGAAACAAAACCAAACGTTCTTTCTATTTTCTCTACTTCTTCTTTCAAGGTTGTTTCAGCGACATCCGCATCACTTACATCATTAATCACTTTGAATGACATTGTGGAGATACATAAGGCAGGTTTTAGGCTGTCTCACGCCTTATCACAATTCTCAATTCACTGAAGGTTTCCGCACCTCTTCAAGACCACAGTCAGTGGATCAACCACACTGTTAAAATTTGGTATAAACATCCAGTGAAGAAAATCACTCAATCCCAGGAATCGCCACATTTACCTCTTCATTGATAGTATCGTAAACTCCAAATAGATTTTCATTTTCACATCCTATTTGCACATTTGTCCATGCCAAAATAATCATGGACGAGGAATATGGTTTGGGCTTTTAAAATGTTTATTCTCAGTCAGGTTTATCACGATGCGTCAAGACTGATGAAAGATGCTCGAAATCTTCCTTCCATGTGTGACTAAAAATCACCATCAATATGTACCACGCAATTAGTTAATCAAGAAATGACTATCCTGAATAGTCTTTGGAATATGGCTGGCAATTCATAAAAAATGGCATTGCTTCAAATTGGTATAGTCCATTCTGTATCATGAAAGCAGAACTGTCCTTTATTCTTTCAAAATAGATGTACTCACCAGTATCCTCCGAGTAAATCCAACTTTCAACGTAAATTACGTGTTTTAATTTCTCAATACAGTCTTCCAAACGTGGCACAGTATATTAATCAGGCATTGTAATTGCATTTTCTGGCCGTAATCCACCTACAATCTTTGGGCACAATCTGATGTTGGAGCCATTATCTTGGTGAGCTCAAATTGCTCTGACTAACTTCTATTTTGTTGTCTTTCAGCATGTGCTCACTGTCTATTTGAACCTGTGACACCTTTGGAGGGTTAGGTTAATTCGAATGTTGCTTAATTAAAAAAGCTTTTCCAATGTGTAAATATATACCTATGCTTCATCAGACTTGTACCTCCCAGCTTGTTCCCAATATCTCGTAATGCAATTGATATAAATGTCTCAGGTCATTTTGGTGTTCCTCCTGAAGGCGACTGAATAATATGTCGCATTTGTTGGCAACTTCTTTCTTGTCCACTTTAATTTGAGGAATGTTGAATTCATTACCCTCTGAACTTCATATATTAGTCTGTGTTGTACCATTACAACATTCTCATTTTGATTTCCTTCGCGATCAAAGAAAATTTTGGGCATATTCACATAAGAAACGCAGATAGATTTCTTTCTGTAATGGCGTTCTTATCAAATAATTCAACTCACACAATTTCCTTTCAAGTCGATAAGGTAGTCTAAACCTTATGTTTGATGATGAGGCAATGCTAACATTGCATTTCCACGAGCAAACTTTCGAAAGTTCGATTTCCTGTCTGCTGCCTTTTCATCACATGATCTGATAGTCTCTAATACCGTCTGAGCAACTCATCTACTCTATTTAATCTTTCTAAATCATTTGGCACAAAGTCTAAATACGTGGTATCTGAAACTTACCTCATCGATTCCTTCTGAATTCTTTCCTATGGTAATTTCAAATCATCTCCAACATACAATTCAAATGGACTGAATTGAGCTGTTTCATTCTGTGCATGCCCAGTTCCAAGGTTTACAAACTAAATTACTTTACCCCAATCCAATGGTTAATAATTACTATAAGGACTCAGAATTATCTTTGAAACTGATGCAACTATTCTACTGCTGTCTCGTTTCTGGATGACATACAGTAAATTTCCGACTTCGATGTAAAATTTGGCCCAAGATCCGCTTGTATTTCTGTGGGTAGTCAGTATCAAGTTAAAATAAAACAGAATCTTGAACACCAATTCTGCAATACGTTTAGGCATGATACTGTGTAATGAAATGGTGCCTGGAAATGTAGTAGACGCGTACACTCTGTTGAATAAATCTTGTTGTCGCATGTTGCTTTCTGATGAAGTCCTCTGTATTAATTAAGCCTTTTTCCAAATGGTTTTCACAAGTGCAGCAATGTGTATCAAACATGCCGGTTGTATCACTGGCTGAAATTTTCGAAATACCTCTCACATATGACGTGCCCACTATATTCAATCAAGTCCTTTTGCAGTCCAAAACAATAAAATTATATTTGTTTTTGAGCTTGTATTTTCCTTACTCCCAATTGACCTCCTTCTGGTTATTCAAGTGTTACTCGCAAAGTCTTCTTTATGCAACCCATCATTAATGCAAATTGATTAACTTCTACCTAGTTCTTGTCATCGTCATGGTCTCCATGTGTGAACTCCGTTTTCTCACCAAGAACTCATTTCTCTGCGAGTCACATTTTGGTACGCGTGCACAGATTTATTCTTTTCATAGTTTTTGATCCAACTGTTTCAGATTTTCTACATTTTGTTGAAACACATCTAATGCTTCTGAAACAAAATATCAAACTTGGTCTCCACCTGTTTTTTTTTTGTATTAGCCATTTGGTCAAGCATAGTCTCTGACTATGGACTTCAACATTTTTGCCTTTCCTTTTGATTTTATTTTTACACCTTGTTGTCACACATTGCGGAAAACTCCCAGGATATACAAAGTGACCAAACTCCATAAGATTTTACGCAGTGTGGACATGAACAAGGTTGAGACACGGATGAGGTTGCTTTTGTGGGCAAGAGCCAATTTATCTAAATTAAACAGGAAATGGGCAATGTGAATTCGGAGCAGATATTTGAGGTCACATCTACGTCTGGGACGTGGGAAGCTCTAAATGAGACTTCATTCAAGTGCGGGACATGAATTCCCCTGAAAAACCGAAGGAAAGCATAAGCAGGATTTGGATACCATGGATGATAAGGGAAATTATAAGCTTAGTCAAAAGGGGGAATAAAGGAACTAAACGATAGGTCTATGCAGTTATAAACTGAAAGAGTACTGACTAATATAGAAAAAGTAGGAAGAAACGTAAACACAAAATTAGGAATGTAAAAATGGACAAAGAAATGTGGCTAGTAAACATAGTCAAGAAGAATCCCAAGACTTCTGACGCATATGATAGAAGAAAGAAGATAACTGTTGAAAGAGAAGCCCCCCTCAAAGGCAAATGAGGGACGTTATGTGTGGAGCCACGGGTTGTGGGAAAAATCCTCGATAATACTTTGTGTCAGTATTCACGAAGGAGAAGTGCATTACTGATGTGGACGTCAGCGATGATTGTGGGAATACTCGAGAGAATGGCCATATATTCAAGAAGAAGCTCTGGTTACTTGAAAATGCATCAAAACAGACAAGTACCCAAGGCCAGATGGGAAATTATCCACAATTAATACGTGAGACAAGGAAGAAGTAGTTTCGATCTAAGCAGAAAGCTTTATAGCCTCATTGACAACAAGTGAGTTTCTAGAGGACTGGAGACCAGCTAACGTTGTTCACTTGCTCAAGACAATAATTAGGAATAATGTAGGATATTATTGGCTGGTGAGGCGGAAGTCAATCTTGGGGAAGCCTCTTTGTGAAAATACAGAGGGATAAGTTATATATACGTTTTGAATAAAATGGAATAGTTACTGATAGGCAGTATGGGAAAGGTCAGCTTTCACCAACCTGATTGGAGCTTTGGAAGAGATGACAAGGATAATTGATAACGGAAGGACTGTGGGTATAATTTATATGGATGTTTGTACGCCATTTGATAAACTCTCACACAGAGGATTTGTTCGAAAACTGATTTCACATGAACTTCGGCCAGAATGGATACAAAACAGTATTAGTGATATAAGACAGACGGTATCAGTGGAAGGGAACTGACAAGGCCAACTAGTGCTATTCCTCAAGGATCAATTTTAGTTCACATGCTGTTTGCAGTCAATATAAATGATCTCGAAGAAAGTCTGATTAGTAGGTTTGCAGTCGATACGATACTTGTTGGAGTTGCTGATCGAGCCAACGATTATGAAAGAGTCAACACTATATAGATAGATTAGCGACTTGGGCACATAAGTGGGAAATGGATTTTATTCCAGACAAAGGCAAAGTGATGCATTTTGTCGTCTCAAAGTTAGGCTTGATTTGTATTGTAAATAGCAGAACCGTTAGGGACATTAACATATGGACGGATCTCGTCGTGCAGTTCCACAGTTTCCTAAAAGTGAAAACATATGTGACCAGTATGATTAAGAAGGCATATACAACGCTTGCCTTCTTCGCCTGGGGCATAGAGGGCATGTCAAACCGTTTTGCAGTGACATAAAACACTTATTAGTCCGAATTTTGAGCATAATGTGCCGCTTTGGTCGCCAGATCATGAGAATGACATGGGAGCTTTAATGAGATTGAAGATAAGGTTCAGCACTATGTTGCCGAATCCTGAGGTCATTGCTTGAGTAGAAGGTTGAAAAAGACGAGTATTACTTTACCTGGAAAGACGGCTGCTGAGACGAGATCAGATATCTGTCTACAAAACTATGAAAGCCATACATATTGTGGGTTGTAAAAGTTTTTTCCCCGTGTTGAAGTTTGATTTACGAGGGGGTACATGTTCAAGTTCAGAGTGGGAGTGTTTAAGGGATACGTGCGAGTAATTTTTCTTTTCTTTTTTATTATGTGTTTGGAAATCACTACCAAAGAGGATTGTGAAAGCAGGCACCTTAATGGCAATTACGAGGTATTTGGGTATTTCCATGAAGAGGGAAGGAATAGTGATAATAGAGGGAAAAGTCGACAATAAGAGCTGAAGGTTTTCTATATGCTTTGTTAGGACAGGATGATTGCCTCCCGCTTGGATAGCCGAATAGTCTCTTCCTGTGCTTTACTTCCGTTATGCACTTTGCTCTTCTGTTCCTGTAGTACTAAAAATGCCAGATTTAGTGTGGCTTTTAGACGAGAGTAGCTGTTATTCCCAACTGTGGTCTAGCCAAGGATCAATTGCATACCCAGAACCAAACATTTCTCACATGCATGTGCCGCCAGTTCAACAATTTTTACTGAACTCTGAAACGTCACTTTCCATAAAGTAACAACATTCTTCTCATTATGTTACGATCTTTCCTGGCAATATTCCTTTTCAATTTCATATCCTCTCATCTCTCGCCATCAAAAATTTACTTGCTCCTGCATGTCTTACAATCTTAAATTATTAACCTTTATATTTTTGTACCTTAAAGCAATGAATAACTTCGGTGGGACGGCATGCAAATGGAGCTGAGGCCGAGAAAGATCAACCATGATATTGCTAAATGGCAGAGTCGGCTTGAAAGGCCACATGGCCTATTCTTGCTCCTGGTTTTTATGTTCTTACGTTCTTTGACAAAGTAAGGACACAAGCTCTGGACTCTACCACAACAGGAATATCATTCACAAATTCTGACACTTGAGACTCCTCGGGATATTTTGGTTTACAGTGAATCAACCATGTCTATTCAAAATATCAGAAGGATACAGGCGTTGATCAACAAACTTTTCCAAAAAAAGGCAATCAACTTATTGCCATTGTTAGTCTTATAAATCGCGTTGAAATCCTTCCTACGAATTAGCATCATTCAGTGTGCATGCTGGCCACTCCAATTTGGCTCCAATACAAAAGATTAACTTGCCCAAACTGCATTTAATTCGACATATTTCTTTTTCACAATTCACTTTCCGGAAAATCTTTGTGATATCATGAAATCTACCAATAGTGACATCCGTTCAAATATTTACAAGCAGCTGAAAAGCTTTGAACCCACACAACTAATCTTTGTTTTCACAACGTGCCTGATATCCACCAGCTTGATAAAAATGCCAATTTATTCTTCTCCTTGTTTTCGTGTAGCCAAGTCAATCTTCCTTCAATTACAATATTTTATTTGCAATACAAATAATGTTTAATTTTCGCAATAGCTTTTGATCTGAAGAGATTTTGACGTGATTTTTTTTCTGAAAAGCGGTGTAAAACCTGTCAACTTACTCCCATTTAGCACTTCTTCAAATAAGTCCAATAAATTAGTTGACTATGATTTTAATTAACAAAACCATTTTCATTGTGTCTATAAACCTTGAACAAACCCAAGTGCCCAATCATAACGCCTTTAGTATTAAAGCTTCTAAAGTTTACACATAGCAGATGTTAATGTAAATACTAGGTGTTTGCACGTTCTGCAGGTATTAATGAATAAATGATTCACATTATGTGTTTAACAATCCAAAGAAATCTTTCACTAATCTAATTAGTTTTGCAAAGTTAAAAATGATCTACAGAAAGCTTACTTAATTTTCCTTTGGAGAACATTGGGACGAAATCCATCAGAACACAAGATGTTGTCAATTTGGAGTTTCATTAACTCGCAGTAACATGTAGTCAGCTATGTGATTGCCCACGCAAAGAGTGCACACCAAATGTAAAATGCGAACAAAACAATTTCAGCAAATGTTGATGGTTAACAGATGTTCTGTTGAATTCTCATCAATCAACACACTTCAATTTCCTCGCGCCACCTCTCATAAGTTGGACAGCAAGCCATCGAATCTCACCGAGAGAAATGAACAATCATAATCCTTCCCTTTTGCTGTTCCAGCCTTGAACGTGCCTTACAAGAGACATTCCATCATGCACTGCTCCAAGGACAACTCAGATTCTGGTATCTTCCCCTCTTTGGTTCTACTGACCAAAGTGAACTGTTCCCCATTCATTGTTCTTTGACACATTTTGCCCACAATTATCTCATCAAGTCTTCTGTGGAAAATTTGAACAGTTCCATGACCTCTTATGTCATATATTTGGAAACAATTTTTTCTGGATTAATTAAACTTCTCTAATTATTCAGTGAACACAAAGCTTTCACACCACAGCGCAATAGAACTCGATACTGGCTTTGCAACTGCATGTTGTATATCCCTCAGCTGGGCTTTTTGCAGTAGATTTCAATGCAAGGACGCATTTCATGTATTCTTTCGAATGCTCTGCCTCAATATTTGTTGAACATCTCTCCCAGTTTATTACAATTAAGTTGCTTATTCTGACCTGTCCGAATTGTAATCAGATAGTATCCTACTGCATAGCAAAATTGAATATTTCTTGTCAACAATTTCTGTAACTTACAATTCCTTTCATTGTGGAGAGTGTGAAGACTGCAGACCAGAGTCAAAGAGTGTGGTGCTGTAAAAGCACAGCAAAAAAATGCAACAATAATATCAATGCAGTTACTTAGCACATCGAACAAAAAACAGCACAATGCAGGAGGATAACGTTCGCCCATCATGCCTCTGCCAAACGCGATACCATTTGAAATTAATCCTGCCTGTCCAAGCATGATCCATACTCCTCTATTTTCTGTCTTTACATACTTCTGTTTAAATGCGTCTTGATGTTGCTATCGTATCTTTTTCTAACACCTCAGATAGTCGAGAGTGTCAGGCGTGTTGAACACTTCTGTGTAAATCAAAAAACGTAGCTTGGTGGACATGGAGTTCCGGAGAATGAACGAGCAAGGATAGGGGACCGGTTAAGCAAGAGAAAACATAGGAGGGGTAAGTGGTTGTTTTGCTGATTGAAGATCAGTGGTGAGTAAGGTACCACACGAATCGATGTTGTGCCCACACATTTAGATGATTCATGTAAATGATTTCGAGTTGAAGGACGAGATTGCTCCTGACAATAAATTGAGTCGAAAGCTAAACTGTGCAGAGTATATAGAGGGTCTGCGGAGAGATTTCGACAGATATGCGAGCGTGCAAGGTTTTTGCTGATGGAGTGCCTTGTTGGTAAATATGAGGTTATCCATTTCAGAACTAAAAATCGTCGATCAGAGTACTATCTAATGGAGAAGTTTGCAGCATTCTGTTGTGCAGTAGAACTGAGTAGTTATGTTATATGAATCGCTGCAAGTTGAATTTGCAGGGCCAACAGTTAATCTGGAAGGCAAACTAAATATCTGCTTTCCTTGCATGAGGGATTGAATTTAAAAAAACAGAGATGTTCTCATACAATTAAAGGGGGTACTTCTGATGCCACGCCTGGAAGATTCTGTAAATTCTGACCTCCATAATTTAGGACAGATGCACTGGCTTTGGAAGAGATGCAGAGGAGGCTCACCAGATTGATTCCACCGATGAGTGTTTTGCCGTATGGTGAGAAGTTGAACCGCCTGTGACTTGGTCATCAAAATTTCGAAGAATGAGAGTGTGTCTTCCAGAAACATACGCAATTTTGGCAGGGATAGATCAGAGAGAGGCAGGCAGTTTGTTTCTGATTGTGGTTGAGACTCGGGCTCCGTGACATGGTTTCAACATTAGTGGGAGTAGATTTAGGCGAGTTAAATCTCTTTTATTCCACAGAGAGTAGTGATCCTATGGATTTCCCAAGCCTTTGAAGCAGTAGATAGGCAGGTGGCTGGAACAACACAGCGAACAGGACAGTGGAGAAGTCAAATTTTCGGATGTAATACTTCTTCAGAACTTTTCTCCACTCCTCATGCTGCCGATGTGCGAAGTTCTACCAGCCTCCTGCCTTACTACTTTGAATTCCAGCATCTGCATTTTTTTTTTGTGTCGGTCGAAGGAAGCAGGAGAGTCAGCTCCATTATTCAAGACATAGTTGGATAGGTTTTTGCATGGTAGGGAAATCGACGTTCACGGGGTAATGCTTGTCGGAGTTGAGACGAAGGATAGATCAACCATGATCTTAATGAGTGTTGTAGCAGGCTCGTTTGGACAAATTGTCTATTCCTGCTTCTATTACAATGAAATACCCCTTTCAAATATTCCTGTTCTCAACTTAGAACTATGCCCCCAAGGATTTGACATTTCGCTCATCGGGAAAAACAGCATTTGTCAACCATGTCCATGACTCTAAAAACTTTTTTTTTCTATCAGGGTGTCCCTCATTTTCCAACGTTTCAGTGACTCTAAATTTGTTCTACCTCTCCTGGTAGTGCATTCACTCCAGTCCAGATCACGTTGTGCTCATCCTCTTTTATACCCTGTACAAAACATTCCCGACCTTCCTTTGGGGTGAATACAAGAACGATACACAATACTGCAAACGTGACTGAAATATACAGCTTGGTAAAAACAATGACTGCAGATGCTGGAAAACAAATTCTGGATTAGTGGTGCTGGAAGAGCACAGCAGTTCAGGCAGTATCCAAGGAGCTTCGAGATCGACGTTTCGGGCAAATGCCCTTCATCAGGAATAAAAGCTGCAAAGTCACCGTTGGCACGTAATGGCCCAGCAATCAAAACTTTAATTCCAGTAAACCGACAATTATTACATTAATATACATCTTCCAACTTCATTTCCACTTACGCAAGTTCTTTATTCATCGTGAAATATATGAAACTTACTTAAATTTCATACGAGCTGAATGGTTTCTACAAGAAGCAAACATGGAAATGACAAAATAATCTCTGCCTTCAAATCAATAATTCTGAATGTGCACGGCAACAGACCAAGCAGTGATCATTGTAATACTGCACTGCTGACGTTTTAGCGCATCAAAAATAATCTATTGCTCCTTCTCTGTGCGTTTTGGCCTGTCAGCCAATTATCAAAAATCAACAACATTTTGGACGACGTGACCGACTGTGTTAAAGCATGCTATGCAAAGAAAGCCAGTTTCATTTGAAATACTGCATTTGCGTTTCAGCAGCGCCAAATGGGCAAGAACTTGTCACAACCTCAGCACAAAATTGCACAGAAATTGTGAAGCACGAATCCAGAGGAAACTGGGTGTCATTGATATCAAGGAAGCATTGACTAAATGTGGCATCAACGACAGTTCACGAAGGTGGAAATAATAGAACTGGGAGAAAAACATCATGCTGACAAGAAGGAAATACTTTGCGAGTTTGCTGGATGTCAGTAACAGGAAACCCAGGACAAAACAGTAGGTGTTTCTCAGACGGGTATCGTGTGAGGAAATGCCTTTACTGCAACATCAAACATATTCCCGCCACGACAATGTGGGAGGTTTTGATGATTTCTGAGGAAGGAACAACACTCAGTAAAATTCAATTCATTTCAGATCATAGAGTTTCCACATATTTGTGCAGAAATACATGAAAAATATTCAGGTTATGTGTAATAAATAATAACAATCATTCCAATGAAAATAGCCGGGAAAAAAATAAAAATCTCCAACAAGTCACGTCTCATTCGCTTAAATGTATCAGTCGCCCAATCTGATTAATCATCTCCAGGAATTGCACCTGCAGAAAGTGCGTCCGACATCAATTGCTCCAATTGTGTGGAAATATTACCCCATGCTTGAAATAATTGATGCCCTGTTAATGTCTTTTCCGAATGTTCTCCAAACATAATGTACAAAGAACGTTTGTTTTCTTCTACACGTGGAAACTGGTAAGTGTAAAGCTCATGACGCATATAATCAGTATTCGTTGATCTATCTTGGTGTTCTCCTGACTCGTTATCCTTGGAGTTGTTATATATTGATATCCAGTTGGAGGACACTGTTCCCTCCCCTTGCTCATTTTAAACTGTCTTGCTTTTGCTACCTCCCTACGCTGCTTCGACCTTTGTGTTGTCATCTCTCCTCAGATTGTCGATGAAATTCGTTGACAACACTGTATAACCGTTTCAGTGATTTTTCACCATGAGGACACAGGAAGAAAATGTCGTCAATGTATCCTGTCTGTGGTTGGAGGTGCTGTCCAACAAAGAAATCTTTTGTCACGCTTGGTTTTTAAAATGTGGGTATATTAGTGTGCAAAGTTTATCACGATTGCTGTTCAATCTGTCTCGTTGAAGAAGTGGTTATCGAAAGTGAAGTCTTCATATTTGTGGATGGAGCAAATGAGTTGGGGGATGGAATTTGGATGTGGAAATTGGCAGTTTTTGGCGTTGAGTGGTGAGGCTGTTGCAGTTGTGCCGTCGTGGTGGGGGATGTTGTTGCAGAATTTCAAACATTGCACTGTGACGTGGACTGTTCCTGCTTTGTCTAGTGGAGACGTGTTGAGTTTCTCTAAGAAGACTTTAGTTTAGTGTTCGAAACTGAGGGTTCCTTGCGCATTCATTTTCAAGCTACACAGCGCCTCAAATTTTTAATCACCAATAGTGACGTTTTATTCATCTTACTGATACTCCAATCATACCATTTGTATGAAAATTCAATCTCTCTGCTATTAATTTGTGTGCCTGTATGCTTCTCTCTCAATTCACCAAATAGAAGAGGAGCGCTTAGAAAGTGTGTGATTTCAAATAAATCTTTCGGTGAAAACCTGCTGTGTTCTGACTTCGGACCCTGTTCACCTCAGCCCCAAACCAGATGCTCTAAGTCATGGCTTCAAATCAATGTGATTATTTGGACCGCAGCATTATGCATGAAGAGTTCTAAAACTATTTGATGGACGAACTTGCAAGAAGAAATCAATAAATGTAATTGCAAACGGTGAGGTGTGTTTCCTTTGTAAACAAAACACGATATTTGGTACTGCAAGCGTTGGGTAGGTAGATCTATCCATAACAGTGATTTGGTGAGAGTTCAATCTTGGGAATGAAATTAAAATTCTTCAAGGTATGTGACAAATTGCAGAGAGTGTCCTTAAATGTACATGGTACGACAACAACGTCGAATAAGGGTTAACTGATATTATCTTTATGGAACTGAGCAAGTAGAATTGATGTTGGTTATGAATAACCGTTGACAACGTTTTACAATTCACAGATTTTTTTGGAATTTTGGGACACTGAACAATTCGTTTTTTTATTCACTCACCATGCTCGACATGTCTGCTGCATATCTCAATATTGTACAGGTTTATTAATGGAGGGTAAATTTCCAAATTGTTTATATATATAAAAAAGAAAAGGTTTTAACTATGTTTCTACGATCGCTGTCACTGCAATGTTAAATATTTATGCCACCCCGAAACATTGAATGACAGATTCATATTTTCATTTCTTTGATTAAGTAACACTTTGACAATGTTCAAATCATTTTGCAAAAACTTATGCAAACAATCTGCAAACAGGAAATGGAAACTCACCGTATTTGGAGGTTTACACATGCCTCTGAATAGTTCCAGAGAGTTGCAGGAAAAGACCGCAAGCATGATTTTCGAAGGATCGAGAGTGATACAGTGGTTGCTATGGGGGATTTCAAATTCCAAAATATTGAATGGGAATAGGATAGCTCAAGTTCTTTAAATGGGTCGCTTTTTTTTTCCATTGTGTGCAATAGGTTTTTTTTGATACAGTTGGTAGACAGGCCAAAAAGAGGCGATACTATATTAATTTTGGTAGTGGCTACTTAAACCGGCCAAGTCTTGAATTTGGAGGTAGGTGCCTACTTCGGTGAAATTGACCACAATTCAGATATGGTTATCTTCGCGATGTAAAAGGGTAGGTATACATCAGAGTGCAAGAGCTACAGCTGATGGAAAGGCAAATGTGATACGATTGGGAAAGAGTTAGGATGCATAAAAGTGGGAAGGAAACTGCAGGGGATGGTCACTTCTGAAATTCGGAGCATATTCAAGGAACAGTTACTGTGTGTCCTTTGTCCGTATGTGCCTGTCAGACTGGGAGGAAATCGTCGAGCGCAGGAGCCATGGTATACTAAGGAAGCTGAATCTATTCTCAAGGGGATGAAGAATGCTTATGTTCGGTTGAGATGTGAAGACTCATGAAGACTCAGAGTTACAAGGTAGCCGGGAAATACATAAAGACAGAGGGGATAGGAGCAGTTATTGACAGATAGGATCAGGGAAAACATTAAAGCTTTCTAACCGTATACAAGAGGTAAAAGAGTGATTGGCGTAATATTAGATCCAATTAAAGACAGTCGTGGGAAGTTGTGCATGATGTCAGAGGAGATAGGGGAAGTGCTGAATGAGAGTTTTTCGTCAGAATTCACACTAGGAAAAGACAATGTTATCGAGCACAATACTTAGAAACAGGCTCTTTAACTAAATGGGATAGAGGTTCACGAGGAGGAACTGTTAAAAATTCTGGAATGTGTGAAAACAGATAAATGCCCTGGGCCTGATGGGATCTATCCTTGGAATCGTTGGGATTCCAGGGAGGAGATCGTCGAAAATTTGGCTTTGATGTTTATGTCGTCATTTTCACAGGAACAATACCAGAAGACAGGATGATAGTGAACGTTGTTCCCTTATGCAAGAAGGGGTGTAGAGACAACTCTGGTAATTGTAAACCAGTCAGCCTTATTTCGATTGTAGGAAAAGAGTTGTAAAAACTTATACGAGACAGAAATTATTATCATTTCTATAGAAACCAGTTGATTATGGATAGTCAACGGTTTTGTGAAGGGAAGGTCGTCCCTCACAAACATTATGTGTTCTTTAACTCGGTGACCAAACAGGTGCATGAGGGAAAAGCTGTTGATGTGTATATAGATTTCAGTAAAGTCTACTGCACAAAATAGAGACGCATAGGATGGGGTGATTTTGCAATGTGGATCATAAATTGGCGAACTGAAAGAAGACTGAGCGTGGTGGTTGAAAGGAAGTGTTCATGCTGGAGTTTAGTTACTCGTAGTGTTTTTATGACCTTTAGGGCCCACTGCTACTTGTCATTTTTAGAAACATTTTAATGATGGCATTGAAGGAAGGGTTAACAAATTTGCGATGACACTAAGGTCAGTATAGTGTGGGTAGTGCTAAAGGATGTTGCAATTATAGAGGGACATAGATAAGCAGCAGAGCTTTGCTGACAGGTGGAAAATGGAGTATACTGAAGAAAAGTGTGTGGTGACTAACTTTGGAAGGGTAACAGAAATGCAGACTACTGGGCAGATGGTAGTGTTGATGAGCAGAGAAATCTCAGTTAGCATGTACATGAATCTCTCAAATTTGCTACCCAGGTTGATCGGGCTCATAAGAAGGCGTACAGTATGTTAGCTCTTGTTAGTAGTGAGGTCGAGTTTCGAAACCTTGAGGACATCTTGCAGCTGTACAATGAACTGATGCAGCCGATCTTGGAATATTGCATGCAGTTCTGGTCAATGTATTATAGGAAGGATGTGGAAGCTTTTTAATGGCTTCAGAAGAGATTTAGGATGATATTGCCTGATTTGGAAAGAAAGTTTGTAAAGGAAGTTTTGAGGAACTTGTGCCTGTTTTCGTTAGAGAGACGATGTTTTCGAGGTTGCTTAATTAAGACATACAAGTTCATCAAAGGTTTAGATCGGGTGAGACACTGTTTCCTTGAATGGTCCTGGCTTGGAAGAGAGTGCATAGCTTCAAATGGAATGGTGATAGATCTGGGCACATGTCAGAGGTAGTTTCTTTGCTCAGAGAGTAGTAATGACGTGAAAAGCATTGCCTGCAACAGTTGCAGACACTTCAACTTTCCGGGCAATTGAATGGTTATTGTACAAGCATACAGATGAGAATGGAATAGTGCAGATTAAATGGGCTTCAGATTGCATTCACACGGCGATGCAACATCGAGGTCTGAAGGACCAGTACTGCACCAGAATATTCTATGTTCTATTTTAGTATTAAATTGTTACAGAAGGTTAATTTTGCATTTCGCTGAATGCACTTGATTAGCAATCAAGTTGTTTTTTGATTGAATATACGAAATCTGTTTGTTCATTGAGCAGATTTAACGTCAGGCTCATTGGTGTATATTGATCCACGAGGGAATTTGTATATTCTATTTATATGGTATTGGAAGAGTTTCAACCTGCCCTTGCTCCGTGAATACAAATGTTTGTCTCTTTCACTGTCCAGGATCAATGACTTCCGTAATGGAAAGTGAGAGAAATTATTTGCAACGTAGTTTTTTATTAAGTGACCAGATAAGAAGCATCCTTTTTAAAGTTCAAGAGATTTACTATCCTTTGCTTGCTGTTGTTGCTGTTCCTTGTAAGTATTCATTTTGCTCTATTATTCGTATAAAAAAAGTACTATGAATTATCACATTAAGTCGGCAGATGCGGTGTTGGCTTATTTTAATCAAGTTCCTTAGGTGGATTGAAAAATTAATCTTGCTTGATTTTACAGTGAGAAAAATGTCCATTTTCACTTCGGATTTAAGCAAGAGACAATTCATAACATTAACCACTTTACGCCACCGTAGTGTGTTTCATATAATCAATTTCTGATATGAATTAACCGACTTCGACGTTACTAAAAAAATAACTCGCCATTAAGACATTCTTTCAATATATGTAAAAATATTTAATCTCAAGTCATTCACGATCTATCTATTTGGACGATGTCTTTTCTACCATTTCATTCACTGGTGAACGGAAAATTTCTATGAATTCTCTTGCAATTTGACAAACGTTTCTTCATCTTCCAAGAAGAGACCTTGTTTGCAATGCATTAATTTCAGCGATTTTCCTCATAATTTATGTTGCGTTAATAATCAAAAAAGCTGTGAATAGCGTTTCTTTTTCAACATTTTAACGTGCAAAGTGTAATGAGATTTGCCTTGAAAAGACATTTGTTCTGTCTGTTTCTTTTGAAAGCAACTTGTATTCTCTTCGCACGTGGTGCACTTGTTTATATCGGACGTTCGTTATGCAATGATGGCAGTTTCAGAGTCTGAGAGCTTGCTGCACGTGGAAGCGGTAAAATATGGTGTGAAACACAAGTTGAGTAAGAAAAGACTTGCTGAATTGTGACACAAGCTGAGGTTGCTGTTGCCTTTGTCTGCGAAGAGAGGGAATTGCAACAATAGCTCAGGATTTGCAATTGTCAGAAATGTATACAGAATAATTGAAAATTTTCCCATCACACAAGAAGCTCCAAGAGGGCTAAAGTAAAAGTAAAGTACAGTTTAGTAGAAGAAAGGAAAGACGATCGTGTTTTTGAAATTCAGAAGTTGCAACTAAAACCTGAACTTAGACATATTATGACTGAGGTAAAGCTGAATGTTTGGAGAAATGATCAGATCAGTGATTGATAGGAATAACATTGTAGCAAAAGGTTCATTGAAAATGTGTTTTCATGAGTCCAACTGTTGCCTCAGTTTCCATTTCATATGAGAAAGTGGGTAAACAAATGAATTGGTCAGTGACCATGTAGATATTGTTGATCCAAACAACAAGAGTATGTAGAGGAAGTGAAGTAGTCCCGTCGCGAACACAGGATGTATGTGGGACGTATGATCAAGTGAAAAAAAAACTATCTGAAGTGCAAATGAGCTGCTACAAGCAACCGACTGACGACAATTTTACGAACGTAACCTGCACATCTCTGAAATTTTTTTGAAATGATTAAACAAAGGAATGTTGATATGTGGCTCAGAATATTGAAAGTAGCTGAAGTAAATAATGCGCTGACAAAGACGGTTATTTGGGAGGAGTTAAACAATTCACGTGCTAAAATAATGAAAGGTCATGTGGAAAAGCAAAGACTTCAAGTAAAGCAGCAGAAAGTTTGGCATTCGACAATAATTTCAGACTGGAAATTGGAATAGAAATAGAAAGGAGAAATCTTCAGCTGGTGATGGAAAACTGAGTCTCCATGAACAAAGCAAAGATCGTATCGCACAGAGTTAAAAAAAAATCATAACGGCAAAATAAATTGTTTACATGTTTCCACTGTAATAAAGTATGTCATATGATGTCTCACTGTTGGTGATATGGAAAAAGTACTGATGGGACAAATTTGGGGAAACAACATACGGCAGTGAGCTTTGATGAAGTACGAAACAAAATCACATTGGAACGAAATATGCCTCCAATACATACAAGATAGTCACTGGTTGTTGTGAAGAAAGCACATATTCCTTTAATGAAATTGCTTGTGTGGGTAAGATTTGCTCATGTACGCCAGTTCAAGCAGCTAAGTAAATAGCATTTTGCAGAGTCTTTCTTTGATGGTGAGAGGTGAGGAAATTTGGGATATGTAAGTGCTATTGCCAGGAAATGTTGTACTCTATAGAATTCACGTTAAAAGAGCAGTGCTCACATTCGGTTTTGAGGTTGAAGTGTCAAAGCGTGATGAAGTCATTCTCACACCCACAGAGAAGCCCTGGTCCCAGAAATAAAATTCATCTTTCCTTATGATATAAATGGGTCAGAGACCGGAGTGATGTCTATGTGGTTGAAAATGCATTGGGAAATCAGTCAACAGAGTTATTACAGGAAGTGTAGCCTGGAAATTTGCTTGACTGTGCAGTAACAAGTTCGCAACGCTCCAATTTGAAACAAGAGAGATTTCACAGAGTAAAGACAAGGTAGTTGACGGTAAAATATCAGATACGTCGGTCAAATGCCTGTGAAAAATGAACAAGTACAAATGGGGGATCAAAATAAAAAGTTTTAGTTCAGACACGCCAACTGAACAACAAAAACAAATGAAATACCAGATCTGTTACACAACAAACCATTCTCAGAAGAATAATTTCACGTGAATTTTTGAATATTACTATTGTAAGAATGAAGTCTTAATTCGGTAAATCAGTCCATCACATGCTCTGTTGGATAAATGAAAATGACAGAGGTTGATGAAATGTCTCGCTGGTGAGTTATGGAATTTAACTGTTACATGTAGGACATGAGTTCAAGGTGCCGGTGTTGGACTAGGGTGTATGAAATGAAAAATCACACAATACTCCTTCCAAGTTATATTCTCAAGGTAACTTCAGGTTTTGAATGAAAAGTGTTACCTCAACCTTTCGTTAATCTTATTTCAAGTCCACATTACTTAAAAAGTGTTGTGGGATTTAATGTTAATGATCCAAAGCTAGCACACACATTCGAAAAGTTGGAATACTTACTCCAAGTTTCTTTAAACATTTCAGCCAAATGACACTGTAAACGTTTGCTGTAAATTCTGTGTCTTATGGGCCTATTCCATAACGATCTAACGAATAAGCAGGGCTTCAAAAGCTAGTGCTTCCAAAGAAACTAGTTGGCTTATAAGATGCTGTTGTGTACTTTTAAGTTTATAAATCCCAGTCAAACTCCGGCTCCTTCAAATCAAAATTATGTATATAGATTGAATGATTGAGTTTGACGGTATTTAACATTGCACAGAATGCAACGAAACCGAGAGCAGAAGATACATCAAAACCTCGCAATTTTGCTTGAAGAGATAAAATGTTTATGCCACTGCCATGACGGGCACATTTAAAAACAAGATGTTTTGTATCTTATGAGTTCGAAAGGAAATTGAGGAAGGTGAAGTATTTGATCAGAAAGTCGGAGAGAAATAAATCTCACTGACGGTGTCATGTGAAAATGTTCAAAAGATAATTTGATAATAAAACAATGGGAAATATCAATGTTTTAGTGATGAAAAACAGAATGAAGAATCAAGTTCACGTGATTCTGATTTAGACATTCCTCAAATTACGGACAACAAAGAGAAAGTTTTTTTAAAAGAATGCTTTAAATGATTGAGTTACACTCTCAAAATGACCTGGAGGGTTGCAGTCGCATGAGATATGCAGGAAAAGTTGAGAAGTTAGACCCTGATTATGCATGATTACACAGATATATAAATGCTGCGTCAGTTAAGTAACATCCTTATCAAATTAGCATTATAAAATTGGAAGAGATTGACAACCTGATTGGACACAGGCTGAAAATGTAGTCGAAGTGATTAGCTGTAAATCGTGCTCAGCAATAGTAATGATAACAATACCAGCTGGTACACGATTACGTGTAAACCATTGTAATGCCAATACAGTCAGGAAATCAGGGTCATTTTATGTTCCACATTTGTAACACTGTATTGAGAAGGTCGGTTAAACATCCTAATTTATAATTTGGCGATACGCAGACGACCTTCATCTGACAGAGGGAAGGAGATTTGACTTCGATGACACCACCTAGATTGGAAGAATATTAACAAATACCGATCGGAATAAGGAATATGACGGTCACATTTGAAAGACTAACCAATAATGTCTATTCCAAAGGATCCAATTTTGTGGCATGCAGATGCGATCTGTTGATTTTCAGTCACAAGTGAAAGAAATATTTTGAGCACTTCACAGAATTATCCAATTCACATCAAGGAGGGAAAACTGGCAGATAACCCTCGCTTAATGTGGTGTTATAAAACCCAAGTCATGATCATGCCCATGACCTTGATCAAGGGATTTGAAAACAAAAGTCATTGTGAAGTTTTCGAATCCATTAACGAAAAGGGAAAATATATAATTCCTGGAACAGAGCATTTTATATCAGAATTTTGTATTCAATCGGACTGAATTTTTTTCAGCTGTAAACCGGGGACATTCAATTTCGAGCTGTTGCAGCAAAAGCATGTGTTCTCAATTACTGCTGATTTCACATTTTCGTGTTTACCTTGTCACTTGCATTTCCAAAAGATATGATGCGATTATATGGGATAATATATTGCACTTAATATGTCGTAGTTAAGTTATATATGATATTGTTGCGTAATTCAGTAGAATTGCAGCTTTTTAAAAATCTATTTTGTCTTGTGCGTACGTTCAACATGTTGTTGAAATTAAGTGAAATCATGTAGTTTCATCCATCGATTCACGTCTGTAGTGCAACGCCTTATACTTGCCTTTAAACCAAGAAACGTGAGGGTCCAATCTATCGGATTGACATGTTTTGAAAGGATTTGGTCTGGTACATAATAATGGTCATTTGAAAAAGTATCAAAAATCATCGAATGCCAATAGGCGTTGCTTCGCCATCATCAATTCACCTCTGTCACATCACAGATATCAGAATAAACTGTCCAAAATATTGTTATTTGTCTAAGGTCTGTGTAAAGATTTGTTGCACGTATACCAATTGCAGTTATTGTGGGTATGGTCGTTTACCTGGCAACCAACTTGCCGCTTTGGCGGACAAACCCAACACAATTGCATTGTTAGTAGGATGGACAGTGAAAGTCTTTTCTGCGGATGATGACCTCTACTTGTTCGAGTCGCCATAGCTGCACATTGTGGGGTGATAGATTTAAGAGAGATGTGAGAGGCATTTTCTTTACTCAGAAAGTGGTCAGGGCGTGGAATGCGCTGCCTGCTAATGCAGTTAACTCAGCCACATTAGGAGCATTAAAACAGCCCTTGGATAATCAAATGTTTGATGATGGGATTGAGAAGGGGAATGGGCTTAGATTAGTTCACACGTAGGCAAAGGGCCTTTTCTGCACTTTATTGTTCTATGTTCTTTGTTCAAAGTCTGTTGATAGTATTATCTATCACCTCCTGTAGCTCGATAAAATTTAAATGGATTTTAGCATGGGCAACAAATCACTGCACTACATTTTAAGGTTATGAAGCAGGGACACGGAGATGAAACGTTAACTTTGATTTCTCTTCACAGATATTGCCAGACTTGCTGAGCGTTTCCAACAACTTTTGGTTGTGTTTCTGAGTTATAGTATTCGCAGTCTTGTAGTTTTGTGAGGTTGTTGCCCCTTTAACACGAATATGTTGCCCGATGTTTTTATTTGCAGAAAGGATTGTTCGTGCAAAAGGATTGTATAGGTCTGGAAATACGTACTTCAGAAGACATGTGGGTTTTTTTATATTCAGGAAAAAAACGTTGTGCAACGAGAGGCGAGTGCGCAGTTCTCCAAGTTCAGCGTTTGGTTTGGTTTTGGTTTTCGCAAACTGCGGTTATTTTGCAACTGTTGTCATGTTTTCACTGGGAACCCAGAGAAGGTGTTGAGGATGCAAAAAGGCAGTTACATGCTGATCGTTTCATCTCTGACATTGCTGCTGTTTAAAAAAAAGTGTTTTTCTTGGCAAGAGGGTGTTTCGGGAATATTGCAAGTATTTGGAACAGCCTCATTTTGTTTCAAGAGAGTCGATTGGGTTTTTTTTAATCGTAATTTATGTTATTCTATAGTCTTTTATCTTTTATTCGTTTATATATAAATTCCGTTTTTTTAAACCGAGTGATTGGGGCCAGTTGCATCACTCCTGGAATATACACTTTCACCTGCTTGAAACAACTCTAAGAATTACGTACCCAGATACCTTCTCGAAATGTTTTGAGAGAATTTGGCTTGGTCCACAGCAAATATTATTAAGGAAATTTGCAGTTTGCACTTCTAACGTGAAGTGCTGATTCAGATTTTTATTTTTTGGTTACGTTCGTAGCTTCTGACACCTGCTTAGTTCTGCTGAGTTAATCATACGACATCAGAAACGTTGACTTCGGATGATTGGCTTCAACTTGGGCCACCAACTGTTGGTCAAAATTAAGCAAGTTGTCACAGTTGTTTAAGATAGTCATTAATAAACCAAATATGTTGCGTTTCCCTCAACGAGCTCAGTGTCACTTACACGTTTTCAGCGGTTAGAAAATAATCTCAGTTTATTCTTCTTAACGTGAGTCACTATTATGATAGTATGATGAAACGCATCTAGAACAGTAAAAGTAGTTGTTTTGCCTCCACTACCCAAATGACGTTGAGATCAATAACCTATCCTACTTGATGCCTCATCGTCATACCTTCATTCCATGTTTGTTGTCCTTTGTAGCACTTCAACATCTGTCAGTAGATGACTTTCATCTGATAGTTGCAAAATTGCAAAGAATGTTGACTTTTTTTAAAAAATCATTTGCATTTCATAAATGATATCGTACAATTCCAAGCGTATCTTCACAATGTGCAACTATGATGGTCCCACCATTTTAATCTATCTACAGAGCAAAATGCTTAATTTTTGGACATCAAGAAAGGATTTTTTTTTCTTAAACCAGTAGTACGCTACCAAACTGATGTGGCAATTAATTGCTTATTTCTTCTTCCCATAGTTAATGTAACATCGATTGTGATCCTCACTCGCAGAAACTGTGGTCTTTCCAAGTGTGTCATTCGCTATCTCGTGGCCATGGCTGCAGCAGATCTACTTGTCGTTGTACTCGACTTGATATTGAGGCAAATTCCAATTCGGTATCCAGATCATTTTAGGTTCTTTTATTCCATCCGATTGTGTAATTTACATGCTGTCCTGCTTTACGCAGTGACAGACTGTTCGGTGTGGTTCACTGTTACTTTCACGTTTGATCGATTTATAGCCATTTGTTCCCAGAAACTGAAAACTAATTACTGCACTGTGAAAACAGCGACTTTGGTTCTTGTCACTGCGGTTGTGCTAAGTTGCTTAAAAAATATTTTTTGGTATTTTATGTTAATGGACCGTTATTCGCTTCAGAATTATGCCTGGTTTTGTTGGATTTCTCAAAGTAATTGGAATTCACGTGCCTGGGCGTCAGTTGAGTTCCTACATTATATACTAACGACAGGCGTCCCATTTTTGCTGATTGTGCTGTTTAATGTTTTCATTGTAAGGCACGTTTTAGTGGCAAGCACTGCACGCAGGAGACTCCAGCGTCAAAGCATTGGGGAGCCTGCCCGAGACCCAGAGATCGTGCAGAGAAAAAGGACCATTGTTTTGCTGTTCGTTATCTCAGGCAATTTCATTCTCTTATGGTTTGTCTTTATGCTCTATTCAATATGGAACCGTATGTCGGGTTTAGAACTAACCTCGATATTTCTGCATAGTTTTGTACAAGAAATAGGTTTCATGCTCCAGCTCCTAAGCTGCTGCACAAACACATGTATTTACGCAGTGACACAGAGAAGATTCCGTGAGCACATCAAAAATCTATTGAAATCACCATTTGTTTCTATCATTAATGTAATTAAATGAGTTGAGTATTGGAAGAATGTTTGAAGTATGGATTTATTCCCATCACAGCTACTTTGCAAACCGTTCTGCTGAAGAACAGCAGTTAAATTGGATAATACTAGCATTTTTTAAGGTGTATTCAATTCTTTTCACTGCAACCAGAAAAAAGTAGTGAACATCCTGTTGACGTTAGAAATATTGAAAGGAAAGAAATCAACAATTCCAAAAAGACACTCCAAGAATGTCTGATCTGGTTTTAAGTCTACGTGCTATAATAAATAAATGCATTTAAAACATCTGCTGACTTAAGGAATTTGAAAGCTTTGCGATGCTCAGTCTTGTCCTGCCTGTGTTGCTTTCCAGATAAATTGTCAAAATTGACCACGAATTCTGGAACAAATGCCATCACAAGGATGCAGGCTATGAATCCATTTTTTTCTGCTTTCCAATTTCCATAGCGTTCAATGCTCACAGTCCAATGTGAAGATCAATTTTCAGTTCACAGCGTTCGCATAATCGATACCAGAACGTGTAAACAGAAGCACAGCGAAGAACCATGAGAGCATGTGGAGCAGAGAGAGAAAAACAGCAGACAGCGAACACAAGAGACACATTTACGGCAGCAGAAGGACTAGGAGAGTTGATGTTAAATATTTAACAAGCAGAGACTACGTAGAGGAGACTGTAAAATAGTAACAAAGTGGAGTGAAACAAAACACAAAGGGATTTACAAGAAAGGATTAGTAACTACAGCAACTGAATGAAGACATAATGTATTCATTAAACTTTATTGTAAAACTGACAGCTTTGTCCATGATGGCATGATCCGCCAAATATGACAAGACTGACGATATCCTGGAATCGGTATATACATGGCTTAGTACAGTCAATGATGGACACAGCACAACACAGAACGATCCACTATGATTTGGATGTCTCACAAATGGCGGACAAAGGGGCCGTGGGAAACCTCCAGACAGATTTTTACTGAGTCCCTACATTAGAGGCGGGAACGTAAATATTGTTTAAAGATTATAGAAAATTTTGCACGATGGGAGTCCTCGCCCCAATGCATTGCAGTGTCCACAGAGTGGTAAAGATACAGCATACAAAATAATCGTACACAGGGGAGTGCCCGTTCATTTAATTCATGTCAGGGGACATGGTCACGGGAAACATCATGAAAAGAACATTTCATTACTGGGAGTATTACAAATGTTCATATTCCATGCAATTCGAGAGTTCAGCGATGCTCGAGAGTAGTACAAGAAAACTTAAAGATGCGAAACGTATTAAATGAGCAGAGACAGGAAGACGATGAGTAGACAAAATCCAATGTATTTCAATGAAATCTGGAACGACCTTAGAAGAACAACTGACCGATCACGACTTGAATTAGTGACAGTAAAAACCGTGAAACTCTCTGAGATCATAATAGTGGGATGGACAGAGTTTGGAACCCAAGATGATATGATCCAAGTTGTGTGGTTCCTTTCAACTGCTGCACTCTGGTGTCATGGGGCAACTAACTGTGAGACTCTTGGAGGCGAAATAGACTGCTGAAGTTAACTAAAAACAGTCAAGTGCGACATGGTCCTTACACTTTTCACCCCTGATGGAATGAAATTTTCCACACAGTGTATAGAAACATGCTGCATTTTAATGAAAAGTGACACGAGCACCTGTATTGATATGCAATCTAAAGGTAATTGGAAGTTTTGTTCCCGACTGAAACAACATATGACAGCCAATGACTCTTGCACAAATAGACCACGTAACACGATGCATACAAAGATTAGAATAATAAATTGGAAAGTGTACTATTTGGAATTTTGGAGTTTTGGGAATATTTATCAGCTCTTTTTTAGATGGCTTCATGATTGGATCTGCGTTTTTGAAAATGAAAACTGAATGTGAAGGGAGAAGGTGAATAATGATATATTATACTGTGTGGGATCGCAGTATATGGGATAGATTTTCCACGAGGGAAAGAAATCAGCAAGCAGATAACCCCTTAGTACCTTATGTTTACTTTCCATTTCCGAGAACTAATTACGGATGAAGTGGTTACAGAGGTTATGGAGCATGGTTCCAATATCCAGACTTGTGGGAAAGCTACCAAAGAGAACGAATGATGTAAAACAGCTGATCGGCTGGGATGACTCCGTGAAGTTGTTTTCACTTCGGGCCGATGGAAACATGTCTGACATTAACCTGCGAACCTGCAACTCTAGTCCAAATTTGGAATCGATTTATTTTTGCATCCGCAGTATTACCGGGTGAAGATGTGTCATGTGTTTGCAATGCTCAATAAGCCGACCCACGAAGTGTGTGTTGTGAACGGGAATGGAAATGACGTTTGAGACAACTTCGGGCTGCTTTGCCGTCCTCCCCCTATTCCCAAGCTGTAATAATATATGAGTGAGCAAAGGCAGCAGTATGTGGCTATTGAACAGACGTGGAGCCCCTCTACATCATGATATCTGTTTATCTCCCGTCCATAACAATTCCGTTCAGATTGCTTTTCCTATCATCACGAGAGGGCTGAAGTGACCAATCCGAACAAAAGGATCAGTCAATGGAATAATGTTCATAAATGGAGAAAAGACTTTAAATGGTAATGTAAAATTGGGATTGCACCTGTTCTGGTTAATATTTCACGCATCCAGGTGCTGAAATGTTGGTCAAAATCGATAAAGGAAACATGAAAAACAAAACAGCGCTGCAACAATATACTGATAACCATCGGAGCCACTCAATTCATAGAACACTATATTTTCACCATATGGAGACATTGAATGATAATGTCGCTAAGATTAATAACAGATTTTCTGAAGTGTTTTCACGAGATTGGCTGGGGGATAATCAAAGTGTACCCAGGCTGTAACAGGTTATTCGGGAATTATTATTGTGTATAGATGAAACTCAAATGGAATAAGTAGAGTGATAGAGGGTGAAACGAAAGATACAGCTCGATGGGGTTGCCGTAAGTGAAGTACTTGCCGTTAAAATTAATCAATTAATCCGTAGTGAATGATAGGATTTTTGAAATCGTGGACAAAATGAAATATGTCATGTCCATTGTTTTTGGGTCATATGCAAAGTAAGGCACAAATTGTTTCAAATACAGAGGGGTGTAGATCCTGATTCGGTCAGTCGTACTCAGTTTGCACAATTGATTTGATTTAACAGAACATGAGATGAATGCACATTAAAGGTACGAACGAAGGTCTGTCTGTTCAGTCTTCCCCAGTTGTCGGGCTTTTAACGTCAAAAGTGTAAGATCGTTCTGATAATCCCCGTAATAAATTCCAGGGACAGGACCATATACTCATTACCAGATTGGAAATGTTGGTGTTGTCCAAAGAAATTACTTTTCTCGGTACAATCTCTGATGGCACAAATGCAATAAATCGAAATCAAATATTCCATGAGGTCACCTGTTTTGGAATGCGAACAAATACGTTGGACTGCCACACGTTTACACCAAATTTGACTGGGGGACCTAGACATAGGTTGATTGGACTGAGAGGAGTGTGATGGAAATCACCCAGGCTGCCAAAGATTTCAATCGCTCAGGACATGGGGGTGTTGGGGGGGGGGGGGGGCGGAGCAGGAGGACAGTATTGGATATTTATGACAAAAATGTCACGTAAATTTGGAAGCATAAATTGTTCTATTTTATTTCGGAACTTTGCTTCAATCTCTGCATACCATTTACTAAATGCCAAGTTCCGATGATGCAGATCAAACAAGGACAACTGCATGTCCTTAAGCTTAATGATAGACTTATGGAGTTAGGAGAAGTGGCTGCGGCCCCTATGCTGCACTTAACTGAACAATTCAAGACATAAGATAAGTCAGACAGTACAATCGCACCATCAGCTACAAAAGAAAATGAACTTCTTCAATAAGAGAGACAATGAGACTTTCAGAAAGAAAGGTGGTGGGAGAAAGTATGCAACTGTGGAAAGAATGTCACTATGCATCAATGGATCCGGATAGCGATTCAACCAGCACGAGGAGTTAAGTGGCAATTGGCCCTATTATGCAGGATGATGTTTTGTACACAACTTCGACGAGTTAGACGAACAGGAAAGTATGGAACCAGAGAAAGGAAGAAGTGAAAATGCGAAAAGAACACAATCCAGGATGTATAGATTTCATGTGATTGACTGTGATTCCTCAAATCACGTGACTTCCAGTACCATGAGGAAAAAATTCTGGACAAATAATTGACACCAAATTCAGCATTTCGGTTTTTGCATGGCTGATCTTTCCAAAAGGAAGGGACTGTTTAGTCTGTACATAATTGAGCAGCATAAAATGGCCTCCCATGCTACAACTCGCCAAAGAAAGGCTCAAATCTTGGGATAAGAATTGATGCCTGTGCACTTCACAAGTTAAATAATAGTAGCTCCAAATGGTAATTCCAAAGTAGCATAATTAAGAAAGATTGTACAGCTGCAGTTGTTTCAGCTGAAGTCATAGATATTAAAAACTGAGACCATAATTAATTAATGAATCTCATGTGTTGATCTTAACTTCATGGTTTACCTATATATGAAACTGTCGCGGAACCATTCCATGAAACGATTCTAGTAAAATTCAGATGGTAATCACTGTCAAACAGTAATGACATGGCGGCACGGTGGCACAGTGGTTAGCACTGCTGCCTCACAGCGCCGGAGACCCGGATTCAATTCCCGCCTCAGGCGACTGACTGTGGAGTTTGCACGTTCTCCCCGTGTCTGCGTGGGTTTCCTCCGGGTGCTCCGGTTTCCTCCCACACTCCAAAAAATGGGCCGGTGTAGATGTGGATGTAGATGTAGATGTAGACTTGGATGTGGATGTAGATGTGGATGTGGATGTGGATGTGGATGTGGATGTGGATGTGGATGTGGATGTGGATGTGGATGTGGATGTGGATGTGGATGTGGATGTGGATGTGGATGTAGATGTGGATGTAGATGTAGATGTGGATGTAGATGTGGATGTGGATGTAGATGTAGATGTAGATGTGGATGTAGATGTGGATGTAGATGTGGATGTAGATGTAGATGTAGATGTAGATGTAGATGTAGATGTGGATGTAGATGTAGATGTGGATGTAGATGTAGATGTGGATGTAGATGTGGATGTAGATGTAGATGTGGATGTAGATGTAGATGTAGATGTGGATGTAGATGTAGATGTAGATGTAGATGTAGATGTAGATGTAGATGTAGATGTAGATGTAGATGTAGATGTAGATGTAGATGTAGATGTAGATGTAGATGTAGATGTAGATGTAGATGTAGATGTAGATGTAGATGTAGATGACGCTTCGGCGGGGCGGTGTCGACTTGTTGGGCCGAAGGGCCTGTTTCCACACTGTAAGTAATCTAATCTAATCTAAACATATCAGTGCAGGGAGTATTAAATCACAGGAACAGAAACGAGCTGGTGATGGAATCTGGTATGAACGCATCCATTGCAGGACACCCAACGATAAATGTAGGATTGTCTAGAAATTAAACATGTTGCAGCCGGCAAATATCTGGCAATGTACGCATGTGTCCATATTGAAAACTCTCAAGAACGGAGATAATAGAGGATGGACAGTATTATGAGACTCTTGGAGGTCCAAGGGCTTGACCAAACTCTGTCTACAGACAGCTGTAGATACATATGATCAGCTGAATTGTAAAGTATGTAAGAAATTAGTCATATCATTGATGTGTAAATGAAAAGAGTGGAATTAAGTATTTGGGTATATTTTACTTTGTTCAGGAACACCTTTTTAAAATATATTTTAAGGTAGCCTCTTCCTACAAGTGTAACTTCAACAAAACTGCTGATGCTGGGTTTGAATTCTTGAATGTACTTTGAAGTATTTGGTCGTTGCACCCCAAGGTACTGCTCTAAACATCTGTCCCTCAACAAAGAAAGACAAGTGAACCATACACTTTTTTGTTGTTCAGATATCAGAACACGGTGATGGAATCTACATCAACATCACTCTGATCCTGAGGGTTTCACAGAGTCCTACCTCTAATCATGAATTCCTGAATCATCATGATTTTAAGCCTCATGGAAGTTTAGATGGTAGAATCACGTTCATGTGTTTAATTGGAAATTCACTGATTGCGAAGGGTGAATTACTGAAAGGTTAGATTGTTGAAGAGTTTGGAGGTAATGTGCTGCACTGGTGGACTGACACAATCAAGGGTCTGAAAATTGTAATAATGTTGAAATTACTACAGGCTTCCAAGTTAATTTCTGTTCTGAAATTAAAATGGAAAATTTCGTTATATATGAGCCAGGAGATCAGGTCTTCCCCATGATACCCATTCTCTCCAATAAGAACATTCTGGCGATTACCATCCATCTAATATTCAGTTGGACTCCTCATGCAAATAAGATGGCAACAAGACCAGGTCACAGACGAAGAAGTCTCTAACAAGTTACTCAACACCTGACATTCCTCGGAGAAGTTGAGGACTGCAGATGCTGGAGATCAGAGCTGAAAAATGTGTTGCTGGAAAAGCGCAGCATGTCAGGCAGCATCCAAGGAGCAGGGGAATCGACGTTTCGGGCATGAACCCTTCTTCAGGAATCCTGAATTCCTAATCCTGCATTTCTACTCCTAACCTCAAGTCAGGAGTGTGGCGATAATCATACAGACCCAAGAATATTGAGAAGAATCTTGAGAACATCCAGAATAAATGGGCCCACTTTATTGGTACAATATTCACAAACAATGAATCTCTCCAAAGCCAATTGCTAAAATCAACAGTGCCCACTATGTCCAAATCGTAAGGCCAAAGGTGAACAAGAATTCTGAGACAGAAACTTCCGACCCCACAGTCATTGTTAACTTGAGCAATGGCTTCACTGGTTCCTGCAAAATTATTCCCAAGCCAAGCAATAAAGTGGGTTAAAAGTGCATAGTTATTCAATAACAATTGCCGAGTCATGATCAATCTTTCCTTCGGGACACTATGATTGATATAAACACAGCATATGGCTTGTCGTGTTCAAGGGCACAGATCTTAGCATCCTTCTAAAGGCTCACATTTGGACTGAAAATAACTGCTGAATATTTGCCGACACTGGCCTGACAAGCAAGAACTTATGAATTTAAAAGGAATCCGTCTGAGATTCATAAAGGAGAAAGATCAATTTTGTCGACTCTGCATTGAAGAGAATGTTACAAATTTTGAAAACGACCAATAAGAGGGCAATGTTTTGTTTCTTGTCGTTAAAAACTGCACACAAAGTGAAAACACTCGGTGTTATATCAGACGCATTGATCCAATTCTCCACATGGCACATTAATTGAAATGTGCAAATGTGGGAGAGGAGATATAGATGCTTTGGGAGCGTGCTGCTCGTGGCACGGTGATTAAGACTACGACCTCAACGTGTCAGCGATCCAGGTTCAATGTCAGATACGGGCAACTGTGTGATTAAAATTGGCATGTTCTGCTGTGAGTACACCAGTTTCGTACCATTGTCCAAAGTGTTTCAGGTTAAGTGGATTGGCCACATTAAATGTGTTCCGGTACAGTAAGTGGATGAGCCATGGTAAATGTTATGGCAAAGGTATAAAGTCGGGACGGAGTTTGGGTAGGGGGCTCTTCTGAGTGTTGGAATGGACTCGTGGTTTTACAGTGTAATGCTTGCATGAATTTAGGATTTGTTTCTGGTCGGAAGCCTCACTATTCTGAGGTGCCCGGCAGGGATCTGCATACATTGTTAAACACCAAGCAATTAGTTCAATTGATATATTGTTGATTGTAGATTCCAAAACGGGAAAACAAGCATTAGACAAGGATTAATCTGTGCAACATTACCTGACCAATTTTCTAGCGATGACCATTGACAAGAAACTCAAGAGAATTCACCCTATAAAAATAATAGCGAAAAGAGTAAATTAGAATACAGGTACAATGAGACATGCGAATCCCCTCCTGACTCCAAAGGCTTCCAACTTAAGTTAAACGTATTATAGGCATCACCACACTTGCTTGGATGAATTGATTACCAACGACATTCAAGGACCGTTGCCCGAAAAAATCCAGAAAAAATCGGCTCACTTGAATGGAAACATATAGACCGACATTTCCATCATACGTATGGTAACACTAAACCCAAAAACATTACGGTCACGACAAATACAATGCTGACTTGGTACTATTTTGCCGTGCAATTAGCATCGTCTGTTTGAATCCTGGAAATCCTTCCCTGACAAAGTTATGGGTATTCCAACAGTTCAGAGAATGCAAAAGTTCAATAACACAACTTTCCACCACATTCTCGTGCGTAACTAGGGACGAATTCGAAATGCTCGCCTGCCAATGACACACATGACCCATGAGGGAATTACAAAATTTCGAATACGCTTTATTGTCAAGTGAAAAAAACGAACATTTTCTCATTTCTTCAGAGCGTTTCTTTTACCACATGTGACAATGGCATATGAGAAAGATCTTTTGGTGGTTAGACAAGTCTTGCGGAATGAAAATATTTGGTTTTGTTATCAGAAACTTTGACGCACATATCCAGAGAACATTCAGTGAAATAATCAAAAAAATACGTACAAAAATCACAAAATATGACCCAGATCAGATTGATGAAACGTTGACGAACGCAAGATTGAGTGAGAGGGAAGAACTAAGGGACATCAGTATTAGTCGAATAATTGTGCTGGGAAAATTCAAAAGGAGTGAAGGCAGCTAACTCCCCACGGCCTGAAAATGGACATCCCAGAATCCCAGAATACTTCAAGAAGTGGCACTGGAAATCATGGATGCATGAATGGGTAATCATGCTTGACTAACCTATTGGAATTCTATGTATGTGTAACGGATGACAGGTGAACTGATGAAACTTGCTAGGAGTGAAACGGAAGTGCACACAACGTCTAGATGACTGAAAAACATTCTATGCTTGTAAGAATATCGGGAAAGTGCTGCCAAATCGAAACAAGTGATGAACACAGGTAAAGAGTATCATGAAATATCTTTTGCAAATAAGCTGAAGGAAAATCACAAAGCCTTTTATGCGTATATAAGAATCAAGAGAGTAACTTGAGAAAGTTTCGCCCACCCACGGACAAAGGAGGGAAGTTATGCGTGGAGTCAGAGAAAAAGGATGAGATGCTTCAGCAGTTCGTAGCATCGGTTTTCATCAAGAAGATCGACATGACGCATGTTGAGGACAGGAACAGATGATTGATCACTCTCCGTCAAGTCGGCACAAGTAGGGATCGAGTGTTGGGTATTCTTAAATGTATTAGGTGGACAAGACCGCAGGTCCAGATGCGAACTAGTTACGGAGGAAAGAGAGACAGGAAGAGCATGTCGATTTAACAGATCTCTTAACAGCATTCAGGATCATGTGCAACGTCTCGGAGGACCGGAGATTTGCTAATACTGTCCGCTTCTTCCTGAAGAATGACTGTGGTTATCCAAGTAATTATAGATCGGGGAAGTCAGTTGTAGGGAAACTGAAGGAGAATATACCAAGTATTAAGATCGATTTCCTTTTGCAAGAAAACGGGCTTATCAGTGTTAGGCTCCAAGCATTTGTGCAGGGAAGTTCATGATTTATTAAAATAATTGAATTCATTGAGCAAGTGACAACGTTATTTGATGACGAAAGGTATGTAGGTGCGTCATACCGCGATTTCAGAAAGGCGTTTGATAAAGTTGCCCATGCTCTGCTGATGAAGAATGTGAAGTCGAATGGGAATAAGAGATTCCCAGCTAGATCGACAGTGAACTGGCTGGCCAAAACAGTCAGAGATTATGAGTGGAATGAAGTTAACCAAAATTAGTATCTGTGACCAGTAGTTTTCCACTTTTGGGATGACTGTTATTTGTGATATACATGAATGATCTGAAGCAAGACATAGGAGGTCTAATTGGCAAGTTTGCAGATAAAACTAAGATGATCAGATAAATAAGGGGATTGTCAGACAATGCCGCAGAATATAAATAGTTTGTGGAGTTGGTCAAGAAGTGGCAGATTGAGTTTCAGCCGGGCAAATGCGAAATGACGCATTTTGGATGTTTCAAATCAAGGGTGAACTATGTGGTAAATGGAAAATCCATGGGCCAAATTGATGTAAAGAGCGATCTGGATGCTCAGGTCCATTTTACCATAAAGGTTAACGAAGAGTGGTCTTCAAGGCATACGCCATGCTTTCCTTCATCAGTAGGTGTATTTAGCAAAAGAATTGGCAGGTCATGTTAGAGTTGTACAGAACTTTGCTTCGGCCACATTTGGATTACTGCATACAGTTCTGATCGCCCCATTACCAATGGGATGTGGCTGCCTTGGAAAGGGTTCAGAGGAGGTTCACTACGATGTTGCCGGATATCGACGGCGTTAGATATGAAGAAGCTTTGAATAGGATGTGATTATATTCATTACAAAAATGGAGAATGATTGCGGGACCTGATTAATTACGACAAAATCATGAGTTACAGATGGAATGGACAGCAGGAAGCATTTTTCCCAGAGTGAGAGAATCAGTGACAAGGAGTCACGAGCTCATGGTGAGAGGAGAAACGTTTCAGGTCGGTATGTGTGGAAAGTTCTTTACACAGATCATTGTCGGTAACTGGATCGCCTTGCCAGTGGAATTGTTAGGGGCATGCACAACAGCGTCAATTAAGATATATTTAGAGAGATACATGAATGGGCAGGGAGCAGAGTGACACAAGTCCTGAGAAAAAATGCCTTAGGTTGACAGAGAATATCTAGATCGGTGTAAGCTTTGAGGGCGAAAAGGCCTGTTTGTGTTTTGGAATTTTCTATGTTCTATGTTCTAGTCGAGTTCACAAGGAGGAGCCGGTCAATGTGGAGTAATTGGACTTTCAGAAAGTGTTTGATAAAGTCTCACATAAGAGATTATTCTGCAAGGTTAAAGTGTATATGTTTGGGGAAGTGTATTGACATAGATAGAAAATGATTGATTTTTTAGATTGATAGATTCTTGTTGCCTCGAGGAATTAAGGGCTACGGGGACAATGCGGGTAAGTGGATTTGAAATGCCCATCAGCCATGATTGAAAGGCGGAGTGGACTCATTGGGCCGAATGGCCTTACTTCCACTCCCATGTCTTATGGTCTTATGGTCTTAAAAGTGCTTGACAGAGAGCAAACAAAGCATAGGAAGTTATGGATTCTTTGGATGAGGTGCAAAATGTTTGCAATTATACCACTGTTGGTGGGAGGCTGAAGTGTGTATGAGGATGCAGATTTCCTTCAGTAGCATCCGGACAGGTAAGGTAAGTGGCCAAATGAATGACAGATGCAGTATAAATGGTATAAATGTGAGTATATTCATAATTGAAGGAAAAACAAAACAGCAGATTACGATCTCAATGGCTGCAAGTTGCAAGTGGGGTGTGTGCAGAGGGACTGGATGTCCTTGCGCACAAATCACTGAATGTCAGTGTCCAGCTGCAGCAGGTTGTACAGAAGGCAACTGGCTTGTTGACCTTCATTATGAAAGGGCAATAGTCCAGGAGGAGAGGTGCGTAATTATATAGGATATTGGTGCGGCCACATCTCGAATATTGTGTGCAGTTTTCATCTCCTTTTCTGAAGAAGGATGCTCTTGCTCTCAAACGAATGCCGTGAAATTTTGCCAGGCTGATTCTGGGGATGAGGTGACGCATGTGCAATGAGAGATTGACGAGGTTTCGAATTTTTTCGCTGAGTTCAGGCGAATGAGAAGGGAATCTCATAAAGACTGTTGAATTCGGAAGAGGTCAAGAGAGCGGAGATGCAGGATGATTTTCACAATGATATGTGTGCCCAGAACAAGTGGTCACATTTTGAGGTTTGAGACAGAACAATTCAGGACTTTGATGCGCAAATGTTTTGTCATCCAGAGAATTTTGAGTAAGTGTAATTCATTACCCCTGGAAGTATTTGATGCTAAAACATTGACTCTAATCAAGAAATGGCTAGACATTACAAGAGGGACATTGGGCTCAAAAGTTAAAGGTAGAAAGGAAGCTTAGGGCACAGCTTTGGATCATCAGCCATGGTTGTGATGAATGGCGGAGCAGGCTTGGAGACCCGAATTGCCTTCGCCTGCTCCGGTCGTCTATACTTCTGTTGAAGAGAGACGAGAGAGAGAAAGAGCTGTGAGGGTGCCTGTACATTCAGAAAACTCACTATTATTGATCCCTGAGAATCTGTCTTGACATCATCCACTGTTCACTGAGGAAATAATAGTTTAAAAAGAGACATCCTTGCGTCATTGTGTTCAATTGGAAACCCAGATATTGTAAAAGGTTAACAATTCAACTATTAAAGAGTCGCGTGGAGGAGCAGGCTAGACTGCTAGACTTTGATCACTAAAGGTGTTGGAACGAATAAAGTTAGAGAGGAATTAGACTTCAGATTTCATCCACATTCTGGAAAGAGAGCAGGTGGAGTCTGTACAGTTGATTGAAGATGTCCACATTCCCGGTGCACGATGTTATCAACATCCTGAGGCTCATCATGCATAAAACTGACTGGATCTTTTATATGCATGACTACCGGACCGTTTAGAAGAGGTTGAGTAAAATGAATCAACCAATTTGCAATTACAACTTGTAGGATAAAAAGGGGAATGCTGGGGCTATCTCCTTGAAAACAGAGAAGCACGCAGGAGAGATATTGTTGAAGTAGACGCGGTGGGAAGATGCCTGACTACAACAGAAAAAAACATATCAGCGAAAAAATGCCACACAAATGAGTCTCCTGACTGCCCAAAGCTGTACAACACGACAAAGTCTCAAGTCAGGTGTGCGATGATGATGATTATCAATATCCGCCAAAAGATGCTTGTCATCTTCTAAAGGAAAACAATTCTCTTGACTGCTACTAAATTGGCTCCATAGATAACATTTCATCAGTATCAATAGCGTGTCAAATCTGCAAAACACACTGCAGAAATTTGCTGAAAATTCTGAGCACCATCCAATTTCAGAAGCACTTACATCTAAAAGGAAAAGGATAGAAGATAAAAAAGAAAACCAACATCTACAATATTCGTTTCAAGCCAGTTACCAAGCAGAATTGAATATAAACTAATTTTCTTGTCGGAATCACTGGCAAGATGTGCTGGAATGATATCCCTGATGACATAATAGTCTGGTTACAGGACAGAGGCAACAGTACTTAGAGAAAACAGCTCATTGTCTCCTTCTCGAGGGGTATCTACGATGATTCAATAAGTGTTGGTCTAACCACTGATGCCAATGTTACACGAGTGATACATTAAAGTCTGACTTGACTCAGACGTGTGTCATAACATCTGTGTACAGATGTGTTAGAAAATATTGAGTTCCAAATCATATCTCTAAATATGCTTTTGAATAGATTTGAGGTGATGCAGAAGAAAATGGATCTGAGCCTCAGTTTGTTCTCAAATGATAAAGCTACGTTTCCTGTTACCTAACAGATGGAATTGTATTTCGTTGTTTGTAAGTGCCAAGGATTCGGGGGCACATAATCTTTTTGAATGTTGCGAATTTCCACTCAGAAAAAATATTAAAAGGGCACTTTAGAGAGACATTTTCACTTTCCACGGAAAAACTCATTTTCTCGAGTTCATGTCCTTCAGGTGACTATTGCCGATCGAGATTAAGACCTTGGAAATAGGTGCATGGAAGATTTCTTGCTTTTAAATAATACACCACTGCAACATCAGCTGTATTACTTCGTCCCTCTCTGGTGATGATATTTTATTAAGGCTTGGGGAGCTTTCAGAACAGGTGTAGATGAATGAAACAATCATGTAGCAATTTCACTGTCTCTGACTGAAGGGAGAAACATGGAGATGTGTAAACCAGAGAAAGCTCACAGGAGATATCTGGTTGAGTTAGTCAGAATGTGAAAGGGCCTGGCCACATCAAAAACACACAATATGTTCCAACCATAAGATGACTGTGAACAAAGGGGAAATATGTCAAAATGTTTTGTACACAAAAGAAAAGCGGTATCTATGTTTTCATTTTGAATACTGCTGTTTGTTCACATCAATATCTGGTAGACCTGAGAGAACGTGATAAAGCTAGATTCAATCGAAATTCTGCAATTTTATAGGAGCAATATGCATCGTCATTGGGGAATGCAAGAGAAAAGCATTGATTGAGGTGGTTATTAATAAGTAAGCAGACGATAATATTGAAGGTATTATTTGAGGTTGTTTGGTTAATTGGCTAATTGACAGGGAACAGTTTATTTTGCGGGGACATATTTTTTCAGGTTGTCAGCCGGGAACCAGTGTGATGTCACACTATGCTGGGGAAACTAATGCTTCCATATTATACTGACGACTTGGAGAAACGAATGGAATGTACTGTGATCATTTGAGGCGGTGTAAATTTAATTGTAAAGATGGTTGAGAGAAGAATACATGTCAACAGGTTACATACATGGGCAAAGAAATGTCAGCAAATGGAACTTCTGAAGTGGTGCATTTTGTAAGGGAGAACAGAAAAAAGGAAACTACCTGCGGAATACTGCAGAGTAAATCGAATTAATGTACAGCTTTCAGGCCACACAGACAGCCAAGACACAGATGCATCAAGTAATCGAAAACCGAAAGCAATTGTTTCCCCTATTTCAACCAGCTTGACATACAGGAGTACGATGCTGGACTACTGTGAACCATTCTGAAGCCCGTCTGGTTAATACCGTTTATCTTATCGTTGGCAGCAGTTGAGAGAGCGTTCATTGACCTAATACCTGTTAAACACAGATTGCCTTCTGAGCAAAGGATACAGCTGCTGGCACTACCCATTGTAATTTTGAAAAAAAGTGTGGAATAATTTCACTGAAGCAATCAGTATTATTAAGGTTTGATAGTATAAATGTTGAGAGGATGCTTCCCCACATCTAAGAATCTTGACTCAACGGACAGAGTCTCAAAATAAATTTAGGTCACTTTTGACGTGACAAAGAGGAAATTGTTGTCTCAGAGGATTGTGTACCTTTGAAAGTCTATGCCATGGAGAGTTTGGGTGCTTGGCCCTGGTGTTTATGTTGGTGTTATTTAAAAAGCTTATTGAACAAAAGAGGAACAAATGGTTACCGGTACAAATAAAACTAAAGTCTGGACGCGAAAAACGTCGGACAGCCATAATCGTACTGAATGGAGCATGCTGGAGGATATCAATGACTTAGCACTTTACTCATCTCTTATGGTAATGCGGTCTTATAGACATAAAAATTGAGAGAAAGCAGCGGAGGCACCAAAATCTCAACGGTCTCCTTCTGTCCTGGAGAAAACTCAGGAAAGGACCATTACTGATAATCACGTCACGAAGTAATACTGCCCCTTAAAATGACAAACACACTGAAAATAATGCAGAGATTAAAATTGATTATAATAATGAAATTAAGATGAGCCCTGAGATGATAACAGAAGTTGAACAATGTAGTTATTTCGAAGTGTGCACAGTTCTGGACATGTTGGTTAGGCCACGTCTGCATCATTGCATACAGAGCTGGAATTCACATTATGAGAAATATGTGTTTTTTACTGGAGTTTGTACAAAGAATATTTGCCAGAATGTTGCTGGGGGCTGGAGAGTTTCTGTTGTGAAGAGATTTCGACAGGCTGGTCTCGTTGTCCTCAATGCAGAAGAAATTGAGACGGGGAAATGAAAGATATATATATATATATATATATAAAATAAATTCTGAGGGGTTAGACACAGTAGATAAGATGAAGTTTTCCCCTTGATGCAGGGAGCAGTCACAGGGGCATAAATCTTCGATCGAAGCAGAAGGCTTAGAGGATGCCTGAGGAAAAGTCTTTTCATCAAATGGATTGTTGGAAAATGGGAGTCACTATCTCTAAAGGTGACAGGACCATTTTTGCCTTATTGTCCGAGAGCAAATTGATACGGTGAATGTTTTTTTTCCTCTAATATGTTATATATTTCTATGCTCAGTGGCTGCCAGTTATCTGCATCTTCTGTTTGACATGAATGTTAAAAGGTGTTGTTGAATGATCTTTATGGAGGTTGGCTGATTTATGTTGCAGAGTGGTGCCACGGAGAGCATGCGTTCACTTATCAAAGAACGTTTTTCGTTTACATAAACGATTTGGACGAAACATAAAATATGTGGTAATATTAGTTCGGCGGACGACTCAAAAGTCACTATTATGTTGGCCAGTGAAAAAGAATTTGTCAGTCTTAAAATGGATCTGTACCAATTGTAGAATGATCCGAGGAGTAGCAGATGGAATTCAATTTTGGTCATTGCGAGGAATTGCGTTTTGTAAAACAACCATCGGTAGGACATGCATAATTAATGGTAGATTCCGAACTAAGGTGGTAGAACAGTGAGATTCCGGGTTTCAGTTGCATAATCCATTCAAATTTGCGTCACAGATAAACACGTGGTTAAAAAAAAACATTTAACATGCTTGTCTTCATGGTTCAGTCCAATAATCAAAGGATTAGGGACAACATGTCGAGGGTGTAATGGACGTTGTGAAGCGTCTTCTGGATGTCCTTGTGGTGTTCTGGTCGCACTGCTTCTGGAAGAACATTATTAAATGGAAGAGGATTCAGAAAAGATTCACCATGATGTTGCCGGGACTGGAAGTTGTTAGTTATAAAATTTAGTCTGGATTGCATAGGAATTATTTCACTGTATCGTGGAAGAATGATGGGTGACCCTATCGAGGTTTGTAAAATTAGAGGGTCATGGATTAGGTGAACAGCAGGGCTTTGCTTATCCTAATTTTGGGAGAAGCAAAATTGTGGGATACATTTTTAAGGTGAGGCGAGAAAATTTCACAAAGAGCAAGAGGGGCAAATCTTTTGCTTGAAGAGTGGCTTGCATGTTGTACAAATTGCGAGAGGAATTTGTGGATCTAAGTGCAGCTGCAGTAGTTAAAGAAAAACATTTGGACAATTACATGAACAGGAAATATTTGGAGTGAAATCAAATAAAAGTTTCTGTGAAATCTCTGTAGGTCTGGCCTCATCTATGGACATAAATCAGAGTTAATGGTGGCGTCGAGTGACCCTCTTCCGAGACAGGCAGAAACAGACGAATGTCGAGGAGAAATAACGAGAAAGAAGACTGTTTCAAATTGAGACAGGAAAAATCAAAAGTGATCAAGGGGAATCTGCTCGATGTGGGGTAAGGAAGTGAGGAATAGAAGCAAAGGGAGACAAAAGGGTGTTTGTGGAACGTGGTGTGACAGACGGACAACACACCCTCACACAGAGAGAGGCAGGCAGACAGACAGTGATAGAGACACATGGAGGCATAGACAGAGAGATCGAGAGAGAGTCAAGCGGGCACAGAGACTTCATGGGGACAGATGGAGAGAAAGGCAGAGAGACAAACAGAGAGAGTGATATATGCAGAGAGAAAACAGAGAGAGACAGATAGGGAGAGGCACAAGCAAATAGATCGAGGCAGTTACAGAGACAGATATACAGTAATATAGAGGGGCAGGTCGAGACAGATGAATTGAGATAGAGGAACAAACAGAGCGAGAGAGCCAGAGTAAGTGATGCGCAGAGAGACTGACACACAGAGAGACACAGAAAGCGACAGATACGACAGCAGATAAAAATAGATGTAAGAGACGGGCAGCAGTGGACTGAGCTTAAGAGACTGAAATACCCCATAACGAGTTAGAAGTCTTTGATTCCCTGCCTCTGCTCAAAATCATTCTGTGGTGTGAAACGTCCTTCAGGATTGGATCGTAGAGGTACTGTCGTGAATCCTATAGGGTATATAGAGCAGATCAGACAGAAGCAGGGTCTTGTATAAAAGATTATCTGTTCTCGTGATTTCGTTTGAAAAAGACAGCTTAATTATTACCTGTTAAAGATTAAATGTAAGTTCAGATCCACTAGAATGTGCTTGGCTGTATACTTCCTTGGGGAATGTTCAGAGTAAAGGTCAATTGCTGATGGTCAACAAATGCTGCCCTTGTCAACAATGACAATATCCCATTTAATGACAACATTAAATATTAAACCAATCAATGAAAAGATGCTGGAGGTCTGAAAAAATAAAACGGAAAATGCTCGTGAAACTGCACCATTATGGAAACCTCTATTGAGAGTTAGCATTGCAAATCTACTGACCATACATCGGTACTGAAAGAAGATGGAAAACAGTATGATTGATTTTGGTCTCAGGTATGTCTGTTTTGAAGGGAAGAAGGAGTGAGTTCAACAGGTCGAGAGAAAGAGAAAACCAGTATTGTCGATGATTATCTGAGGTAGGAATGGAATGTGATGTAAATGTCTTTCTTTTTCTTGTCCCCATAATCCTATGTAATGTACCCATGTAGGTTACATCCCGTTCTTTGATTAAATTGAGTTATGACCCTGCTATCTCTCTTCCGTGATTGTCATAATCATGTCTACTCAATAATACGGTATGCGTGTTGCTACTTGGGGCGGGGGGGGGGGCAGATTTATTTTTCTTTACAAGATTCGCTTGTGAAGTTGTCGTTGCATTGCCTTCTTTAAATACTGCAGTCCATGTGTTGTACATTTCCGGTCTCTGCGTCCATCCAGATTTTTTTTAATCATTTGAAGGGATTCAAACAGCGGAGAGGCTGGCTTGCCCGTTCCGAATGTCAACAGGATTGGGCCTGGGTCTGTAATGTAAAGACCAGACCCGGTGAAGATGACGGAGTTGCTTCCGTGAAGGACATTAGTGAGCCAGATAGGTTCTTGCTAACAATCGACAAGCAATTCTTAAAATCCAAAATTCCAGATAATTTATTGACTTCAAATTCCACCATCTGCCGTGGCAGGGTTCGCTTCTAGGGTCTGGCCCCTCTGTCACTGGATAGAGTTTTAGTCATAAAGTTGATAGGCCATTGTCTCCCCAGCATCTCCAACAATTGTGGACTGCACAAGGATACAGTTCCATTTTTACAAACACGTTGTACATGCCAGGTAATTGGAAAAGCACATGTAGTAATAAAACTAACAGTTTTGGTACCTATTCCTGCATTTGAGGACCGTTTTCCAAGAGTCTTAATTGACTGTTTAGGATTTCTATCTAAACCCAAACGTTGATCAAAGTATTTGTTGAAAATAATGGGAGTGTCCACTAGATTTCCAGAGGGTTTTACACTTCACAATATCACAGCCAAAAACATTGGCGAAGAGTTACTCAAATTGGTGTTTTAAAAAATTAACTCTAGCGTCAATGACCTCCAACTTTACACGACAGGAAGAAGCAGGAGCTATGACCAGGTGGCTACCAGTAAGATAAATTAATGCTTTTAAAAACTTATTTTGTGAATAGGTGAAGCGTACACTGAGCAGGAGCAGCCACGGGACTCCTGAGAAAGTGAGGCAATATACTTGTGTGGTTACGTTATCCGAAACATTACTTATTTAGTGTCCCCCAGGCATTTCCACACACCAAAAATATGTTCTGTGGGCCGGACTGGTGATGTTCGTAGATGTCGTTTTCCAATAATATCTTCGGGAATTTAGAACAGAGAAAATTGCGTTTTGGGCATTTTAATCCTCCTCCAGTAGAATGTGGGAAGTAGGGGTTACCACTAATGTCCCTTCTATCTTTTTCTGCAGCAAGTGCGCGCAAAACCAGCTCCTCAGCAATTAGGTTAAGGAACTGGAGCTGGATGGCAATGAATTTCGGATCATTCAGTCGGCTGAAGGGATAATCATGACGCGTTATAGGAAGGTAGTCACACCTCAGTTACAGGAAAAAATGAGATGGGTTACAGTAAGGTGACGGAAAGGGGACCAGTAGGCAGTTCAGGGATCTCCTGTGGCCATTCCCCTCAGTAACAAGTACAGCGTTTTAGATACTGTTGGGCAGGGGACGACAGACCATGGGTAAGCCACAGCGTATAGGTTTCTGGCACAGAGTCTATCTCTCTTATTCAGAAGAGAAGGGGAGAGGCAGCTGGTATTAGACATTGGGGATGCCATAGTGTGGGGGAAAGATTGGAGTTTCATGGGAACGAACGAGACTGAATGTTAATATGTTGACTCCAAGGTGCGAGAGTTTGTGATGTCACGAATCGTGTTTTTGGGAACATTAAGGGGGAGGGGGAGCAGACCAAAGCCGTGATCCACATACGTACCAACAAAATAGTTAGGTAAAAGGATCAAGATTTCATGCATAATGCAGGGAGCTACTATGGAAACATACAGTTAGAACAAACAGAGTTATTATCTTTGGTTTGTTACCCGTGCCACGTGCAAGCGAAGCAAGGAAAAGGGAGTGAGACGAGTTGAATGCGTGTCTGCAGTGATGGTGCAGGAGGGAGGGATTCGGATATCTGGAAATTTGGGGCTACATCTGGGGGAGGTGGGACCTCTAGAAACAGCACCTGAATCAGAGGTGTACCAATATCATGTGGCGGGAGGGAGCGAGTGGAATTAGCTAATGCACTTCGAGGTGGTCTAACTTTCATTCAGCAGTGGGATGGGAAACCAATGTGCACAGCAGGTTGCGAATAGTGAGATCATAAATTAGGATTCAAGGTCGCAAGAGTGTATCAGTTGGCAGGAAGCTGTCTTGAAGTGTGTCAACTTCAAAACCAGGAGCATTTGGAATTTGGTTGGTGAAATTGTGGCATCCTTTGGATTCTGGATATTCGATGTAGTGGCTATTTCGGAGACATGGATAGAGCAAGGACAGAAATGGGTGTTGCGGGAACCAGGGGAGATATTCAGTAGAAAAGGGAAGGTAGTCAAAGAGGGTGAGGTATGGCATTGTTAGTCAAGGATAGTGTTACGGTGGCAGAAAGGATGCTTGATGAGGTGTCGACTACTTAGCTGATGTCATAAACAGGAAAAGAGAGGTTACACTGTTGGGAATTTGTACAGGCTTCTGGAAAGTTCCAGAGATGTAGAGAAAAGGATCGAAAGGATGATTGTGGATAGGAACAAATATAAAAGGGTAGTTGTTATTGTGGAATATAAGTTCTCAAAATTTGTCCAGAAACGCAATAATTCGAGCCCGGCAGATGGGTCAGTTATTTTTCCAATGAGAACAGGAAGGTTTTTGACACATTATGCAGGTACATGAACAAAAGGAGAGGGCCACATTGGATTTGGTACTCGGTGATGAATCAAGTTCAGCTGATAGATTTTGATAGATTTGCCTCACTTTCATAACAGTGATCACAAGTCTGTCAGGTTCCCTTTAGCGATGCAAAGAGATAGACTTATAGGGACGGAGGGCAAGAGTTACATCTGGCAAAAAGGCAATTATGATGCGACTAGGCTTGATTTAGAATGCACAGCGGATGGGAAGGAAACTGCAGGGAAATTGGGTGCAATTGAAATGCAGAGCATATTCAAGGAAAAGCGACTGCGTGTTGTTGGTATGCATGTATCTGTCAGGCAGCGGGGAAGTGTTGGAATGAGGGAGCCATGTTTAATCAAGAAGCTGACTCTCTTCTCAAGACAGAAAAGAAAGCCAATGTTGAGATGAGACGAGAAGGTTCAGTTTGGGCGCTTGACATTTACAGGTTTGCAAGGGAGGATCTAAAGGGAAAGCTAAGAAGAGCAAGGAGGTGACATGAAAAGTCTTTGGCAGTTGGGATCAAGGAAAACGCTAAATCTTTTAATAGGAATGCCAAGACCAAGACAATGACTATCGCAAGATTAGGACTAGTCAGGAACAGTAGTGGGAAGTTGTGCGTGGAGTGCGAGGAGGTGGGAGAAACGCTAAGTAGATGTTTTCCCACAGTATTCACAATGCAAAATGATAACATTGCCGAGGAGAACATTGAGATGCAGGCTATCAGACTAGATGGGATTGTGTTGCATCGGAAGAGGTGTTAGCAATTATCGAAACTGGGGAAAAGATTTGGACCACTTGGACGACAGGGATTTATTTTAGGATCGCAATTCGGGCTTACACCAATGGGGACGTTCAGTCGGAAAGAAAAATGTTTATCATTTTACTTCCTGTGATCTCGGACGATTTCTTCCTGTTATGGTTAATGTTAATGTAGTATTATACACAGTTACCGATGTGGCATTTTGGGGTAACGTTCCGTGTATCTTCATCCCTTTGTGCTGGAATTGGTCTTCATGCTGCAGCTCCTCAGTTGCTGCACAAGCAACGCGATTTATACCGTGACCCATACGAGGTGGGGAGTGAGGCCAAGTGGCGGACTGAGAGAGAATGGGATTGAAAATGGATATTGAGGAAGCGATAGAGAGAGAGGAACTGGAAGGTGGGGTGGAGAGAGCAAGGTGGGGTTGGGAGACGGAGATAGAATGGAGGAGGCGAGGCAGAGTGGGGCGGAGGGAGAGAGAGAGGAAAAGGGAGTCGAGATAGAAACAGAGTGAGTGGGTGGTGTGAGAGAGAGTGGGGTGGGAGTTACAAACCGTGTGTGGAGGGAGATGCAGCAAGGGGGAGGGGAGAGAGAATGGGGGTGAGGGACAGAGACACAGTTGGAGGGGTGGAGTGGTTGGAAGAGAGGGAGAGGGAGAGAGAGGAGAGAGTGAGGGAGCACAGATACAGAGGGGTATGGATGAGAGTGCGAAACAGAGGGAAGAAAGAGTGGGGGAGAGAGGAGCAGAGATAGACAGAGAGTGGAATAGAGAGACAGAGAGAGGGTGGAAAGAGCAGGGAGAGAGAGATAAAGAAATAATATTATGGGGAGGGGAGAGAAAGGGAGAGAGAGTGAGGGGGAGAGAGAGTGAGCATGGGAGGGAGAGAGACTGGGTGGTAGAGAGAACATGAGAGGAGGAGGGGGCAGAGAGAGAGAGAAAAGTGGGGAGGGACAGAGACACAGAAACAGACAGAAAGAGAGCGACGGGGGAGAGAGACAGAAGATGAAAGTAGAAGACAGAGAGTGAGAGAGAGGTGGAGGGGGAGTAGAGAGAATGAGGTGGGGAGGGGTTCGAAGAGTCGGACAACGAGAAAATGGGATGAGAGATGGAGATTGAGAGAGAGTTTGCGAGAAAGGGATTGGAAGGTGGGTTAGAGAGAGTGGGAGAGAGGGTTGGGAGACGGAGAGAGAATGGAGGGTAGAGGCAGAATGGGGCGGAGGGAGAGGGAAAAAACGTGTTATGGTAGACAGAGTATCGAGGAAAGAGAGAGGGCGTTAGAAAGAGGGAGAGAGACTGTGAGTGCGACGGAGAGAGTGGGAGGGGGTGCATAAAGAGAGAGACGAATGGGGGAGAGAGAGAAATCGATAGAGGTGGTGGGGGAGAGATTGGGTAGAGAGACAGTGCAGGGGAGAGAGTGCAAAAGTGGGAAGAGAGAGAACGTAGGAGAATTTGAGAGCGAGAGAGAGTGAAACATATGTGTGAAAGAATGGGAGGGGGACAGAGAGAGTGTGAGGGTCGGGGAGAGTGCGAGTGGATAGAGAGAGTGAGCAAGGGGGTGGGGAGAGAGTGTGGAGCATGAGCGAGGGAGGAGAGACAGAATTGAATGGTAGCGGAAGATAGAGAGAGTCAGGGAGGGTAAGGTGTCATAGAGACAGAGAACATGTAAGAAGGAGGGAGAGAGAGTGAGACAGAGCGGAGGGAGAGAGAGATCAAGAGAAAAAGAGTAGAAGAGACACAAACAGGCAAGGAGTGAGGCAGCGAGAAAGTGGGAGGCGAGAGAGATTTGGCAGGGAGAGATAAGGAGAGTGGGGAGTGGGGAGAGAGAGTTGGGGAAGAGAGAGGGATTGGTGGAGAGAGATATTGGGAGGGAGACAGAGGGAGAGAGTGGGCGCGTTTGCGGAGAGACAGAATGTGAGAGCGTACGAGAAAGAGTGAAAGACTGGGAGGGATTTTTAGAGAGAGATTGGATGGGGAGCAGTGAGAGTGGAAGGAGGTTAAAGAGAGAGGGTGGGGGTGTGGAGAGAGAGAGCGAAGGAACTGGAGGGGCGAGAGAGGGCGAGAGCGTGCGAGAGAGAGCCACAGAAAACATGGGAGGGCGAGAGGGCGAGAGAGTGTGAATGGGACAAGGGAAAGGAGTAGGGGGCAAACGGTGCCCGGGAGAGTGGGAGAGGTAGAGCGAGACATATTAGGAGGACATAGAGGGAATGGGAGTGTGGAAGAGACAGTAAGGACAGACAGAGCGAGAGAGGGGGAGGGGGAGCGTGTAGAGGGCATGGCAGTTGAGGAGAGAGAGTGAGGGAGACAGATTGAGAGAGGAGGTGGGAAGAGAGGGGAGCATACACAGAATGTGGGAGTGGAGGAGAGACAGTGGTAGAGGGAGAGGGAGAGGGGGAGAAGGAGGGGGAGAGTGGGAAGAGAAGAGTGTGATAGAGACAGAGAGAGAGCAGTGAGAGTGGAGGTAGAGAAAGAGAGAAGTTGGAAAGGGGACAGTTTTCAAGAGAAGGAGATGGGATGGAGAGAGCGAGAGAGAAGGAAGTGTGAGAGACAGAGAGCGAGTGGGAGTGGGAGAGAGAAAGAGCCAGCGTGTGAGAGGGTTAATGTGAAAGACAGAGCGTTGGGTTAGAGACACAGAGAGAGTGGAAGGGCTGTAGAGGGAGAGAGAGTGGGGGAGATTGGAGGTGGGTAGAAAGAGATAGAGTGGGAAGGGGCAAAGAGAAAGGGAGAGTATATGGTGTGGTGGATAGAGTTTCAGAGAGTGCCTGGGGGAGAGGGAGAGACTAGTTTTGTATGTGTGAGCGAGAGTAGGAGGTTGGGGCGGGAGACCGCGGTGAGTAGAGAGAAAACGGGAGAGTGGGAGAGGAGAGAGAATGGGGGAGGGACAGACGGGGGGATTGAGACTGGGAGTGGAAGGCATAGACAGAGTGAGACAGAGAGGGAGAGGGGAGAGAGGGATTGGGAGCCGGGGAGATGGAGAATGAGGAGGAGGAGACGTGAGAGAGAGAGAGGGAGGGTAAGAGTAGAGAGACAGAGAGAGCGTGGAAGCGGGGAGAGAGCTAGGGAGAAAGTGTGTAGGGACAGAGTGAACGAGAGAACTACTGGGGCGAGATAGAGAGAGTGGGAACCATGGAGATGGAGAGAAATGGAGACAGTAGGAGGGCAGAATGGGAACGAGTGACGGAGAGCGAGCTTGGGGGAAGTGAGATGCTGTTGCAGAGACAGATTGAGCGGAGAGAGATACAGAGAGTGTTGGAGAAGAGAGATTGGAAGGGGGAGCAAGAGAGTGGACGTAGCAGAGAGATTGGGAGTGGAAGATAGAGAGTGGATGGGTGGAAATGAGTGAGGGGGAGAGAGTGTGTGTGGGTGGGGAGAGAGGGAGTCGGAGTGGGAGAGAGTGTGGGGGAGGAGAAGATGGGATAGGGACGGGGAGATTAATGGGGAGAGAGAGACAGGGAGCGGAAAGCGGGATAGAGGGAAAGAGAGAGCGAGAGAGGGCATTCGGGGAGACAGAGAGAAAATCAGTGGAACACATAGAGATGTTGACGGATGTAGAGAGTGGGAAGGCACAGAGGGAGCAAGCGGGGAGAGAGGGACTGTGGAAGAATGATATAGAGGGAGTGAGGGGAGAGAGAGTGCAGGAGAGACAGAGTGGGAGAGGGAAATAGAGAGAGTGGAAGGGAGAGAGATTGGCAGGTTGAGAGAACGAATTGTGGAAAAAAATGTGTGGGAGAGTGTGGGAGGTCGAGAGAGGTAAAGTGGGATGGGGAGAGAGTGAGAAAGGGATGAGAGACGGAGTGAGAAAGGAGGAGAGAGAGAGGAAGAGTGTGAGGGGCTACAGAAAGAGAGTGTGTCAGCAGGGAATTTGAGAGAAAGAGTGGACGTGAAATCAAAAGAGAGGTGGGAGGAGTGCATGCAGCGAGAAAAAGTGAAGAAGAGACGGAGAAAGTGGTACATCAGGGGAGAAAGACAGACAGTGGGAGGGCGGAGAGAATGTGAGAGAGGGAGAGTAGGTACAGTGGAGACAAAGTGGGAAGGAAGGACAGAACGAGAAAGTTTGGAAGAGAGAGAGTGTGAGGAGAGAGGGGGGACAGACCTCGAGACGCCAGAGAGCAAGACAGAGATTCCGGAGAGAGATAGAGTTTGGGGAGACAGGGTGAGAGAGAGAGAGAGAGATGGCAGTGGGACAGCGACAAGTGGTAATAGGAGGGGGAAATGAAAGAGAGTATGAGATAGAGAGATGAGTGAGAGTGGTGAGCGGAAAGATCCAGGCAGAGACTGGAGGGGGGGAGAGAGAATGGGAGAGGGAGAGGGTGGGGGAGAGAGTGTTACAGGAAAGAGAGGGGGAGAATGGGCACAGAGAGAGAAGAAGGGGACAAGATGCGCAGGGGAGATAGATAGTGGGATGGGGGATAGTGCGATATGGACTTTGAGACATGGGGAAGACAGAGGGAGGAGGAGAGTGAGGGGAGCAGGTGGGAGAGAGGGGGAAAGTGGGAGATGCGAGTGAGACGGTGCGAGGAGGAGAGAGAAAAAGTATGAGGGGAAGATGGAGAGTGGGATGGCGAGAGAGAGAAATGGAAGGGACGAGAAAGTGACTGGGATGCGGAGGTAGAGGAGAGAGTGAGATGCGTAGCAATGAGGGTTTGAGAGAGAAGCTGAAGTGAGATTAATGTAGAGAGAGAGGCAAGAGAGAGCGTATGAGCAGAAGAGAAAGAAATTGGTTGGAGATAGAAAATTAAAATAGGAAAGAGTGGTAGGGAGGGAGAGGGAATATTGGGAGGGGAGAGGGAGAGAGTGGGATAGGTAAAGAGTGGAATGGGAGGAGGGAGAGAGAGATATGCAGTAGGATTGTGTGCGAGAGTCTGGGAGGGGGACAGACAGATAGACGGAGGGGAGAGATGGAGTGGGATGGAGAAAGAAGGTGGGATGGGTGAAAGAGAGTGTAACAGTGGACAGAGAGAGAGAAAACAGTGGTTGGGAAAAAGAGAGAAAGTATTGGAGCATGTACAGACAGAGAGAGAGTTCTAGTGAGTAGAGAGCGAGAGACAGTGGGTGTGGTGCACAGAGAAGTGGGAGCAGCATGGAGTGCGAGAGCTCGTGAGAGGCTAGAAAAATTGCAAGTGAGAGAGAATGGAAGGGCAGGGGAGAGAGAGTGTGAGGGGATGAGAGAGTGGGAGGCGGGGGTGGCAGGAAGGAGCATTGGGAAGAGTGATAGGGGAGGAGGGAGCGAGACTGGGTGAAGAGAGACGGGTTAATGTGAGAGAGGGAGAGAAAGACAGAGTGGAAAGGGAGGGAGTTGAGGTGAGAGAGAGTTTGGGGGCATAGAGTTAGAGAGAGGAATGAGGATCTACAATGTAGGTGATGTGGCTTGAGAAAGAGAGAGCGAGAGATAGAGAGGGTGGGATGGGTGAGAGAGATGTGGAGTAGAAAGAGGGAGTGCGTGGCAAGCGGGACGAGAGAGTGGTGTGGGCTGAGTATGCGATGGGAGACATAGACAGAGAAAAAAGTGCAGATAGAAAATGGGGGATGAGAAAGAGACAGAATGGGAGGGTACAGACAGGGAGAACATGGGAGTGGTGTCGGGAGGAAGGTGGGACGGCTGCAGAGAGCGAGAGAGTGTGGAAAGAGAGAATGCAGGAGACAGAGTGTGTGGGATGGGGAAAGAGAGAGTTAGATGGGGAGGGAGAGAAATACAGATAGGGAGCGAGAGTGGAATGGACAGAGGAAGAGCGTGGATAAGTGAGAGAGAGAGTGGCGGGACGAAGAGAGAGTAGATGGGGACTGACACAGTTAGGAGGGATGAAGAGAGCGAGAGATGTTGAGGGGAGAGGGCGAGTTGGGGAGAGAGAGAGATTGCGAGGGCAGGAGAGAAAGAGGGAGAGGGAGGGATCAGAGAACACTGGAGGAGAAAAGGGAAAGGGAGTGAAGGAGTGAGAGAGTGAGCGACGAGAGTGCGTGTGAGGGGGATATTGAGAGAGTGAGATGGAGGAGGGTGTGACAGTGGAATGAGAGAGGGATTGAGAAAGGGGGAGAGGACGAATGCATGGGAGGGAATACAGAGAGAGAGCTTAATTGGGGTTGAGAAGGAGAGAGTGTGTGCACGGTGTAGAGGAAACTGGGATGGATGGAGAGAGGAAGTAAGAGTAAGCGAGGAACATAGAGAGTGGGCCAGCGGTTGAGCAAGAGAGAGTGGGCGAGGGAACAAAACTGGGAGGGGAAGGTGAGAGTGTGGAACAGAGAGAAAGTGTGGGAGGGCGGAATAGTGTGTGGTGAAGAAGAGTTTGAAGAGGGAGAGAGAGGGGAGGGAAGAGAGAGATATTGGTGAGACAGTGCGAATGGGGATGAAGGAACGCTGATTAGGAGACACAGCAACAGAAAGAGGGCAATGGGACAGAGACAGAGCGCGTGAGGGAGACAGGGGGAGAGAGAGAGAGAGAGAGAGACGGGGAAAGTAGATATATTATATGATATTGTGCATCTGTTGCACAAATACAAGTGTCATCTACTATGTGAGATAGTAGGCAGACAGACTGGGAGGGGGTACTGAGAGAGTCGGGAGTGGGATGGGGAGACAGTGCAGGAGGCCGAAAGAGAGAGAGGACGTGAGGCAGAGTGAGGAAGGAAGGATTGAGGGAGAGTGGTGGCTTCGAGAGAAAGAGAGAGTGGGAGTGGCGAGAGGAAGAGAGTGGGAGTCATGGAGAGAAGGAGGAGTGGTGAACAGAGAGTGGCGGGAGGTAACTACGGAAAGAGGCTGGGAGTCGGTTAGTGAGGGAGCGTGGGAGTGAGGTTGAACAAGAGAGGTGGTAGGGGTGTAAAGAGCGATAGATAGTCGGAGGTTAGAGAACGTGTGGTCAAACCGACAGTTGTAGGGGATCCAGAGTGGTTGGAGAGAGCGATTGGGAGATAGGGAGAGAGATAGAGAGTGGGGGAAGAAGGAAGATGAGGGAGAGAAAAGGGGCGGGGAAGAGCGAGCAAGGTGAGAGAGAAAGTGGGGTAAAGACAGAATGGGAAGGGGACAGAGGGAGCATGAGAGAGGGGGGAGTGGGAGAGAGAAAGAGTCATGTGTATGAGAGAGAGAGAGGGACAGAAAATGTTTGAGTGGAGCGAGAATGGAGAGAGAGTTTGAAGGAGAGAGATTCGGAGAGGGGAGTTGGCAAGAGTGACAGTTAGCTATAGAGTGGGAAGGGGAGAGAGAGGACATAGTATGAATAAGATGGTTGACAGGGAGGGTGGGGTTTGAGAGACACAGGAGGGGGAGAGTTGGAGAGACTGTTGGTGACGAGATAGTGGGTGTGGAGAGGGAGTGGGAGTTGGGCAAGGAGAGAACGACAGCGTAGCAATGAGTTGAGAAACAGGTAGAGACAGAGTAGATGGTTTAGAGAGTAAGTGGTGGAGAGGGAGACAGAGAGTGGGGGTTGAGAGAGAGTAGATGTGAAGGAGAGAGGGTGGGGAGAAAGAGGGAGGTGAGAAAGAGTAGAAGTGGAAGGAGAAAGACAGAGATTCAGGGGACAGAGAGTGACGCATTGTGAAGGGGAAAGAGTGTGGGGAAGAGAAAGAGTGAGAGGATGGGAGAGGGCGTCGTGGTTAGATGAGAGAAAGACAGTGAGGAAGTGTTGGAGGGAAGTGAGAGAGGGGACAGGAGAGAGAGGGAGGGAAGAGAGAGAAGAGGGCTGAAGAGAGACTGGGGGACCGATAGACAGACAAAGAGGAGTGAGAGAGAAGGAGGGAGAGAGTGGGGTGCTGCGAGATTGGGGAAGAGACAGAGAGAGTGGGAGCTAGAGTTAGAATGAGAGGAGGAGGGCGAGAGTTGGACGGAGAGAGAGTGGGTGGGCGTAGAGAGAGAGTGGGAGTAGGGTAAATACAGAGAGGGAAAAGAGAGGTTGTGTTTGGAGATAGATTCAGAGGGTCGCAGACAGAGAGGGAGATAATGGGAAGGGGAGATATAGACAGAGTGGGTGGGGCTAAAGAGAATAAGGGAATGAGAAAGATGGTAACAGAGATAGAGAGAGGATGAGGCACAAGAGAGAGACAATGTCAGTGGGTGCAGAGAGAGTCACGGAGGAGATAGAGAGAGAGTGGGGAGCATGGAGAAGGAAAGAGCAATTGACAGAGAAGGGAGGGACGGATGTGAGAGAGAGGTGGGCGGAGACAAAGAGCGCAAGAGTACTGGTGCGGAGACAGCGAGTGAGAGATGAGGGGACGGGTGGGAAAGACCACGATAGTGGCAGGGGCACGGACAGAGAGAGAGGGAGAAAGAGTCATAGTCGGGTCAAGAGAGATTGGATGGTTGTAGAGAACGAAAGACAGTGGTTGCAGCGAGTGGATAGGCAGTAACAAAGAGTGGCATGAGAGAGTTTGAGGGCGGGAGAAAGACAGATAATGGGAAGTGGAGACAGAGAGGGAGAGGAGATAGAGAGAGTGGAAGGGGATGGAGAGAGTGGGAAGGGAGAAAGCAAGCGAGAGAGAGATGGGAGTGGGAGAGACGGAGAGACAGAGAGAGAGGGTGCAGGTACGGGGAGAGACACGAGGAAAATGCAAGGGTAGAGATAGGTAGCTGGGCGGAGATAGTTGGAGGGGAAGAAAGTGGGTTCGGTGACAGAGAGGAAGAGTGAAAGGGGAAGAAGAAAGATTGCGGGAGTGGGGTGGAGAGAGACAGAGTGGCGGGGGTAAAGAAAAAGAGACAGAGAGATTGCAAATGGGTTGTAGAGAATATGTCAAAGAGGAAATGAGAGCAAATTCGAAGGGATTTAGCGAGAGAGTGGGAGAGTAAGGATAGTGTGATTGTGGAGAGTGATCGAGAGACATTAGTGAAGTGAGAGAACGTGTGCTTGGGACAAAGATCGAGTTTCTGGGGGCAGAGAGTGCGAGAGAGAGAGGGAGGAGGAGAAAGAAAATGTGGCAGACGAGAGAAAGAGTGGGAGCATGTGGAGAGAAGGAGTGGTGGTTGGAGGAAACAGAGTGCGAGAGAGGTTGCTGGGTGAAAATACAGGGAAAGTGGGAGTGTGGGGAGTGAGATTCTTGGACCGATAGTGACATCGGGAGAGAGTGGCAGGAAAGAGTGAGTGGGAGGGAGAGAGAGGATAGGTAGTGGAGACAGATCGATAGTGGGATAGGAGGGAAATCGAGAGAAAGAGGAGGGCAGAGGGAGGGAATGAGGTGGAGAGACAGTGGGGGCCTTGAGAGATAGTGCGAGAGAGAGTAAAGTGGCAGAAAGATAGAGTGAAAGAGAGAGAGGGAGGTGAGAGGTGGAGACAAAGACTGAGAGAGTGGGAGTGTTCAGTAAAGAGAGCGGAAGGAGAAAGAGGGTGGTAGGGGGAGAAAGGAAGAGTTGGAGGGGAAGAGATAGAGAGAGGGAGGAAGGAAAGAAATAGCAAGAATGACTTTAGGGAGGAGAGAGAAAGTGAAAGATGGGGAAGCGAGAGCGCGTGGGAGAGGGGAGCTTGAGCGGGAATTGGAAGGATATGAGACAGCGAGAGAGAGAGTGGAAGGGGGAGATCGAGAGAGTGGAAGGGTGAGAGAGCGTGGGTGGGAGAGAGGGAGTAGGTGAGAGAGAGAGGTTTAATGGGAGGTCGTTCGAAAGAAAGTGTGGGTGAGTGAGCGAGTGAGTTTTGGAGAGAGTGTGGATGGGAAGCGAGTGTGGGAGTATTAGAGAGGGAGGAAGGGTGACCGTGTGACAGATGTACAGAGAGACAGAATGGGAGGAGGCAAGAGAAAGAGAGTCAATTGGAGTTGTTCGGAGAGAAATAGAGAAAAGGGGTGCAGAGAGCGCGCGCAGCGCTGCAGAGAGTTGGGTAGTGAAGAGAGAGTTGGAGGACAGGAGAAAGAGAGAGAGCGGAGAGAGAGATTGGGAGAGTGACAAAGACAGTGGCGCGCGAGAGAGAGACTCGTGTTGGGAGCACAGGAGAAACAGAGTTAGAGGGAGGAGAAAGGGAGTGATGGTGGGAGAGGGAGAGTGGAGGGTGGGGAGAGAGAGTGGGAGGGGGAAAAGTGCGTGGAGGAAAATCGAGAGAGTGGGGTCTAGAGCGAGTGGGAGGAAGGAGATGGTGAGGGAGAAGAGAGTGTGGGGGAGAGAGACTGGGGGTAGAGGGAGAGTGGGAGTGGTTAGAAAATGCAAGAAAAGAGAGGATAGGAGAGGACAGATGGTGGCAGAGCATAGACAGCGAGGTAGAGACTGAGACAGAGTGGGAGGTTAAAGTGAAAGAGAGAGTGAGATGGAGCAGGCAGATAGTGAGAGAATGATTTTGCAGATAGAGAGAATGAGTCGGGATAGAGAGAGTCATGGAGGGAAAAGATGAAGGGAAGGGATATGCAGAAAGAAAGAGAGGGCGTGATACCGAGGAAAGGGTGAGAGAAAGTGGTTGGTGTAGAGAGAAAGAACGAAAGAGTGTGTGACTCAGTGAGACAGAGAGAGGAGATAAGGATAGCGTGAGAGAAAGAGGGGCTAGTGAAGAGAGCATGGCGGGGTAAAGACAGAGAGAGGTGGGATGGTTATAGAGGATGAATGATAGTGGGTGGGTAGGTTGTGTAGGTTGGAGGGAGTTGGACTGGGAGAAAGAGTGTGCCTGGAGACAGAGAGAAAGGGAAGGGGGGAGTGAAACAGAGAATGGTTGGAGAGAGTGGGAATGAGAGACAGAGAGAGTGAGTTGACATCGAGGGAGCTGAGACAGAGTTGGAGGGGAGAAATAGAATGATGATTGAGGAGAGGGTGCAAGAAGAGGGGAGTGTGAGATTCAGAGTGAGAAATAGTCGGGCGAGAGAGATGGAGTCGGAGAAAGTGCGAGGGGGTAAAATGGGGAGAGAGTGGTTCTGGGCAAACAAGTGTGGGAGAGCGGAGATAGAGAGAGTGGAAGTGAGAGATAGAAGTTGGGCGGCAGAGAGAGTGGGAAAGGTAACAGAGAGGAATATTTGAGGGGTAGAGAGGCAGTGGGGTGGAGAGAGAGCGGGTGTTGGGAGAATGCGAGGCACGTGGAGAGAGAGGGAGAGAGTGGGAAGTGGGTAGGTAGAGCGGAGAGTAGAGTTAGAGAGTATGATATGGTAGAGAGAGTGTGCCAAAGAGGGAGAAAAAGAGAGTGGGAAGGAAAGGAACTCGTGTAAGTGTGTGAGAGAGAGTGGGAGGGAGCGACAAGAGAGTGCAGTGAGCGGACAGAGAGAGCGAGATCGACTTAGGGCGAGATGAGTGTGTGCAAGTGAAAAAAAAGAGATTGTTTGAGGGGACAGAGAGCGCGACAGTGTGTCAGAGGGAGAGAGACTGTATGGGTGTAGAGAGAGTGGTAGAATGGGAAGAGAGAGGTGTTTGGAAGAGAGAGAGCGAGAGCGTCAAGACCCTAGTTTGAATCCCATTTTGGCACAATTACACCTTCTCCCTGGCTATCTGGGTTTCCTCTGGGTGCCCCGGTATCCTTTCGCAGTAAAAACACTTGTAGGTTCAGTGAACTCATCTTGTTAAATTGTGTACAGGGATGTGTCGCTTAGGTGTATTTGTCCGAGGTAATTGTAGAGTAGGAGGGGAATGGTTTTGGGTGAGTTCCTATTTGGATGGTCTTTTTGGGCTGAAGGCCCTGTCTTCATATTCAAAGAAAATTCAATTGATTTTGCTGACTATTCAATATAAAATTCGTTTTCCTATAGTTGTTTTTTATTAAACGATGTGGATGTAAAGCGATTAGTGAATTGAAGAACTTTATAAATATAAATCGAACTCCATTTCACTGCTACACAATTCTATCCTGGCGCTAACTTATCAGCAAAATGCAACCTCAGAATCCACTGCCTGGAAAATGCAAGCAGAGCTACAACAGGAAAGGAATCAGCTCGATAAGCCTGAGAAATGAGCTTGAAAGTGATAATCTCTTGTACATTTAGAAGGATTATAATTTCACACTGGACCAAAATTTAGAGAGAACTGGAATTCCGTGAAGGCATCATGTGCTCAGTCGGTTTGCACTTTCTCTGATGAAGACCATCATGAAAGGTACAATGCTGCAGTCAGTGATTGTAGTATTAAAGTGTTTCATTTACAGAAATGTTTCATTACAATATATAATTTAAAATTGAACGACACTGTGTTAAGGTAACCATTACTTCTGTTTTGATTTTTACCGAGATTTGTGGCATTTCGCCCGAGACATGTTTTTCGCATAAGTTTCATTATTTTAATTTCATGGTTTTGTATAACATGGTGTTCCACAGGAACTCAGCTGCCATCTTATAAAAACTAACTGTAATGATGGCTGATCCTCTACCCAAAAGCCATAGCTTGCATTGTTTCCATTACTTTCGTGTCCAGAAATGCTTACATTCGATGCCTTGGTTCGCCACTCTCTGAGTGCCGACGTTTATTCTCATCTCAATGCCTTTACCTAATACTGTAGCTGCTTGTTTTAGAAGTACAGGCCCGGAGAATTATCATCCTTCCTTCCAATGTGTCTAAATTTTTGACAGTTTGTCCCTGAGATCTCCAGTCAATCTCCTATTGCTTGCAGAATATGACCCCAAACCTGGTCCCACGACAAGCTTGTCAGCCCAGAGATCAGTCTTGATTTTCTTTGCTGCAATCCATCAATGTCAGGTTTGTGCTTTATTATGAAAGGAAATTAGAACTGCACTCATTACTCCACAATGTTGGCGATGAGGTCTCACCAAGACCCTGTACAGCTGCACGAAGCGACCCTTACTCCTGTACAGAAATCCCCTTGAATTTTTGGTCAACACCACATTTATCTTCCGAACTGCTTTCTGCTCATTCAATATTGCTTGCAATGACTGTTGAAAAATGAGAGCCAATACATTATGAATTCTACCATTATCCACTTGGTAGGGTCTATGCACATTGCGAAGCAGGCCAATGCCATTCCCAATATTGAAAGCTGACATTAGATCTGTTAAGAAATTGTCGGTGCTTTGTACCTTTAAACAAATTTAAAGACTGGCAACGTTTAGCAATGACGCGGGTATAGGAAAACGTAAAATGTAGCATATGTTGGAATAGCCACCAGTCGGTGAGTTGCTATGATCCAAAAAAAAAATCAAATTCAAATTACATTATACGCAAGGTACCAACGCGCAATCATGTTTGCTTTTATTATTTTGTCAATATTAAAAACAACGAAATAACCCGATGTTTCAGCTTAAAACTATCGCACATTTTGAACAGTTAGCCAGAGTGTCAAAGAGCAGCAAGTCTCCAACTAGCCCAGACTCCCAGCAGAACTGCTCTCAATAAAGCAATCTTTATCTGTCAAAGACCTTTTGATGCAGAATCCCTAAGAAGCAGAAAAGAAGACAAACAGGTCTCCCGAGGAAATTCGGCAAAACTCCTAGTTTCGACACGATACTTTTCATGTAAATTGTAATAGGGATTTTTTTATCGGACAAGTAATGTGGAGTCGAGGTAGAAGACAGGCTTAACAGAAAGGAGTTATAAATAGTTATTAGTTAAAATTCTGCATTAGACTTGAACATAAAGTTGTTAATTTTTACTTTAAGTAGTGACGTTTGGGATACTTCTTTGCCTGTCGGATTTTAACAGATGATATCACTGGATGAATCTTATCTGTGTTGCTAGTTTAATTTAGCAAAGGGGTTTACCCTGTGCTGTAACAGTTTAGGGGGTCGTAGACAGATTTGGAACAGTTTGGGTCATGGATTCGTGAGTTGAACACGTTTAAAAAATCCAGTCAGCGATTTGGATAGATTTGAAAAGATTTGGGGTCCGAAAAAGCCCAGGAGATTGAAACATTAACATTTCAGTGTCTTGATCATTAAATAAAACAATTGATACAATTGATCTAATTTCAGTGATTAAATGTAGTTAATTAAATGTGAAGTGAGAGGAATGGCTCTTAAAATTGCGAACGAGCTTCTGCGATATTAAGATGATTATCAACTTTGCCAAGTAAGTGTACAACGAAAGAAAAAGGCCTTCCTTTTAACATTATTTGAAGAAGTTTGATTTGCGTTAACTAATGACAAATCTAAAGCTGACATTGTAAGGGAATTCCTCAAACATTTACGTGAGTCAGAGGAACAGATCAGTGCAGTAGATGTAGAGAAAAGATAAATAGCAACTGACGAAAATGGAGGTCGAAGATAAACAAAAGGAGAGACAAAGAGAAGGAGAGAGAGAAGAAAGAGGAAGAGGGAGAGAGAAGAAACAGGAAGAAGAGAGAGGAAAAAGAGAGAAAAAGTTTTCTTAACTGAGCAAAGAGAGAGAGACGAAAGGGAGACACAGAGGGAGAGACAGGATTTGACTTTGAAAAGTTGCGACTCAGTCAGCAAAGACAAGTTAATAGGATGGAGATTAAAAGACAAGGTATTGATAGTTTAATATATGTCAAACCTTTACCATGATGTAATGAGAAATATGTTGAAGCCTTCTTTATTTCAATGTAAAAATTGGCTAGGCAGATTTCTGGTTCTGGGAATATTGGGTATTCCAGAATAAAGTTTTCGGCAGAGTCCGTCAGGCATTTGCCGCGTTGTCAGCTGAGGGGTCTAGACATTATGAAGAGGTAAAACAGGCTATTTTAAGTGCTTATGCATTGGTATCTGTGGAGGCCGTTCTCTGGGCTATGGCTTCCCTCCTGGTTAAGAAACCCTGTTGTTGAAGGACCTCCCCCCCAACAGATCAATAGTATTTGGTATGTAGCCTTGGGTGGCTGTCTCGCACATAGCTTAGTTCCTCTCCCACTGTGATACTTTGAAGGTCTATGCAGCTTAATTGCTCAAAGACGCCTCCTCTTGTCAATTAGCTTCTCTCTCTCAACGTCACATTAAGGAAAACTGTCCAGCATTTGTCACGGACCTTCTGGGAATAGCATGTTAGATGATAACGTTCAATGCTGTTTACTTGCAGAAGGTGTAGCATCTTTTCGGGATGACCTTGACAGCTGACCCTTGATTCGGTACCTCCTTGGACCATCCTGACACTTTATAGTTAATGGTCAATCTGTGTCGCAGTCTTGTCTTCTTTTCTATATAATCTTGTAACTTTGTGCTGTACTTCAGAATCCAACCGAGTAACTTTCAAGGCCGAGGATATCTCCATGACGAGACTTGTAATAAACGGGCTAATGCTCAAGTTCTGCCTTTCAAGATTTTCTTGAATAATTGGTATAGCTGGCATGGTCCCCTTCATTACGGGGTCTTGTGCAGAAATGAATCAGTGTTTTCAACAGTTTAAATTTGCATAAATGTAAATGGTAGTGATGGATGGGGCGAATTAAAATTGCAGATATCGGTTAAGTACATTATCCAAACCTGTGCTGAACACTACTAACTTTTGGTGACCTTGAGAATTAGCTATAGCGCCACAGTTTGTCTTTGTTTGTGTCCTCTTTGTTTGCCTAAAGGTAACGTTTCTGCGCATACAACTAGGCAAGTGACGATTGGATCAAACCATTCTACATGTAAGATCAAAACAGCGGTGACGGGGTCAAGGCAATCTTGTTCTGCTGTGCAGGCCGAACTCCGTGCTTTTGTCCCCACGGGAGCAACGCTGAAACACCATGGTAGACAACTAAATGCAACACCGAAGTTAGGCGATTTCATTCGAGAATGTGAAAATTACTGATGCTGGAGATTAGAGTCGAGAGTGTGGTAATGGAAAAGCAGAGCATGTCTGGCAGCATCCGATGAGCTGCGGTGTCGCCACTTTGGGCAAATTCTTTTCCCTTGTTGAATTTGTGAATGTGGCTAACAGCAATCATCCCGTATATTTGCAATCAAAACCAGCATTTAGCGAACACTTTCAAAAACTTCCCACGGGACTGGCACCGTGTTCCCCTAAATATCCCCGAATTATCGTCCCAAACTGAATTGTTGCTGTTGTCACTTCCCAAAAGTCTAGGAAAGCTGGCCAGAGACAGAATGCTGTTTAAAAAGCTGTTACAGTCCTCGCTACTTATCCACATTTTCTGAGTGCAAGTTCTCAACAGGGCTCTAGTGTCTGGACTGCAAGTGTTGGTAAAAGAATCTCACGATTCACAGAGATTGGTGAGAAAGAACTTGCTTGCCCAGAATTATGACCGGTGAAACCCCATTTAACAATCATTGGACCTACTTTGAGGTGTGTGACACGCTTCAATACGCCCTGGTAAGCTCTTGTGCCTAACAAGTTTCATTGGCTTGTACAAATATGCATTATGTATAGTTGCTTGCCTCAGAATGTCCAGACTTCCCTGTGTTGATCAACTGGGACACAGAGGGCGACTATTACATTCTACATTGTATTTTCCTCTTCGTAATCGACTACTGTAGAAGCATGCACACCAAGGCTTGAAAACATTGTTAGAATTGGAACTCCCTATTTTTGATTGTTCTGGAATGTGAATGTTTCATGACACTTAGAATCATCAGAATCTAAAAAAAATACTGAAATAGAAAAATGGTTGCCAGGAAGAGAGAGAGACCCTCTCAGCCCCGAGACTCTAAAGCTAGCAGAACAATGACCTTTTTGTGGTCTTTTATTGATGCACATTTGCTTGTTGTTGTTTAAATATTTCTGTTTTGTTTCCTGGCGCTCGAGATCCAGGAGTGTTGTTCTCGTAGACTATGGTGGCAAGACTATCAATTGTTAACTCGACATTTTTTTATTTTCATGAAATTCAAAATGGCGGGATGCAACATTACAATCTTTAAACAAAAAATTCTCATCAGATTTTACAATATTTGACACAAGTGTAAACCAGCTCGCAACTCTCACATAACCTCTGCTTCAGACAAAGATCGATTTCACCCCTGTTATCACCGGGTGTTGGACTAATTGAAGGATTGAGTGAAGTCAGTTAAAGTTGTACCTCTGTAACCATTGGATTCGTGTGCAGAATGATTCTATACCGGTTTGGAAATAGGGATCTGTTTATTACTTTAAAAAAAACTATCTGATCGAAACATTGAGGGCAATCATCTCAGACTTAAACGTTTGTTCATTCAGTCGAGGAATTGCAGTGAACATCACAAAAATAATATTAGAAAATTGTAAAACTGGAAGTTTAAAGATGGATGTAAATATCCCAAACCAGCGGTAGAGTTTTCAGAAATCTGGGATTCACATTGAGAGTCTGCAACCGGTTATTATAATGGATTTCAGGATTATTAAAAGTGCGCATTTTATATTATGCAATTGGGTCTGGAATGATTGCATTTCACTTTCATATTGAAGTCTCGAGGCAAAACTATTTCTAAATAGGAACAAAACTTGTGATTTAATAAGCTGCGTGTGATATGCATCGAATACAACAATCCTGATACAATTTCATGACTGCAACTCGATGCACACTTGAATCATTTAGTGACTTTAAAATCTGTTTGTTCTTATTAATTAATAGGGAAATGTCTCAGTCACGTGTTCAGTTTCCATCTTGCGTTAACAAGATTGGCAAGATTGAATGGTTTATGCACTATCATGCATTTTCAGTCATCTGTGTTATTGCCTCATAATTAGTTGAAAGCATGGCAACATTGACTAATGTTTACCTCAACCATCCCATACGATCAATTGAGCACTGCACATCCAATTGGCAATGGAAGTAAGTGATGAAATAGAAAGTGTATCTTATGGTATTGAAGCAAAAGCGCTGTAAAAGAATCTAAGTACTAATCGGGATCCTGAGCTTATGCCTGACATACTGACACTATTTAAGGATGGGGATGACACTGATATGGATGGGGTAAAGGAATGTTATTCAAGGAGAGCCAGTGAGACCCTAATATCTCCTGATAGTCTCCAGCACACAACAGACAATAGACAATAGGCAATATGGGCAGGAGTGGGCTATTCGGCCCTACGAGCCAGCACCACCATTCATGATGATTGTCGTGGAAATTAAATCGACTTGACTCAATTATTAGCAAGAGCAAAGAAAGGAGCTTTATTTTAAATTCTGCAGAATTGAATCCATTACACTAAACCAGATGCCTCAATGTAAGTAGTACTGAGCTTTGTTTTGATGCTTTACTTATACTATTTCTTATCACGCTCTCAAAAGCAAAGACTGGTAGAATTCAAGTTGCTATTCTCTCATCCCCTGGTCTTAGACATATTAATTCTTCAGCTTTTTCTGTGTTCAACTGTTGCAAGTTCGTGTTGGATGTGGACAGAATTCAAACAGTGATAAACTGACTGCAGCCGTTAGAGAAGCAGAAAAGCATTCTCTTTCAAATTTCACAATAATTGGATAATTTTGCATTCCAATTTCCATCTTTTTGTCATTTTCTGACATCAAGGACAACTACAGCAACAACAAACAAAAATACGGAGCCAGAGTAGCTATGCATCAAATTGTGATAAGGAAATACCAGACCTTTCCTCAGACATCACCGAGTTTGTGGTGGTATCGTCCCTTGCTCTGGTGTGCCCTGTACATAGCCTACGTTCACACGTCACACTCGTCAACGCCATGGTAGGGTGAGGTCCACGCAATGCCTTAGCCCCTATGAATAGTCCTACCAGGGCGCTTGCTAAAAGTTTGAGCTGGGGCAGACCCATATTCCGATGAGGCTTCTAATCACTACTTGCACTTAATTGCTTCCGGTGCTGTCTGATGTCTGCTCAGGCCCTGCTACACACTTGCAATATCTGGCGTGTGTCCATGTGGTTCTTTCTGCGATCATAACTGTTGTCTGTTTTGCACGGATTACTTAAAATGGTCCAAGCCACCTCTTCACCTTCCAGTTTCTCCTCCTGAAGTCTTTCACCACTACCCACTCTCCAGGTGCTAGATCAAGCAGCTTCCCTCCTGTTGGTTGTTGCAGTGCTGCTTTCACTTGGTTCTGTGCCTTGTGGACTTGTCACCTCCACCTCAGCCTTCCCCTGTCAGTCACCCAGTGGATCATGCCCCAGAACCAACTGAGGCTGTCTGTGTTGGTACTGTCTCGCCCATCAGTCCATTGCTCCGCAAACAAAGCATTCACCAGATCTACCCCTGCCCGCGCCGCGAACTTCACCTCTACCTCTCTCTCTTCCTGCAGCCCCTCCCTCCAATGGCTGGGTGACTATCTGCATGATCTTTATGTGTTTGCTGTTCCATCTTTAGCTTCCGCTTATCCTTTTCTTGCGTAAGCAATTTTTCAGCATGTATCGCGTGTTGTTCTATCAAATTCAGCTTTCCCGTGTCCTAGGTAATACATGTCTCTTTTATATATTTTTGCTTTTTTGTCTTTCATTCCATTGATGAAGCTGTTACTCAGGTGTGCCTCATAAAGTATAGTTTCTGACGCAATTATGTTGTCAGGTGGTCTCAGTCCACTATGGGCATTATGGACTTCAGTGAGGTACGGAAGTTACTGGGACACGGTCTCACCTTCCCGTTGTTTACACATTGTAATTTTGGACATGTCCATTCGCACTGGGAATGCCTGCCTACAGGTGGTTGTCGGCGCTGCAACAAAAGCATTGAAGTCTCCGTTCTGCTCCGCTTGTGTGTCGGTTACCCTGCCATGAACGTTTGCATTCGGCTGGGTATACTTCATTTTCGTGACATTGGCACCTCCCTTTCGTCCCAGAAGACATCTCATCTCATGTGACGTCGGACGGAACTCAGTACAGAACTTTGTCACTTCTTCGGTGAACTTATTACCTCGAAACTCGTGTGAATCAGGCAACTTTCTTTGCTCTTGCCAATAATTGAGTCAGGTCGATTTAATTTCCACGACAATGATCATGGCTGATCATCCACAATCAGTATCCTGCTTTAGTCTTATCCACACGACCTTTGATTCCACAGCTCCGTTTCTGTGAAGATGAAGGGTTCAGTATTGGTAACGGTCTTCATAGCCGACGTCATAAAAGTAAGTGGCCTGAGTAATCCATAACCGGGGCTGTCTCCAAAAGCAGATTAATGTGAATGAAACAAGCCCCTGACTGGAAGGAGAACAAGTCCAATTGCTCAACATATTCGAAAGACAATACAGATTATAATGCCACTCCTCGGGCCCGTCTGTAGTTATGACGATATGAAGGCTTGATTCTCTGGCAATGACAAACAGGCGTACCACTCAATGCCATCATTAGAACGAATTTTACAACAACCTGCAAATATTCGTGATGAACTGAAATGCAATCTCAAACCTTTGGAGTCAGGACGTCAATACTGCAATATGTTGCCTGGTAAGGAATTTTTATCAGGCAATCAACTTTTCAATTTCCAAGCTGACTCACCTTCGTTTAACATAGAACATAGAACATAGAACAATACAGCACAGAACAGGCCCTTCGGCCCACGATGTTGTGCCGAACTTCGAACCTAGATTAAGCACCCATCCATGGACCTATCCAAATGCCGCTTAAAGGTCGCCAATGAATCTGACTCTACCACTCCCTCGGGCAGCGAATTCCATGCCCCCACCACTCTCTGGGTAAAGAACCCACCCCTGATATCTCACCTATACCTTCCACCCTTCACCTTAAATTTATGTCCCCTTGTAACACTCTGTTGTACCCGGGGGGAAAGTTTCTGACTGTCTACTCTATCTATTCCTCTGATCATCTTATAAACCTCTATCAAGTCACCCCTCATCCTTCGCCGTTCCAACGAGAAAAGGCCGAGAACTCTCAACCTATCCTCGTACGACCTACTCTCCATTCCAGGCAACATCCTGGTAAATCTTCTCTGCACCCTCTCCAAAGCTTCCACATCTTTCCTAAAGTGAGGCGACCAGAAATGCACACAGAACTCCAAATGTGGCCTAACCAAAGTCCTGTACAGCTGCAACATCACCTCACGACTCTTGAATTCAATCCCTCTGCTAATGAACGATAATACTCCATCGGCCTTCTTACAAGCTCTATCCACCTGAGTGGCAACCTTAAAGATCTATGTACATAGACCCCAAGATCCCTCTGTTCCTCCACCTGACCAAGAACCCTACCATTAAGCCTGTATTCCGCATTCTTATTTGTTCTTCCAAAATGGACAACCTCACACTTGGCAGGGTTGAACTCCATCTGCCAATCCTCAGCCCAGCTCTGCATCATATCTAAGTCCCTCTGCAGCCGACAACAGCCCTCCTCACTGTCCACAACTCCACCTATCTTTGTATCATCTGCAAATTTACTGACCCACCCTTCGACTCCCTCATCTAAGTCATTAATAAAAATTACAAACAGCAGAGGACCCAGAACTGATCCCTGCGGAACTCCACTTGTAACTAGACTCCATGCTGAATATTTACCATCTACCACCACTCTCTGACTTCGACCGGTTAGCCAGTTTTCTATCCAATTGGCCAAATTTCCCTCTATCCCATGCCTCCTGACTTTCCGCATAAGCCTACCATGGGAAACCTTATCAAATGCCTTACTAAAATCCATGTACACTACATCCACTGCTCTACCCTCATCCACATGCTTGGTCACCTCCTCGAAGAATTCAATAAGACTTGTAAGGCTAGACCTACCCTTCACAAATCCGTGCTGGCTGTCCCTAATCAAGCAGTGTCTTTCCAGATACTCGTAAATCCTATCCCTCAGTACCCTTTCCATTACTTTGCCTACCACAGAAGTAAGACTAACTGGCCTGTAATTCCCGGGGTTATCCCTATTCCCTTTTTTGAACAGGGGCACAACATTCGCTACTCTCCAGTCCCCTGGTACCACCCCAGTTGCCAGTGAAGACGAGAAGATCATTGCCAACGGTACTGCAAATTCCTCTCTTGCTTCCCACATAATCCTAGGATATATCCCGTCAGGCCCGGGGGACTTGTCTATCCTCAAGTTGTTCAAAATGTCCAACACATCTTCCTTCCTAACAGGTATCTCTTCTAGCTTATCAATCCGTTTAATGTGATGCTTTTGTGATGTATTCCTTCTGGTGTCACTGACATGTTCCAGACAAATGAGATGAACTAGTCTAACAATTCCATGCACAATTCCAGTAAGCAATGATTTTCTACTCGGATGTCCAGAATGAGACCAAACCACGATCGAGGTTGCAAGCAAAACCGAAGAGGTCCAACAACCTAGCGATCCCTATGGCCATTAGCCAACCCCGAAAAAGTTGATTGAAACCAACATACCAACCGGGGGCGCAAACTATCTCAGATGCTCACACAACAACCACTACTGAGCAGCCCATTCCCGAGGGGACACTGGAAAATTTAACAGGCAGACCCTTACTTTAACTAGAAATGTAGCTACTAAGGAGAGAAGTGTCTTTGCAGCTGCCTTGGAGGTAATGTTAGGTTTGACATGTTGCAATCTAGCAAAAGGATGACTCTCGTTGTGCTTTTGGTGTAGCCACGATTACGGAGCCTTGTAGGAACATAGAATATTTAATCCTCACAGAGAGAAGGTAAGGACGGAAATGCCTGATCTGGGTAAGGCACAGCAATCAGAGCGGTAAGACTCGGCTGAAGACCACAAGCCATGGACTCAAATAGGGTGCTCCCTCGGTACTCCAAACAAGATATGGATGCCCAAAGCGGTAAAAGTTGTGTTCCTTCGTTGCTTCTGCCTGTTCTAGGTGATTATGTGCAAAGTTGTACACACTTGGGCAAGGAGGGTTCCAAATCCACTCCCTTGCCTGGTGGTCCTTTTTACTTTTCTCTAACTTGTTTTTATAAAAATATCTCGAGTACATTGGTACAAATACCGTCTAATCATAGCAGTCGAACTGAGTCAATGAATCCTCCCAACGACTGACACAACACTGGTAGAAAAGTGGGAAGTATCTGCATACGTAAACTAATCGTCTTTAATGTTCATAGTCACAGGCACACTAAGTCTAAGAATGGGGACCGCCGAAAATCGGAGCCTATGTGGGAATGCCAGGATCTTGTTCGAATAATCACCCGCACAGCAGTCAAAATTCAAGGAAGACTCCATTTGGACGCAAAGACGTCGATGCAAGAGAGCACTGCCTCAGTGGGAACCCAGCTCCCGGTGGAACTTGTGGAGTTGCTTGGGCTCGTCGCTCAGATCTTGGGCCAGTGCCCTTCAACAAGTGCTCATTGTCCTTGTTGTCTGTGTTCTTCTTGCGATCGTTGTTAGTTTCATTAAGCAGTGTTGTGGGTGCTTTGTCTCACTTCTCGTCTCCATCTCATAATTAGCCCAGCTGCTCACGGTTACCCTTCACTGGAATAGGCCCTGAGCCCCAGATCCCAGCCCTAACAGCGCTGACACCTCAAATTCGTGGGACTACCTATCTGATTTAGAACCTCCACCTCTAGACAAGTCCCTTGGCTCTCGCTAGTTTTACGCTTTTGCTGAAGATCCTGACCTGCTTTTTAGATGGTGAAAAGAAAAAGGACGATTGTGGAAGCCATTTTCTTGGATGTTATTTCCGTCCTGTTTAAGAAACCATTTGGCTTAAGTGCCCCTCACGTCAGCAGAAGAAAATCCTTGGTATATGAGCTGTGCCTGTCTCAAAACCCCCTCACGTTGCTCTCATTATGATGCAATGCCAGTTTATAGTTTATCTGTTCAAGACGCCATTGTTTGCCTGCTCCTTGTTTCCTCACTCTGATGTATTGCTAGAACACATCGCTTAGTTGCTGAAGCATACTTAGCTCTGTCATTTCGTTTACGATATATTGCTAATATATGTTTCTGCTCTACTTAAGACTTGTGTCCTACATTTGTTGCAATTCCCTGCAACAAACATGACGTGATAAAGTTCACTCCAGTCCACTTGTGGAATGTGTCATATCAATTACGGCTGACTCTGAGAGATGTCATCTGACGCAGTACCAACCTGATATCATGTAATTAACCGTAAGCCTATGTCTGAGCTCATGCCTGGTTTTCAATGTAATCCTGCAACGTTCTGTTGTACTTCGGAGTTCTGCTGAGCCGTACTTTGGACAGTGCTCTCCCCATTTCGTAATAAACTCTTAATGCTCAAGGGCTGTCTCTGAAGATTTTGTTCAACAAGTACATAATTCAAATCACATTTTCTTGCAGTGCATACTGGCGAATCGATTTGATCAAACAGTGACGTGCCCTATCAAATGAAAAATGCCGAAGTTGTGACCACATTTTCCCTTTCTTGAAACCCTTAACATGTGTCTTCGAAGTGACAGGTGGCTTACGTTATCAACAGAGTGAAACTTCATTACATGTCTTGGAATTAAGATTAAAAAATTCCAAATTCCAATCTATAATTGAGAATTTCATTGGCTCACCAAAGGTTATACCTTTCTAATTTGTTTCAGTCAATGCGTTCAGTCCATCAGTGACCACTCTTCCGTGTCTTTGATAAATCGCACTATTTTGATGCTAAACTGTCCTCAGAGTCTTCTTCTTTGATTCTGCATCTGCTTAGCATGTACTTGTGTTGCGGCTGTCTATGTGTGGACATTTGCTACGATGATGACTAATGCTGCATTTGAATTTGCTGAATGTGTCGGTCACTGCATTTCTAAGTGGTTCTGTGTGTATGAGCTGAAAATATGTTGCTGGAAAAGCGCAGCAGGTCAGGCAGCATCCAAGGAGCAGGAGAATCGACGGTTCAGCCATAAGCCCTTCTTCAAAACTCTTTGTGTATGTTTTGTTGCATATTTATATCTGAATTTATTGATGGGTCACTGTTTGTACGTCTGCGCTATTGTAACCTTGCTTGTGAGAGTACGTATGTGTTTTATATTTGTAGATGTTGCATTCTTCGCATAAATTAGTGCTCAGTGTGTGACTGTGTGATATTCTCTCTGTATTTATATATGTCGATGAGTGTGCCAATTTTTGCATGGAGAAAAGGTTGATACATACGTCTGTCCTTATCTTCATTTCCACCTATTCATATCCATGTATGTTTGTTCACACACGCCTGTGTATATACTTTAAAGTACGCATTTATTAATTTGCCAATATGTGTGTTTCATTTTTTTCATTTTTTTTTCTGTGTGAGAGAACTTGTTTCTACCGATTTCATTGGTATCACAATCACGTTGGGTTGGCCAGGACTCCTTCCCTCTCTCTTTCTCTGCTTCTGCACGTGTATTTGTTTTTTCACGTGTGTCTTTACATCTGTGTCGATGTGCATAACGACATCCGCGTCCTTTTGGATGTTTTCATACTTATGTGACTTTTGTTCCGTGCATTTATGTATATCACTGTAAGATTGTGAGGCTTTGTACTGTTTGTAGTCAGTGCTGGATTGACTGTGTGATTGTCTGCTGGTGCCTGAGTATCTGCAGGTCACTATCGATGCTTATGTGTGGAATGAAAAGAATATGTGCATTTATCTGTACGCTAAGATGCACGAAAGCACGCATGCTAAACTGTCTGCATTTTAGCGCATTTTTCCTTGTGTTTGTGGGTTCCAATGAGAGAGAAGTAGACACCCGACATAAGTGACCCTTTCTCCCTCTGTATTCGCAACACCGTCAAATTACAACATTTTGCTATCCTCAAATGTATGGCAAAGTATCCGAACTGGACTTTAAAATCTCTAACCTCAGTCTCTGTAAATACTCAATTCAAGGCACTTGTGTCAACTGTAAGCAAGAAATACTTAGAAGTTTTTGTCAAAACAAACAGCAAATTAAGCTGCGCAAAGCTCAAAAACAATGTCAATGTAATGAACCAAAAAGGCTTTATTTTCAACATAATACGTGCAAGACTGCAGGATACACAATCACAGTAAAGGGATAAGTCAAATAAAGATAAACACGAATCAGACCCTATTACTTGGCAGATTTCCATGATGCGTCGTTCTGCAGGCATAGATAATTACTTCCAGATTGTTTTTATGATGGTATGTATTATAATTCACCTAAAAGATGGCATGACTCATATATCGTCATTTTCTATTCTCTGAAACTGTAAGAGCCTTCCGGGGGATATTAGGCAGGGAGCTTTCAAAGCTGCCTGCTGTAATGACAACAAAGAATTGATCTCCTTAAAAGCAGCAGTCCAAAATCCATTTAGCAGTCTGCTGACATACTGAGAGAACAATGATCGTCGCTATGAGATTCCTCCTACCATTCATCGTGTGCCATCTCCTTTAATATGAGGTTTTGTCCGGACTTTGCTCCAACCACTTCCTATGTAGGATCTTTCGATCAGGTAACAACCCGCGTTGAACCTCAAACATGAACTCCCGAATATACAAAAGCCTGTTTGTTATCACTTGTGTTTTCATTTTAACACTTGCACGTGGTTTAAAACTCAACTTTAGCTTATAGTTTAGAGTTATTAGCTGCAAACCAAAACCGATTTTGCAAAATCAGATTAACGAAAAAAAAAAATCGACTCGGTCTCCGTAAACATAGTTCATCACATGCTTCGTTCTGCACGGCTCTCCTTGCCTGTTAAAGGATCTATGTGCTTGTGTACGTGTTTTTGGGTGCTGCGAGTTTCCGTTTTCTGTCTACAAATTTTAGGGTGATTGTTTGTGTATGTTGATGTTTGGGTTTACATGGATCTTCATGTTGTTCTCTTTATACGTATGAATCTGCTCTGTCTCAGTGCGTGATGCATGGTGTGTAAGTTTGTGAATGAACCAGTGTCTCCGTATCTGCCACTGTCTGCCCCCATGGTGGACAAGCAGGATGAGGGATGAAAGACAGACAGCATTAGGAGGTGGACAATTTATCTTCTCGGGTGTAGCCCGCTTTCTGGACTGGCGGTCGGTGTAACGGGCGCTGGGTATAAACGGGGTGGGCGGACAGGGTGGCGAGGTGGGGATGGGTGAGCACAGGTAGATGGTACAGCCTGTTTGGTAGATGGGAGAAATGATCAATTTGATGGCGAGAAGAAAGGACCAATGAGACGAATGGAAGGGGAAAGGGAGAGGCTATGATGGGTGTTGGGTTATGGGAAAGGACGTTATTTGAAATTAAAGCACTCAGCTTTGAGAGCTCTGAGCTGCACGCTGCCTCAGTGGAAGATGAGGTGTTGTTCCACCAATTTACAATGCCATTTGCTGTGGCAATAGACCACGCCAAAGCTGGCCATGTTGGAAATGGAGTCGGAAGAAGAACTAAAAAGAGCGGAGACTGGCTGATCAGGTCGGCCCCTGCAGGTCTGGCTGAGACATTTGATGAAACTGTCCTTTGGTTAATATTTGGTCTGCCCGACCAAAAGAAGACCACATCGGGAGGACTTGATGAAGTAAATTAGTTTAGGTAAGAGGCAGGTGAACCTCTGTCTCACCTGGAAGGATTTTATGAGGCCCTGGATGAAGGTAATGGGCGTGATGTGCCTGTCTGTCCATGCCCTACTATTTGTGGTAGAGGATTGCGATGGTTCATACACACTTTCCTGGTAAAATATGAAAACTCGGAAACAATCTGGATGGTGGAAAAGTCATGCAATTGGACTGTACATGCGGGGCAAATGGTGGATGATAAATGAGAATCGAGGTTTACAAAGCAACTTAAAGCATCAGAGGAATTGTGCATTTATTGTGGAAAAACTCCTTCTTCCAAGGCAGAATGAATCTGATTAATTCGATAGACCAAACAACAGTGGACGCAGTGACAATTAGCAAATTTAAGGATGAGTTACACGGCTTTTTACTCGGTAACGGGTTGAAGTAATATCGAGAGAAGGCGGGAAAATAAGGTTGATGAGCATATCCGCCATCACAGAATGGATCCTTTCTGCTCCTATTGCTTATGAAGTTATGAACTTATGAGAGAAGAGATGAAAGAAGAGAAAAAATATCGAATGAAGGCATCTTCAAATGAACTTTTCTTTTCTATAAGGGAGAATAAACAAGGAAAACGCATACATATTAACATTTCCTCTCGTTGGAGACCAATCTCGCTAAGACTACCAAATTAAATGTTGGCAGTTAGAAATCCACGACTTTCATAACCATTTTGCTTTTACAATTGCCTCAAATTTGTGTACAGATCTGTTCTTTGGTTTCTCCCGAGTTGCTATCGAATTCTGTAATACATTCCGTGCAATGTGGTAGCTTTTTCTAGATTTTTTGGCATTTACCCACATGACATCATTTGTGGATATTTCTCAGATCCATCCCTTTGTTTTGCAGTCATAAATTCTCTGATTAGCTTGACATCACCTCATCAGTTATTTTATGACAAATTCTCACGGCCTTTATTCTAACTGAAAGTCTAAGCAAACAGTTCGAAATAATTGAGTCGAAATGTTGCAACTCGTATTTTAAAGGTAAGTGAAATATTCAAAGGCAGGTGGGGAGCATCTGAAAGCACTTCTGCAAAGTATCAAGCAGACAAAAGTTACTTACACAAATTAAAGTTGTGCAGACTATTCTGAATCGTAGATTAACGACAAAGTTAAGGCTATTCGGCCCAACAAGGCCACATTCCCCTTCCAAATAGAATCACGTTCACTCTCAACTCCATACCACATTCCTGTAGACCTGCATTTCAGTGACTATTGCACCTAACCTACAAACCCCTGAAACCTATCGGCAATTTAGCATGGCTAATTCAACTAGTTTGCAGCTATTTAGACTGTAGGAGGGAACTGGAACATCCATTCAATCTATTTAACTCTCTACCTGGTGAACGCATTGTGCAACTGCAAATTGCAAATTCAAAACTGGCTATTGAGGAGCCCAACATCATTAGCGAATATCGACATTCCGGATGTAAACAGGGATAAATCTTGAAAGACTTTATTAAGGGATCACATAGAATACTGAAAGCCGAGATTTCTCACCAGCTATCCTGAAAATGTTGATCCCATGTGCCAGAAGTAGCAAGCCCATCCAGAGCCTCACGAATTTGACGTAGATTTCCCAAAGTATTTCATGGAAGGTCAGTTAACTGGGATTTTGAATTGAGAACGCACATACTGCCAAATTCGCCCCCTGCAAAAACCACCTAGCACAAAACCTAGCACATATTCGGTATTGATAACCGCATTTTCTTTCATTCTGGCCAGTTTATCAAACGGGAAATGGTTATTCTTTGTGTTGCGTATTTCCTGCTGCCAGACCTGCCTTCCATGTATAGTTAAGTTGCAAGCAAAGAATAATGGTAGAGGCCTGTCCTGAGAGCCTGCTCCGCCACTCAATATGATTGTGGCTGGTTAAACTACAAGTGACATATTCAAAGCATATAAGATCTAATTTAATGGGTGGAGCCGGACATAATTTTCCCTCTTGTGTGACCAATGGGATCGATCAAGGTTTTTATTTAAAATGGGGCATCCATTTAAGACAGAAATGAGAAATGTTCCAGTTGTTCTGTTATACTTCGATGAGTTTTCGGGGTCTCCCTTTCTCAAAATTCAGCGAAGGCAGGCAATAGAAATCTTTTGTTGAATGATCACTGAATATTGAGTGGATGAAAGACTATCTTTGAATTTGGAGCTGAGGTTAAAATCAGATTGGGGATCACATTGGATCGTTTGAGCAGGCTGGAAGGGTCGAGGGGCCTGCACTTGTTGTTCGCCGTTTGTTAAAAGGCCCATCCATGTTTAAATGTAGCATACGATGGTGGAAAGTGCAATATAAAGCATATTCGTTCCCAGTATAAATGAAGCACGTTTCTATTCAAAAGCAGAACTCACTGCTAATTGTTTGCTTTGGTTATGTCTGAAGTGTGAAGGCCAATCCGATTGTAGTAATGCTGTGATTATCATGGCAATGCGATGCCTGGGTGTTTGGGCCTCATGACCATGCTCAGTTTCCTTCAGGTCCTGAAGCGACCACAGCCACGCAGTGTCCCTCCTCCTGGACTAATTCCACATTCCTCTGGGCTTGCTTATTGACCATTTCCTGAAGCTTTAGTGCACAATGGAAAACAAAATGTGTACACTGAGATTGGGAGACGAAGCAGAGTCAAATGGATTGTCAAGCGGAGACAGGAGCAGGGAGGGGAATGGCGCAGATTGAGAAACACACAAAGTGGGCTGGAATCAGAGACAGGGACATGGAAGGGAGAAGAAAAGAGAGGCAATGGCATCATTTCGGTATCACAAGTGAAATGGGAGAGACGTGCTTGAGAAACATGGGGGGGGGGCAGAGTGATGTATAATAGGACAGAAACAGAAGACAAAATTTGATGGAGAAATCAAAACATGAAAGGCAGCGAAGAAGCAGAAATCTCGATTTTTTTGTCCGTGTGACGCAAATAGAAAACATGAGAGGTTTATCATTGCTCAGCTCCTCCCCAAAACAGTTATTATATGCAGTTGCTGGGGCGAGGGTGATGGTCGAACTCGTGGCGTGGCATTGGATGTGGGTAGTTTGCGTCTGCCCTCTTTGTATATTGGAATCTCTTACCGTCTTTAGCGTGATTTTCTTCGCCTCTTTGTTGTCAATCTCTGCGTCCGAAGTGATCATCACATGAACCCATTGATGCGAAGTGTCTAAATTTAATATTTACGACATCAAACAAATTACACACACATATAGTTCTGGACAGGATATAGAATTGATATTTAAAATGTCCCTATCAGATTGGATTCACTTTTGTCCTGGTAGTAATTGTTTGTTCTATCTGCACATCTGTATATTTTTATTCTGCCTTCAGTTCACGATTCTTACCTCCTCTCTCTCATCTCTCTATTAGCATGCTTCACTCTATGCTTCTAATGGTCTGCTGCTCATTGATTCCATTTCACAAGCAATTTATTGCCATCCTGACTCAATTCCAGACTTTCAGTTTCACCCTCGCCTCGTGATCAGAGTGATCAATAAATGACACATTGAGTTAAGGAGACACAGGTGGAAGGAAACAGATGTAGATAGGAAGACCCAAATGCAGAGGATTTCAAAAGGAAGGACTGAAGGTGGTGTTTGACATTAAACACGAAGCTTCATGAACCAGTTGGAAGGTTCTACAATAACCGGTCCACCCTGCAGTGTATGCCCCACTTAATATTCTTGATCGTCAATGGTGACAAAAGAACTGTATACATAGCATTGAGGTTCCAGGAGTCATCACACGAATACAGATAATACAAGTGAGTCAATGATTTCCAGGACGCAACCTCAATCGCTAGACCCTGGTAAGTTTGGTGGATGTTCAAGAAACCAATTAAGGAGCAAATAATCGACATGAGAAAACAAATGTGAACAACTTTCTGGTTAATCCAAAGATATTCGGCAATTATATCAAGATGAAGTGCATAACCAGGGAACGATCAGTCCCAAACAAACGATCAGTTTGTGTCTAGTGGGCTAACACTGGAAGAATATTAAATGAGACACAATATTTGAGCAGCTAAATCCGCATTGCATTGTTCCCTGCAAATCATGGCTCAGAAGGCTTGCTAATTGTTTTGAAGAGGTGTCCAAGTGTTTGGCAGAATATCAATTACTCAGTATTTCGGAAATAAATTTGACATAAATCCAAGCCAAAACGCATGAAGTTAAAATTGCAATGGACGCAGCGGAATTTGACAATTCTGAATTAAATAAAAATGCCCAGAGACAGAGCAGTTGGTTATGCTAAAGGCCAGTGTGTGGGACCGGCATCAGTGGGTACCACTGTTACCATTGTTGGGTCACTTAATCGTTGAGGTGTTCACAAACAACTTTGATCTGCAGATACGAATTTCGGAGTGTAGTCACACGGGCATGCTAAATAAGCTTGCAGGTTATACAAAAATTAGCCAAGTAGGTGACATTAAATATATTTAAGTACATATTAGATGAATGGATTTTGTCAGGTGGCATTTTTAACCTGATACATGTGACGAAGAAACAACCAAGGCTTGCTTTCAGAGAGGAGAAAAGTCATGTTCGTGCCCTTGTTCACAGATACATGAATCTGGCAGGAGAATTCAACTGGGTAGTTGACAAGGCGCATTGGATTCTTGTCATTTTGAGGCGTCCCATTGTGAAAACCACATGGTGGTCAATTTGGATCTGCAGGAAGTTTTGCTCAGTTCATTGCGGAACTACTGTGTGCAGTTTTGGTAATCACACTGTCGGAAGGTGTGGTTGTACTGGAAAGGGTCAAAAGAATATTTGGTTTGATGAAGCTATGAAGAGGTTAATGATATCGTTTTTTGATTTGAGTGTGAAAGTTTGAATGGGGATCCCAGACTGGTAGACAAGATAAGCACATGCATGAACAGGGTGAAATGAAAGACGCTGTTTCTCTTCGTACAAATATCCATATCAAGGGAAAAATGTTGAAGTGAAAGGCAGAAAGCTTACAGGAAGTTGAAAAAATATCGTTTTCGCGAGAAGTGTTTGGGTTTTGATTGCACTGTCAGCGATGACAGTACTGGTGGGAAGCGTCACAAAACTTTGAAAGTACTTGGATGAGCATTCAAAGTAACATACGATTAAAGACTACCAGCCGAGTGCAGCAAAGTTGGACTTGCGAAGTTGGTATTATTGCCACTGTCAGTATAAACTTAATCGGTCAATCAGGCTCTCCAGTAATTCATCATTCTCGTGTTAACTACTGTGAACCATTACATTCTATGCACCTCAGTTAATACATTCCAAACTCCTCGGTCATTACATCTAACTCCACTTAGCCACTGCATCCCACTTCCCTCAGTCGCTTCACAATACCCTGACTCACTACTTCTCAGTTAGGTCAGCTATCCAAGCTATCAGTCAGGTAAAGTTACTGACACTGACTTTATCCCAAGTACATTCTTGATCAGGTGAGTAGACCGAAACTGCGTACAATATTCAATCGTGTTCTTATTTAAGGCATGTACAATTATCACAAGACATGCCAGATCCTATATTCAAAACGATTTGCTTTGAAAAGCGACATTTCATTTACTTCTTGACTTACCTGCATGATTTCCTTTTGCAGCTGGGACAGTCAAATCTTTTTGCACATTACACTGTCTCATTTTGTAGCCATTTTGATTTTAAACTGTCTTCTCCTTTTTGCTGCTACAATTGACTTCATCCTGCTTTGTTTTCCACACTCACTCAACTTGTCAAAACGACACTGATGTTACCTGCATTTTCTCGCAAGTCATCACGCCACACAGCTTGGTGTTCATATACTTTCCCTGATTTGTTCCATAACCTAGAAATCCCTCACCTTCCTCAGCATCAGTCTGAAGGTTATAAAATTCCGTAGGGTTGGATGGAAGTGTAAACGAATTCAAAGTAGACGTTTCCGACCCTGAAGAGTCAGGCGAGGCAATGTCAATCGAAAATGTCGTCGATAGATCCTTGTATCTTTGAGTTGGTACTCTTTCTGCAATAGGAAGAAAGGATTGTGGCATATGAGCTAACAGGTGATGCATCGTGTACAGTCTTGAAAGGTTACATAACCATTAGATAATGCATCTACTTCGCAAAAGAAACACTCCATACTTGTACTGCGTGCCACAATAAAATACTCTTAGTGGGGTCGGACGATAGAATCAAAGCAGTGCCAAACCCGAAGTCATCACAAGAGCACAGGTGTCATAAAATTGACAAGAAATTGCCAGAGCCACGTCAATACCGACACAGAGAAATGTTTGGACGAGAAAGAAGAGAATTAATCGGGCTAAACAAGTGCATAAGATAACTCTGGCAGGTAACATTAAGGGGAGTATACACAGATTTTGTGAATATATCAAAAGGAAGTGAATTCTGGGAAAGGAGTTGGTCCTATTGTGGACGGAGGCGGCAATTGTTGCTTTAACTGAAGCACATTGGCAAAACGCTGAAACATTACTTTACAGATTTTTTTTCACGAAGAGGACAATACAATCACAAAATGTCGGAACTGACGTTAAGAGGCGAGGAGGTATGGGAGGACCTTTTAAGAATTTAACAGTGGAGAAATATTCAGTTTTTAGCAATTAGTCTCCAGGGTTGATTAGGAAGGTAATTCGAATTGCCTGAGCCAAGTTTTCCAGTTGAGCTCATGTCGTAGAGAGGATGAAAGAAGATTCGAAAACGACTAACGCCAAAACCTCCATTCGACAATAATCTCGTAAACAAATAATAGGGAGCTATTGATCAGTAACCTTCATGTAATTATTAGGAAGGCTTTTGAAGAAAGAACAAGTGAAGCATAAAATGAGTTTTCATTTGGCGAAGCAAACATTGAAAGGGTATTCACTGCCTCTTTGCCAAAGGGAGATGTTCTTAAAAAGCCTACTGGAATATTTCTGCGAGGTAACAAAATGTTTGACACTTTATATCATTTATAGTAATTTCTACAATAACTTTCACAAGATCCAACATGGGAAACTTAGGTAAAAATGTAAAAACCCGGCAAATTTCACAAGTAGGTTCCACGATTTTCAGAATGATGGGAGAAAGGTGATCTGTTGTTGAATTGACAGCAGTGTGTAACACAGTGATCATTGCTGGTTCGCTTAGTTTTCATATTCTTAAGTAAAATAGATGTGTAGCTTCAAATTGGAGTGTATGAGCACTGAGGACCTTTATTAAATTATGATGATACAAAGATTGACCAATTAAGTACATTGACGAACAACTTATTCGGTGACAGGTGGATACACCTATTTTGCCAGGTAGACGGTTGTGTGCCAGGTGAAATGTAAAACTGACATATGTATGATGGTACAATTTACAAGAAGGAAGAATACACGTCACAACTTAATGAATGATTAGACATTCGGAAACAAAGAAGAACAGAAGTGTCTTGCAGTATGTGGACACAGATTCCTGAATGTGTCAAGACAGGTTGACGAGATAATAAAAGAAGCACATTGGTTAATTCCATTTCCCAGGTTCTCTTTTCGCTCATAAATGCCGGGAGATAAGATTTCAGATGCAAATGACTGTGTTTCAGTTACTGTTGGAGTACTGTGAGCAGGCTGCACGATAGAAAGATTTAATTGCTCTGGAGTCAGTGCACAGAATATTTTCCACAAAGGTGCCTTGAATAAAGCTATATACAGAGATTGGATACGCTCGAGTTGTTCCCTTTGGAGAGGAAGATGCTGAATGTGGTCGTGACAGCGTGGTTGAGATAAGGGAGTGCATCGACAGGCTGAAAAAAATACAACCTCTTACCCTTCATAAAACTAATGTAACAAATGATGCAAATGTCAAGTGTAAGGTAAAAGGCTGAGGAGATTTTTGGAGTTGAAGCATATGGACAAAAGCAATATTGGGGATTGGAATACATTGGCTGGGAGTTTTTCTGGTCATCAACATCTCAACTGGTAAAATGTAGTGAACCAGCATTTGAAGTGTCATAATAGTCAAGACTACAGGTTTATTTGGAGGGATGGAGGATCATGAAGGTGGTGATGTGTCATTATTCAACTTACCTCTGCGGTTGGACTGGAATCTCTAACTCTGTGTGTTTTCTCTCCTGCATCGTTGAATTCAACTCACTCTTTCACTTCATCCCGATCACCTCAGTCATTAAATTATACACGAAATCCCATTTTTGTCAAATGTGATTTCTCTGTTCCCAGTTCACGATTTCGACTCAGTTAAGACACTGAGTCCCACTTCCAGCAGTCATGAGGTCGTACCCGCTCAGTCACGACATCCTGCTATCTGATTTACTGAATTCCATTCACCTTAATCACGGTCTTCTAACCTTGTCTGTCAACACATCAAATTCCCCTCCAAAACTCCACCTCACTTCCATAAGTCACTCACTTCATCACTCCTCCCATGCCAGTCACAACATCCCAACATCTTCAGACACTGTGTTATATTCCCATCAGTAACAAATTCCCAGTCCAATCAGGCACAGTATTCTGTTACCGTCACTAAAAGCATTACACTCCATTCGGGGACCATATTCTATTCCTTTCATTGACAATATCCCACTCCCGTCACGCACTTTATTCTACTCCAGTCTTTAACAACATCAAATTGACTGGAGCATTTTCCGCTCGATCATCACACACTCTTTCACACTTGGATGAGTTACAACATCCTACTCCGATCAGTCGGCCAATTCATTTTTCCTCACTTCAGCATCCGCCAAATTCTAAACTATCTCAGATGTTCATCTGAACTGCTCAGAATGACACTTGGACTTTGCAATTTTTGGGACTTTTTGTATATCAGGTTGAAGTTCAGGTTGTCAGTTTGCACCCTGCGCTGGTAGGTTTGTTACCAGCTGGTTCATTACCACACGACTTAACATAATCAGAGAGCCTCTGTTGATGCGTTGTCTTGTCTCCTGCTTTTTCTTTATGTGTCTTGGTCTGTTAAAGTGGGTGATATCATTTCCGGTTCTTTCCGAAGTGATTAGTAAATAGGATTACTACAGATATGTTTATTGATGGAGTTTCGGTTTGAATGCCAGGGATCACAGAATTCCCGTGCGTGTCTACATTTGTCTGTCCGAGGATGGATGTGATATTGATGTGGTGTATTTCTTTATCAGTGTGTTAAGATACTAGTGATAGATGATCATGTCTTTTAATGGTTGTTGTGTATCCAGGACGTTACATTTCTTCCTGGCTGTAGGGTGTACTGTTTGATGCAAACCTTGTAGGGTATCTTGTATATGACATTCGAATTAGGGGTTGGTCGTCAAGTGTCCTTTAGGTTCATCAGCAGCAGTTTCATTCCATTGGAAGATTTGTGGGCTACCAACACTGAATCGGACAAACAAGTACGAAAATAGCCATCAGGATAAACGAACACCAGCTCGGTGTCAACATTCATGACCAGCTATCACAACGTTACTTACACACAGACGAAGAAGGACACCACTTTGATTGTGACAGCACATCTATTTTCGTACAGACGAAACAAAGACAGGCATAGGAATTCCTAAAGGCCTGGCATTCAAACAGGAACTCCACCAATATACACATCGATTTCAACCCCATTTACCAAACTCTGAGGAAAAAGAAACAATATTTATGTCACCCACCCTAAGACCAAGAAAATAAACGGAAATTGGGACAGGACACCATAGGTTGAACAGAGGCTCACATTTGACGAAACGTCTGAGAAAAAAAAATGAGACAGAGAACATCGATCAATGGCGTGCAGAACAGACCATTCGACCCTCGATGTTGCGCCAAACTATGAACTCGTCTAAGCCTATCCCGACATCACCCCATTATCATCCATGTGCTTATAGTTATGTTCGAAACTCACTAATGTTGGTGAGTTAACTCCATTGGCAGGCAGGGCATTCCATGCCCTTAATACTCTGTGAGTGAATAAATTGCCTCAGACTTCTGTCTTAAATTTTTCAGGCACCATCACCAGAATAAAAGACTTTCATGTCAACCCATTCTAATCCTCTGATCTTCTTGTCTGTCTGTATCAAATCCCCTCTTGGCCTTTTCCTTTAATGAGAATACAATTAAAGTCTCTCAGACTTTCCTCATAAGACCTTCCCTCTAGACTACGCAACATCCTGGTAAATCTCCTCTGCATCTTTTCCAATGTTTCCACATCCTTCCTGTAATGGGGCGACCAGAACTCTACACAATATTCCAAGTGCGGCCACACTTGCGTTTTGCATAATTGCAACTTGACATTACGGCTCCGGAACTCAATCCCTCGACCAATGAAACCTATCATAATGCATGCCCTCTTAACAGCACAACCAGGTTGGCAATTTTCAGTGAACTATGTACATGGACTCCAAGATACATCTGCACATTCACACAGCCAAGAATCTTTCCATTGACCCAGTATTCGGTCTTCCTTTTATTCTTCTCAAAGAGAATCGCCTCACATTTATCAACTTTGTGCTCCATTAGTCACGTCTTAGCCCAATTCTGCAGTTCATGTAAGTCATCCTGAAACCTGCAACATTATTCAAAACTATCCATTACTCCAACGACTTTAAAGTCATCTGCAAATTTACTAACACATTCACCTCCCCCTGCATCCAAGTCTATTATAAAAACTACAAACAGCAGTGCTCCTAAAACAGATTCGTGTGGCACACCACTAGGACGCTGACACCAGTCTGAATATTTTCCATCAACCACCAATTGCTGCTTTCTTGCAGAAAGCCAATTTCCAATCCAAACTGCTAATTCAATCTCGATTCCATACTCTGCATAGAACATAGAACATAGAACAATACAGCGCAGTACAGGCCCTTCGGCCCTCGATGTTGCGCCGATCAAAGCCCACCTAACCTACACTAACCCACTATCCTCCATATACCTATCCAATGCCCGCTTAAATACCCATAAAGAGGGAGAGTCCACTACTGCTACTGGCAGGGCATTCCATGATCTTACGACTCGCTGAGTGAAGAACCTACCCCTAACATCAGTCCTATATCTACCCCCCCTTAATTTAAAGCTATGCCCCCTGGTAATAGCTGACTCCATACGTGGAAAAAGGTTCTCACTGTCAACCCTATCTAACCCCCTAATCATCTTGTACACCTCTATCAAATCACCCCTAAACCTTCTTTTCTCCAATGAAAACAACCCCAAGTGCCTCAGCCTTTCCTCATAGGATCTTCCTACCATACCAGGCAACATCCTGGTAAACCTCCTCTGCACCCGTTCCAGTGCCTCCACATCCTTCCTATAGTATGGCGACCAAAACTGCACACAATATTCCAGAAGCGGCCGCACCAGAGTCTTATACAACTGCAGCATGACCTCAGGACTCCGGAACTCAATTCCTCTACCAATAAAAGCCAGTACGCCATATGCCTTCTTCACTGCACTATTTACCTGGGTGGCAACTTTCAGAGATCTGTGTACATGGACACCAAGATCCCTCTGCTCTTCCACACTACCAAGTAGTCTACCATTAGCCCAGTAATCCATCTTTTTATTACTCTTACCAAAGTGAATCACTTCACACTTAGCTACATTGAACTCCATTTGCCACCTTTCTGCCCAGCTCTGCAGCTTCTCTATATCCCGCTGTAACCTGCCATATCCTTCCTCACTGTCTACAACTCCTCCGACTTTCGTATCATCCGCAAACTTGCTCACCCAACCTTCTAACCCTTCCTCCAGGTCATTTATAAAAATGACAAACAGCAATGGTCCCAAAACAGATCCTTGCGGAACACCACTAGTGACGGCACTCCAAGATGAATCTTTGCCATCAACTACTACCCTCTGTCTTCTTCCAGAGAGCCAATTCCTAATCCAAACCTCCAACTCACCCTCAATGCCATATCTCTGTATTTTCTGCAGTAGCCTACCATGGGGGACCTTATCAAACGCCTTACTAAAATCCATATATACTACATCTACCGCTTTCCCCTCATCTACCTCCTTCGTCACCTTCTCAAAGAATTCAATAAGGTTTGTGAGGCACGACCTGCCCTTCACAAAACCATGCTGACTATCCTTGATCACATCATTCTTATCCAGATGTGCATAAATCCTATCCCTTATAATTCTCTCTAAGACTTTGCCCACAACAGAAGTGAGACTCACTGGCCTATAGTTACTAGGATTATCCCTACTCCCCTTCTTGAACAAGGGAACCACGTATGCTAGCCTCCAGTCCTCTGGCACTACTCCTGTAGACAAAGAGGACACAAAAATCAAGGCCAATGGCTCTGCAATCTCCTCCCTTGCTTCCCAGAGAATCCTAGGATAAATGCAATCAGGCCCAGGGGACTTATCTATTTTCACCCTTGCCAGAATTTCCAACACCTCTTCTCTACATATCTCAAAGCCATCCATTCTACTTATTCGTGCCTCAGTATTCATATCGACAACAATGTCCTGTTCCTGAGTGAATACTGACGAAAGGTATTCATTCAGCGCCTCCCCAATCTCTTCAGCCTCCACACGCAACTTCCCATTACTATCCTTGATTGGACCTATTCCTTCCCTAGTCATTCTTTTATTCCTAACATACCTATAGAAAGCCTTAGGGTTTTCCCTAATCCTACCAACTAAGGACCTTTCATGTCCCCTCCTTGCTGCTCTTAGCTCTCTCTTCAGGTCCTTCCGGGCTACCTTATAACTCTCAATCGCCCCTATTGAACCTTCACGCCTCATCTTTACAAAGGCCGCCCTCTTCCATTTAACAAGGGATTCCAACTCCTTATTAAACCACGGCTCCTTCACACGACCCTTTCCTCCCTGCCTGATAGGTACGTACTTATCAAGGACACTCAATAGTTGCTCCTTGAACAAGTTCCACATATCAATTACGCTCTTGCCTTGGAATCTACTTTTCCAATCCACACATCCTAAGTCATGCCTCAACGCATTGTCTCCAACTGCCTAGCATGTGGAAACTTATCAAAGGCTTTCCTCAGGTCCATGTATACCATGTCAACTGCCCTACCCTCATCGACATGCTTGGTTAACTTCTCAAAAAACTCAATGAGTTCGGTGAGACTTGACCTTTAATGAAACCATGTTGACTACCGGCAATGCGATCTCGACAGCCTGCACACAACTTCCCACTTCTATCTTTGAATGGCGCGATCCCGATTCTAGTCATCCTTTTATTCCTCACACAATTATAGAAAGCTTCATGGTTCTCCTTTATTTTGCCTGCTAAAGACTGCTCATGTTTTCTCTTTGATCTTCTGAACTCGCTCTTTAAATCCTACCTCGCAAATCTGCAACTCTCCGTCGTCTCATCTGAACCATGGTCACATAAGCCTTCTTCTTCCGCTTAACAAGCGATACAATTCCTTTAGTAAACCACAGTTCCCTAATGTTATCACTTCGCCCTTGCCTGGCAGGGATATATGTATCAAGAAAACGCAATATCTGTTCCTTAAACCAGCTCCACATTTTGAATATCTCTCCCTGCATTTTGCTATCTCTTTCTTTGCATCCGACATCTTGCCTAATCGTATTATAATTGCCCTTCCACCATCTATGTCTCATGCCTGTGGCATGTTCTATCCATCTTCGTCGCTGAACTAATCGAAACCTAATTATGGTCGCTTTCCAAAGTGCTCACCTGATACTAAATCAAACACCTGGCCTGGTCCATTACCAAGTATTAGATCCACTATTGACGTCACTCTTATCGGTTCTTCGTCATACAGTGTCAGAAAACCTGCCTGCACACATTGTAGGAAAACTAATCCATCCGACATACTCGAAATATAACATTTCTCGTGAATGCTGTGGAATTAAAAGACCCCATAATGACCACGCTGTACATTTCACTTCTACCCAGAATCGTTTTGCCGAAACTCTCTTCCACATTAGGGGCGCCAGGGTGGCTCAGTAGTTAGCACTGCTGCCTCCAAGCACCAGGATCTCAGGTTCAATTACAGCCTCGGGTGACTGTCTGAGTTGAGTTTGCACAATTTACCTGTGTCTGCATGGGTTTCCTCCGGGTGTTCAAGTTTTCTCCCAAAGTACAACGATGTGTTGGTCAGATTGAATTTGCAATGCTGAATTGCCCCAAAGTGTTAGGTCAATTATCAAAGAAGAATGGGTCTGTCTGCGCAATCTTCTGAGGGTCGGTGTGGACTGGTTCGGCCGAAGAGCCTGTTTCCACACTGTAGGGAATCTAATCTAATCCCGGAGGAAATCTGCGGAGGCCTATAAAAAACCTCCTAGCAGTGTGACCTCTCCTCTCTTGTTTCTCACCACAGCCCATGCTATATCAATAGACGAGTCCTCGTTAGAAGTTCTTTCAACCACCATTGTACTTGTCTTGACTAACAAGGCCACACTTCCACACACCCTATTTTACTTCCTTCCCTGTTCTGAATCGAAAATCTAAACCCTGGAATTTACAACATCCATTCCTCCTCCTGCTCTGTCCACAAATAGCCACAGCATTGAAGTCCCAGGTACCTATCCATGCTGCAAGCTCAGCTACCTTATTTCGGATACTTCTGATTTTGAAGAAGACTCACTTCAAACCAGTTTGCTACCTGCCAGCCCATTCCTGTGACCATGAAATTCTGTCCATGTCCTCCCTACTCTCATCCTTCTGTGCATTGGAACTTCACCTCAGGTTCCCATTCTCCTGGTGAGTTCGTTTAACCCCACCGAATAGCACCAGCAGATTTTCCAAAAAGTATAGATATACCCCTCTGGTTCAAGTGGCTGTAGACCCACCAGCTCAGCGAGCAAACACACAACCGGACACTTGGTCTCCTCTATAACTGTACGCTCCCATGGAGGTAGAGAGTGAGTGACATGGAGAGCACATTATGTTTTCCAGAATTTAGGAACAGGACCACATAGTATCTCATCTCATTCTTGCTTTCTCATTACCGAATAAGGGGTGCTTGTCACATTCCAAAAGGAAACGCGTGAAATCTCAGAACCACACTGTGGGTGGTAAATTACTTATGACGTACCTGCACAATATCCAGCATTACAGAATGGTGTCGGCTTCAACTCATACACAAAGAAAGTGGAACATTTCTTGATGGTGATGTATTGGCTGGAGGAGCAGTTATTATTATTCCAATTAAAACAGATAGTCCTGGTTACCTCCCCTTCACTCACGGAGGGATGGCGACCTGCAATTCATTTTGTTTTAATCGGTAATGAATAAAAGATCAAATGAACAGTGCGTACTGTAGAATAAAATATGGCAGATGAAGAGTTGGTTATACCATTTAGCCAGCCTGTACTCCTTGTGCAGCAGTGATCAATTGGGATAGCATTCTCTGGAATCATCCATTCACCAGAACTGAAATAAAAATTACAGAGTCAGCTCCTGATCTGATCACATGTATTACCTGACTGGTAAAATGCCCGAGTTTCCAAAAACCGTGCCCCTTTCGAAAACATACACTCTGAATGAAATATTTCCCTCCTGCCCGAATATATACTGTTAGCCCTTGGCTCAGGTTCAGGTCTTTGCAAGATTGTACAGAGGATTTACTGCATAGAAAGTGGACACTCTTTCCACTGTTTTTCTTTTTCAATTATTTACACATACACGAACTTTCAAGCACGACCTATCGATATCCTCTCATCAACATTAATCTATCCTGGTTTATCCTCAAGTGTTTTACGAGCTTTATTCCATTAAACACGTAACCAAAGTTGAAGACAATACCCGTCCTTGTGGTCGTGAGCTGAACATTCAAATCATTCCCTTGATAGAGGAGTCTGTTCAGAATTCTCCATTAGATTCATGATTAACCCTCACAGCGATTGTCTCATTCATGCTTGGTTGGATCACTTTGAAAGAGAACACAGTTCTCTTGGTTAAATTAATGGAAGGACGTGAATACCAGAGTAGGTGTCCCTCGTTTGCACAAGCAGAAGAACATCAAGACCAAAACAAAATGTTGTGCTCCTAAAGCGGAGCACCAAACTGTGGACCGTGCTCTTTCTGTAAATTAACTGATGGCTATGGAGACAGGAAATGTGTGCTGCATTTCAATTGTGGTGTGATAAATGTTTAAAACAGAGTTACACATGATTATGAACGAGTTTGCTTCTAATTTTAGAAAAAATATCACAGGTCCTTCCCTAAAATACATTTATGTTTCTCTCTTTGCGAAACATGATGTTTTCAGTTTCAACAACGAGGGAGATATGTTTAGTATTCCGGAATTACAGATGTTTTTGTTTAACTCCCACTAATTCTCTCATAGCTTTACACTGGTCCCTAGGACAATGAAACCATTGACAGTGCAAACACTGAGCCATCACCCCGCCTTTTACAATTATACTAACGTTCCAAGAAAGTTCACTCTTTACCTACTAAACCTGTACCATCCCTGTTGGAGATTTTTGCCACACTCATCTCGGTGTAAGCATTCTTTTACACCCAATTCAATGTTCCTCCTGGTCGGGTCCAAGACTGTGTGGTTCACACATGGATCGGCGATTTTGCAGTCTGGGACTGAGGGTCACAAAAAAAAACTGATTAATATTATGTTGTAAAGAACAGTGAATTTTACATAGCGACATGAGCTGCCAGAAGCATCAAAACTATAATTGATATTAGCAGGGACGAGTGACACAGTAATCTGGAACGACTGAAATTTCAATTGTAGTCATTTGCGAAGTAGTGGTTGAGTGAAGTTTTGAACAAAAAAACATTGAAAGTCACGAGTGGTTTTGACAGTGTCGATTACGAGACAAAGTGATCGTATTGACAAAAATATTGAAAACAAGAAACCAGTTGCTTGAGTCATTGAGTCATAGAAATTACAGCACGGAAACAGACCATTTGGTCCAACCCGTCGATGTCGACCAGTTACCCCAACCCAATCTAGTCCCATTTCCCAGCACATATTCCCCCAAATCATTCCTATTCATATACACTTCCAAATGCCTTTTAAATTTTGCAATCGTACCAGCCTCCACTACTTCCTCTGGCTGCTATTTACGTACACGTTCCACCACTTAGGTCCCTTTTATAACTTTCCCTTCACACCCTAAATCTCTGCTCTCTCGTTGTGGACTCCCCCAACCCAGGAAAAACGACTTTGTCCATTTATCCTCTCCATGCCCCTCTGAATTTTATAAACCTTTATAAGGTCAATTAATGATATTCTGAAATGCAGATACATTGTTCTCCGCAGCTATTGTTATCAGGAACTTTTGCCTAAGAGTCTAATGGAGACAGCGGCAATCCGCTCTATGAGATGAAATTGGATGCGTATCAGAACAGGTGAGGTGAAGGGTGGAGGTGAAGGGTTATGAACTGATTGCAGAAAATTGATTCGTGGCAAAGGACATATTCTGAGACACAGCAGAGTCACGACGTGCCAGTTGGCTTCCTCTTCTTCTTAAGCATTTTGTTGGAGTCTAGTGTAGTATAATGGATACTATAGTGCTCTTCCCGAAATAATCATAAATTTTATGCCAATACTTAATAACAAGGGAGACAATTTGACAGAGTAGTGCCCATTCAGTATATTACATAATAGTTTCTTTTTTCCGTAAGAGTATCTCCTATAAGCACTGTAAATACAATAGCTATTTTTAAAATGTCACAAATGCACCATGGGTAATGTTTATGCATGATTAAAACAATTAAACAGAGTGAAGTTTGAATGAGTGTTCAGAAACTTACACATCAAACCGAGAATCAGCAGTAGAGTCCTCATGCCACTGTGTGATAATCTGTTAATAGGAACAGAGAATTACCATTAGAAAGTGTCAATAAAGAGCAACATTATGGGAGATAAGTTAAAGATTGGTCGTCCTTGAATACGAATTAGTATGACAGTGTGGCTTCAAACCATGTTCCATTCACTGTGGCAACTGCAGTAAAAATGAGATGTACGTCTGTGTTCCACCGGAACGACCACAGACAGGGTGCGATCGAACTCTCTTCATCATTATTATCATCAAGAGAATTAGATTAGATTACTTACAGTGTGGAAACAGACCATTCGGTCCAACAAGTCCACCCATACCCCTAACCTAACACTAAAGGCAATTTAACATGGCCAATTCACCCTGACCTGCACATCTTTGGACTGTGGGAGGAAACCGGTGCACCTGGAGAAAACCCACGCAGACACGGGGAGAATGTGCAAACTCCAAACAGACAGTCACCTGAGGCGGGAATCGAACCCGGGACCCTGCTGCTGTGAGGCAGCAGTGCTAACCACTGTGCCACCGTGCCGCCCATTAGAATTAGAAGCACCTCTCTCACATGAGAGCATCTATCTGGACACGTCCTTACAACTTCCAACTCATGTGTACAAGTAAAAGTTACTGCAAGGGAATTGTAGTCCGAACATCACAATTACCAGAACCTCAACTGACTTGAATGCTATGTTCTAAACAATGAACCAGCTCCTTTTACTGTATCATTACTTGGTAATCTTTGAGAACAACTCCAATTGCAAAGACTTCAATCGGTAGAGGATAAGCAGTTCTCCCATCACCGAAACAAGTGAGTATAAGTGACAGCTTTATGAGCTTGTTAGCGTCTTCCTTTAGTTCATTCCGCTTACCTGTCTCTTTTGAAGTGTGTTTCGCTGCGGGGTATTCCAGTTTAGCTGCTACCTTTTTGGTCCCATCAAACCTCTGCTATGCATTGTGCCAGTTGCACAACAACTCACGCCACATCGTCACAAGACTCTGAGTAAAGTGCTGGTTGGCTGCAAAATCAATGATTTAAAGTGTGGCAACTTCAATGCAAATTAAATATTTTCCATGAAATAGCATACAGAAAGAGAACAATGACACATCTTTCCTGGCGTTGGAATGTGTTGTTTGGTTGTACTTGGTCCTTCTGTTCCCTTCATTTGACTACAGCCACACATCCACACCCTCACACAAATGATGCAGGAAAATGAGAATTGGCAGAGAACATGACCATGCTGTTGCTGGCACCGTCCAGACTTCCTGAATTTGCATGGCCGCTAATCCGGCACTTGCAACGTCCAGTACATAGGGCAGCAGACTTGAGCACTTGCTGCGTTTGGAAAATAGGGGCCCGACAAGGCTGACAAACACTGCAAGCTGAATCTAAGATGTCGTACAAGACAACATGACTTTTAGTTCCATGTTCACCAGTAAACTCTGACATGTTCTTCATCAATATCGGATCCTCTAATACGATTAGGTTCCCTAAAAGTGATAGCGTCTGCATAAGCTTAACACCACTAATCGTGTCAAGATGTAAAATAGGGACAGAGAGCCTGTCCATTTCAAGACCATTCAAATGTTCAGAAAATACATTACTAACCGGATATATATTAATTTCAGGATGGTATAAATTTCAGGCTTTGTCCTCGACTCAGACCCTGTAAGTTTTAGCGCCTGTCTGAAGTACGGTCGTTATCATTTTTGCAGTTTATATTAAGTGCAAGTTGTGCTTTCGTTGAAAAGACTGCATTGTCTTCAGGCTTTGTATCAATTTTCAGAGCAGGAATTAATTCTGAGTCTGTGTCAGGTTTAGGGTCTGTAATATTTTTAAAGGGTCGACATTAGTGTCTGAACATGCATTAGATTCAGAAACGTATTACTTTCTGGTCTGTATGTGTTTCAGTGTCTGCATTTGGATGTGTAATTGATTAAAATGTGCATCAGCGTAAGGGGTTGTTTTCTCGTTTAAAGTGTAAATTTGATTCAAGTACCATAGCAGTTTCACGGTCTGTTTTCCATACAAGGCTTTCAGAGTGTTTATTGTTTTCAACGTATGTATCAGTTTCAGTTATATGATCTGCATTACTTTCATGGACCGAATTATTGCAGAGTTTACATCACCTTCAATTTTTGAATAAGTTTCTGTTTTCGGATGTGTATTAGTTTCGAGACCTGTGTCACTTACGTTGCAATTTTCAGTCGCTATTCGAATCAATCGAAGTATCAGGTTCATTTTTTTTAAAAAGAGTGTCAGGATCCGTAATAATTCCAAAGGTCGATATCATTTTCAGATTTTGTTTTCGATTAAGGCTCTTCATTAATTTCAGGCACCGTATGCGATTCAGGTTTAGCATTCGTTTAAGGATTTGCATTACTTTCAGGGTATATGTCCATTTCATAGTCTATATCAATTTCACTGTCTGTTTTCGTCTCGTCTGCATTGGTTCCTGATGAGTGATGAGTATTACTTTAGAATACGCTCAGGTAATGTACTGTCAGTTTAGCCTCACTCCTCGAACCACTCCACATCTAAAGTACAATTTGGAATTACAAAATCTCTTCGTTTAGTACACAGTAAGTCTGCATTGAAATAAAATCAGAACTTAACGAAGCTTTGTGTTTCCATTGGTACACAATGCAGAGCAGTCCGTCTATTGGAATTTGCCTACTTTTCTGGAGTTTCACAATCTTACATGTTCTGAAAAAGCAGCTTCTCCAGCAGCTCATTCACTCTCTGCATTTATTTGCATTTTATTTGCAACGTCCAGTGTTTTATGCAGTCCTTTGTTTCTGAATAACATATCAAATCACAATTTCTCTCAATATTATGCAATCAAAAATACACCAAATCCCAGTATTTACGGAACATGACAATCATTAAATTCTGATCTCCCTTATTAATAGACATTGACCTTCTTTCGTTTCCCTGCTTTCAGAGTGGTTATTGTTTTCAGTGTTTCAATTTTAGCGTCTGTATCATATTCATGAAGTGCAACTTTACAAGATTTTCATTACTTTCAGCTTCTGTCTTATTTTCTGTTTTGGGACCTGCGTTAGTTTCAAGAAATGTGTCACTGACTCTGTCGGTTTAACAGTATTTATTAAATGTAGGAGATTTGTTAGTTTCAACAACAGTTTCATTAACAATATCAGGCAGATTCTTTTTCAAATTTCTTATTAGATTAAGAACGAACATTAGTTTAAGTGAATCTATTCATTTCAGGATGTACATCAATTTCACTGTCTGATCCCGGTCTGTATACTTTCACAGTCTCTATTAGATTTAGCGACAGTTTAAGTTTAAGAATGTGTGTCAGTATTAGGGTCACCCCAAGTTCAGGAAATGCGCTTTCAATGTAGCCTGGGTCCTCTACACTCCACCCCTGAAGTGCAATTTAACCTTCCAATAATTCTTTGTTGGTGACATAATGAATTTTGATTGAAATAAAATGACCGTTTCACAGCGCAATGCATTCCCAGTGTTTCTCAGTGCCAAGACATCAGTGTGTTGATTTTTGCCTTCTGTTCAGGAGTTCCACAATTTTAGACGTTCTGAACAAATAGACAATCTACGAGATCTTTCACTTTCCTGTATTTTACTCGAATGTGTTCTTGTATGTGTTTTGTAAAATCCCTCAGTTCTGAATTCCATATCAAGAGGCAATTGTTCTCGTTCTCTCAATATTCTGCCAAGATAAGAAAAGTAAATCCAATATTTACAGAGCAAGTATGTAGGAAAATCCTGAGCTCCTCCATCAACGAAGATCGACTTTCTTCCTTTTGCCATTCCACATTAATCTACTTCTGCTAGTTTTGACAACTGAAAAAAAAGAAGAATTAGTAAACCTGCTACAGTTGTCGCATAATCTCTGACTATTTCATTATTTTCTTATGAAGACTGTGCTCAGCGACCTTTTCACACTACGAAACAACGGCAGTCCATCAGTTAGGTAACTTTAGATTTGCATAAAAATAACTACACGTCATTTGTTTCACAACGGTCCAAGGTGTCTATTTATTTCCTTGTTTCTCAATGCTCTTTCATTCCGCAGTTTCTAATTTGCATGAATGTGTCCAGTTAGTACTTTCTGGAAAATATTACAGCACACAGGCCCTGGTGCAAGTCAGAAATTCAATGACGTCGTTTGTTATGGAAACATTGTACCTGATCTTGACTGTGATAGTTACCCAGCCATGGGTACCTGGATGCATCCCAGCTATGCCTGTCTATTTGCCGGTCATATCGAATATTCCCGCTTCAGCATTTTCACAGGTATTGTCCCCGAACTTTTTCATGGTTACATCGATGGCTGCATCGAAACAGCCTCTTACACTCAGGGTGATCTGGAACCGAACATCGACTTCACCCACAACTTCCACACCGCTATGAAATTCACTTTATCATTCTCACAGCCCTCCTACTACTTCCTCGACCACCCAATTTCCATCTCCAGTGACAGCATTCAAACGGAAGTTTAGTATAAACACCCATAACTACCTGAACTGCACCTCCTCCCACCCCGTATCCTGCAATAATTCCATCCCAATCTCACAATTGCTCCAAATCCTTTGCATCTGCTTGGATGCAGACATATCCCAATCGCAAGCATCCCAGATGTCGACCTGTTTTGAATATCCATATTGCCCTCCACCGCACCACCTCCTTTCCATTACCACCACTCTGAACACACTCATTCCATCCACGATAAGAAAAGAGTGTCCTATGTCGTCCTACCACCTCACCAGTCTCCGCCTGCAATGCATTATCCTCAAACACAACCACGAAGCCCAAACAAACATCACAGCCAGGAACACCTTCCTGTCCCCACCCCCATCAGGTTTCTGCAAGGCCCGTACCCTCCATCATTCCTTCTTTCACTGCACCTTCTCTTCCCCGCTGAACCCTCAGGTAACGTGCCCTGCAACCAGGAAAATGCAAACAAATACAAGTATGCCACCTACATCACCTCCCTCCGGGGCTCCAAACACACCTTCCAGATGAGACAAAAAATATTCTGCTTCTCTTCCAACTAAGGATAATGCATCAGAAGCTCACAATGAGGTCCTCTCAACATCGGGGAGACAGAGTCTAAACTTATGGAACAGCTTACTGAATTTCACAGGATGGTCCGAAGCAGATGACCGGACTTCCCAGTCTCTGCCCATTTCAATTCACCAGCCTTTGACTTTCCAACATGCCCATCTTTGGCCTATTCCATGTCCAAAAGAAACCGCAGCGTCAATTGGAGAATCAACACTTTATCTTAAGTTTAAGCACTCTACAGATCGGAGGATTCAACATTGACTTTGACAATTCCAAGTAACCTTACTCCCAATCTCCCGACTCCATTCCTGACTGCCACATTTCCCTATCAACAACTGGATTCACTCTCCCATTGACTAAACAGGTCATACACGTTACCTTCCATCATGTATCCTCACTTCACCACTCTGACCCTTTCTTCTCCTTCAGCTGCAGCAACCCCATTCCACACCCAGTCCTGACAATGTTGAACCCGAAATGTCGACTTCTCCCCCTCCTGTTGCTGCCTGGTTTGCTGTGTTCGTCCAGCCTCCTGCCTGGCTAGTTTGAATTCCTGCATCGGCATTTCATTCGTCACTTGACTAGAATGACCAGACATTTGATCTGGAAATGAGGAGGGAGAAATTTAATGGAACACACTGAATCTCAGACTTTATAAGTAGGAGGAATTTCACTGAAATGTACGTTCAAAATCATGTCTTTGGTACTGAATTTAAATTTCTACCAATTTCACATTCACGTTACCGATCCACCAGAAAGCACAGAAAGTTACACTCAGAATGGAGGTGTCTGTGCTCGTAAACATGGATTCTATACTGTCAAAAGCCTGAGGTTATCAGGTCAATGGAGAAGAATCCAAGCTATTTGATTGCCATCAATTGCTGACTCCTTCATTCATCTGTCTCCATGGTAGTCCTGTCGAGATCAATGTCAGTGTTCCTGTTCTGTCTGCTATATGTAATCAACTTCTACTTCGATGTCTAAAAGTTGATAAGTAAGGTTTCGGATGATGAAACTTTTTATGCGGTGGTAAATAATGAGGAGAATAACTTGAGATCACAATGGGACATAGAGATTTGTCAGAAGGGCTGCATCATTACAATAAAATTCAAACAGAATAAGTGTGACTTGTTGTACCTGGACAGACAAACATACTACATAATGATTGGTAGACCTCCGAAAAGCATGCCACCCATCCCAGACGTTCGTGGGCAGGCACTAAAGTGGGGAAGTTGGCATATAGGGCAGTTGCAAATAAGATGTTTAAAATTAGAAAGTGCAAAGATAGATTTGACACGAACGAAGTTTTGCTTTGAAAGATAGATCAATAACGAAATGGTCAAAAGTTTACGACTGGGGTCGAACGCTACAAGGCGATCTGAGAACCATAAATCTTTTCATTTGTTAAGCCAGACACTAATCGGAATCTAGAACATTCTGCCTGTAATGCAGGATGAGACAGGCGACCTCAGAACACCGAAAACAATTTAAATGTGTACTTACAATGCCCAACTATACAAGACAATGGGCTGAATGCTGTGCATTTGCCCAGAATAATATGTGGTTGCTGTTGAGCAACTTAGATTCTAAAAGCCAAAAAGCAAGCACCTACATTCTTCACCTCCTTGGATCCCAAATACTGGTTGACCAATCGATCCTTCTCCAGGTTTACCCTTACAGGAAAGACTGTCCAGCAAATGGAGCCTCAGTGAGAGACATCAGTCTCTATCAATCGAGTGTTACATGCACGGAGACTACCTGAGTCTTGTCAGAGTTAGAACAGTGATGTAAGGAGAAGATATATTCAAACGGTCTGTGCAGAATGAGATTGCTGATTGGAAGGCATGTACAACTTCTTTCGTTGAGACGTTGAAAATGCCAATGCAACAGTTAGTTGTTGACTGCTACATAATTTCCAAAATTAATTTAAAATTTAAACAAGTAGCTTAACTCAGACTGTTGCTACCTGTATAAAGATCTCTATTAACGTTAGGCTATTAGTTACAGTCAGAATATGCATTACTGTCAGTATTTCTGTAAATATCAGAATATCTAACAGTTTTAGATAATTCCATAATGCCAAGACTTTTGCAAGTTTCCAGGCCTCTGTTTGAATCAGTGCCTTTGTGAGCTCTGAGCCTGTTTGGGCATCAGTGTCTACATTAGTGTGACGTTTTCTGTTGTGGTTATCCCTCTGACAGTGTCAGCATTTTGTTACAATGAATCATATCATTTTTCAGCAAAGTCCTGAGCCTTACCAGGGACTACAGAACATAGGCTGAGTTAGTTTTCTAACTCCATTTTCTCAAAGAATTAACTGTTATTTGTGTTTGAGCCGAAGGTTCCAAATCGCTTCTGCCATCCTCCCAATCTTCCCATGCACTGTTTATGGTCCAATCATCAGAAAACTGAGTTACATGCGAAGGCCAGCATCAATAGTCGTATCTCTGTTTCTCATATTGTAGTCCAAGTCCCCAAGAGGGCTGTCATTTGGAAGTTTATTGGTGTACGTAGTCAGGAGCGATTTTGAAAAAGGAAAACCTGACACTTGGCTTCTCTCGAATAAACCTGAATTTCTTTGTGGACCATCTCGCTGAAAGGAGTGGCGTCAACGTTTCAGAGAACTGGCAGTGGTGTCCAGACAACCAGAGCACCAGATGGTGCCAGCTTATCTAAATATATCACCTTTTGTCAGGTAATCTAGAGGGTGAGGAGCACTGGGCAGCAATGCGTAGAAATGTCTAACTGTCGTTGACAAACTACAATCAGCCGATATTATCCATTATAATATTCTGTGAAATTTGTAATTCTCTTTGAAAAATAAATAAGTGCAAAAACCTTTTGAATATTCAAGTCTTCTTACACGTCGCTGCTCAGAGATTCTTGCAGTGGCTGTCTCTCTTCCTACAGGCACCAGCATATAGGAAAGGCATGTATCACTGAGATAGGTATTCTTGCAATTTGGGAGAGGGCAAAATGCCACATATTATATTCAGTCATAACGGTTGCTTCCAGAGATTCTAACAATAACGAAAATGAGATACAAGGGCAATATGTGCCAATGAAAGCAAAGAAGGTGTTTTAGATTTGGCGACTGCAGCCACGAGAGAAATCAACAGCAACACAGAGCACGCATCAGAAATGCATCGAGCCATATCAGAAGCAGCTCGAGCGTACATTCACGAGACGTATAGAAAATCCACCACATATAAGAAATAAATATGTCTTTTATCAGAGACAAATCAAGTTTTCAATGGATGCGAATCGATCCATACCAGAAATAACATTTACACAAAGCAGAGCATAGCCATCTGTTAAAAGGGACAATAGAATATATAACACAGAACACAGAACAATACAGCACAAAACAGTCCCTTCAGCCATCCATGATCCGCGGACCTGTGAACTATTCTCAGCTCGTCCCCCGACACTATCCCATCATTATCCATGTGCTTATCCAAGGAATATTTCAATCTCCTGAATCTGGCTGAGTTGCCTACATTGGCAGGTTGGGCATTCGCCGCCCTTAACTCTCCCTGAGTAAAGAACCTGCCTCTGACATCTTTCTTACCCCTCAATTTGCACTTATGCCGCTCTTCTACAAGCTGATGTCATCATCCTCTGATGAAGACTTCCACTGTTTACACTGTCGAATCCTCTGATCATCTTGTATGTCTCTATCAAATCCCCTCTTTGCCTTATTCTTTCCAATGACAACAGACCAAATTCTCTCAGCCTTTGCTCATAAGAACTTCCCTCCAGAAAAGACAACATCCTGGTAAATGCCCACTGCACCTTTTCAAATGCTTCCACATCCTTCCTGAAATGTGGTGACCAGAACAGTACACAATATTCCAAGTGTGGCCGCACCAACGTTTTGTTGAGTTGCAGCATTGTATTCCGGCTTCAGAACTCAATCCATCTACCAATGAAACCTAACACACGTTGTGCCTTCTTAAATGCACTCTCAACCCAGTTGGCAACTTTCAGGGATCTATGTATATGGATTCCAATATCCCTCTGCACATCCACACTAACACGAATCTTTCCATTGCCCCAGTACTCTATCTTCCTGTTATTCTTTCCAAAGTGCATCACTTCACTTTTAGCTGTTTTGACGTCCTTTTGCCCCCCCTCTGCCCAATGTGCAGTTTATCGAAGTCCTGCTGCAACTTGTAACATTCTTCCAAACTGTCCACTACTCGACCGCCTTTTGTGTTATCTGCAATTTTAATAATCCTTCGAACCTATGTCTGCGACCAAGTCATTAAAAAAAAACAAACAGCATGGTCCCAAAACGTATCCTTGTGGCCACACCAGTAGTAACTGGACACCAGGGAAAGTATTTGCCATCAACCGACTTTCAGAAAGGCAGTTTCTAATCCAACATGATAAATCACCCTCAATTTCATGCCTCTACAGTTTCTCCAATAGCCGACCATGTGGAACCTTATCACAGGCTTTATTGAAGTCCATGTATACCACGTCAACTGCCCTACCCTCATCTACATGCTTGGTCACCTTCTCAAACAAACTCAATGTGGTTTGTGAGACTCGACCTGTCCTTGATGAAACCATGTTAACTACTTGAAATCAAATTGTTGCTTGCTAGATGATTATAATTTATATCTGTTATAATCCTTTCAAAAACCTTTCCTCGTACAGAAGTAAGGCTCACTGGTCTATAATTACCTGGGTCATCTCCAATGCCCTTCTTGAACAAGGGCACAGAATTTGCAATCCTCCAGTCCTCTGGTACTAAACCTGTGAACAATGACGACTCAAATTTCAAAGCCAAAGGCTCTGCTATATCCTCCCTAGCTTAACCGAGACTCGTCGTATAAATCCCAATCGGCCCAAGGAACTTGACCACTTTCACTCCTTCTAGACTTGATACCAACTACTTGTAACTAACGTCAGTCATTTCAAGTCTAATATCTCGTACCTCATTCTTCTCTTCTGCAATATTCTACTTTTCCTGAGTAAAAATCGATGAGAAATGTTCGTTTACGACCTCTCCGATTTCCATCGGGTCCACTTTCAACTTCCCATTTCTGTCTTTGCATGTCCCTATTACTACCCTGGTCATCCTTTTATTCCTCACATACCTACAGAAAGCTTTAAGGCTCTTCTTTATTCTATTTGCTCAACACTGCTCGTGACCTCTCGTTTCTCTTCTTAAGTCTCTCTTTAAATTCTTCCTGGCTGATCTGTAATTCTCCATCACCTAATCTAAACCATCTTGCCTCATCAACACATAAGCGTCCTTCTCCTGCTTAACAAAAGATGCAATTTCTGTAGTAAACCACGGTTCCCTTACCTTATCACTGCCTCCCTGCCTCACATGGACATACCTATCAAGGACATGCACCATCTATTCCTTAAACCAGCTCCACATTTCCATTGTCTGAATTCCCTGCATTTTGCTACCGATTCTATGAATTCTAATTCTTGCCAAATCGCATCATAATTGCCCTTGCCCCATCGATAACTCTTGACCTGTGGCATGTTCCTATCACTTTGCATCGCTAAACAAAACGTAACTGAATTACAGTCACTCTCTCCAAAGTGATCATCTACAACCAAATCAAACACCTGCCATGCTTCATTTACTAAGAACAAATCCAATGTGGTCTCCCTTTTTGTCGCTCCTTCGACAAGCGTCAGGAAAACTTCCTGTACACATTGCACAAAAACTGATCTATCTGACAAACTAGATTATAGTATTTGCAGTCAATATTGGGGAAGTTAAAATCTTCCATAATGACTATCCTGTTCCTTTCTCTCCTGGACAGCATAATAATGCCATGGAACTCTGTGAAGGCCTATAAAAATCTCCAGGCAGTGTGACCTCTCCTCTATTATGTCGTGAGACCTCCTGAACACTATACCACATGTGTCAACCTGGAAGAGGTCGGTTAGTACCAGCATGCCCACTCGGGGCAGAACCTACCTCAGATGTCCGCTCAGCGATTAATACTGAGGAACACATTCCTGACAGGACCCTGGAAGTGGGGACAGGCAGGACGCAGTGCTACCACATTCGGACTAAGAATAAGACAGCGGATTACATCCTTTCACAATGTGAGGTATGCGCTCAGAATAATGTTAAAAACGGGATCTCGACCACTATAGGTCACATACCTGTGTTTCGAAGGACCATTTAAACATGTGGTGATTGACTATGTGGAAATGACAAAGACGTTGAGAGGAAAAAGATACATGTTTGTTGTAATCGACAGGTTTAATAGATGGGTAGAGGCAACTCCATCTAAAGATTCAGCGACAGCCACATTAGTGAGTTTTTTAACGAATGAAATTATTCTAAAGTTTCTCATAGCGTCAGAGATCAACTCAGACAATGGGTCTGCCTTTACACAAAGAGTGGTTAAATGGGTGCTGCAGACTTTGTGGATCAAGCCGAAATTTAGATGTGTATATCATTCCCAGACATGTGGCATGGTGGAAAGGATTAACGGAACTTTTAAATCTAAGTTCAATAAAATTTGAGCAAGTACAATGGTTCAATCGACTGCCGCTCGCACTAATTCACTCACGCATGTCGACGAATTGCATGAAAAACGTGCCATTGCAATAAATACTTACCAGTCGACCATGCCAGTGCCAAATGGAGGGGTCTGCATGAAGGACCTAGCTTGAAAGAATTGGAGCTACAGGTTAAGTAGGACATGCAACAACTAACTGTGATATATGAATTTATCTGACAAAGAGGACAGACATATTAGACCCGGAGACCAGGTATATGCAGGTTTCTCGGAGAAAGTGGAACGAGCCCAGAAGAGAGGGGCCTTTCCCGGTGAGCACAGACTTGCCCACAGCCGTTCAAGTGGAGGAACGTTACACTAGATCTATCCCGCAGATGCTGACTGACAACAGAGCTGAGGTAGGTGAGATTGAGGAAGGAGCTGCAGAGCCTGAAGGGAACGTGCTGAAAATCAATACCCCTTTACGAGACTATGAGCAGTTGGTGAGTGAGATTTTCTCAGTTAATTACGCCTCCCAAGACTATCAGATATTAGTCTGTGAAAGGTGTTCTTTCTCCTAATTGTATGGCTGGGGATGGTCCAAATGTGGTCAATGATGAGACATTCCCCAGTCGTGAACCTTTCTACGAGTGTCCAGACTTGTAGACCATCGACTTGCCAGACATGGTGGATCTCGCTTGATAATGCCAATTTCCTGCAAAGCCTAGCGAAACGGTATAGAGGAGTGAGGAGTGTGGAGCCCACTCCTCAAGCATGGTTGCTGAGTGTAGTAACCAGTGGTACCGATGGGCAAATTACACGGCATCATTGCTGACGAGATAGGACTGATTCCTGTGCACTGAGGCGAAACCATTATACTTTGTTGCTCTTCTGCCCAATAACTCTTCCACTTGCTTTCAAAGGCAACAACGACAAACCCATCGGCTAATTGACTGAATGACGCGTCATCACCGTTGCAACACAAGTGCCTTCTCTGGTGCCTCCTCATGCAGGCGTCCACGTATATGCCACGGAACGAAAACGTCAGCCAACAACTTCGACAGTTGTGTAATTGCGGTACCACTTAGACTACAGGTAAAAGTCACCAGACGTTCCCCATGGCTACTTTCACGGTGCATAAAGGCTTACGACTTGACATTTTCAGATGGAATGTCTCTGTACCGGTAGACCACTTTGAACGCCATTGTGGGGACACAGTTCACCTTCGGACTGACACAACTTCTGAAACCATGACCCACATCTATGGTGGGAGTTCATTCCGAATTGGCTGCACATCACATTAGCAGACACCTGGTGGCGTGTGGCTTTGAAGAGGGGCAGGGACCGACGCTTCCTTCTGGCTGGGATTTGACCTGCACCAGTGTTATGGTCCTCCTTGTGGTTTCTGTGTCACCACGGGCCCACATTGACGCTCTATCACGACCAAATTACACAGGCGGCGCTGGGAGTGTGCCCCTGACTTTACAATGCAGATTGATAGCATCAGTCAGCCAAGTGGCATCACCATTCAAATTCAAGGCTCGAAACGAAATCGCCACACGGTGGGAGTCACTTCATCCTCCTACAGGACTTCACAAAAATGCCGAATGGATTAACGACATTTTTAAAACCAGCAGTGATTTATAAATTCCACTGATCATGCCCTCTCAGCCTTGGGGGAGCAATTGGATGCAACTTCCAAAATGACATGACGAAATAGCCTTTGGTCAGGTTGTTGGCCGAAAAAGGAGGGGTTTGTGTGATGTTTGGGAAACATTGGTGCACCGTCATTTCCAAAAATAGTAAAATGGAGGGAACATTTATTAAGGCGATGGATAAGGTGAAGCATCTCAGACAAGAGCTTAAGGAAAATGCAGGGCCCGGCCATCAGTTTCTTCACTGGCTGGATAGCGTTTAGTATGGATGGGGAGCTTGACTCACTAAGATTGGAATTGTTGCAGGTATCATGATGAATATTGTTGCAGTTGTCTCTTGCTGTGCTATAACGCTTCTGAGACTTGTTTTAGTACGTCTCACAGCACGGCAGTTTCCTGTAGTTCAGCTGAACATCTCCATCTTCAAATAATACTCCAACGCTGAATTATTATGATCTCATAACTACTGACGTGCTGAAGCCTTTTCCAGACAAATATGCCTGAATTAATTTGTGTCATATGCGAGCTTAGATTGTGAGAGTGTTTGGGTTATTTTTCCTATTCTGGATATTGAGTGACGTGTTTTTGGCCCATTGACCCCTGGCATGGAGTAGAATCCTTTTAGAATTGGACCCGGGATTAATCCTTTCCGCTTTTGGGACTGTAACTACAAGTTTGGCCTTTGCCCCTCTAGCTCATTGTATTCTTTCTCTAAGTCAGACTAATAGGTCTCAAAGGGGTGAATATATGCAAATCAGTTTGTCAGTTGCATGTTTAGATTAATAGAGCAATGCATAGAATCATCTGATATGAAAATTACTTTGGCAGTTGTATGTTTAAATTGACGAAGCAATGCATAGAATCATGCAACAGACGAGCAACAGATGAGCCAATGCTGAGAGTAATGGACCCATAACATGATAGGCTAGTCAAATCACGTGACAGATGAGCTAAAGCTTAAAATAATCATAGTGAAATGTGATAGGTTAAGTGCAAAGTAGAAGGCCATTGTGGCAGAAAATGATTAGTCTGAAAGACAATGTAAGCTAATACGATTAGTTATGATAATGACACCAGGTAAGGGCAGCAACTAGACATGTATAAATAGTAGCGAGCCCAAATATCGGGGCAGGGGAGCAGTTAGGAAGCCATTTTCTGATTTTCACTTCAGTTTGCAAATACAAGTTTTAACTTCGTGAAGAATGTTCTGTGTCTCCATATGTTTCTATCAGAGCATTGTGTAACAACGCCCCACAACATTCACTAATCCAGTCATCCTTTCCCCGTCAATGTTTGAAAAATTCCTTTATCTGCTCGTCATTTTATCTTTACGATCAGCAACCCTGAGTACATCGCGCCCTTTGAAGCGGTCACAAGCCCCAAATCAGCTGGTCACGGATTAATGCCAGAATGAATTATTAAAAAGAAAGCTTTCTAGCAAACTCAGTGACGTTGACTTTTGTTCGACAGAGAAAAATTGCATTCGTCAATTCGATACAAAGTCCGTAATTTTCACAATTATTGCATTATATTCCAAAGTTGCAGCCTTTTCTGACCGGTTCATACATCAGATCTACTTCTGAACAACAGGTACTGTGCTGTCCTATTCTGTGCTCTCTGGTCATTTTCACTGGTCATGACGCTAACAAAGGACGTCAAAAAAACCTTGCAACATGTCAGATGTTTATTTATCCTCAAACAGTCGTCACCAGTTATTTCCTAGAATTTGCAAATGACAAAATAGGGTAACCACGTATTGTGTAATAGGAATTATGCAGTTTTCGTTTGGAATCTTGAAGTCAGATATTTAAAAGTTCGCATCCACTCCAAGATGTGACTTGAAGCCTCTCAGCAATAAATTGAGCAATTACATCCTCCATTCCAATTGCGAAAGGACTGGATCATGAATATGGGTTATGCTGTTTTCCAATTTGTTAATCAATATCAACAACCGTTCTGCCACGAGACGATACTCCAACGAGACGACCACACAATGGAAGAATGATGAAGAGAGTCAGGATGCAGACAAGATTTAATGTCGAATGACAAGGGCTTGAATATGTGAATAAGCAGGTAATGTTCCTTTTGTCAAAGGCTGCAATGCCCATTTGAAGCATGTTGCTCGATCGCCGTAAGACGTAGGACAAGATGGACGCTGGATGTAGAGGGGATTTGCTTGCTACTAAGTGTTGCACATGGACCGTGAAAAAAGTAAATACAAAGGTTAATCATGAGAATATGTAATAAGTCACTGAAGTGAATTTGGGGAATGTATTATCTTTGTGCATAATTTGCAGTCGCCGTGTAGAAGGGGTGTTCTGCTCTGAGAAAAATGAAGAAACGCACCTAATATGAGAAAACATCCCAGCAAAGGACGTGCCATTGAGATGGTACGCATTTCTCAATTTCCCATCCAACTAACCGTTGTTAAAAATCCAGAAAAAGCAGCAAATTCTTAAACAGACAAACAGCCGACAAGCGCACATGCCATCGTAAAGGAATGCGAAGTAGCGAGAATTATTCACTTGAATTGGTTTGTGTATCACGGTGACAGTATGCAAGAGGTCAACATAAATTTCTGCACCAGTTTCTTTGTGTATGAGAGTAATCACATTTTGCCTGCATCTTTGCACATTCCACAGGTCAATACAATAATTTAATGATTCGGAATATGTGATGTCATGCATCATTAACAAAACTGACAAGGTGACACATGCCTTCAAATTTGTAAAGAGTGTGGGAGCTACAGAACGAGGGAGTCAGATTGAAATTGATGAGTACTGCAAGACATCGTAAATAGAGTTCGGTCTGTAAGTTCAGAGAAACGTGTGCAGCATAAACCATGTGTGAGGTGGATTCTGGGAAATGGAATATCGTGGCTGATGGTAGTGAGGCGAATTTAGTTGGGGCACATGAATGCAATGACTGACTGGTTTGCAGATAGGAGTGAAAAGTGGTGACTGAAGGGAGTTCAGCGTTCTGGCTGTTAATTTGTATTAGTCATTGAGCTGGTAGCATTCAGTGTTGGAGATGAGTGGGAGGAGTGGCACAGGGGAGAAGGACGTATTTCTTGTAGGAATTGGACGACAACACCTGCGCGCAATGGTTGCAGTTACAGAACAGCGTGTAGTTCGTGCATAAGAGGAGTGGGTGATAATAATGCCAGCGGTAGAAGTATTGAAGTGTGAGAAATGAATATAATTATTGGCATAAAACGTCTTGAATGAACAGAGTGGGATGATGTGACAAGGGTTCGCAGGACGCAGTTACAGAAAAAGTGGGTATCAGTGCCGGAAAGTAATGCATTTCATTGAGTTATGGAAGTGGGATGCCATGACTGACGATATTTATTTGGAGTGACCAATTATCTTCTGACCAGCCACCAATAGCGTGTATTATGCCAATGGTTTGTGTGTGATGTGGTGCGAAGCATTTGGATAATCTCGTCGGTCATGGGTAGGATAGTGTGTTGTGGTGAGAAGGTCAATATATTGGTGACGGATTGTGTTCTAAGGCATTGGAATGTTGTGTTCTGTTTTTGGTAAACTATCTGACATTTCGTGGCGTGTGTATTCTTGTGACAGCGACATGATATGGTTATGGTATACTTTTTTGGTGATGTTTTGTGAGATATTCTGTGACATATCGTGTTGGCTATAAGATGTATGATACTATTCCGGCACGGTATAAATCCCCCTGCCATTTTGCACAAGCCGTACAAATAATGTACACCTCGTGCCATAATCTGTTAAATTTCGAGAAACTAATAACTGTCCCAGAGGTCACATCTAAAAATAAAAAAACCAAACAATTTTATTCATTAATTTAAACAGACAATATTCAAACCAACACTTATTTCCAAAAGCTTTCCATTAGAACAATCTTTTACCTCCCACACTACAATACTCGTCATAAAAGGAAACAAAAAAGGAACAAAATAAAAACACGTTTCAAAACTAGTCAGCTGTGTCGATTCCATTTCGTGGCTTTTCTTCAGTAGATTTTTCTCAAGGTTAGCTGCGACATTCTGTCGCACAAACTTCATACAGATGTGCACTTTTTGAGAGCTCTTCACCTGGTAGTCGAGATGCTCCTGTCCTACGGAGTTCGCCAACTCGCTCTTCAAAATGTCCGCCTTTCTCTCCCAAAACATCGAATGATTTCATTCGCCTGATGTCATCACAAACAGTAAAATTCAAAATCAATTGAAAATTGTTTTATGGGGCATAATTCAAACGGATTGGCCGAATTTGAATTGTATTTGTTCCATAGCAACACGAATATAGATGTTTGCTTCAAGCAAGTGTGTCATTTTAAATAATTTCTGTAAGCCTGTGCCAACTTCCACACTGTCTTCAATGTACGGTACAATCTTGAAACTTCATAGAACCTCCACCTGAGGAGGAAAAACAAATATCATAATGAAAAGATGGCTTCATTTGCTTCCACTATTTCTCAGCCACATTTTTATGACATTCTTATGACTTTAATCTAAGTTCATAATAGCTTCTTCCTGTGTGTGTTTATATATATACATATATATACATATATCTAAGTATACACACACACATGTATAACATATATATGTATACATATTAACATTGAATGTATACCAATCTTGTATAAGTTTTGTCAGTTAATGCCACGACAACGCATCTGCAGTTACATTCTTCCGACCGACAACATCTACGAGGCATTAAGGAGAGGTCTGCAACGTTTAGCACCAACAAATAATCTCACATTCCTGTCTTTCAAGCTTTTCACGAATGTCAGATGATTGTCATCCGTGTGCACAACCATCTCGGAATCATTGTCCATGACATACATATTCAATGATGTTCAGCAAGTGCCAAACTTCATAGTTGTATTTTTTTTGATCCTGGAGACTTTCGTCGACTAGATGTTAAGTCTCTACGAAAAATAAGCAACTGGCAGTTCAATACTATCCTCGTTTCCTGCTGCAGTACAGCTCCAACTCCTATGCCACAAGCATCGATGACAACTTGAAAGGGTTTCGAGAAGTTTACTGTAGGTAAAACTGAAGCGGTGGTTAAGGATGCTTTCAAATGGTCAAATCCCTCCTGGCATTGTTCTGTCCAACGAAAGTTTGTGGTCTTCCTCAGGAAAGAGGTTAATACTATCACTACACCGCTGAAACTTGGAACAAACTTCCGATACAATTCACTTCTTCCCGAAACTTAAAGCATCTCTTTCTTCAAGATTGGTCTTCGAAATTCTTTGATGGCTTTCAAATTTGTGTTCCATGTCGTCAACCTTCCATGACCGATGTTATGTCGCAAGCACGTCACCTCTGCTTTCGTGAAATCAGTTTTCTTTCCGTTCCTTAACAGTGTTGCTTCTCATATTCCATCAAATACCTCTGCCACATTTGATATGTGCTGGACTTACAAAAGATCACTACGTCGTCCAGATAGATTAAACAGTTTGTTAACGCAGTCACAACTCTGTTCACTGGCCTTTGAAATGAGGCGGTGCGTTTCTCATTGCAAAGGGCATCACTTTGAAGTGAGATAACCCATTTGCGGTTAAGAACTTAGAATTTTTTTTCTGTCTTCTCTGATAAATGCATCTGCCATTAACCAGGCAGCAAGTCCAACTTCGTACTTTGATGGGCTTGTCGTACTTTCTCGATGCAGTCTTCCAATCTCGGTATTTCATATCAGTCCGATTTTGTTCAAGTGCTGACCTTCCGACAATCCATACAACATCATTGAGTCTCAGCAAGTTTGGGAACTAAGACGATCAGCGAACACTAAAAGATCTGCCTCAGTTCGAAGATATTTTCATTGAGCAAGGCCTTCACCACGTTTTGGAACAGCCTGGCTTTGAAAACATTGAGGGAATTGGGGTGTTGCTTTATTGGAATAGTATTCCCATTGTCTCCCTCACGCAGAATAGCATTAGTCCTCCACAACGTATTCCAACATATGTCGTCATACTGCAATAACAAACCTTTCAACTGCGTTCTTTCCTCCTGATACAAGTAGTTTAGTAACTTACCCATGCCTCAAGGACTCCGTCGTTGTTAAATATATGTTGCGGTTTCTTCAAATTCCACAATATCTGAGTCCTCACTCTGCATATCAGTAACTAATAGCTGCTTCCCTAGTTCTTTCAGACAATAACCCCCAGGTATATTCTCGGCCTCCTTTTGGGTGCATGCATCAAAATACAAGTCTTTACTTGTCTCGTCATTCTATTGCAAGTCCATTTGCCTTTCAGAGCAACCATTTCTGACTGACCCTCTGCCTGTTCAGGATTGTCCTATTCCATTCAGTCCAACAGTTCGCCTCTAACTGAACAACAGTTCCTTTACCTTTCTCTTTAGTTGTTGATTAATGCTGTAACTTAGTGTAGTATAACTTATTACAACTCAGTCTGGATAAAATACACGTATTCTTTTCTATTATCTCTTCTGTTTTCTGGTGTTCATGGACAGCTCCAAAAAAGGGTGTTAATATCACATTGGACCCTGCTAAACCATTCTCAAGAACAAATGGATTCCTGGACCTGATACACTATTCATCACTCAAATGATTCTTCCCCAGTCATCATTTGGCATCCCCCTGATCTTTCATAGCGAATTGCTAACTTTCTGTACATCTGTCCCACGAATTACCAATCTCTAGGATAACAGGTCAGAAAGAATTAAACATCGCTCATTTCTTACTGTTAGAGACTGGTTAGATCCTGCGACTCTCAACAGTATAACCTCTGGAACCTTCTCGTCCTGTTCTTTCGATTAAACGTTGTCCACAAAGGCGAATTATTTATTGAGATCATTTTCTATTTCCACACTCAGCCCTTGCCTAAGCTGTACACTCATCTGCAGTTCCTTGAAATGTTTTAGATTATCCTTTCCGACTTTTACTGTGTCACTGGCTTATCTTCTTTTATGACAGCTGTACCTACAGTGCCCTTCTGTAACGACCAACACTGTGAGATTCCATATCCCATGTTATCACAGTGGAAGTACCTGAGGCCTTTCTCCTACTTTATAAGCTCATGAGCTTCTTCTTTGAACTGTGGTATACACTTACGAGTGAACTCAACTCTTTGTTTCATAGTGTCAGATCTCACCTGTTAGTAACTTCTATCTCTCACGGGGTGACCTATTTTTCCTGAATCTTGTCATGTGCACCAACCTGTATTCATCTGCCGACTGTAATGCTCATCCTACTTGCTGAAAATTCCGTTACTCCACATGAATTCCTGTCACATCTGGAAGGGACTTTTTAAAAATCCTCCAGCAGAATTATCTCTCTTCGCGCTTCATTGGTCTTATCTCGTTTTAAGGCCTGCCTCAACTCTCAAAATAACTATGTTTAGTTATTTTGGTGTTAACGTAAGTCTGACCTGGTTCCTTCTTTCTGTTTCTGAACCACAGAATCAAACGCTAATGGTACCAGTTCATAAGAACTTCAGTTAACATGTTTGACCTCCTCATAGCGTCTGGGTACCGCATCTGAAAGCGCTGCAAATGCCTCACGAGATCTGCCCACCAGTTTAGTCTGAACTAACATTACCCACAATACATTGGGTCCCTACATCTGCGTCACCAATTTTCAAATGCAAGGAAGAACGCTTCAAACTCTTTCGCATCATAATACAGTAAAGTTTGACATTTAGAGATACATGTCATTTTAAACTCAATCCTGCTAAATTGACTTTTCAGACAAACTGAATTCTTTTCAAGTTCAAAATTCTCTCTTATTTCTCTCCCCCTTTCTTCTATCCTACTTTCTTTGCTCAGATAAGAACTCTCCCTCTCTCTCATTATCCTGCATTTCTTCACTCTTCTTCACTTCTTTGTTTGTTTATATTGTAACTGCATTTTTTTCAACTGCAATTTAATATGTTTCGAACGCCGCTGCACATGTCTGTTTCTCTGGCACACCTCAGTGTTTTCATTCCACTTTCAGCTTCACTTTTGTCCTTGGTTAAACCAAATTCTGTCTTGTTTACTAATTCTAAAGGTAACGTCTTTCTTTCCCTTTCCTACTAAACTTTCCTGAGAAATTTGGGAATCATCTTCAAACCCCAGAACGTCTTCATCAATCTTTAGAGTCATTTCTCTCATTTTTAATTTAACTAACCACATTTTTTAAAAATTAAACAAATTGTCTGGTCTACGTTATATTTTTTTAAAAAGAAGACAGTATCCTGCAAGTGTTTAAACCAACTGGGCTTTTGTTTTCTACCGCAAATCTATTCAAATCTGTCCAAATGTCAGACTGGATCTGACTGACCGGTTCAAATCAAGGACTTGAGCTCCCAGGCTGGTTCATCACGTTACATAACGTTCTGCTAATTTAAACCAGACTCAGAAAAGCTCACCTCACCTCGTAATTCTTTAAAATATGATTGGAAAATAACTACCATGTCCTACTATAAAAAAGAGAAGTTTAACAATTTATTTTTCAAATCCAACTGAAATGAAAAAGAAAATCGAAACTATCTATCCCTGTAAACCTCACTAGTCTGACCAACTTGTCTCCGTCCCACTCCACAGGAATATGCTGAACCGATAAAAAAAATCTCTGATTCAGTTGAATCAAGCATATGAATTCCAATACCATTCTCCTTTCGATTTTCCTGTATATTTTGGTCTTCTTCTTTTCGGTCTCATGTTTCACAGATTTCATATGAAAAGATACTTTTCAGAGACCGATTCTGCAGGCACAATATGTTGGTGTTCTTTGCTGCTCACGCTAACTGTTCAAAATGTCCGGTTTTATATAACTGAATGCATCAGATCTTCTTAATGGAATGTTTTCACCAAAACATTAAAATTCAAATTTGATTGGATTTTGATATCTCGGAGCATCATTTAAACGGATTGCCCAAATTGGAATTTGTAATGTCCCTTGGCAACTCAGAACAAGCTATTTGTTTCACAGCCAAATGTTACATCTTAAAACTTGTCAGCTTGTTAGTCTACAAGATGATTAGGGGTTTAGATAAGGTTGACAGTGAGAACCTTTTTCCGCGTATGGAGTCAGCTGTTACTAGGGGACACAGCTGTAAATTAAGGGGAGGTTGGTATAGGACAGATGTTAAGGGAAGATTCTTTTCTCAGCGGGTTGTGAGTTCATGGAATGCCCTGTCAGCATCAGTTGTGGACTCTCCCTCTTTATGGTCATTCAAGCGGACATTGGATAAGCATATGGAGGTTATTGGGCTAGTACAGCTTAGGTAGGCTTCGGTCAGCGCAACATCGAGGGCCGAAGGGCCTGTACTGCGCTGTATTTTTCTATGTTCTATGTTCTAGCACATTCTGTGCTTGCCAGCTTAACATTCTCTCTTAAAGGGACACGACATACTTACAACTTCATAACAACCTTGAGCAAAGCACAAAATCAATGAAATCCATCTACGTCTCTCACGATACCTTTCACCAAAAGTAATACTGTTTTTGTCATCATTCTGTAACAGGAATCGAAATGGAGAAGACTAATTTTAAGATGAAAAAACCTAAGTGCTGGAATGAAAGTTCAAATTTTATAAAGAAGCAGCTAAACAAGTCAATGGTGCATTGCCTACACTGCACTAAGTGAGCTACATATGATTCAGCTTCACACATTGCCACTTGTGATTAGTCGTATTAAAGTTGGTGGCTTGGTGGCTTAGTGGTTAGCAATGCTACCTTACAACACCAGAGTCTCAGGTCCGATCCCAGCCGTGGCTTACTGCCAACATGGAGTTTGTTCATCCCCTGCGTGTGTGCTCTGGCTTCCTCCCACAATGATGTGCCAGTCACGTGAATTTGCCACGCTAAATTGCCTGTTATGTCAATGGGTCTTGGTGTGCTACTCTTCAGAGGGTCAGTGTGGATTGGTTGGGTCGAAGGGCCTGTTTCCACATTGTAAGGGATATCATCGAAGACGAGGCAGAATAAGATTGGGTTGCCTGCTAAGTGTAAACCTTTTAGACTGAAGGATCTATTTCACTGTAGTATGACTGCAATGTTGTACATCTGCTGAAAATACGTAAAACTGACAATATTGATTTTCCAGAATACAACTTAAAAATCTAATGTCAAATCTGACATTTAAAAATACGCAATCAGTAATCCCATCATAATTCGAACGGTCTGTTTTGCAATTGATTCATTTTTTGGATTGTTGTGTGCGACCTTGTTCTCTGTCCAATTGGAAGTCAAACTTGAAACGTTTCAGTAAAATTTAAAATGATGTTACCAGCATTTGAGGGATTGAGTTACAGGTAAATTTTGAAGAGGCTGGGCATGTTTTTCTTGGAGTGTAAGAGGCTGTGGGGTGCCCTGATAGTGGTTTTTGTAATCATGAGGGGCATGAGTAGGCTAAATAGACAAAGTGAAAGACATAGTGTGCATAGGTTTAGAGTGAGAGTGCGAAGTCTTCCAAGTGATACATGGGCAAATGTTTCCACGTAGAGGGAATTGTAAGTTTGAAATGTACTGCCGGACGAAGTTTTGGAGGCTGATATAATGACAATATTTACACGGCATAAGGGTACATAGATGAATAGGAAGGGTTTTGAGGGACATGGGCCACATTCTGGCAAAGGGAGCTAGGCGAATTTAGATACCTGATCGACATGGATGAGTTGTATCGAATGGTCTGTTTCCATGTTGTACCATCTCTCAGGAAAAACGATTTTCATCATTATAATAATTAACAAATTATTGAAACAAATTTAGACTCCCTAATCCAGAAACTAATTCTGACCAAGGGAAAACAAAGCCAAATCAAGAATGCAAAGCGAAACATCCTTCTCCAAATTTTAGCAGGCGTGTATTGCATTACAAACAAAACTAAATGAAAATGCAATGTCGTGAATATGAGGACAAATAGAAAGAGATAAAGAATTAAAAAAAACAAAACAATATCATTCTGTAATCACGTACAATAAAAATGATCATAAAAGCCCTGCCATAAACAAACAACAACTGAAATAAATTTCCTTCTATCAAACGAATGCATTGTGTTCACTGTTTTCAAACCTGGATTGCTGTGTATTTGAAGGAACATTGCAAATTTCGTTCAAAAGTATGAAACAGTGCAATTGTGTTTGCAAGGTTATCTCTTAATTTCCGAGAAAGGACTTTTAAATTCTGCACTTTGATATTAGACAGAGGTTGAAGTCCTTGTTCGAATGATCTGCTCAGTAGGCCGTCGGGAAGATTAAAATATTTTAAAGTTAATCTACTTTGTTGCCATTTCCCCATAACCTTTCAATTCCCCCATAAAATCATGTGATCTCAGTCTTGAATACACTTAAGCACCCAACATCCACAGATGTGTGTGGTAAATTAATTCAGAAATTCGAGACCCTCCAAGTGTTACGACAAGGGGTAATCCCCTCTTCTAATTTAAAACAGCCACAGATAAAACATGCGGGCAGTGCTGTTCAAATTCAAGAGGCAAAGAACTATCCCAGAGGTCACTATTTATATAATAATTAACAACTTTATTTTTAAGACCAACAGACAATATGCAAACCAACAACTATATTGAACTGCTTTCTGCTAAACCTATCTTTCTCCTCCCACTCTACAATACTCGTCTGATAAAAAAAAGAGATTAAGACAGACAAAAGAAAATTGCATTTCAAAACCTGTCAGCTTTGCCGATTCTCGTTTGTAAATTTTCTGTTGTAGATTCTCTCAGGTCAGTCTCGATATTCTGCTGTGCGAAATCCCCCACAGGAAGGTAACTTGATGAGAGTTCTTCAGCTAACACTCTAGATTTGTTGGTCTTTCGCGGTTCTGCCGCAAACTGTTCAATATGTCCGATTTTGTACCTAAAACATCAAATTGTTTTAATATTATCAAAATACTAAACACGAATTTGATTGGATTTTGGTATGTTGGGGTATAATTTAAACTGATTGGCCGAATGTGAGTGTGTGTTTGTTTTATGGCAACCCAACTGCTGCTCTTTGTTGTGATCAAGTGTTACATTGTTACCTTGATCAGGACAAGCTGCACTTTGGGTCAGTCCTTGCTAGCTTTTCAACTCTCGTCAAGGTACAGTACATTTCTAGCCTTTCATAACATAGGGGAGGGAAGTCCTCCACCAGGTTTTCTTAAACTGACATGTTTTTATTCTGAAGTAAGAGATTCTAATGCTACACTCTCTATCCAGGTGTACAACCTGTCCATATCACATACCCCCTCATTCCTTAAAGAATCATGAATATTAAAATACACAGAATTTCATTAATCGAATCTTTGATGAATACAGGCAACATGCACACCTCCTCATGAACAACGTTTCTCATAACTGGTATCTACCAACTGAACCATCTCTGGGTAAACCTTATTGCCAAGGGCTGATTTCCAATCGCACTGGAGAAGAACTGATAGTAGTTGCAAACGAGTCTGCCACCTGAAGAATGTCAGCATGGGGGATCATAATGAGAGGCAATCATAAAGTACTTAATATTCAATATTAAGTTGGTAAAGCAGAAATATCTTACAACGTTTTTGAAAAAAGATTGACCAAGTGCAGAATTTCCGTGTTTAAAGATGAAATGGGGAAAGTTGTTTGGAAAAGTGTTTTGTATAATAAAAGAGTTAAGAAACAAAAGGAAAATTTGAAAAGAGAATACAGCATTCAAAGTAGCTATATAGTATGAGAAATGGAAAGACAGGATATTCCAGGGTAAAATATCCTGATGTACTTTTATGCTTAGAAGTGATACATTCAAACCAAGGAGTTAAGGTTCAATTGTTAGTTTTTGGTTGAACAAGAACAATAGAAGGAAATTAGGTGAATAAAACACTGAGGATTAATAAAGAAAAGTCAATTCAGTCTCGGTGGCAACTTGCATGACCGCAGATGGCTTGGGAACAAACAATTGAGGAAAAACAGGGAGAGACACCGGGATCAGTTTATACCCGAACTCATGCTTGGGAGAGTCACCAGAGAGGGCAGTGCAGTACGTCAGAATAGGACTGATGTCGGTAACTTCTCCAAGCCAGGGAGAACTTTTCATCTCAGACTCAGGTTCAGGAGGCTGAGACAGAACTGTAAATTGCTAGCCTTGACGCAACTTCTCCAATGCAAGAATGGAAGTGAGGCTCCCTTGTTGAATATGTCTGACATCATGTAAGAAAACAGGCTAAAGCTGATTCTCCAAAAAATTGCATGTTGGGTGGAATGACAGTGCTAAATTGTCCATTGTGTTCATAGATGTGCAGGCTGTGTAGATCACATTACACGGACACAATAGAAATGATGGATCTAATTTGAAAGCGCTTCGAAGAAAGAGTGCGGAAAAAATGGGCTAAATAGCCGTTTCCACAGAGCAGATATTCCTTACTTCTATCATTTACTCATCAGTTTGGTTGTTACTGAAATCGCCTAACTAAAAAAATGACTTTGAATGATAACTCACGTCTTCTTTTACTCATTTTGATCAAAATTTCTGTTATCCATTAGGCACTTTAAGCCTAACAACATACCGGATTTACGAAGGAAATCATGGAGGAAATCAGGAAGGAAAAGAGGCAAATGATGCACACTGAAAGAATGCTAGAAATACCAATGAGCCAGAGCATTTCAAGTGTGGAGAGCCATAGTGAGAAAAATAAAGTGGGCTAACATGAAGCATAAGGAAAGAGTCCCAGGTGCACTACATCAAAGAGAAAAGGCAAGTCTTCAATATGTTAACAATGAAAGATTAATGGAGGATATAGTGGGGTCTATCAGGTACAAATATGTTTAGCTACTCCCTGAATAATTTATAACCGAGATAATAAATGAGAAATTTGATGTGGACTTTGCAAAGTTAGAAAAATGAAAGCGACAGCTTAGTTTAAAATGTCGATTTTGCACAACTGAGCTGCATGTTAATGGAGATAGGAAAGGTGTTCAATCGCCTGGCAGCACTACTGGTCGAAAAGTCTTCAGGACCAGACAGATGTATCCTGCCTTGCTGACAGAGGTAAGCAATCAAATTGTGGTGTCGTTCGTGCTGGCTGGAAGGCTGAGCAGCGAGGAGGATGTGCAGATGTGTCTGTGTTATTTAGACAGAATCAATACAAGGTAAATTCGTGATATTTGTTAAAAGTAGCTCAGGTTTATGATATGTTTGTAAGTTAGCTCGCTCAGCTGGAAGGCTTGTTCTAAACGTTTCTTCACCACGCAGAGGTTAGACCATCAGTGTGAGCCTCCAACCACGTATGTAAATGTACGTCATGTGTGGAAGAATGTGTATACATAATGGTATTTATTCGTCAAGATAGGCAGGCAGACTACTATTTGAAATGTCACAAAATTATTTGTCAAGATTTGAGTCATGCTGGAAAATCACAGCATGTCGGGCAGCATACCAGAGCAGGTAAATCGGCGTTCTGGGCAAAAGCTAATCATCAAGCCACTTGCCCACTTTCCAACGACCCCTTCACCCACCTCCAACCCACCACATCCACCTGGACACTCCGTCTTCATTACCCGACCTCGACATCTTTATTTCCAACTGTCACCAAGACATTAACAACCTCAGTCTATTCTACATCTTCCCCTACTCCAACCTCTCGCCCTCACAACCTGCAGCCCTCCACTCCCTCTGCTCCATCCCTTAACTCACCATTAAACCAGTGCACAAAGAGGGGAGGAGGTGGGTGCGTGCAGTGGTAGTTTGACGCACTGATCTCTACACAACTTGAAGCCACCACCTCCTACCACCCGCTTGACGATAACGCCATCACTAAATCATCACTTCCCATACTATGCACAACCTCAGAACCTCAGTGGAACTCCCAACAGCTTCCAACCTCATAATTCAGGAATACTGCACAGCCCGATTCTATGTCCTACCCAAGATCCACAAGCCTGATGACCCCAGCTGACCCATCATCTCAGCCTGCTCCTTCCCCACCGAATTCATGCTCACTTACTACGATATTGTCTCATTCCCCCAGTCCAAGAACTCCCAGCATATCTCCCGAAAACCATCATTGCCCTCCACCTCCTCCAAGACTTCCGTATCCCAGGTTCCCAAGACGTCATCTTCACCATAGACATCTAGTTCCTTTCCATTGGCACCAATAAGTACTACCCTTGCCCCCAACTATCTCTTCCTATTTGTTGGCTGCATGTAATTTATTTTTCTGATGAAGGGATTTTGACCGAAACATCGATGTTCCAGCTCCTCGGATGCTGCCTAACCTGCTGTGCTTTTACAGCACGAGTCTGAACTTGACTCTAATCTCCAGCATCTGCAGTACACACTTTCGCCATATACGCATTTAATTGAGTACAGTTTGAGAGAAAGCACTGATCAAAGAGGCCTGTGTTCATTTGTCTCTGAGTAAATAACAGTACAGGTGCAGCACGTGTTAAAGAAGGCAAGCTGTATTTTGGCTTTTGATCGGGCGAAGGATTTGAGTGCCAGAAAAAAAATGCCTTACATCCATTTTCCAACGTATTAACGAGGCATAAATGGAATATTCTGAGCTGTTTTAGAATACTTAAAATATGAAGGAGGTTATTGCTCCGCAGTGAAAGTAGCGAATGTTTATCGAAATGCTTCCTGGGATGACACGGTTGACATATGTGGAAAGATCGGATTGTTTAAGAAAGTTTTCCCTGGAGTTTAGAAGATTGAATGGGAGAAATAATAGAAAACAGCTTAATTTCAAAATGACTTGACAGGCTAGATGCAGGAACGATGTTAACGATGGTGGGAGAGTCCAAAATAAACTTGAAAGTTTAATTATAAGCCAAAGGAAGAACAAACATAGACCAAAAAAAAGGAAACAGGCCCTTCGCCACTTCAAACCTGCGCTGATCCAGACACTGCATTTAAAGCTGCAGCTTATTTTCATAAGATCTATGTTACTTTGCTCCCTGCACATTCTTGTATCGATCTTGATACATGTAATGGAAAATTATCCACTCACTGTGAAATTTAAAGAGAATACTTTTCTTAAATTCAGTGCTCTACTGAGGTTGGTAAATGATGCTTTGATAAAGGTTTGCAGTTAGCTTCCCTCTGTTTGACTTCTGTAAACAGTCAACTTGACATTGCGATAGTCAAACTCCGCGAAAGCTGAAGGACTGTTATGTATAGAACCGGGAATGAGAGGACAACAACTTGAGCTTCCCCCAGTCTTTGCCCTTGAGAGTGTTATAACGAACACTAAAAGGCAGGCGTCTGCAAATTTTTCAATACTGTTTGCATTGAGGCATCTGACATAGTGTAATGAGTCAAAATCTTGCAGAATTTTTAATAAAGATCCTTTCTTTGCTTTTGCTAATAATTGAGTTATGTCGATTTAATTTCCACGACAATGCGGTATAAATTATGGTATGCTTTCCACTTCTACCACTTCCATTGGCAATGCGGTCAGCCTCCTCCCTCACCCTTTGTGTGAAGAACGTTCTATGAATATCTTCCCACAACCTTTTAAATCACACTTAGAACTCGTGAACCCTAGTATATGAGTTACACACGGTGAGAAAGAAGTCTTCTTGCTTTCCACCCTGTCTACACATGTCACGATTTTGCTGACCTTAATCACGTCCACCCGAAAACTCTCTTCTTATTGAAAATATTCTTAATCTGTTCAACCTCTCTTCATAGCTAGCACCGTCCAATCGAGGCAACACTCTGATTAACCTACTCTGCAAACTCTCCAAAACATCCACATCCTCTTGTTAATGTGGCGACCAGAACTCTACGCTGCATTCCAAATGCAGGCAAACAAAAATCCTGTACGACCGTAACATGACCCGCCAACTCTTGTACTCAATAGACTGTTCAATGAAGGAAAGCATGGCCGTATGCCTTCTTGATCACATTACTGAAAAGCGTTGCCATTCTCAGGGAAAAATGGACCTGAACTCCCAAATTTCGCTGTATGTAAATTTTTCCAAGGACTTTTCCATTTACTGTAAAGTTCGCTCTTGAACTGGATCTTCCAAAATATATTATCTCACAATTGCCAGGATTGAACTCCTTTTCCCATTTTTCTGTCCATCTCTCCAATCTAACTATATTGTGCTGTATTCTCTGACATCCCCTTCACTATCTGCGACTCCACCAATCTTAGTGTCATCTGAAAACTTGCTACTCAGGCACCTGATAACGTCCTCCAAATCATGTATGTACATCACAAACAACAGTGTTCCAAGCATTGATCCCTGTGGTCGCACGTCCCTTCCAATACTACATTTTGTTTCCTGTTGTCCAGCCAGTTCTCCATCCATCAAGCTGAAACACGATGGATCACATGCGATTTCATGTTCCCCATCAGCCAACAATGGGGATCTTTATTAAGTGCCTGACTAAAGTCCAAATTTCTGGCCTCTGCAGCCCTTCCTCTTTCAATATAATTTGCCACCTCAACAAAAAATTTTATTAGGTTTGTAAGACTTGACTTTCCCTGCAAAAATCTATGCTGCCCATTACTGAATAGCACATTTTCTTCCAAATGCAATAGTTTAGTCCCTCGCTTTCGCTAAAATTGACGTCAGGCTCACTGGTCTCTGAATTCCTGGAGAATCACTGCTTCTCTATTAAACAAGGGGACAATATTAGCAATTTCCCAGTCATCTGGTCCGCATCCGTGTTCAAGGATGCTGCAAGGATATATGTTAAAGCACATTTATTTCCTCTCTCTCTTACATCACTGACATGTGGTAGATCCCATCCTGACCTGGGAATTGTATACTATACCCCCATACCTCCTCCCTCCTTATGCCTACACGACCTAGAGCACTCACAGATCGATCCCCAACCTCAAACTCCGTAATGTTCCTCTTCTCAGTGAATACCGATACAAAGTTCTCATTAAGGATCTCACCCATTTTCTCTGACTCCATGCATATGTTTCCTCGTTTGGCCTTGAGGGGGTTAACCTTTTCTCTAGTTACCCTCTGGCTCCTTATAGATGAAAAAATGCTTTGGAATTATCTTTAACCCTGTTTCCTGAACATATCTCATGACTCATTTTTGCCCTCTTAATTCTTCATTTCGCAATGGCCCTACATTCCCAATGTTCTTCCAAAGCTTTGGTTAGCTTCTGTCGCCTCGACATTATGTACACATTCGTTTCCTCTTAGTTGGATTCACAATTTATCCTGTCATCCAAGGTTCCTCAACCTTGCCATTTCGATTGCTTATTTCACAGGAACATACTTCTTTGAAATTCTAAGCAAGCTCTTTTACAAAGCCTTCTACGTGTATGAAAAAGCAACATTTTCACCAAATCACTCAATAAAGTAATTTAAAAAATAGAAAGTCGTTACCTGATCAGTTCAAGAGTTTTTTTTTCATGAGGGGAAGAGGGCGGATGGGAGACACGACAGATGACGTACCTTGGGTTCAGCCGCTACCTAATAACAAAATTTCACTTAGCGATCCAAGAGACCGCTGGTCCTCGCTCTCAACTCTAGAGAAATGTAGGTTCCGAGGCCCGCGAAAAATATTTAAAACAGTTTAACTCACCTTCTCATGAGCCCTCCCATCTTCGCTCTCACCCGAAGTCCCGAGGCCCCGAAGACACATGTCTGTTTGTTGAACGGTTTCACTAAACTTCCAACCAGCCATCTAGTCCCCGCTCTCACCACTCAACAAATGCAGTCTCCAATGCCGGAAGTAAGATTTTAACTATGTTTCACTGGCTTACCAAGCAGACCTCTGGTCCTCCTTCTCCCCCCTTGAGAAATGGAGGCTCCAAGGCCCGAAGTAAGCTTTTAAACGGTTTCAGTCACCTTCCCAGGAGCCCTCTGGTCCTCCGCCTCACCTCCCAACAAATGGAGGACCCGCCGCCAGCGGTCAGTGTTTTAAAACGGTTCAACGTACCTTCCCAGCAGCCCTCTGGTCTTTACTGTCACCTCTAGAGGAATGGAGTCTCCAATGCCCCCGGTAAGTTTTTGTACGGTTTCATTCACGTTCCAAACAGTCCTCCAGTCCACACTTTCAACTCTTGTCAAATGCCGTGTCAGACGCCCGAGGTAAGCTTTTAATTTGGTATCATTCACATTCCCAGCAGCCCTCTAATTGCTGCTCTCACCTCTCGACAAAATCATTCAAATAATTAATTTAGGAATGAGGAGAAGTTTGATCACGCACAGAATGGCGGACCTAACGAATTTACGAACACAAGTGGTTGAGACCAAATTAAGATGTATTTACAAGAAGGCAATCAAATTTTATTTGTGGACAAAAGTTCTCCTTGATATCAGGAAGGTGGCACTATGACACTGAGGTCAATGATCTATCGAGCATAATGAAAGGCGGAGCAGGTCAGATCAGTTGAGTGGCCAACTCCTCCTCCTATCTTCTAAGTTTGTTACTTTCACCAATGTACTGCCTCCATGAATGACAGGAGCACGTTAAAAAGAAGAACAACATGGGCAACATAGTGTCTGTGCTGGAGTCACAATGAGGAAGTGCTGGTTTTAAACTGGGGTGGATAAAGTTTAAAAAAATTACACATACCAGCTTACTGTCCAACAGGTGTAATTGAATTTTCAAGTTTTAGGAATATATGGTAAAAGACTAAAGTGTCATACTGGTGTTGCAACACATGGCACAAACCTATATTGCTGTTAGGTTTTTAATCACTTGGAACGGGAATTCTGTTTTCGATTGTTAAATATGTAAATTCACACACTTCTTTCATGATGCAGTCTCAAGATAAATTAGGGTTATTTTTAAAGTCGCCAGCTCAACTCAGACAATATATTGAAATAGTTGCATTTAGAGTCTGTCTGAATTCCAAACTTGACTCAGACTGGTTGTACTTTCAAAGTAGAAATTTATAAAATTTGACATTGACTGACTGCCGACAGATAGTGCTTGTTTGAAAATAATTTCCGACCTCCAAATGTAAACGTGCAAGTGCAATTTTACCTTATGGACTTATATATGCATGTGATTGAGTATGAGTAAGAGAGAAACATTGAGTGTGGGGAATGTGTGTGTTTGTAAGTGAGAGAGTCTGCTCATTAGAAAGCGTTCTGACCATTCCAGCTAAATGACGAAGGAGCCGCAGTACTTCCAAATCAACCTGTTGGAATACAACCTGGTGTTGTCTGTTTATAACTTTTCCCCTGACATTCCGAAAGTAATATTACTTCCCACCACTTGGGCAGGGAGTGGTTGAATATGGCCTCCAACATATCTCATCCACTTCCCATTCTCCGCCCTCAAACCCCAAAACTCCAACGGCAAAAAGAACAGAACCCCCTCGCCATCACTTTCCACATTACCAACCGTTGCATAAAGCACATTATCCACCAACATTACCGCCGCCTACGAACGAACCCAACACCAGGAATATATTAGCCTCCCCACCCTTATCCGCTTTCTGCAAACAACTTACTCTCCGTGACTGCCTGGTCAGGTCCACCGCCCTCAACAACCTATCATACACTCCTGTCATCTTCCCATCACCGCAGGAATTGAAAATTCTGCGCTCACTCCACCTCCATCGCCTTCATCTAAGGCCGCTAAGGAGAGCACTTCACTTACATACCTACCAATTTCATTTATTGCATCTGTCGCACTTGATGTGATCTTCTTTACATTGGTGAGAGTGGACGCCTTCTTGCATAGTGCTTTACGGAACATCTCCGCAACACCCTGTGGCAAAACATTTCAACTTCCTCTCCCAATCTGCTGAGGACATGGAGCTCCTGGGCCTCCTCCACCGCCACTCCCTCATCTCCCGACGCCTGGAAGAAGAGCGCCTCCTCTCTTTCTGAGCTCTTCAACCACAGGGCGTAAGTTTGGATTACACCAATTTCCTCATTTCCCATCCTCCCACTTTACTCCAGTTCGAAACTGCCAGCTCAGCACCATCGTCTTCACCTGTTCTACCTTCCAATATCCTTTCCACATATTCACTCCACCCTCATCGCTGACCTATCACTTTCAACTCCACCTCCACCCACATATTATACCATTTGCTACGTTCCCCCCAGCACCACTTCCCTCCCATTTTCTCTCCACCACGGAGGCTCCCTGCTTCATTCCTGACAAAAGGCTTTTACCCGAAACGTCGATTTTCCTGCTCCTCGGATTCTGCCTGATCTGCTGCGGTTTTTCAGCACCACTCTCATCTTGATTCTGATCTCCAGCATCCGCAAACCCCACATTCGCCTTAGAAAAAAGATCAGGCAAGCCGTAGATGATGTCTTTTCGGTAAAAGTAACATCTGACATTAGAAGATGTTCTCTGGCATTTTTTTGAAACCGTTGAGGGAATTTTCTGAAACAGAGAAAACAACAGCTGTTCGAAATATCCCAAAATAATTTCCAGGATCAGAGCAGAGTAATCAGAACAGAAAGTGCTTTGGTAAACCAACAAAGATGAGACCAATACCGTGGTGAAATAAATATATGGAGGGCAAGGGAAGCGATTGCAAATGTGTTCTAAACATATGCACAGGGGGCGGCAGAGGTTAGAAAGCAGACTTCATGCTTGAGTTACTTTACGAAGGCCAAATCAAATCCACTCTGGCGCATCTGAACATGAACCAAAACTATGGCCATCTCGAGGTGGAGGAGGTTTTTTTTTCGGTCAGGGATACTGGAATAGTTCTCCACCAGACAGATGGAAGATAGAGCAGGAGGAGAGAAGGGAGATGGAGTGAAATGTTTGCTATCTCCTCAGGTGGACAACAGGATACTGTTCCCACTAATTTAATGAGACGTAAAAGAATACGTACCAAGAGCATGATCGTCCTTTGGTGTCAATATAATAATCCCAATTGTCAATCTTTTATCATTTCGTTATGTGCATAGTTCCTGTAAACCGCCTGAACATTTTTTGTGGAACAAACCTAATAAACTGGCAAAGCATTCCCGACAGGCGATTAATAGTGCTGGTAATCACAAACCCTTTCATGCAACAACATCTGACATTTGATTTCCTTTCAGTTCATAGAATACAGGAGTTCAGTTTGGATACAAGTTTCGCCTTTCCCCTGGAAGGCTGCTCGGACGATGAAGAGCATCGCTACATTGTCGGAAAGATTTAACGTGAGACCACGTGTGTTAGATTTGGAAATCTGTAGGTCCAGAATAAAGAAAATTGGAGCTCCCATTCTTCTTCGACGTGAATTTCAGCAAAATCTCTACTTGAATTCCCACCATTATTGATGGGAAATAACCTCAAAGCTGTCAATGAGGTTGAACAGTTCGGAGTGGAAATAAATTGTGCAATTCCTTTGACTTCATTTCTCTGATGCATGGTCTCTGAAACGGGGTTAAAAATTGTTTGAATCGAACAGTTGGCATTATCCCAAGTTTTAGCTGAGTTTTCTTGTCAATCACTTAAGTATGTCTTTTGCTGTCTGGATTTATTGCACTGTACAGCATGGATACACACTCTTATTTCCAACTCATGCATGCTGAAGAAATATCTGAAATTAATCTATTTCTATTTGTCAACATTTAACTCATATTCCTCCTACCACTTCCTCTTCATATACCCATCCAAACTCCTTATAAATATTGCAAGTTTGCAGCCTTCATCATTTCTTCTGGCAGTTCATTCAATACACGCAGCACCCTCTCGAGGAAACGTTGCCCCTTCGGTGCCTATTAAATCTTTCCCAACTCCCCTTAAATCTTAGCTATCTGGTATTGGACTCCCCTAACACTAGAAAAAAAGCCTTGGGCATTCATGCTGTCCATGCCTGCCATACGTTTGCAGCCATGGATCAAGTGACCCTGCTGGCTGAAAATAGATGCAACTTTAGGAGTTTCTACCAGAAGCTAAAACTCCTTTTCTCTGGCAAAGCCCACATAAATCTTTTCTTTTAAAGTTTTCAAATACTTTCATTTAACAGGGAGACAAGAATTGCAGGCATTTTTCTGCAAGTGGCCTAACTAATGTCCTGTACATTATTTAAACGTGACCTGCTCCACTGAATGAACTGATCAGTAAAGGCAATCATACCAAAGGACTTCATCACAATCCTATCCAACTGCGACTACAACTTCAAGGAAAACTGAAACTGCACTCCATCCTCTTTTTGTTTGGCAATATGAATCAGTACATTCACCTTATCTGGATAAGTCTTGCCCTGATTTGCCTTTTCAAAGTGTCTCGTCACACGTTTATCCAAATTAAAATCCACCTGCACTGGTAGAATCCCGTTGTATTCTGAGGTAAACTTCCTCCCTGTCCTCTACCAATCCAGTTTTGGTGTCATCTGCAAGCTTAGTAACCATACTCGTATGTTCACACCCAAATTATTTATACACGTGATGTAAAGCAGTGGGGCCGGCACTGATCCTTATGACATAGCACTGTCCCGAAATTACGGTTATTCAGATTTCCTTCCAACAATTGTCCACAACTGATGTTCGGCTCATCGGTCTGTATTACCCTGGATTCTTCTTAGGTTTAATAACACATTCGGACAGAACATTTTCTGATACACATTTTGCTGTGAAGAGTGACCTGGGTGTCCTTTTCCACGAGGCATAGAATGTTGGTCTGCAGGTTCAATAGGAGAAAGTGAGGACTGCAGATTCTGTAGATCAGAGTCGAGAACGTAGTACTCTGAAAGCGCAGCACGTCAGTCAGCAAACTTGGAGAAAGACAATCGACCATTCATTCCTGATGAAGGGCTTATGCTCAAAGCGTCGATTCTCCTGCTTCTCGGATGCGGCATGACCTGCCGTGCTTTTCCAGCACCACTGGAATACTGACTCTAATCTCCAGCATCTGCTGTACCCACTTCTGCCAAGATTGGGATTATGTTCATTGGAGTTTAGAACGGTGAGGTGGCTTCTTCACAAACATTTGAAATTGTAAAGCCACTGGATAGTATGGAAACAGAGAATATGTTTTTAATGGTGCATAAAAAAATGGACAACATGGCACAACCTCAAAATAAGGGAACTAGATTTCGGACCGTATTGAGAAGGAACTTCGTCACCCAGAGGATTGTGAATCTGTGGAAATGCATGCACAATGATGTAGTTGAGGCTTGCTCATTGAACGTTCTTTTTTATTAAATGATAGGTTAGAATTTTAACGTCAAGGAATTAAGGGTTATGGCGAGAGGGTGGTAAGTGGTTCTGACACCCGAAAAGAGCAGCCATGATCTTGTTGAACTGCAGAATGGGCTCGAATGGACAGATGGTCCGCGCCTACTCCTATGTCTTCTGTTCTTATTTTCTTATGTTCTGAACTATTTCCTCTCCGTTCAAGCCAATAACACTCCAGCAGCCCAGTCTATGATGACGAAGTTAAAATCCCCTAAAATAACAAAGAACACATTTTACAGATAACTGAGAAGTATTTGAAGAAATTTTACAGAACTGCTGAATATTGTTCAGTGAATAACCGCAATAGTAAACAAATAAACACTCACAAAAAACGTGCAATCAATCAAGTAACGCCTCACGTTGGTGTCGCAGTTGTTAATAGCAAAACAACCAAATATTTGGAAATTATCAGTGGCTGAAGACACCTGTGTGGCCTTCATGGTCTGTGGCTAAGAGATATCATGCACCCTGCAATATCATGGAATCCCTACACTGTGGAAACAGGACATTTGGGGCGAAATGTCGTCACCGACTCTCTGAAGAGTAACCCATCTAGACACATTCTCCTTTTATGTTACTTTACATTTAACTCTGACTAATGCACCTAACCTACACACCCCTTGAACAATATGGACAATTTTGCAATGCAATTTACCTAAACCGCCTACATTTGACTTCTGGGGGGAGCAACCAGAGGAAACCACGCAGACACGTTGATGATGTGCCATCTCCACACCGTTAGTTGGCCGAGGCTGGAATCGAAGCCAGGTCACTGTGAGGCAGCAGTTTGGGAAGAAGGTGGGAAAGCCAATGTTTTGTCTTTATTCATCACAAAACAATTTGAGCACAAGATCAAAGAAGTCTTGATGTTTCATTGGCAGAGAACAATAGTGAGACGATGCCTTGAGTATTATGCACATTTATAGTAACCTTGGCAGGAAAGTATGTACTTCCACTAAGGTTAACAGGACTGTTCCCTACGGTTCTCTAGAATAGCAGAGAATATTCGTCATGTGTGGATTGGGGTGATCTGCACAGGATGAAACATCTGAAATATCCATATTCATTTAAGTATTGATCACAACCTCTTTTCATCATCTCTGGCTGTGGCGATATAGGACGTGCCTTTCAGCTTGTGGACGACCGTGTCATTTCAAGACCTCTTCTGTCTATTTCTTGTACAGAACTAAACACATGCGTTGCTTCAGCCTCCAGTTCCAGTCTCCTCTTACAGCCAGAATGACCCCTAATTGTATTATACAGTTCTCAGTATTCTGGTAAGTGAATCCCTTCATTCTGGGTGAGAGAATTATGGAATGAAATGAGTTAAATGAATCGTTTCATGTAATCGCTGTCATAAATGTCAGTCTCCACGGACCGTAATTGTGCAACTGGAGTGAGCCCCTCTGGTATAACAAGGCCATCCTTCGATATGTTTGCGACACTGTCATTGAGAGCAGCACATCCAACACGAACAGAGATGAGCAACACAAGCTCCTAGATTGCTATTTGAGAACACTATATCACAGCGATGAAAAAGTGAATTGAAGTCTAACTGTAGTCAACTGCATAGATCCAGCAATGGACTGCAATCCAAGGACACTGAGTTGGAATAGTGCAACAACAGATTGGAATGAGGAAACAACGACGTGGTACGGTGATGCAAAGACATGGAAAGTGAGAAACGTAGACTGGAACGGCACAAAAATAGCAAGGGTTTTCTTTGGGATGAGTCACTCGTCTGCACCATTTGACCGATTGAGTCTAATAAATCGCATTGAAAGAGCCCTTCAATACATTCAACTGGTTTATTATCCCATTCTCGCTATTGTTGGTCTCCTTGGTAAGTCTTTCCAATTTGTATCCACCCTGGCATTACTGTGCACACATTGCTGCATCTGATGACTCCGTGGTTTACATTGACAAACTCTGAGCAAACATATTACCGTGCTTGACATTCAATTGTTGCCTCTGGTCAGCCTGAAGAGTCTCTGATTCCCGCTGTCAGTAATTTAAATGTCTCTATCTCAGTGCTCTTATTGAGTAAATACTGGCACATTATTGTAATTGGCATGTAATTAAGTCAGTTGTCAAAGTGAACCTACACTCTCTCGTTCTGGTCATAGATATCCATGCTTTCTCTTTGGCGCCATTGCATAATCCAGGTCGTGGTCATTGATTTGAACGGAATTATAGAAGTCGTGATTTGGAGATGCAGCAGTGCATATTGTTGATAGCGGGATTGATTTTTAAAGTTGTCAGCTGGGTTTTTGTTGAGTGCACTAAATTTCATGATGCTGACAGGTCGTAGAATGATGTCAGAGCGGCACTGGTCCAAGCAAGTAGAGAGTACTCTATGAGTAAACAGTAGTGAGCAATTGCCCATTCGAAGCCTGGACGCAGTCGCTACCATCTCTGCACGAGGACAGTTTAGAAAAAGTGACTTTGTCCGTTTCCAACACTCCAATACTGGGTCGTTGTTGCTATTCAGTCTTCAGAATGCAGGATGGATAATTCACAATTACGAGCTGCAGCAGAAAACCCTAATACTGTGATAAACATTTGGTAGAACAAGAAAACAGTATCCTATTTGTTTGTCGCATTAAGTTGTATGAAAATCTGATCTCTTTGATCCGAGCAGAACCAATAACTTCACTGTTTGTGTTCCTCAGCTAACGTAATAACCATCATAATTCTCTCCTGGAAAAAGTGTGGTCTCTCACAATGCGTCACTCACTACCTGATGGCTATGGCAATGGCGGATTTACTCGTCGTCATTACTGATCTAATACTGCGACGCATTCCATTCCTCTATAAGGTAGAGCACCATTTCTTAGAAAATATTCCTGTTTGTAACATCCACGCTGTCCTCCTCCATGCCGCCACTGACTGTTCTGTCTGGTTCACAGTTACTTTCACCTTGGATCGATTCGTGAATATTTGTTGCCCAAAAGTGAAAAATGAATACTGCCGTGTGAAAACACCGTCAGTGGTTCTGGGAACTGTGACTGGAATCAGTTGTTTGAAGAACATTTCTTGGTATTTTATGTTTACAGGTCAGTATAGTCAGAGGGATGGACCCTGGTTCTGCTGGCTGCCACGACGTATCAGGTATTCTTCCTTGTGGGGCGCAATTGAGTTATTTCATTACCTACTCACCCCAGGAGTTGCTTTTATTCTCATTCTGCTTCTCAATGGTTTAACGGTCAGGCATATTATCGTGGCCAGCAGATCCCGAAGGAGGCTCCATCACCAAAGGAACAGAAAGACCACCAGAGACACAGAGATGAACAATCGAAGGAATTCAATAATTTTGTTGTTCCTTCTGTCAATCAATATTATTCTGTTATGGTTAGTATCAATGGTGTTTTCCATAAATAGACGACTGGTTTATCTGAGATATCTGTCTAAGAAGCTGCCGGTTTTTATAATGGAACTGGGCTATATGCTCCAGCTGCTCAGTTGTTGTACAAACACTGCGATATATGTCTTGACACAAACTAAGTTCACAGAACATTTCAAGAATATTGTCAATTATCCCTTTGCTGCAATATTGAAGTACAGCAAGGGCCACGGTCCTGGGCAACACTCTGGCAATGGTACAGAAGACATGTTCCAAAGCTAGCTTCATTCCTATCCACGCATTTCCAGTACAGTTTAAAAGCTGGCATCTACTTGACAATCTGAAGTGGGAACTGCTGCCTCACAGCTGCAGAGACACGGGTTCAATTCCCAGCTCCGGTGACTGACTGTGTGGAGTTTGCACATTCTCCCCGTGTCTGCGTGGGTTTCCTCCAGGTGCTCCGGTTTCCTCCCACAGTCCAAAAATGTGTAGGTTAGGTGAATTGGCCATGCTAAATTGCCCATAGTGTTAGGTGAAGGGATAAATGTAGGGGAATGGCTCTGGGTGGGTTGCGCTTCAGCGGGTCGGTGTGGACTTGTTGAGCCGAAGGGTCTGTTTCCACACTGTAAGTAATCTAATCTAATCTAATTGAAATGTATCAAGTTTTGAAAACGATGAAAGAATTGCACTATAAGAAATCAATCCTGCAACCACATTCATGGTGACTTCCATCCAGGCATATTTGAACTTACGATTTTTCCTCTTTATTTTGCTTTGGGTATTTTTGTTTCTGCACTCGTTTATCTGTACTCTTTCTCAAGAGTGTATCCTCATGCATGTGTGCATTTGTGTGTATAAATATAAGCATAAAAAAGATAAATAGGGAAACAGGTTTGCCTCCATATTTTCTATTCAACAGTGATCGTGACATGATGAAATATCATCAGTTTTTTTAATGTGGGACACTTTGATTTGAATCTTGATCCTGCAATTTGCATAGCACACACATAAACCCATGAAAGCATTTTTCAGTCCTGTTTACGGGGCGAATTAAAAACGAAATGAAAACTCAGGTCGGTAAAGAAGCAGTACTAGACCTTTAAGGAGGCTTTTAGGTCTCTGAAACGGCATACATTTCGCAGAGAGATTCTCGAATGAAAAGGATGCATCATCCAGAACGGTTTTCCTCAAAGAGTGATTGATCGCACTAAGGGACATAGGTTTAAGTTGAGGGGTGTTAGATATAGGATCGATGTCAGATGTACTTTACTCAGAGAGGAGTAGGAGAGTGCAATGCACTGCCTGCAACATTAGTAGACTCGCCAACTTTAATGGCATTTATATGGTCATAGGATTGGCATATTGATGAGAATCGAATTGTGCCGGTGAGATGGGATTTAGATTGGTTTCACTGCTCGGCGCCAAATCGAGAGCCAAAGGCCTGCAGTGTGCTGTAATGTTCTATGTTCTACCTTCTATGACTAAACATGAAATTTAAGGATTTTATCAAAGGGAACAACGTTGTGACCAATATGATAAAATGTATTGGCATGAATAAGTTTTAAAAATCAGCAATGAATAATCTTTTTAAAAATGGGAAAAAGGAGTGCAAAAGTAAATTATCAAGAAGTTTTTGCAAAGCACATGATTTCACCTTCCACGAGGGTAGAGAAAAGGTAGAAAGTACACAGAAAGTATTCATCTCTGAGTGGTGAACTTGCAGAATTAACAATGAGAATGGAGAAATTAACATGGGCATTGAACACACATTTGTAATCTATGTTTAAATGTGAAGACATTTAAAAGTAAGCAAAATTAAAGAAATTCACACACCGAGTCAAAAACAATCATCATCACAGTGAAGAATGTGTATGTACACTACTGTTGTAAAGAACAGGTAATACATGCCTGTAGGGAGGAACAGGAGAATGGTACGATAAAAAAGTATGTTCTTTTGAAAACCTGTTGCAGGCACGATGGTCGAAATGGCCTCCGCCTGCGCTACAGTGAACACAATGATTCCATTGCAAAAACTGACCGGTGTAAATGTCGACAAACTCTCGCATTTCATAACTTGCATGGTAACGTAATGAAACGTGACAGTGAAGATCACGGAATATTAAGTGTAATTTTGCCAAATTCCCTTGATTATAGACCAAAGAACCAGAGAATCCAAAAGTTAGTTATCTTCTAAAACGTGCAAGATATTGGGGGCAGTCAGGCAGAAGAGCAACAATCAGTGGTGTTCTCCTGCAGGAATACGGACTAAGCTGGGAATATTTCCACTGCCTCGGGCAAGGCTGTGAGCAGGAAATGTCTCCAGTTGTAACTGCTGGAAGTACAGATTGTGCAACTGGAGCAACGTCTGATGTCACTGGAGAACAACTGTGAAGCTGGGAGAAATGCAGAAAGCAAGGCAGCGAGATGGCCACATCGCAGGTTAAGACTCCACGAGCAGAAAAGGTATTGTTGGTAGAGAAAGACGACTAAAAATGCAATGCGAGACTCCCCCGTTGGCATTTTCTTGAGAAAAGATATACATCTTCAGATAGTGTTGAGAGAGATGTTCTCTTGGATTAAGCAGCTAAAACCAATTTCGTTGCACCCTGATGTCTGTGTTGCTAAGGGAATGATCCAAAATAAGTTGAAAGGCAAAGTTCAACCAATTATGAGGAGCATAGATCGGCGCAAACGAGAATCAAGAGACGATGATGCCTCCCTGATGTTTGACTTATAAATGCCTCAGAACGGTTCTAGCACATCTTAAAAGTAGAAGGTGAAAAGCCAGAGGTCAGGTTACACATTGGGAAAAATGACAGGAGGAAATAACGAGATCAAAAATGCAGGAAGCAAACTGAATTTAGGACTGCAAAGGTAGGGATCTCAAGATTACTAAGAGTGCATTATGAATAAAGTAGAAAAAACTGAGGTATATCCCTGGCCGAAAAGATGGTTTGTCCGTTATGTTTTCAGATTTATGAGATATTGGTCCCGAGTCAGAAACGGGAGTATGTGTAATGGGGAGCAAAGAGATGACTGACGAATTATACACATGTTTCACTTCTGACGTCATATGCGAAGTTGCAAACACCCGTACTGGAAATGATCTAAAACTGGCGTTTAGTAAGAAGAATAAACTAGACTATGTGCGACTTAGAAGAGAACATGGCTTGTAATAATTGATAGAACAGAATGTTAATGAAATCGCTGAGCCACCGTGCTTCTACAGACAAATATCCAAGGACTGACAATCAACAGAGTATTTACACAAGTGAATTTGCAAATAGTGAATCTATTGCTGACAAGGGACTAATTCTGTCGACATAGTTAAAGGTTTTCCTTCATCCCAGCATTCACCTGTTCGCCCCTCAAACACACTCACCAATATCGCTTTGTCTTCTCCTTCCTCATCTCCAAACAAGACTGTGGTTAGAAACTGAATTAATATTGCTGGAAGTAATACAACAATGAACGTAATGTTGAGGGGAAGATTGGTGGAGTGAGTGCAGTGTGAATAAACACGATGGTTCAAAACACATTTTTTTTCTGCGCTCTGGGGTGAGAGGTGGCTGGATTGCACTGGACTTTTGTTCCAGAAGTTTTAATCTTGTCCCAGTCATGGGCAGCCAATGCGATTTTAAAATGCTTCAAGTTGATCGAAAAACTGACACTTGACCCAGAGAGTCTACAGTTGAAAGTAAACCTCACTGGTATATCAGACCTGCTGAGATACATTTTGCCAACATCTGGAGTGCTCTCGAAAATCCCAACCTACTGAGTCCAAATTTAATTTGCAAAATTAAAAGGTATTGTGAGGGAGATGAGAATCAGGTATAGCAGCTGACAAAACTCAAAAAACAACAGCCATCGACATTTGACAATGCTTTTCTGGATACCTCAAAAGTCTAACACTGCAACCCACTCCCAGTTCATTGGTGGACCAAGATTGACTTTTAACAGTCAAACATGTATCCACATGTGGCTTGGATTGTCATTCAGTTATTCGAGCACTGCAGAAATGCTCATTTTTTTATTCTTGGATTTCTTGCATTTTAGCCAGTTGAGGGGAAGAGGAGAAATTACTCTTCTGTGTCCCCTTTTGTGAATGCCGATTTATGTCCTGTCCTTAGCCTCATGAATAATTTCAAGTACTCTCTATAGAGTCACGTCCAACCAAAGTATGACACACGAATCAGTAAAGTGATCTCAACTCAGTCTAGTCAAATCGATCTGCTTTATGGTGGGAAGCGTTTGTCAGCATTCCAAAGTTTCTGCAGCTCAATGGTGGTAAGTCTCAAATCAAACAGAAGTGGGGAAAAGCTGGAGATTTCGACAAATCAGAGATCACGAAGGGTCGTGGGAGAATGGCGTTTTGCTGGAAAGAATCCAAAGACTGGGAGGGAGGCAAGTCATGGAGTGTGTCCAGAAAAAAGGAAGAGTGATTTAAAATTAAGACATTACTAACTCAGGAGTCGATGAAGGTCAATCAGCGCTCTTGTCTATGAAAGGCTATGGGACTACTGCTGCATTAATACATAAGAGAAATATTGCAATGAGCTCAGAATTTCAGTAGACCACATGTGAGATTCCAACCTTGGGGAACGGCCATTTGCATACAGCGCGAAACACAGTGCTTGAGCTCAAAAGAAAAAAAATTGTGCCCTAGAATCTGGCACAAGACAACTTTCTGGAAGGTACTTTTTTGTTCGACAAGGCTTGTTACCTAAGGATATAATTTTCTCATCCACGAACTATTAAGTTGTACAATCAACGGCTACCATTTTCGATTCCTCCCTGATATCCAGAAAAACATGAAGGTCATTTGCAAAATAGCTCACCAGTTGTACAGAGCAATGGAGATACCATCAAGTTTACAATGTGTAGCTGCAGGAACGAAAGGAACTGGCACAGTGAGAAGCACACCTGCCTCGGTCTGAAGGTGGAAACTCTGAGCAAAAAAATCTGGAGAGTACATCCCATCGTTTGGAGCTCAAGGAGTCAGCATCCTTTTTGTCTCTGAACTGGTTTCATTGAGTAATTGTATAGGTAAATAAATGTTGGCCTTTATTTCAGATGCAATGGTGCATGAATGTAGGAATGTTTTGCTGGAACAATACAGGCACGAGTTCAATCACAGCTGGAATACTGGGACCAATTTTAGTTTCAATCCAGTCTTGATAGAAACAAGTATACTGGCATCGGAGGCAGTGAAGAGAATTTTTACTGGGCTAACTCAGGGAATGAATGGAGGCTCGAAAGACTGAGTGGCCAGCATCTGAATGTTTGGCTTCTAATTTGAGTGACGGAGGCGAATGTTAAAATTCTGTCTTTGTTTGAATTGTGGTCAGAAGGCAAGTGGGAAATGGATGAAATTTTGTGTTCGCTGCGCTGTGCATGGATAATTGCTGAACAATAGTTAGTTGATATTTAGAACGATCTCCAGGAGTTTAGGACGGAAAAAGATTCAATCGCAATTATGAGGATGCCTCCATGATAAGCCACTAACGCCCCATCTTCTCCCCGGAGCCAGCCAGGTCTTTTCACAGTCGCTACATAAGGTGTCCTTGTGACATTATTGTTAAATGTTGGCAGGAGCGTCAGAGAGTCTCTGAGCTCGGTCGCAATGGACAAAGAAAAACCTGCTACCCATTAGATTGCAATAATCAAATACAATCAACTCAATACTCTGTTCCTGTTCCCCAGACCTTTGCCAATCGCTTTGTCATCGTGGCTGCACAGATGAATACTTTCTGAAATTGTTGAGTGTTTCTGTTTCCCCCACTTCCATGGAGAGTGAGCTTCATATTCCACAAGCACCTGGATGAAAACAGTGGTCCTCACAGCCACATTCATCCTGCTGCCCATTACCTAAAATCACCAATCCTGCCAAATCCCACCAGGAAGGCGAAAGTCTTCTTCCTATCTCCCGCTCATTATTGTATACATGCCAATCTTGTGCTCTCTCAAAAACTCCTCTTATTTCACGATAACGAACCAGGTCTGTTCGGTCTCTCATCATATCTGAAATTCGCCAGGCTCGGAAACATAATCGTAAATCTCCTCTCGGCCCCATTTCTAGTGTGACCATTTGTGTGTATTCCGGAATTGAAAGGAAAACTATAAGTGTGTAACCAAACCAAATCAATGTTATACATTTCTCTTATTAACCTGCATATTCGTAATGTATATGCCTCGGCTACTAAAAGCAAGTATCACACAGGCCTTCATAACCACTAACGCTCCCTGACCAGGCATATTCAGAAAGCACAAGACATGTTCATAAAAGTTATATCTTGCCTTTTTTTGATTCAGGGGTCCTCAAATCCATCATGCTTTTACTTGCCATTTTTGTCTTGCCTGGGGTCATCACATCACACTTTCGTGAATTGCTATTCATTATCCGAGTGATTTCAGCTCCGGAGAATGTGAATGTCCCTATTTAGACCTGTGTTGACACGTTGGAATCTTGCTGAAGGGACGCGTGCTGCTGAGTGAAATGGTCGCGATGTGCAGAACCTGAATACCGGCCTCTTGGCCTTTGACAAAAAAATTGCCTACTGCATCCTTGACCTAACGTTGTATGATTGCAACAGAGCAGTGTTAATCCAAAAAAAGTCCTAACCAAGACTGTAGTGCGGAAGGGCTGTTTCTCTACTGTAACGCGTAAAACTGCTAAATATTGTGGTTTTTAAATACAAAATGTTCCTCGTCTTTACAATTCAGCATGAGATTTCATTGCGCCTTCATCCAAAGGGAAGCGATGATGCATTGGTATTGTAATTGAGGACATTCCTGTGACAATGTGGAACTGTTACACCTAACTGCAGTCTGTTAAGAGAAATCAATATTGATCTCGCCAGTGATGCTCTAAGTCTGCGAATGAATATTTTTGTGAGATAGGTATGACAACAACATTCTGAATAAATGCACGAACGTTAAAAGTCTAAAATGACGTTGTGAAATCCAATACTGGATTAGTGGTGCTGGAAGAGCACAGCAGTTCAGGCAGCATCCTGCCTGAACTGGATGCTGCCTGAACTGCTGTGCTCTTCCAGCACCACTAATCCAGTATTTGATTTTCAGCATCTGCAGTCATTATTTTTACCCCGTTGTGAAATCCAAGACTACCGTCACGAATCCATTTCGTGTCAAACACAGCCTGTTATAAATTGCTTCTTTTTAATATAAATGGACTGAAAATGGATTTGACATTGCTGCCTAAACGAAGGCAGGTTAGGAGGATATTGAACCTGACTTCCTTGCTCAAGACCATTTTCGAGATGATCGATACAGAAAATAACACGTTATTTGATATAATAGAGCTTCAGTTGTTTACGACTAAGACAGGAGTGCTCAGGATGATAGACTTGAGGGAAATGCACAAGAACTCACCTAGTACAATTCTGGAATACACACACTAGGATAGAAGAATGTTTTGGAAGCCAAATCCATGCTGCAAATGCGATGCAGCGGCTAAAGTGTGCGAGACCGATGCTGCATTTTCGTAACTGCACAGAGTCTGTGTGAATTGCATGCTGGGCAGTTAAAATTGACACTAAGAATGGATTAGTTACCAGGCAGAAGAATTCTATTTTTTCTGGGAAGGTGTCTCTAGATTTCTCAGAGAGATGTCTTCATTGAACAGCATTCAACAAGAAGATGGAATATCAATCAGAAGGGATAGAAAGATTAAATGAAGAAATGCACATACCTCAGTGAGAGATGAGGACATTACTCGTGTCATTTTAACAAGAATGAAATATTTTGCACCGAGACATTGTTTTCCTCCGATATCAGGAAACTAAAATCTGTTGGCCGGTTTTCATTTTTAAAATCTAAGTATTGATTGCATCGTAAATGATTTGCTATTTCTAAACAAACTTAATAAACTGTCAGTAAATTGCAATGAATCATCACTGCTTATTCTAGTGTCATAGAGAGGTATTCATTCATACATAATCGAAAGAGATTCTTTGTCATGGCATATCTCCACTCACCAAGAGTAATCAAATGATACTAACCTCTTTTACTTGCACGTGGTCCACAGTGTACCATGCCATCGCATTTCATGTGCACATTCACATTCTTCTCAATCATTGCGAGAGTACCATCACCATTGCGCGGTTCCACCACCATCTCAGGCAGCACGGTCAATATTTCTGCTTCCCTTGATGAATGAAAACTTTTCAGAACTTAATAGACCAATGACAATTCACTTTGAACTAATGCCCTCTTGTCTCAGACACGTTCGCTATGGGTAAAATATTACCATGATCTAGCATTGAGGATACTGGGTAATCCAAGGTGAAGGACGGAAAAAAAATTGGGCTGTAACAGCTGCTCCTTTATTGAGCTACTTTATGTGTTGGAGGTGATTTCCTCGAATTCCAGGAGCAGCAATTACAGTTTTGTATGCTGTTTCACTGTTTTGGAACTTTGGAAAAAAGCAACAGCAGTTTTAAAAGAGAGAAGGACACGCAAAGGTAGCACATGGTGAGGTCAATGCAGGAGAGAGAGAGAGACAGAAAATAACTGACAGGGACCTGCACAGTTACTGCCTTTGCTGTTTAACTTCATGTATCGCTGGACATTGGAGTACATCTGGGAAAATTAACAAACAGCGAAATTCACAACTGATCTTGGAGGAACTGTTTGGGTGAAGTTCACAGCACAGAATCCGATAGGTGTATTGTTTTTAAGTGCGACCTACAGAACGTTTGTAGTAGTGAGAAGGCTGGGTTCTTTCTTGATTTTTTTTTGCGATATGTCTCTTGATTAAACTAAAAATATAAGCCATAACTATTACTTTAAGCGGGGGCAATTTTTTTTGAGGAATAAGAATGTGATTTTTTTCTGGGTCTGTAGGTTGTGATGGAGCAAAAATGGCCTTTTGTAGAGTGGCATGCGCTTCTAGTCAGACGTGGGAGGTGAAAGAGAGTTTGAGGGTTACTGCGGATTATATCTGCAATAAATACTGTTGGTTTCGAATCTTATTAGATCGAATGGATCGGTTGGAAAGACAATTAGAAGCAACTAGGAATTTGCAACAGCAACGTTATGTATTGGATGGCCAGTTATAAGAAGGGGGAAAGTCTCAGATACGGTCACATTGATGGGTTAATTCCAGGAAAGTAAGAGAGTTAGGCAGCTAGTGCAGAATCCCTCTGTGGCTGTACTCATTTCAAACAAGTATGCTGTTTTGAAAAATGTAAGGTTGATTGATTCTCAGGGAAACGTAGCACGAACAGCCAAGTTTCTGGTATTGAGACTTACTCTAATGCAACGAGGGTTACATCGGGTTTTAAGAGATCAATTGAGTTAGGCGATTCCCTAGTCCGATTAACAGACCGACGTTTCTGTGGCCAGCAGCGAAAAATCAGAATGGTGTGTGGTTTTCCTGATACCAGGAACAAGAATGTCTCAGAGAGATTGCAGAATGTTCTCGGGGGGGAGACAGACCAGCATGAGGCCATTGTCCACATTGGCAAAAATGACATTGGAAGGGAAAAGGATGACATTCTGAAGGGATAATACACAGAGTTAGACAGGAATCTTAAAAAAAAGAAATGTGTTAAGTGTGTACAAGAAAAATTCTGATTCAGTATTGAGCAAACATACACAAACCCCCTCCCCCCGACAACATTCAATCACCAGCTTCCTGTAGGAGAGATTCGCAAAACTCTAAGTGAAGGAAATCTTCCTTGTATATCCATTAAATGGAATATCCTTTTTTTTCCTAATCCGTGGCACATCATCCTGGACTTCGCCGACCTGCTCAGCATCATCGGCATGTTATAAGTTTCAATGAGATCCCTCCTCATTCTACTAATTTCCAGTTAGGACAAGCCCAGTAGATCTAGTTTTTTGCCATATATGAATCCTGCCAACTTGGGAATCAGCCTGGTGAACTTTTGCTTGTCTTCCTCAATAACAAGAATATTCTTCGTCAGACGAGAACATCAAATACTTAACGTGTGGCTTCATGAAGGCTATCTTTAATTGCAGCAAGACGTCTTTACTTTGACACAGAAAATCGTCCCGCTTTAAAGTCCTTTGGCTGTCATCACTGCCTACTGCATCAGCATGCATGGTTAAGCTAACTCTGTTAAGTTATTAAATGTATCAGGGAAGTTAAGTATAATATTAACGAATGGACGGAGGAAGTGTTGAGTATGCCGGACACATTTCAGTATCCCAATTCCCCATGTCCGGATGGGATGTCTCCCTGGTTTCAGAGAGAAGCGAGAGAGGAAATAGTTGAGGTATTAACAGACATATTGGCAGCACACTTGAACACGGACCCAGAGGACTGGAAATTTATTAATGTTGTCTCCTTGTTTCTGACTTGTGGCAAGAAAGCTCCAGATAAATATAGACGAGTGAGCCTGACATCAGTGGAGGGTATGTATCTGGAGAAGATGCTAAGGTATCCGATCTATTCCCATTTGGATGAAAATGAGCTTATCAGTGATATGCATCATATTTCCTTTTCATGGAAGGTCGTATCTTACCAAGCTGATAGGATTATTTGAGGAATTGACGAAGTTGATTGATGAAGGAAGGGCTGCAGCTGTCAATTGCATGGTTTTCAGTAAGGCACTTGGCAAATGCCTTATTTTGTGCTGATGGAGAATGTGAAGTTACACAGGATGCAATTTGCAATAGCAAGTTGGATTCAGCACTGGTTGGGCCAACAGAAGACAGAGATTAGTCGTCGTAATGAGTTTCTCTAAATGGAAAACTGTGTCCAGTTGTGTTCTAGGCGAAAGTGAGGACTGCAGATGCTGGAGATCAGAGCTGAAAAAAGTGTTGCTGGAAAAACGCAGCAGGTCAGGCAGCATCAAATGAGCAGAAGAAACAACGTTTCGGGCATAAGCTCTTCTTCAGGAATGGCTTGAAGAAGGGCTTAACCTTTCGGGCATAAGCCATTCCTGAAGAAGGTTTCCGGCCTAAACGTCGATTCTCCTGCTCCTTTCATGATGCCTGACCAGCTGCGCTTTTCCAGCGACACATTTTTCAGCTCCAGTTGTGTTCTACTGGGTTGCGTTCTGGGAACAGCCTTGTTATGACAGTCATATCACTGATTTGGTGGAAGATGCAGGTGGTCTGTTTAGCAGGATTGCAGGTTACACTAAAAGTGGTGGAGGAGCAGACAGTGAAGGGAGCTTTCAGAAAATACAGCAGTATATAGATCAATTGGATAGTTAGACGGAGAAATGGTTAATGGGGTCAATCCGAGCAAATGCAAGGTGATATACAGAGAGATTAATTAATGTCCATTACACACTGAATGTGGCAAAGCAAGTATACAAAGTGGTCAAGCTGGCACATGGGATGCTTTCCTTCATCGAATGGTGCATTGTGTACTGGATTTGATAGGCAATGTTACAATTGCATGAGACTTCGATTCAGAGGACAGTTCTGGTCGTCACTTTACCAAAAGAATGTGATTAATTTATAGAGTGTACAGAGGATATTCACCAGGATGTTGACTCGTATGGAAGGTGCTACTCATGAAAAAAGGTTGAGAAGATTAGGTTTGTTTTCATTAGAAAGACTGAGATTGAGTGGAGTCTGATTGAATTCTGCAAAAGTATGAGATATATCGACAGGATGGAGTGGAGAACTAAATTATGAGCGATCATGAGTTTAACGTGATCGGGGAATGTTTAAAGGGAGATACATGTGGAAAGTTTTTTACACACAGACTGGTAGTAAACTGGAACGCTTTCCAAAGGGGATACTAGAGGCGGGCGCGAACGCGTCTTTTAAGATACATCTCGACAGATGCATGAATGGGCAGCGTGTAGAGGGATACAAATCCCCAGAAAGTAGACGATGATATTACACAGAGAACGTGGATCAGCGCAGGTCTGAAGGGACAAAGGGGCTGTTCCTGTGCTGTAATTTTCTTTTCTCTCTGTTCCCTCTTCTTTTACGCAACCACTAATCTTTAATTGACACCATCCTCATCCAAGTCCAATACTAACTGCAACAGACATTGTCAGTAAAACACTAAAATTATTCGTGACTCAAACTTCAGCCTAAACTTTACATTAATCCGAGACACTGCAGTGAAGTTAACTAATTATTGAACGCTTCATTAAATGTTGTCACTAACGTCTTGATGGCCACCTCTCCCCGTTTCCCTCACACCAAGGATGACCTATCTTAAACGGTGAGATACTGCTCCTGCCACCAAATGCCTCTGTTTCTCATTAGAGTTTCGACAATGCGTTGGCAATCACGTTTTCCTGTCCTTCCACATACACAATTTTCAAATTGAACGCGTCCAAATACATGCTCCAACCAATCAGTCTGACAGTTTTGTCCGTAAGTTTTTCCTCAAACTTCAATGGGTTATGATCGGTGCATATGACTGTCTGATATACGTTACCAGTAACATAATCACTGAAATGTTGCAGTGCAAATACCAAGCTCAAAATCTCCTTCTCAAAGTTCGACTATTCCCGCTGCTGAATGTTAATCTTCCAGTGAAATATCTGATAGTTCTTTCTTTCTTCTCGTCGTCTACCTGCAAGAGCACAGCATTGACGCCCACAACACTTGCATTGACAGCCACCTTGAACAGCTGTATGTCGTTAGGTACTGGTGAGACTGGGGGAATGCATAAGAGAGCTTCCAGGTTGTCAATTGCTTTCCTACAGTCTGCTGTGTACTGAAATGTGATGCTTTTCGTGAGCAATTCAGTGCCTGGATCAGCCACACTACGAACATTTGGGGCAATTTTTCGATAAAGTCCACTCAATGACGGGAAACGTATTCGAGATCTATTTGCTGATGTTTTGGGAAACTACCCGATTTACATTGATTTTGGATCCCGTGGGACCGTTTGTCTATGTCCAATAGCATTCACCAGGAAAGTGAGTTGCAATTTGGCAAATTAACGTTTGGCGAGGTTTATCACCAAGCCTGCTTTGGAAGGCGAGTGAACAAGTCTGCTAAATTTTGTAAATTTTCATTCCATTTGTGACTGAAAATCACCAGGTGATCTATATAAGCAACACAGTGGGTGAATCCATTAGTGAACTTATTGGTTTGACTCTGAAGTATGGTTGGCCTATTTCTGATGGTAAATGGCATAACTTTAAACTGATACCAATCATTCAGTTTTGCAAAAGCCGAAATTACCTTTATTCTTCCTGACAAATATGCCTACCAGTATATTCTGAGCAAACCCAACTTACAAGTCCAAATTTCTTATCTGACTTTCTCAACGTGGTCTTCAAAATTGGAATCAGAGATGCGCCAGTCTCTGTAACTGCGATGACTTTTCGATAATTCGAACATAACCGTTGGTAACCACTTCGTGTTGACAGCTATAATGATGGGTGAGCTCCAGTCACTGAAATTCACTTCGAAATGTCGAGTTGGAACATTCATTCAATCTCCTTTAAACTGCGTCAACATTGGAGGGTTATGCCCATTAGAATATTGCTTAATCGGAGCAATATCTCCTTCGTATACATCCTGCACAATTATGTCAGTACTTCAAGGCCTAATCACTAATCTTCCCATGCAATAGTAAAATCTTTTTTTTCAGTTCATTTCGATTTTCTCCTGTAAGATAAGTCAATATGAACCCTAAATTTTGAGAAAGTCCTCATTTTCCAAATTGGATTGACGAATGCCCAATTCAGAATCCACTGAATTTGGCTCCTCCCCCTGTGTTGTAATAAATAGCAGATTCTCCTCTTGCTTTTCTGCCCTTTGGAACATATTGACATGACACACTCTGAGCGATTCCTTTCCGTCTGGAGTCCCCATCAGTTATTCCACTTCACTCATTTTTCTTTCAACTGGATGAAAACCATCAAATCTTGCTTTTAAAGTTTCCATTACCACGGGAAGTAAAACCTCCTTATTCCCAAGAGCGAAAATTGCCAATTTTTGATTTCTTGTCTGCTTCCTTTTCAATGTATGTTGTGATACTTTTAAATGCTGACCAGCCAACTCTCCAGCACTATTCAATTGAACTCTCACAGTACTTTCATAAGTTTTTTTTAAATTCTGAATTAGCAATTTCTCCTTCATCCATTTTAACGGTCCTCTCACTTCATGCCCCAAAATTGGTTCGAATTGACTGAATTTGATCGATTCGTTTGGTGCATGTCTGTTCGCAAAAAGCACAAACGGAGTTCTGTTCCCAACCATCTGCATACTCTTGGCTCTCAGCCCTCAATGTGGTCTTCAATGTTTAGCGCCACCTTTCGCCTGGTCCCTACGAATCTGGTTGGGCTACAGGAAAATTGAATTTTTTTTTGTAAGCTGTCCACAACTTCATTGATGAATGTTGCTGTGACGTTTGATGATTGATCAGATTATATCTCTGTCAGTAGTCTGAATCTAATTTTTAAAAATGAGTATGTCCACTCCAGTCCTTTCAGCTCTGATGCTGTGGAATGGGACGGCCTCTGGAGATCTAGTCAACGCATCAATCATTATTAATAGATACATGTTTCCCACATTTTTGATGTTGGGAATCCGCGAAATCAGTTAAGACGCTTATAGAGGTTTTCTCACATGCAGGAATAGGCGTTAAATGTGGAGCTACTATGATCTTCTGTTTTTTCCAATTACTTGACGCAAGTCATACTCCACAAGATCAGAAAACTCAGTATTCAAAACTAACAATAACTGGTGTATTCCGTTACTTTTACTTGTAATGGTTTGGGAAGTTTCACTGGGCAGCATCTTGAAATCAGCCTTTGAAATGTTGTGAAAAAATGGAGCAAATTCAACGAAATTCGTTCAAGTTGCAATTCACCTATATCCTTGCGCAGTTCAAGTTATTACGAAAGTTTTGTCTTTTAGCTTGTGTTTTCCTCACTGAGAAACGACGCCAAGTAATAGCTCAGGCTGTACTCACTACATTTCCGTCCTGTACCCTACTGGCAATACGATTTGATGAACTTCTGATTATTTCTCATCTGCCTGGATATGTGATGTTCTCCATTTTCCCACGAAGGATTTATTTTAAGGTAATAACATTCAGGTATATATTCTAATTCGTTTCCTGTGCATGCCTTCTGATACAATTTATTTAAATTTTCATTTTTCCACTGCAACTCTGTCAACATATCTCAATCATTTGATCAAACTGGTTCTCTGTTAATTCCATTTCAAAGTACTTATTAGTACTTTTTGCTATCTCCTGTTTCAAATAAAGTCTTTGTTGACTTCGTACCACGCAGTCAGTAAAAATTTCAGGATGTGTGTCCTGAAGTAGTTCACTTGCACTAGTTTCCCCTTGATTTTCAGTCGGTAGCACATCTACTAGTAAATCAGCGATATCACTAGCAGGGACAAATTATATTTCTGGAGCTGACAGTTTGTCTACTACTCGTAAGACGAAATCTCAATTTTTCTTCCGACACTGACCCCATATTGCATAACTGAGACCTTTTTGTCTCACCGTGAATTCCCGTTACTCCTACCTTTTCTGGAAATATTACTTCAGAGGTGCATATTTCTTCATCTTTCAAAATCACAGACTGAGAGGAATCCGTTTCTCTGAATATTATAATGTCTTTACTCGCTGAACCCTGGCCTATGCGAATGAACATCACTTTTGCAGGTACATTGATTTAGAAGAGCTGTCACTTCCTTCTGAAACAACCCCTGACCAGCCTGTACATTCTTATACAGCGTCTACTGCGCTTTTTCTTATAGCTCTGAGAAAATTCAGTGGCTTATCCTGTTTCCCTACATCTGGTGTTCCAGTGCACATCCCAACTGACAAACATTGTGTTTTCAAGGGCCTATTTTATTGCAGTGAAAACACTGGAGATTCTTAACTTCTCTGATTACTACGAAGGGTTTCTTTTTTTATGCTGTTGTATCTCATCCATGTGATCTTCTCCGAGAGATATCTTTCCTTTTCCAAGTGAGGATTTGTCATTTCATCAAATTCGAATTCTTCGTTTTCTGGTCCAAATCATAACCTTCAACCATTTCAGCTGCTAATCTGGCCGTTTTAGCTTTCTGCTCTTCCATATGATTTAACAGTAATTCAGGAAGTGAATTTTTGAATTCCTCCAAAATAATTGTTTCTCCAACAGTGTCGTAGCTTTCCTCCAATTTTTACAGCGCTTGCCTACCATTCAAAATTACTTTGTTTGATCCTTTCAAACGTAATGGAGTTTTGACGTGTGTCCCGTATTAGATTCCTAAAAGGTTGTCTGGAATCTTCTGGCGCAAGGTCATGTGCACTTAAGATGGCTTTCTTCACGTTCTCATACGCTCCAGGTACATCCCCTGATCGTGATGGCAAATCATTACTAGCTCTACCTATAAGTTTGATTTGGATCAGCAAACCGCATGAACATTTGCCACCACATTTGTTTAACTACATTTTCTGATCAGATGAAAAAAGGCTTCAACGCTTTTCTCATCGAATATAGGCAAAGCTTGAGTATTTTTAAAAAGATCGCCACCAGGAATTTGGCGGCTATGGGTTTGCTCATCCTCCCTCTCTCTCTTACTGAGCATAAATTTAGCTTTAATCTCCATAATTTTCAGCTGAATTTCCTTTTGAAGTGTCAATTTCTGAAGTTCATATGCGCTCTCTGTTTCTCTCTGTTTTCTGCTGAAGGCATTCATCATTTCCTCTGTGCTCCGCTTTTAATCGTAATCCAACCTATTTCATTTTTTGTTGTACTTACCTTATCTTTTGCCTGTCCACAAGCTGCTTCATTTTCAATTGAGCTTTAGCCATCTTCATATATTCTCATGGTGTTTCCAGCAAATTTAAATGCTGAGGTATTTTTCTCATTATTTCCTCTTTTCTCATTTTATGTAGGCAGCTGCATTTGCAACGTCTCTGTTAATTCCTGCAATTTGGCCTTAACCACCTTTTGTAAAACCCACAAGGGCACTTCTTCCAATCCAGGAAGCCCTTGGTGACGGAAAGAGCCATTGCTATCCGAAGCACTGCTGAACTAAACAATTTCAAAACTCAGAATAAAAGACACAAACACCTACCACTCATTGCCTTCGTGTCCGAAATATCCAGTCCCAATTTGGAACAACAGAGCAAACTCAGAAAAGAGCCGCCAAACTGTCATGGACTAAGCCAGTGACCTCAAAACATTTGAAGAGTGTAGTCTGAACCCTAACATTGGTTGTTATTTTCAGCAGGTGGATAACTGGGTATTCCAGGAGAAAATTGTCAAACAGAGTGATTTTAAACAAAACAGTAATTATTTTACGAAATTACTGAATGTAACACAAAGATGAAAAAAAAAGTATACCAAATAACGTATTCTATACGAGGCCCAACAGATCATCCCACTTAATAATGTCGTTCTAGAATACTTGTAACAATTCCCATCATCACCGCTTGGCACAAAAGGCCATATTAAATCAGACAGAAAACCAGTCCAAACAGTTCCAGCAGCCTTTCTTCCCCCCAGTTAAAACTAAGCTCCCAGAGCAAAGCTGAGCTTTGAAAACAGACCACTCTATTTTCATTATAGAAGTGTTATTTTTTCTGCATGACGGAGTATCGCTTCGCTATAAACACGTTGGCCTTAAAACCCTTCCATATTCAGCCATTTCAGAACCTGTGCCTTTACAAACTTTCGGCAATAAACTACGGACAATGTAACCTTGTTAAAGGAATGGCTTCGTCCGAACACCTACATAGTTTCACGCTACTTATGCAAACAAAACACTATTACACACATATTGATGCACACAGACATATGTATGTAGAAACTTACACATTTTTGCATCACATACATTTGCATTCAGAAGCACACATGCACTCACTTAGCAACGCATGCACACATTCTAACGAACATACAATTACATTCAGCACACTAAATGAATCACATATATACTCAAATGCATCCTTCCTCTAATGTCATGATTACAATAAATGTAGTACTTCATCCTCAAGAGAAAAAGGGACTGAATGATTGGCATCATTTCCCGGTATACTGTAGAGCCACTATCATAGATTGCTTACAGTGTGGAAACAGGCCCTTCGGCCCAACAAGTCCACACCGACGCACAACCCACCCATTCCCCTACATTTACCCCTTTACCTCACACTACAGGCAATTTGGCATGGCCAATTCACCTGACCTGCACATCTTTGGACTGTGGGCGGAAACCGGAGCACCCAAAGGAAACCCCCGCAGGCACGGGGAGAATGTGCAAAAACCACACAGTCAGTCGCCTGAGTCAGGAATTGAACCCGGATCTCTAGCGCTGTGAAGCAGCAGTGCTAACCACTGTGCCAAAGTGCTGCCCATTTCTACTCATTCGTGGCAGTATGTGCAATGTGGAATTGGCACTGCAGGCCAGTAAGTACACATGGACCCACACACAAACAAACATACACGCACACAATTTCAAAACGAGACCTCCAAATACACATGGGCATGCATAGACCTGTGAACACACGCTCATGCATACAAAAATTCACGTGCATACGTTAGTGTAGACATATATCCACTTATCAATATCCACATGCATGCTTATAAACGTGCACAAATATACCGAATACAGGCACCTACACCTACATTATTGCATGCTGTTCATAAAGTACACAGACAAATATGTGCATGCGCACATATATACACATAATCTCACGTGCATAAATAAGCACACAAATGCATACATATGCGCCAATTAAGGCAAAAAATATTTTAAAAGCAAATATTGAAGGAGGGAGAAGGTTAAATATGTGGGTGAATCAGCCAGTAATAGAAAGGCTGTTTGAAAGAGTTCTCTCGGTGTATAAAGGGCTAAAAGAGGCTGAAATGGGTATTGGGCTGCTGAAAAATTACACAGGAGAAATAGTATTCAGGAAAAGCGAAAAAAAATGGAAAAAAAAAAGATGCTTGAGTCTTCACAGTCGAAGGCACAAGAAATTTCCAAAAAAGTCTTAGAGGGTGAAGAGGCAGAGCTGAATTTGACAGCCATCACCAAGAAGAAAGTGCAGGGAAAACTGAATGACGTGAATGTGGATAATTCTCCTGATCTAGATGGATTACGCGCGAGATTCCCATGTCGGACAACTGGTGAGACAATGGACGGTTTAGTGGTAATTCTTCAGGAGTCAGTAGAATCAGAAAGGGTTCCAGAAGCCTGGAAAATTGCTAACTTAACACCCCCGTTTAAAATTTGAGTATCGCAGAAGATGGAAAATTATATGCCAATAAGCACAAAATTGGACGCGGGTATGGTCGTGGAATCCATGCAGAAGGATGTAATTTCTGTATATTTGCAAGTTGATGCGAAACTAGGGCAGAATCCGCATGTTTTCAACAAGTTAGATCACGCTTGAAAAATCTGCAAGGATTCTTTGTGGAATTAACGAGTAGATTAAAACAAGAAAAATCAATGGATGTTGTATTTATGAAATTCAAAGGGGGCTTAGTAAAGAGCCACAAAGGATGTTACTGAGGAAGATTAGGGACCATGGCGAAACCAGCAAAGTTCGAGCATGAACAGATGCTGAGCAGTCTGTCAGAAAGAAAACAGTTGGGATAAAAGGGTCCTTCTCAGAATTTCAGCCCTTCACAGTTGGTGTTACACAAGGCTCGATCTTGGGAAAACAATGTTTTCGCTTTATATATGAACGATGCAGATGAAGGAAGTGAGGGCATTCTGCATAAGTTTGCAGATGATTCAATAATAGGTATAAGGTCAAGTAGCATTGAGTCGGCGTGGAGGCTGCAGAAGGATTTGGACAGTTGTGCAGGGCGTGCAAAGAATGGCAGAGGAGGACAGAAATGGGAAGAGTGAGATTATACAACTAGTTGGGAAAAATAGAAGCTATTTTCTGAATGGGGAGATAATTCAGAAGTCCGAAGTGCAAAGAGACTTGGACGTTCTCTTCCAGGATTCTCTCAGGGATAACTTACTGGTTGAATAAATATTTTGGATGGCATTTATTTCGACAGGAATTGGATTTTAAAGCAGCTAAGTAATTTGGGGTATCTATAAGGCGCTGAGCGGACCACATTTGGTGTATTGTTCACATGTTTGCGATTCATACCTCAGAAACAATGTATGGCACATTCACAATCATGGTCCCTTGAATGACAAGGCTAACAGATGAGGGACGTTTCAGGAGTCTGGTTTAGTACTGGATGGAGTTTAGAAGGATGAAGCAGAATTCCTTGAAACTTACAGAACATTGAAAATCCTGGACAAAATGGATGCTGGAAGATGCTTCCATTCGTCATAGAGACGACGACTCGAGGGCATCACCTTCGAGTAACTAGAAGACTTTTTTGAACAGAGATAATGATAAGCCAGAGAATGGTGTAACAACTGAATTCCCTGTCACAGAAGACAGCAGAGGACAGGTCATTGAGTGCATTTCAGATAGACAGAGGCAAGTCCTTACTTGTTCAGGCCTTCAGTGGTAATGTGGAGAAAGCGGGAGAATAGGGTTAAGAAAATTATTCGACATGATAAAATGGTGGAGGAGACTTGATGGGCAGAATGCTCCTGTGTCTTACAGGCTTCTGATGGCGTTATACCATCAAAATCTCAGTCACCAGAGGACAGTTATGTACACAAATCGTGGAAAGCCGTTAAAAAAAACATATGCAGCGTGTTCTCGTGTGTGATTTTAACTTACATACTATTTAATTATAACTCCCACAAGGCCAGCAGCTTAAATGCAGAATTGGTCAGATAAATACAGGATGGATGCTTGACATAAAATGTTAGATTCCAACCAGCAAAGTGGCTGGTCTAGGCCTTTTTTTGAGGAGTAAACCTGGCCATCTTTTCCAAGATTCAATGAGGGAGCAATTTGGGAGCCGTGACCATAATCTAAACGTTTTACCAAGTTAACAGATGAGATAAGACTTCCCTCTGGCCAAATTTCTAAATTATTGGGCATCTAATTTCAATAGTATTCAAGAAAAAATGGAAAAGAATATATTTGGTTGAACCCAATGTCATTTCTCAATACACTAATTGCATGACATAAGCCATCATTTGTAAGAAAAGTATTGGAGACGTTTCTAACAAAACCTGATTTACTCGTACTTGGAGAAGAATGCCCGTACTTCGGCCCTTGATGTTTTGCTGACCTGTGAAACTAATCGGTGCAATGTCATCCACACTATTCCATGACCATACACATATTTACACAATGACTTTTTAAATGACCTTCATGTTGGCGAGTGTGCCAGTGTTGCAAACAGGTCATTTCATGCACTTTCTACTCTCTGAGTAAACAAACGCTTATCCCATCAATTTTAAGTTATGTCCCCTTGTACCACCCATCACAATCCGAGCGAAAAGGCTCCCAATGACTCCACCACCTGATTATCTGATGATCCTATATGCATCTCTCGAATGAAAACACTCAGCCTTTCTTATAAGACCTTCCCTCCATTGCAGGTAACATCCTGTCAACTCTATTCATAACACACTTCCCAATGCTTCCGTATCCTTCATTTAATTCGACGAACAGAAATGGATGCAATTCTCCAAGTGCGGCCAAATAGAGTTTAATACATCTGCGCATGACCTCCTGACTCCGAAACTCAACCCCTCTATCAATAAAACTAACACACCATATGCCTTCTTAACAACACTATCAATCTGGGTGTGCAACTGTCAGGGATAATTACACTTGGACAACAAGATTTCTGTGCTCTTCTACGCTACCAATAAACATACCATTAATCTTGTACTCTGTATTCTTATTACTCCTTCCAAAGTGAATAATGTCGCAATATTCCACATTAAAATCCATTTGTCACATCTTTGTCCGTCTGTTACCTGCAACATCCTTCTGCACTCTCCACAACTACATCAACGTTCGTATCGTACGCAAATGTACTAACCAATCCTTCTTTGCCCTCATCCAGGGCATTTATAACAATGACAACAGCAGCGGTCTGAAAATACATCCTTGCAGTGCACCACGGGTAACTGAACTCCAACATGAGCATTTCAACACCAACCACCACAGTCTCTCTTCGTAAAGCCAGACAATATCCTATCCAAACATCGAAATCACCCTCAATTCCATGCCTCCACATTTTCTGCAATGGCCTATCATGGGCCACCTTTTCAAACACTGAAGTGAAATTAATTTCCACACATCAACCGCTTTACCCGAATCCACCTGTTTTGTCACCTTCTCAAAGAACTCAATAAGTTTTGTGAGGCACGAACTGTGCTTTACAAAACCGTGCTATCGATCAACCAACAAATTATTTCTATATAAATGATTGTGTATCCCATCTCTTGCAATCATTTCCAACACTTTATCAGCAACTAATGTGAGATTCACTTATCGATGATTACCAGGGTTGACTCCACCTCACTTGTTGAACAAGAGAATAACATTTGCTATCCTCCAGTCTTCTGGCACTATTCGTGTAGACGATGATGAAATAAATGTAAACGCAAAGCCTTGGGTTTCTTTGCCTCGCTTCCCAGAGAATTCAAGGATAAATCCCACCTGGCACAGGAAACTTGACTATATTTACACTTTGCGGAATTGCAAACACTTCCTCCTTGTGAACGTCAATCCCTTGTCAGCTGAAACCTCTATCTCAGCGTTCTCCTCGATATCAATAGTCTTTTTTCCTGCGTTACTACCAACGAAAAATATTTATTTAGCTACTCGCACTCTGAAAACATCTTCCCACAACTGTCCTTGACTTGCTGCATTCTTCCTCCCGTCATTCTTTTATTTCTGACATACCTATAGAAAGCTTGAGGGTTTTCGTTGATTCGATCTGCAAAACGCTACTCATGTGCCCTCTCGCTATTATTCGCGCTCTGTTTAGGTCCTTACTGGCTAATATATAAATGAAAGGTGTATACCTGTCCATTTCAATCGCACAAATAAACGTAATCGGAGGGGGTCGCAATCACCAAATTCCTCAGCTACATCCAAATGTAACACGTGGCTGGGATCATTATCCAGTACCATATCGAATGTGGCTTCGGCTGTTGTCTGCCTACCTACATACTTTGTCAGGAAATCCTCCAGAACATATTGAAACAAAAACTATACTCGAAAAATAGCGTTTTCAGTCAACATTTGCAAGTTGAATTCTCCATAACAACCATGCTGTTTCTTTTGCTTCGATCCAGAATCGTCATTCCAAATCTTTCCAGTCAATCTGCAACTTTTCAAAACTCGAAAGAAACCTCACAGCAGTTTCACCTTTCCTTTCCTGTTTCTAATCTCAGACTACATTACCACAGTAGATTAATCCTCATGAAACGTCCGTTTTACCACAGTAATCCTCTTCTTGACTAACAATGCCAAATCTCAACTTCCAAGAACACCTTCCCTGCACCTCCTTAAACATGTACACCCCTGACCCTCCAATAACCGTTCCTGAACCTGGGGTTATCCAAGTTCCGAAATGGCTGAACTTCGATGTATCACATCCCAATCGATGCTGCAGTTTCACACACTTGTTTCTAGATGCTCCTGGCATTGAAGTATACATTCCTCAAACCATCTTCATGCTTGCTGGTACACTCCAACCACCTTAAAAGCATATTTATGACCTTACTACTTCCAACCTCTTGGGCACTGGATCTGCAATTCAGTTTCCCATCCTCCTGCTGAATTCGTGTAAACTCTTCAGAAGATTATTTGCTATTTCCCCCAAGAGGTTATTGGTCGATTCCTGTTCAGACGTAGTGCATCGCGTTTGTTGATGTCCCACCGAGTCCAGGTTGATCTTCAGTTGTCCAGGTATACAAAACTTCCGTCCTACAGCATCCCTGTCGCCACGTGCTCAACGAATCACTCCATCCCGCGCCTCCCTCGCACGTGGCATGGGTACCAAAGTAGAGATAAAAACTCTGAGTGTTCCTGCTCCAGGCTTCTGCACGAGCTTCCTAGAAATCTTGTCTTACATCCCCTGCACATTTCCTACCTACTTTGCCAGCGTCTGTGTAGAACAAGGCATGGGACTTTTATCCCCTTCCCCTTAAAGTCATGAAAAGATGATCCGTGACATTACAGACACTGGGACCTGGGAGGCATCGCACAAACTGTGAGTCACTCTCATTCCCATATAATCTCTGATCTGTCCCCAAATTATGTAGTACACGATAACAATGGTTTCCTTCTCTCACCCTTCTTTTCCGAGCAGGAGAGACAGCCTGCCTGCCAGAGACCTGAGCTTCACGGTACCCCTGGTAAATCGTCTTCTCCAATGCGTGCAAAATGGTATACTTGTTTCGGAGGGGGAAGTCCACAGGGGATTGCTGCATTGTCTGCCTTTTTCCCTTTCCTTCCTCTGACTGTAATCTATGTACCTTTTTCCTGTTCCGGATGTGTGACTACTTCCTGTAACTCCTCTCAATTTCCCCTTCAGCCTCCCGAATGATCAAAACTTCATCTCGTTCCAGGAGCAGTTGCCTCAAGCAGATTCCAAGAAGCTGGTATTGCGTGTATGTCCCGCCATTGAAGTCAGTGGGGACACCTGTGGTGATCCTTACCTCCCCCATTCCACAGAAGGAGCAATCAACTGCCCCAACAACAATTCCCACTGTCCAGTATGTCCTGTATTCCCAAAGATACTACTGAAAATTATAAACTAGTAACCTTTTCCAATTTGGCGCACACAGAACATAGTATTTGTCAAAGGAGGACGATGGGTGCGAACTACTACATAAATAGTGCTTCGGGTAAATCATCCACACCAATACATTACCTCGCTTACTCAGCCTTCCGGTGTCCACTGGTGTTCAGCGTGGACTCATCCTATACTTGAGGTAGCCATGCTTTGGAGGTACTGCTGTTGGACAGGCTTGTACAAAATTAAAAATCACACAACACTAGGCTACTGTAATAATGAGGAAGCAAGGTGGACAAGTCTTCAACACCGGACCACGCTGCAGACTTGACAAGGACAAGGGTATACAGGACAGGATGGGGACCGTTTTGGAATAGAAGTGTAAGAATGTGATTGGGGATATGATGTTCAGAATGGCTCGCAGAAGAGTGGATTTGGGGCAGGACCAGATACGTATGAATTCAGAGGAGAACGAGAGATCTCCGCGAGCGGGGAGGGAAGCGTGTTACTGCTCGTGACTCGTAAGAAGCGGAAAATATTGAACTGATAAAGGGATTGAGAAATCCGGTGTAATCGTTAAAAGAAAAGTTCAGAATAATGGGAGAATACAATCAAATGATACCAAATTCAGTTGAAAAACTCACTCATCAGGCAATTGTCTCAATTTTACATTGGACTGTCAGGTACTTGTTTTGGATGCAATCTGTTATTCTTCTGGGCTGGAGAGGATGTGTTGCCTCTCGGTAATAGCTCCATAATAAGGTGGTTGCAAGCTGCCGACTTCAACTGTTGCTTTTTATGTGCTGTTGGAGCAGCCACAGTTCCACTCAGGAGGGTGTTCTGTGACCTAAACTCAATCACACTGTAGGAATGCGATATATATTATTTTAGGCAGGTTGGCCCACCGCTGCTGAACACGCCACCAAGGCTACCCATAACGCCATTTCCGCCCATTTCGTTGCTGCCGACCGAGATATTCCCACTCCCACTGAAAACAATCACCATAGCCACCATCAAAGACAACGTAAGGTCCGTTCCGTCGCCGGGATTGCCAATGAATACGCCACTTCTGCTCGCGATCACTCCCATTAACAGCACAGCTTTTGATGACAGCTCAAATGATACCATGACCACAACCGCTCCTGAGGCAGTCTCTGTCCCACTCCCAACTGCAGCACTCTACTAGGAGCTTAACTGCAGCTTTGCTGACTTTTTCTTTATCATCCCCAGACCTCGACCTTACTGAGAGTGTGCGTTCAGTCCTCTGTGGAAGTCGGATCTTCTTGCACCATGGTCCAGAGTCAACGGATACAACACTTGTTCCAGCATCATTTTTTTATCTTCTGCTGTCTCTGTCTCTGTGCTTACTTTGACAATCAAGACTCCCACACACCATCGGAGGCTCCGGTCTCCTGCCTCCAATATACTCCATCCACTGAACACCCTATGCTGGTGTGTTAGCCGCCACGCCCACTTCATCTCCGACAGCCTACATTAAATTGACCACCTCAACCTGTCTACTCCTTTCAAGCACTCCAACCTCTCATACTCACTTTGCACAATCCTGAACCCCTTCCTCTGCAAACCCAAATTAACCATCAAACCAAGGATCAAAGGAGAGCACAGTGACAGTATGGTTGTCAGACCTCTACACCGCTGATGTCAGATGCAATCCTATGAAATCCTTCTCGGACTGCTCTCTTGAGCACGACCTCAACCTCTCCCACCAAACTACGATCTTGCACACCATTCCAACCTTATCATTTCAAGGGATATCCTATCCACAGCCTCCAACCTCATCGTCCCGAAATCCCACACCAGACGGTTCTACTTCTTGCCCAAAATTCACAAACGTGACTGCTCCAGTTGATGCAGCGTCCGTGTTTGCTTTTGCCCCACCGACCCTATTTTCTCATATCTTGACAGCATCCATACCCCCTTGGTCTAATAACTCCGCAATATATTCGCTACACCACCCACACCCTCTCCCTCTTCCATGACTTTCCTTTTCGCAGTTTTCATGACCTCAACTACACCATGGACGACTGTTCCCGACATAGATCCATTCATCATGGTGAAATCAGTTTCATCTCCCACCAACCCTTTCCAGTTCCCCCACCAAAGGCACACTCATTCAATTGGCAGAACTTGTCTTCACCCTCAGCAAAGTCTTCTCCGCTTTTTTTCAGATCAAAAGAGACATGAGCTTCAATGTGTTTCCCTGTCATGCCTGCGTGTTCATCAGATATGTGGAACAATACATCTTCAGTAGTTAACGTTTCACCAATCCCCAAATTTTCCTCCCCCACTGTATTGTTGACTTCGTGGGGACCTGCTTCTACTTCATGAGGAGACTTTAACACATCATCAACTTCACAGCCCTGACCTCCAGTTCACCCGTACCTTCACAGGCACGTCTCTCCCTTTCCTGGACATTTCAATTTCCATTTCCAGCAAAATGGAGATCAACTTCAATCCTACCCACTCCCACATCTACTAGAACAGCTCATCATTCTACACCTCCTCATGTGAAAATGCTCTGCCCTGGCCGCGTTTGCTCCCAGATGGAGCACTTTCATGCCCGATCATCTCAAATGGCCTCCTATTTCAAGGAGAGCAACTTCCGCTTTCTACGGGGGCAAAAATGCCCTCCAGACTTCTCTACCTCGTCCATGAACCCAACCCTCTGTACGCAATAAGAAATCCCCCATTGCCCTCACTTTCCATCCCACCAATTTACCAATAAAATGTGTTCTTCACCGCCATTTCCACCACCGACTGACAGACCCCACAAACAGAGATATATTTCCATCCCCACTCTCAGCATTCCACAGAGACCATTCCTTTTGTGACTCCCTCGTTTGGTCCACGCTCCCCAAATGCCACACTCCACTCTTGTCAATTTCCCTTCCGGCTGCAAGAGACAGAAAACCTGTGCCCACACCACCCCATCACCTCTTTCCAAGTCCCTATATCCTTTCACATTCAGCAGACCTTTTCTTGCACACCCAAATACATCATCTGCTGTGTCCGTTGATCTCGATGTGGTGGCTTGTCCTTTGAGAGTACTACATTTGAGGCTCGTGAAAAACGCGATTCTGTATGGAGGGGAGTGAATGATGCTGATATTCTCGAACTGACGGATTGCTTTAGATATCATCTCTGGAAAACAAGCAACAAACAAGCCCACTGCTCTGCACACGGACACTTTATCTCCCCCTCCCTCACTGTAAAGCACATGCAAGTTCTGGACGTCCTTCTTCTCCAAATGTTTGCCATACGTTGCCTGGAGGAAGAACTCCTCAACATCCACCTTGCAACACCGAACGACATGGCATCAACGCAGAATTTGCCATGTCCTCATCACTGTTTTACCTGCCCATGTTCCTTCCCGTCTATGTGTTCCACCTTCTGCTCCGACGTATCACGATCAACTTCCTGCTGTAACTACCTATTTTCTTCCCAGCTACCTTCACATTAACACAACTCTGACCGACATATATCTCATCACCCTTCCCTGTCACAATTTTGATGACCGGCCTATATCTGAAATGTCGACTTCCCTGCTCCTCGGATGCGGCCTGACCTGAAGTGCTTTTCCAATGTGAAACCTTTCGAACCAAAAGCCATTCAGACTATTTCTACACCAAAAAAGCTTTTACAAACAGTCATAAATCCTTCCTGTCAGATTCCTCTCAAATCTTGTGCCGACTAAAGGCATAACACTGAGTTGTTTGTAATTCACAGAGGTATCCCTTTTCCTTTCTTAAAGGGGACTATTGTCACAGTCAATCATCAGTTGCGACTCCAGTGGACAGTAAAGATCAAGGCCGAAAAAACTATGTCTAACCTCACTTCCCCTGGAAACCAGAGTATATCCACTCTGGCCCACGGGATTTATGAATACTCATGCTTTTCAAAATGGTCCAGCACATCGTCCTTTTCGACATTACACGGTTCGAGAATATCAGTCTCTTCCACACATCTCCATACAGAATCCCAATTTTCTCGAGCCTCAAATGTAACTCTCACTCATGTAATTGTTGCTGGGTTAGAGGAAGCGACGAAATAAATAGCATTGTCGAAAATGAGTTTTTTTTAACTGGCTTGTTGTGCACAGAGATGAAGATGCATTGTTTAAGTGTGCATGGTATTCATATTAAAAAGAAGTCAATACCAAAGTGGAGAGGTAAACGCACCATACATGCAGTAGTGGAGCCACTCGGCAGGGTTCCACTCACAGCTTGTGAGTTCAAGGTATTTATCAACTTATACTTGTCACTCACTTAGAAAATGCAGCCGTTAATGATTGGGGTGATATGTGTACGCTCTTTCACCTTCAGGCTTTTTCTATACTGGACATTTTTTCAGTGCTGCCATCAGCATATTCGTGCCAGGAACAAGTCTACTTTCAAGATACTTGTTGTGGTTCTGTTCACCGAGCTGGGAATTTGTGTTGCATACGTTTTGTCCGTTGTCGAGGTGACATCCTCAGTGCTTGGGAGCCTCCTGTGAACCGCTTCTGTGATCTTTCTCCGGCATTTGTAGTGGTTTGAATCTGCCGCTTCCGGTAGTCAGTTCCAGCTGACCGTTGCAGTGGTATATATATTGAGTCCAGATGGATGTGCTCATTGATTGAATCTGTGGATGAGTGCCATGCCTCTGGGAATTCAGTGGCTGTTCTCTGTTTGGCTTGTCCTATAGTAGTAGTATTGTCCCAGTCGAATTCATGTTGCTTGTCATCTGTTTGTGTCGCTACGAAGGATAGCTCGAGACATGGCACTCATCCACAGATTCAATCAATAAGCACATCGACCTGGATCCAATATTCCGACCACTGTAACGGAGAGCTGGACCTGACAACCAGAAGCAGCAGATTCAAACCACTAAAAATGCCGGAGGAAAGATCACAAAAGCGCTTCACAGGAGGGTCCCAAGCACAGAGGATGTCACCTGGACAGGGGACGAAACGTTTGCAACACAAATTCACAGCTCGGCGAACAGAACCACAACAACGAGCACCCGAGGTACGAATCTTGTCAAGATACTTTCTTGAAGAAGGGCTTATGCCCGAAACGTCGATTCCCCTGGTCCTTGGATACTGCCTGACGTGCTGCGCTTTTCCAGCAACACATTCTTTAGCACTGACCTCCAGCATCTGCAGTCCTCACTTTCTCCTACTGTCAAGATAAACAAGGTCAAGCTATTACAAATTTTACAATGCACTTCAGTGAATGTTTTACACTGTTATTGAGCTTATTTCTGAATTTTTGCTGTCTTGCAGTGTAAATGAATTGTTGGCAAATATACTGAAGAGCTGTATCATGGCCGAAGCACGTTTTCCAACATTGTGGAGATCTGAGCCAGAGGCATGAAGATCAAAATTTGCAATTCAGAAATACATATTAGAAACATGCGGAGTCGCCAATAAAACCACGAACGTATCAAATATGCTAAAACTTAGAATAATCAATCCTCTTCACTTCTGCAATCTTGGTCGTTCCGATTCTCTTCAACGCTTCAGTGCTTGAGCACATGTACTAATTTACAATGCGTCTGACTGTCAGAACATTGAGCAGAAAAACAAGAAAGAACGTGATAAGGGAAGTTAACATTAAATCAAACGTGATAATTACGATCCATGACGCTTAATCAACAAAGATGAGTTTCCATCTCATTCCAAGAGAACACTGCCAACCATAAAACTAAACAGCCCTGTGCACTCACATTTGAAAGAACAATGTTGTCATTGTCTTCAGGACTAGTGATGGAACACTGTGGGATAGGAAATGTTGATTACTTGTTCAAGAAGCGGAGTGGAGACCACCCTGTAAATTATAGAAAGGTGTTCCTTTGCACTGTTGTGGGTAACGTGTTGGAAAAGATTAGAAGAGGTAGGATTTCTAATCATCAATAAAGGAATACGCGGATTACTTATTGTCAAAACAGTTTTATAGACGTAGTCGTTCCTCACAATCTTTATTGAATTCTTTGAGAAGTTGACCAAATTGTTAGATGAGGGTAAAATGGTTGATGTGGTGTATATGGACTTCAGTAAGATTTTTGACAAGATTCCCCACGGTAAGCTATTCCAGAAAATACGGAGGCGAGGTATTGAGGGTGCTTTAGAGATTTGGATTAGAAATTGCCTAGCTGAAAGAAGACGAAGAGTTGTGGTTCATAGGTCGTCTTCATCCTGGAGTTCGGTTACTAGTTATGTACCTCTATGATCTGTCTTGGTGCCACTGCGGTTGGTCCTTTTCACAAATGATCTGAATGAGAGTGGAGAAGAATGGGTTAGTATATTTTCGGATGACACTAAGATCAGGAAAGTTGTGGATAGTGCCGAAGAGTGTTGCAGGATAAAGAGGAGGATAGATAAGCTGCATACCTGCGCTGTGCTTTGGCAAATGGAGGTTAATTTGGAAAACTATGACCTGACTCACTTTAGAAGGAGTAAGCGGAATGCAGGTACTGGATTCATGGTAAGATTCTTGGCACTGTAGATGAACAGAGAGATCTTAGTGTACCTGTGGATACATAGACCATTGAAAGTTGCCAGCCCAGTTGATAGACTAGTTGAGAAAGTATACAGTGTATTAGCTTTTATTGGGAGAGTAATTGAGTTTCAGAGCCAAGAGGTCATGCAGCTACGCAAATTACTGGTGTGGTCGCATTTTGAGTATTGTGTAGATTTCTGGTGACTGTATTACTGGAAGGATGTGGAGGCTTTGGAAAGTGTTCAGAGGAGATTTCCAAGAATGTTGCCTGGTATGGAGGAATATCTGATGAGGAAAGTTTGAGTGACTTCAGGCTATTTTCCACAGATTGAAGATGGTTGAGAGGTGACTTAATTAAGATACATAAAAAGACCAGTGGGTTAGTTGGGGTAGACAGGGAGAGCCTTGTTCTTTCGATGGCGATGGCTAGCATGAGGTGACGTAGCTTTAAATTGAGGGGAAATTGATGTAGGACAGATATCAGAGGTAGTGTCTTCACTCGGAGAGTAGATGGGGCGTGTAACGGACTGCCAGCAACAGTAGTCGACTCCCCAATTTTAAGGGCATTTAAATGGTCATTGAATGCAAATATATGAAGGCAAATGGAAAAGTGTAGGTTAGATGGGTTTCAGTTTTCGACGCAACACGAAGGGCTGAAGGGCCTGTACTACGCTGTAATCCTTTCTGATCTATGTTGTAACCTCAGTCTTGTTTCTTTTCAGTGAAGTGCATTGTTTTCGAACTTCTCACATCAAATGGCCACAAATCGATCATCGGTGACAGCCCCAGTGAGCCAGAGAAATACAACGGTGGCTGCAAAGCTCAAACTGATCGTGGGAGAACAAGCAGGTGTAATAAGCAGGAATGAATCACGGAAATAAATTGCAACTACCCACCTCAGTATAAGGTGAGTGAAAGCGACCAGGATATAGTGAAATATGCATTTGTCCAAAGAACAGTTGCCGAGGGGCCAGGATGACAACTCTACTGAGTTTAACTGAAAGTCACAGAAAAATAGTGTCAGATATTTCTGTTCAGACACGACGACAAGGGCACAATAAACATATCCAACTTGATAATTTGATTGTTGTCTGAACCTCCAATGAGGCAAAAAAATGACTTGGGCACCATTTACGTTAAATTTCCTTTGGTACAAAAGAAATAGAACTTTTCATTTATTTCCTTGAGAAAGCAATTCACGAGATCACTTTGAATGGTTGAAGTAGAATGAAGTGACGTCAGCAAGGGATTAAGTGTTTTATCAATGCGTATATCCAACAGTATCAAAGAGCACTTTCAGCGAACAGGATAACGCTTAAAACAAGTTTAATTTAAACAGACTGAAACATAATTTGATCTTTCTGACTATATGGAGATTCAAAGACGCAATTAACAATATCTAGGTTGAAATTTTTATCATTTTCCGCCCCTTCTATGACAAAGGACAATATTTTTGTCACTATTTCTGTAGAATTTTCTTTGACAAATTATTGCTTGACATTCATTTACTCAGTACCATAAATGATTAAAAATGCATGGGATCTATTTGAATGGCTGAATTAAAATGCAGAGAAGTATATAACTGACAATGTGATTTCTTAATCAGTGTATCCAATAGTACAAGATCAGATCTGGTGCCAGTTTAAAAGCTGGGCAAGACTGTTGGCAATTGATTCCTTTTGACATGTTAAGTGGAACGAGAGGCTGTGGTATGCAAAACAGAATGCATGAGGTTACAAATCACGCAACACCAGGTTATAGTCCAACAGGTTTATTTGGAAGCACACTAGCTTTTGGAGCGTCGCTCCTTCATTAGGTGATAGTCCATCACCTGATGAAGGAGCGACGTTCCGAAAGCTGGTGTGCCTCCAATTAAACCTGTTGGACTGTAACCTGGTGTTGTGTGATTTTTAAAATTGTACACCTCAGTCCAACACCGGCATCTCCAAATCAAGAACGCATGAGGATGCGAAAATTGAATTAAGACATTCTAACACGTTTGAACCGAACCTTCAGTTTCTAAAAAAAGAAGGGTTATGAAACTGCTGTGAAGACCGTTTGATAGAAGCAGGTCTTTCAGAATCATTGAAACGGGAATGCAAGTATTTTATATATCGTTCATGCATGAAGAATCATGATGTGTCAGGTTTTATCCGTTCCCCACAAATGCTTCCAGACAGTTTACAATGAGTCATATTGCTGGAGTCACACTTGGTGTATCTCGGAAAACGCATCCCAGTGTCCTGACATCTCCATGTCGATCTTGGGTACAGTCTCCACAGACTCTCATCGCTCCGTGGACAACACCTCTTCCCTGCAAGAAGCCCACTGAATTCTGCCAATTTCTCGGACTGCATGGTATCTACTTGGATGAGGAGACATTCCACTTGCAAACTTTGCAGATGTCCACCGATTTGGATTAACGTTTTATTCACCCCTCTGCCATCGAAACAGCCCTCGAGCGCACCTCCTCCAAGCCCGGTTTTCTACTCTCAATTTCCTTTAAACGCCATAAAATAGGTGCAACATTGTCCTCATGTAGCATCCGACCAGTTTCCGCATCTAACCTATCATCCTAAAACACTTCTGCCAATTCTAATTAGACCGCTCTTCAAAGAGTGTCTTGCTCTGCCCACGTCATCCTGCATAACGCAAGTATCATTCTGTTGCACATTTTTTTTTCAAGCCACATGCCTAACAAACACCCGCGAAGCTCAAGCAGCCCTCTCCAACGACCAAAAGAAAAGCAAAACCTGTTGGCACCACCACTCCTTCACCTCCATTCCTGGCCCCAGAAAGACCTTCCCGGTGAGATAAATGTTCAGCTGCAATTCCTCCAAAGTAGTTTATTGTATCCAGTAATCTCGATATATCGCTGCGACCAAACGTGAAGTGAGGCCACGTTTTGCTCAGCATCTTAGCTTGGCCCGTCGGTTCTGACCTGATCGCCCAGCCACTGTCCATTGTAATTCGATTTCACACTACTTTTCCAACGTGACCATCCTTAGCCTCGTTCTTTGCCACAGCGAATCAGACTACATATTGTGGGAAAGCCCACCTCATCTTCCACCTGTGGAGATGACAGCCCGGAGACACAACATTGCATTATCTACTTTCAAACAGCTTCCCTTCCCATCCATCAACACCAGTCCCAGGCCTCTACATCTCCCATCCATTCGACTAATCAACAATTTCTTTCAGAAATCAACAATTGCCTTGTTACTCAACAAGCAACAGCGTCATGTCCTCCACTTTTAATTCACCCGTCCTTAACTCACCAGACTCCTCCCGTCTCCGAGGGCTCTCCTTAATCTGCAGGTGTACTTACACCAATCTCCAGGCCTGGATGAGTGTTACCCTGAAAGGTTGACATCTCTATCTACTGATGCTACGTGGCATACTTTGTTCATTAAGCGTCGTGGTTGTCTACCTTGGATTTCAGCATCTGCATTTCGTGTTATACTTTGTCTCTTCCGGAATCATATGTCGGCCAACTGTTTTCATCCACTAAAGGAAACAAGGAGAAAATCCGCCATTAAGTGAATATTTTTCAATGAACTCAAATTTAACCTGCTGTGAATGGATTTGATTTTTTTTTCAGTTTTGTTAAATGTTCTGAGATTACGATATCTGTCGTGCTACCACACTTCCAAAAAGTGAGCCTACGACGTAAAACAAAGCAAACTCAGTGGCGTGGTGGCTCAGTGGTAAGCAATGCTCCTACACAGCGCTACAGAACTGGGTTTTGCTGCTGCCGAGGGCGACAACCTGTTCGGAGTTTGCACTTTCTCACCATGTTTGAGTGTCCTTCCATTCAAATTCCAAAGACGTGCACGTCAGGTGAATTGGTCAAGCGACGTTGTTCATAGTTTTAAGGGATGTGAAGATTCGGTGAAACATCCGGTGGTAAATCTAAAGTAATAGAGTAGATAAATGGATCTGGATGCGTTACTCTTCGGTGGGTCGGTGTGTACTTGTTCCACTTTGGGAAATCTGTGAAGGGCTATTTTGCAGCAATGTTTCATTAAAGTGAACTTCGAGTAAATCGTTCGAGATCTGTATCAATCATTAATCTGCTTGGCCTTTGATGTTAGTGTCTAAGTAACCAGAGGTACATAAACAATGTTTAATAATTCCACACGACTGATTGGTATGGAATGAAATTGCTTTCTCGATTTCTGTTTGAACAACATTTATTTCCGCTCAGTTTCAAAGTTGTGGGTTATGAAAAACTGTTCTAGCTTGGTCACAAATGCAATTGAAACTTTTCAATGGTGTCACATTGATGAAAGTAACTGACATACGGAAAGAAAAGAAAGCTGCAGAAAGTGAAGCCAACTTGAAATATCAACTCTATAAAACGATATTGTAAAAGGAAACAAATCACAGATTTTCCCATGAATTATTGTGCATGGATTATTACTTTCACAGCTTCTTCCAAACATCTCAGTAACATTTCATCTCTTCATGTCCTTCCAATTTATACTCCATTCCTCGCAGAGACCCTCTCTCAGCTACTCACGTTTGCGATTTTGGCACTCCACCTCAACTTTGCAATGCACAGTCTCCGCTCAAACATTCAACTGCTTCTTCCTGTGTTTTTATCCATTCTGTCTGTCTGATCTTTTCATTCTTTGAGCTTTCCTAATCTGATACTGGTCATGTTCGGTCAGTATCCACACCGCACCTGCCTTCTTACCGATCAATTTCTGTCCCTGCATGTTTTCAATTTTGTTCTCTTCCTTGCTGACAAAACAATCTGATTGTACTTTCCTTGTATTTCATGCCTCCCCTATCAGCTTCCCCTCACCTCCCCTATCAGCGTTCGGAAAAGACCACTCCCTCCGTGACTCCCTCGTCAGGTCCACACCCCCCACCAACCCTACCTCCACTCCCGGCACCTTCCCCTGCAACCACAAGAAATACAAAACTTGCGCTCACACCTCCCCCTTTGCGTTCCTCCAAGGCCCCAGGGGATCCTTCCATATCCGCCACAAATTCACCTGCACCTCCTCCACATCATTTACTGCATCCGCTCCACCCGATGTGGCCTCCTCTATTTTGGGGTGACAGGCTGTCTACTTGCAGAACGTTTCAGAGAACACTTCTGGGATACCTGAACCAACCAACTCAACCACCCCGTGTCTCAACACTTCAACTCCCCCTCTCACTCCACCAAGGATATGCAGGTCCTTCGACCCCTCCATCGCCAGAGCATAGTAACACGACGACTGGAGGAAGAGCACCTCATGTTCCGCCTAGGAACCCTCCAACCACAAGGGATAAACTCAGATTTCTCCAGGTTCCTCATTTCACCTCCCCCCACCTTGTCACAGTCAAATCCCTCGAACACAGCATCGCCTTCCCAACCTGCAATCTTCTTCCTGACGTCTCCGCCGCCACCCCACTCCGGCCTATCACCTTCACCTTGACCTTCTTCCACCTATCGTATTTCCAACGCCCCTCCCCCAAGTCCCTCCTCCCTACCTTTTTATCTTAGCCTGCTGGACACACTTTCCTCATTTCTGAAGAAGGGCTCATGCCCGAAACTTCGATTCTCCAGCTGCTTGGATGCTGCTTGACCTGCTGCACTTTTCCAGCAACACATTTTCAGCTCTGATCTCCAGCATCTGCAGTCCTCACTTTCTCCTCATAGCAAAATCATAGTAAAAGTAGCCTCAGAGAAGGATCTTTGTAATATTGGGACTCGGAAATACATTTTTCTTCCTGAAAATATTTACACCATATTTTATTAGCCGCGCAGTGACTCTGTGGTAATCACAGCGGCTTCACGCGCCAGATATCGCGATTCAATTGCATTATCAGGTGGCCATATGGAGTTTGCATGTTCTCCCCTGTCTGCATGGATTTTTTCTGGATTCTCTGATTTTCTCCTACAGTAAAAAGATGCGTACAGAAGCTGGGTTAGATATGCTAAATTCCCAGTAATATCCAGGGTGTACATTGTTGATATGTTAGACATGGGAAATGAAGAACGCCATTGTTTGTGTCGCTAGTTTGGATGTATTTTGCAGGAATGATGTGGAGTCAATGGGCAGACTCACTTTCTTGCACACGGAAGGTATTCAAATAATTTAATTCTGATCGTGAGAGTCATAAAATTAAAGGTAGTAACAAATCGAGATTGTCTGCTCCCTGACACTTGGCCAGAAGCCTTTTCTCAACACAAACATACAAGGAAAACAACATTGCATTAACACGTGGAATATACCAAAAAATGAGTTGCACACTTAGTCCTTAGAGTCTGCTTTGTGATCCGCTAATATCATTACTGATACAGATTTTTTCGTCATCTCTACAGTCCTGAGTATTTCTGAATATTCCTGCTCAACATTCATCACATTGTTTCGCAACATACTAACTTTTCTTTCATGATTTCTTTTTATTTTATGTTTGCATTCTTTATACTTTCATTCTCTACCCTTTGAAGCACAGAATTCTGAAGTAACAGACACCCCCGAGAGAACGAAAAAATACCACGTTGCTGAATTAATAATGCCCTCCTTTTCTTTCGACTGTTACTCTGCATGTTGGTATTTAACAAATCAAACTCGACGCAGATAAAATGCAGTCTTGTTTGAAAACAAATGTTAAATTGTGAACTGAGTAACGGCCTTTTGTCAAATCTTAGGCACAACAAGCATGTGTAAGATAAACTCAGTGAGAACTGCTACTAAGAACAGCAAGAAAGCTCACTCCGACGTTCAGCATCAGCAACTTAGAAGGGAACTTACTGGGGATCGCAACAGCTGCTAGAATCGAATAGCAAATGCGTTCTACCTCGACAGTTCCATTTCTTGGATATACATCTGCTTCATGCGATAGTTCAGCAAGGTCCTCTGAAATAGACGTGGTATAAATTCCGAGTGACATTGATGTACATCTCATCATTACTGTTATTTCAACTTCCTTGAGCAAAAACGTTATTTCAGTGGCTTTGATATCGTTTACAAAAACGTATTTTGAATTAATCAAAAAATGATAAAAAAACAAAATAATTTCAATGTCAAAACTTTCCTAATCAAAACGCACATAGTGCTGTTCATTAAGGAGCAATCCATCAACAAAGAAAGGTCAGTTGCATTGTCTCCATTTATTTTACAGAGAGTTCCAATGAAGATTCTTTGGACTCGAAACTTACCTCTGCTTTCTACAAAAGATGCTGCCAGACATAACGGGTTTCTCGAGCTGTTTATAATTTGTTTTACAGAGGCTGCACATTAAAAAAAGATCATTTAAAAACGTTACAGTTTTATTTGTAGTTATGTAGAGAACTCAATCACGGAGCTAGACCAATTCCATTCTCTTCCCGCAGTTATTCATTCAGATTTTGAAGCTTTTGTCCGATGCATATTTAGTTAAATTGCAACATCAGGATGGTAGTCCAGTTAAAGCTGCGGCAACTGTTATGAACTGGACCAAATCCCTTAAAACCATATCAAGAAGAGAGCCCCGACCCTAACTTTTGTTGATTTACAGACACAGGAAAAGTGCGATGTTTAAACTTCAAAACAGGTAACATACAGCAAACAATACAGAATTGGCATCACATTAACTTCATTTAAAGGCTAACCAAACAAATGCATTGTTTCACTATTAATCATCAACTGCTCAAATGTAGCAGCATCAGAAAAATGTATGAGAACTGAAAGAGTGTGATTGGACCTGCAACGTTAACTTTGGTTTCACTCAGGATATGCTGCCAAACCTGTTGGGTTTTTCCGATCTTGTCTGTATTGTATTCTCCTAAACACTGATTTATATAGATATTTTAACACATATATATGTCTGCTATCTCCAGTTATGGAGAAAGGAAAACCGAAAAGTACTCTCTCGCAGCAGGTAGAGTACGCAAGTTTTTTTTTGTTTAGGAGAGGGGACAATCCTATGTCTATCAGCTACAATCTCTCTCCAAATCCCACCCCAAATTAAACTGAAGGGAGAACGAAAGCCCTGGGTCTTGGTGAGCCTAACTCCACCCACATATGTTGATTTTGTTTAATGCAACAACAAATAAAAGAAACAACAGCTGAAGGTGCTCAATGGTGTTTAACCAGTATTTCAGAAGCAGAGATTTCCTCACCATTCTAGCAAAATAAATTTAGCAAGAGGCCTCGCATTACAAAGACAAAGGTACTTACTTCTTGTGCTCACATCATCATTGCCTGATTTCGCCACATGTATTTCCATATTTAGCAGATATTAATTAATATTCCTACGAAAGTTCAACAAGGTCTTATTGCGTATCATTTTTTTTTTGTTTTTTGCCCATACTGAAGCAATCTGTGCCCAAATGAAGCAAAGTCTGGATATGATCTAAGCTGGAATTGATATTTGGCAACCCCATTTCGCGCCACACAAATGCCAGGAAAAGATCATGCTTCACAAATGCCAGTTTCTGAGCCATTGTATTTATTTGGAAACTAGCGAATAATTGTATCAGGTCACACACAAAATCACAGTTTTAGTTTTAGCTTTCAGTCCCTCTTGTCGGCACAGGCTACAAGTCTCTCTATCTCTATCTTTTTCTTTTTTCTCTCTCTCTGTTTCATTTTGCTACAGTTAAAAATGAGTTTATCTTCCTGCTGCTACATTTGGAAGTGAGGCAATAATTGCTACTGAATTAGCTTTTTTCCAAGGGTTTGCTTATGAGACCTTTCTATGACTGAACAGCTTCAGATAATTGACTTGTATGGATTACAACGAGTACAGCCGGTTTGAATTCATAGGCTATGAGTTAATCTGATCCTGCTAGGGATTCTTGGCTGGCAGACGCAATTACAGTGTGAGAGGCCCTTTTCACTGTGAGACCTGGTTCTGAGAAAATATAAATTATGTGATGTGTTTTGCACTTGCAATGATCAGAATCTGGGTCATGCTATACCGGCCTCTGTTGAGAAATTTCAGTGTACAGAAAAAAGAAGTTACTGAAACATTGCCTCGCAACAATCTCCCTTGAGATGGAGTACGCATTTCAGGCATTAAACCAGTATTTGCGAAACTTAACAAATTAGATCCAAAAGTCGAAAACTGTACAAAGTATGTCTAAAAAGCTAAGTTACTATTACTTATACAGAGTCGGTCATTTAAGGCTGGGATGAGGCCCTGCCCTTTTAAATTATGCTTTTTAAAACTTCTGTTCTCGAACACACATTGTCAATACACTAACTCTTGTTCAGACGATCACAGGTTTGTCCATTCCGCATTGGAAACAAATTGGCAGATTTCTGAACACAATGAGGTGGGTTGGGTTGGTGATGGATTTCTGAATGAATTTGATCTAATTGATGTCAATGTGAATACACGCAGGAATATTTTCCATAAATATTTATTCCCTTGTCCTCTGGAGTTCATTCGTAGTTACATATGTAATTCATACGCTGAATAAGCTTTTATCAACATAATACGATGTAAATGGATATGGCTTTTCGAAATATCAGTCAACGATTCCATTCGACACCTTGCTCAAGTTGTTGTTCCACATGGGAACGGCTCACCGTTGAGTGAGATAGTTTTATTCCCATAGTGGCTTGCGACGCTACTCACACTGAGTGCAGTTATAGTCCGCATGTCCACAGGCGGATCCAACCAACAAAGTCGTGATGCAAATTTTCTGGTGTTTTGAGCTCCACCTCGACAGAGATCTAATGTCATGGCTTCATTTTCTGCAGGTCAAGAGCCAAACTCTGACTAAACAGCAGCGAGCTGCTACACGAGCATTTTCAATAGGCATTGCTAATCACAGGCCGCATTGAAACCAGAGAATTAGAAGTTGGAACTCTTTAGAACTGTTCCCAACATTTTCTAAAGTGAAATGACCAGCTTCCTCCGAGTTCCTGCCCTTTCTCTTTTCTGAGGGCGAACATTTAAAAGGTTCCAAAACAGACCGACCATGCTATTTGAACTGAAGAGTAATTGTAAATAAATGAGTGAATAACTCACCGCCCCCCAACCCAAGGTTCTCAGTCTCTGCCCAGCCATTCCTGAAGAAGGGCTGATGCCCGAAACGTCGATTCTCCTGTTCCTTGTATGCTGCCTGACCTGCTGCGCTTTTCCAGCAACACACTTTCAGCCCTGCCCAGCTGTAACGACTCCAATCTGACGGGGCTCACCTCCGTCACAACTCGTGCTACGAATCTGAAAGTCGCCCACTCCACACTTTCTCACTTCCACGCCATCTCTTTCGCCACGTCTTTGCCCGATATACCTTGCTATTTCTGACGGGCAGGTGGCTCTGTGATTCAACTTAAGTTACCTTACTTTGGGATCCCCCTGTGAGTTGCTCATAATAACGCTGTTGTCTGCCTTCAGGGTCTCATACCTCCTTTGTCCCTGTATTGCTGGTACCAATGTGTTGCATGACCATTGAATGATGGGTCTCCACCCATTCTTCATTCCATCAGAATATCATGTCGCTGCTATGGGAAATCCTTTACCAAAACATTAGTTTGGCCTCATATTCTCCTGCTGTTTGTTCCAGAAGCTTGGAAATCCCTTTTCCCATTCGGTGCAATTGGATGATGACAGCATTTCTCACACAGTATGCCATTTCCCTCGGCACCTGCAACGTTCATGACTATCCCTGTACGATCCACTTGTCTGAAATGGCCACAACATCGAAAACCCATGCTGCAAGTTCCTTGCCTTATTGTAGATGCTCCTGGTGTTGAAATCGACACACTTTCAACCAATTTCCACCCTGCCGTGAAATTCATGCGACTTTTTAAAGTTATTTATGAAATCATTTTTCTCACCCTCCTGAACACTGGAACTACAATTCAGTTTCCCATCGACCTGCTGAATGGGTTTAAACCCTTCCAAAGAGCATGAAGCAAATACCGCCCGCTTCCTCCAGCATATTGGCAACCCCCTGCTTCAGGAGTAAAACATGCCGTTTTCACTGGATCCACATAATCTGGAATGAGACAAAAATATCCAAGTATCCGAATCCCTCCTTCCTCCACCATCCCTGTAGCCACGCGTTTAACTCGTCTCTCTCCCTTGTCTCTCTTCTTCGCCTCGTTAGCACGTGACACAGGGTTACAAACCAGAAATAGCAACTCTGCTTGTTCTAGTTTTTCGGCTTTCTCCCTAGCTCCCTGAATTTCTGCCTTAAATCACCATCCCTTTTCCAAACTATCTCGGTGGCGACTACGTGGAACAAGAGTTGAAATTGCTCCCCATCTCCATTCAGGTTTCAAAAAACATGATCTGCGACAACACGAACGCTTGGCTCCTGTGGTGCAACACACCCACTTTTAGACTCTTTCCTTTCTACAGAATCTCCTATATGTTGCCCAGCTATGGAGTCCCCAGTGACCATAGCTCATATCCCTCACACCCCTTACCTTAAGCTCATCTCCCTCGCACCCCTTACCTTCTGCTCATCTCTCTCACACCCCTTACCTTCTGAGCAATATGGACAGACTCTGTGCCAGAGATCCGTAACCTAAATGGATTACCTCTGATAAGTCGCCCGCGCAACAGTGTCCAATACAATTCTAAAGAAGTTTAATTGCCAGTTTCTCTTCCCCATAATTCTCGTAGCAGTCAAATGAAGCAATGCAAAACCACAGCGTGGAAACGTAAACAAAGAAAAGGCTCTCTTTTTGTCTTTTCTTTCAATGTCCTCTCAAAAACTCTATAAGGCATAGAGTCATACAGAACAGAAAAAGGCACTTGAGTACAACCATTCCATTACAACCATTATCTCACACTACCTTATTCTCACTTGCCTCCTCCTGTTCAGAATCTGCCGAAACTTTGTTCATGTTCCAATCCAAATGTCTTCTAAACTTTGCATCTGCACCCATATCCATGACATCATTTGGAAGTTCACTTCAAACATAAACACATTACTGTTTAAAAAGAGTATGCCTCAGTTTTTTTTTCTGAAGCTTAGCTCCACTCATATTAAAAAAAACGTTTTCACCTCTAATCACCCACCATGAGGAAAGGATACCTCCCATTTATCTTTGTGCACCTCATGATTATTAAAACGGTAAAAGGTCACCCCTCTACCTCCCAGGCACAATTGAAAATTTATCCAGGTTCTCTTTATTATTCAAACACTTCTTTTCCAGCAACCACCTCGTAAATGTCTTCGGAATCCTCTTGACCGCAATCATATATTCCCAAGGGAGTATGACCAGTCCTTCACACAATTCTCCAGGAAGAATTATGCACCCATACCCCTTCTTTCTCTGTTCTGCAACATTGCCAAATTCCCTCATTATAGTTGTATAATTCCTGCCCTCGGTTGTTTTAACAAAATATAATACGTTGCCTTTATGCAAATTAAGCTCCTTCTATCATTCAGCCTCTCGAGCCTGCTCCAGAAGTTACGATGTTCACGCTGATAAGCCCATCCCCTTTTAACCACCCTCGCTACTTCTCTTCTATATCTACCTAATGTATCTACACAGTAACGTGGAAAGTTTCAAATTCAATCACTTTATTTGACAGTGAGATTCACAGACTTACAATTCCCCGGGGTGAACTGGAAGTGAAAGAAACACAATAAGGTTCCTATTGGGCCTGTTGTTGGAAATGCTTGCTCTGCTCTTCCCTTTGTCCAAGAATAGTTGGAGCTAATTGTAGTTTTCCTGAGTTTCCCGCCTTCATTTTTATGAATTGAAAAATTGTCGCCAGCTTGTCCTTTTGTGTTGGGCATCTGCGACTTACAGGCATGCGATTTCAACAGGCGATGTGCATCTCTTACTGCTAATTCGTTTGTCATGTTTTGAGATTTTCAGACCAAATATCAACTTTATTATAGTTCTATATTCTGTTCCGGAAATTGATTCAGTCCAGGGTATGGGTAACCTCGCAGCAATGGAAAAAAACAAATTAGCAAGGGAGGCATCAACCCCGCCGGGGGGTGAGGAGGGAGCATGCTTGTGAGAGGAAGAGATTTAACATCTTGGCTGCTTGCAAGTCGAAAACATTTCACTTTCATTGGTGTTAATGTGTTGTGAGTAAGTAAAACTGTCTGGTGAACTTAGCGAACCTGATTCACTCATCAAATGGAGTACACTGCACGAATTCGGGCTGTCCATAGTCAGGCCTTTCTTACTTCTGAGTTTTGAGTTGGGAAATGGTTGTGCAAATGTCGGAAAAAATGAGTGAGTTGCAACAAATTGTGCAGGGGTTTCTCCTTCAGATCAGATCATGTTCGCTCTCCGACTGATCCAATCCTTCCCCATGACTGTAATGAATTTGTGTACATGGCGTTTCCTTCAATGTGCCAGCTTTCCAAACAAAAGTCAGTGCCAGTCACCCATGGCAGGTACAGTCAGTTCTAGGTGTCAGTCGCCTCCCTGTCTTCAAACCCGCGAGTGAACTCCTGTATAGCACCGTTGACTGATCATTTTTTAGCACTGGGTACTCCTCTGCATGTAATTCACACAATATCTAAACGGGAATTCTGATTCTATATTCGTCTCTTCGAGTATTTATATCGTTGCATCTGTGTATAGTCTTTCCTGGAAGATGGTCCCCCTGATAGTGTAGCGCTATCGTAGCTTTGCAATCCAATAGTGTTTTGCTGGATATACCAGCATTCTCTCCATGTCACCACTGCCTGTACATTTGTACTCATTTTAATCATGCTGTTTCTACCTTAAGGCATTGTGAATCAGAGGGTTGTAGCCCTGCCCCCTCGAATGTTACTGTCCAATGGGAAATAAAGGCAAACAATTCCTATCAGAGGGTGGACCCTCAAGCACGTTTACTTCCATGCTCCCTCGCCAGATGCAACAAAGATTCCTTTATTCAAGATGTGAGAGAACTCATCTTCTGTAGCAGGGCATGGATTTGGGATGGAATACTTGAGTGGACTTCACCCTCACCCCCACCCAAAACATTGGCCTGAATCGTAAAGCAGGACCCCTCCAGGAAAGCGATCCCTAGTAACAATCAGACAAAGTGAGAAATCGTTACCATTTCGAAGTGTACAATTCGCTAACTCTATTGGGGCGCCGTCTTCTCGTTTATTGTTAATTTCCAGGCAGGAAGGGAAACGTGACAACATGTTCTCAAACCGGACAAACGTAGATCAATCTGTCGGAAAAGGGATGGATGTATTGGTCACAAGGATGGGCTCCTATTGACTACGTTACCTACTTTGTTGTGCTCTCGATTCTGTCATAAAAGCTTAGCTCAGGGTGATTTCCTGATGTATGACAACAGGATTGCATGTGATTTTGACATTCAGAAAGCAGTGGTGGCTGTCTTGCTATTCCTCATTCTTTTCTGCTTCACTCCTGGTAAGATGCTAACCACTTTGTAAAGCTCTCCTTTTTAGAACGTTGCCAGGGTAGAAAGGGCGTCTGAAGGAGTCCCGGAAAAACCATGAAAATCAACATTTGTCACTTACCTTTGCTTTGATGCTGATGCGAAGTTACTGTTCTTTTGCTGTTCAGAGCGTACCTGAACTGTTACAAGCTCGGCGACTCCGATCGGAAAATTGCATTATTTTAACGGTATTACATGATGCGAAGCTATTTGCATTTGTATAATCAGAGATTCTGGTTCAGCCCGTAAAACGATGAAAAGCTTTCAGTTATGTGGAGAGACAGAAAGCAATCAAAGCAAGCTTCGATTAGAATTCATCGATTTAACCGGGGCTATCGACAGGCACTACCTTAACTCGGAGAGAGAGTGATCGGAGGACTGATTAGATTGGGAGAAGGCGAGTGGTCCACTCCAAAACAGTGTTCTGTGTGGTACACGAGAAGGTATGCTGCAGATGCTAAAGGCCGTCAACGAAGGAGGGAAGAGTGGTTAGCACTGCTAAATCACAACGCCAGGGACTGTTCTCAATTCCACCATCGGCGATGGATTGAGCGAATTTTCTGAATTACCCCCCTCCTGTGACTGCGTGGGTTTCCTCAGGTGTTCCGGTTTCCTCCGACAGTCGAAAAAAACATAGATTATGTAGGTTGGCTGGAAATGCAAGGTTACAAGGAAATGGTGGGATGCTCTTCGGAGGGGCAGTGCAGATGTGATGTGCCAAATTGGCTCTATTTACTGTGTTGGAAATCAATAACAACCAGACTGCGTCACAAAGCCAGCCAGGCTCTTATCATCTGCGGGGACAGAAAGCAGAGTTAACAACTGTCACATACGTCACTGATCTGAAAACCTGCCCATTCTGTCGACAATGCAAACAGAAGTGACAAAGACGTTTGTATTTCTGTCGATAAAAGGGTGTATGTGAACTGTCCCAGCTGTTTATCCCGATTCTCGTCTGGGAGAGACCATATAGCCGCATATGACGCGTTTTCGTTTCCAACAATGTCTCAGCAAAGCGAAGTAACATGATCGCCTAAACAGTCTTTCTGGACGTATTTTCCAGCCCCGAAACTGTCCAGCTCTGAGCATCCACATCTCTCTCCTTGTGGCCAAATGAATTCTTGTGCAAGATCGGCAAGAAACACACAAGTTCAAATGGCCCTAAACATTCTTGCTCATTCTTGTCTGAACATTGAAAAGCACCACAATACTTTGCGATTACCGAGATGTGTAAGGAAGTGGAATGATATTACATCTCTGCCCAAAGCTGGACTGGGCTTGATCTTCCAACTCATTTGCCTGCAGTTAATAATAAACAAACAGCGATTCCTCTACGTCTGAAGCTTCGTTTACAGTTAGCTCGAAAGAGAGAAAGAGAGCGACTGAAAGGTTATTCTGAAATCTTTATGAAAGTCCTCAGAGCTCAGAATTGCTCTTCCCATTTCCAATTCTTTGGCGGTCAGCCCCTATCAGGTGAAACTGATGAGCGAGTCACGGCCAACACCATTTGACACAAGTCCACATGGAAGCTTGTTCAGAAATCTTTGTAAAATTATTTGATTTATCTCGCCAGGAACATATTATGAAACGTATCAGCGGAGCCAAAACGTTTGCCTTGTCTTCTCTGACTCCACGGGTGCTTTCAGGTCTGCTGAGATCCTCGAGCAATGCCATGCTCTCCATTCCACGTGTTTTGAAATGGCACGCACTCCTCCAAACACAGAGTGTCGGAACCATTTTTGGTGGTAGCTAATCTGCGTCTCTTTTTAAAAAATCTGTCCCCACTACCCAGCCCTCAAATAAAATATGACAATTAGTGTATTGATTGCTTGCTGGAAACATTACCTATTCAATCAGAATCTCTACTATTTCTCTGAAATCCAGTGTTGTCTACAATGCCCTGTCTCCAGTGTGTGGAAATCTCCACTAAGCTCCACTCTCAAGGGAGGGATGGTAGGGACAGGGAACACTGGAGAAGGAAGTCTGCAACTCGCTCTCTCGTGAATCCAATTTGATGGTGAGTTCCAGTGAGATTGAAATGGAAGGTTCTGGGAAAACCTCGTCGGGAACATCGTGAGCAGGTTTGGTCTCCCTTAGGGAAATACGTTATTTCATTGGAGATCTTTCAGAGAATGTGCAAAAGGACGGTCCCCAGGAAGAGAGGGATTTTTTTATGATCAATAGTTAAATAGGATGGGACGTGACAAGCTGGAAACACAAACCTGGGCGGACTTACACAGCCTATGGCAGAGCCTGTGGAGTGTTGTTGAACAGAGACCAAGGGGTGCAAGTACGTAGATAGTTGTAGTGACATAACTGGTAGACAGGGTAATGAACATTGGTTTTGATGGACGTTCCTTCATTGGTCAGAGTATTGCATGTAGGAGATGAGATGTCATGTTAGAGCTGCATAAGACTTTGGTGATGTTACTTTTCGTAAACTGTACAGTTCTGGTCACTCTGCTGCAGGGAGGATAATATTAAATTTGGAAGAGTGTAAGGAAAGATTTTCAAGCATGTTACCGAGACTGCAGGGTTTATGTTTGGACGAGAGGCTGGATAGGCTAGAATTCATTCCCCTGGATTGCAAGCGGATGAGTGGGTACCATATGGAGATGTAGTAAATCAGAAGTAGCACAGATGAGGTGAATCACTGAGGTTGGGTGGACAAAAACTAAAGAGCGTAATTTTAAGATTACAGGCAAGCGAATTAAATGAGAAGAGTGGGGTAACTTTTTCATGCATAGGGTGGTTCGTGCATGTCGTCAGCTGGCAAAGGAAGTGGAGGAGGCTGGTACAATTCTAACATACAAAAGAAATCTGCATGTTATCAGCTGAACATGTTTCCCTCTTTCCAACATCTTCTGACAGTGTGTGGATTTTATCAGAGACAACATGGAGATGGTCACAAAAGCCGTCAAGATTCTGGGCATTTAGGATCGGTGTGGGGTGAGTATCACAGACTCGGCATTCACCAAAATCTTCACCTCTGATGGTCAGCACCTGCAGTCTTCACTTCCTCCGAAATCACCTCTTTGTGTACGTCAGCGAAAGGGAAGGAAGCTGATCTTGCAATTCAATTAAGGGAAAGCTCAGAATCATTGGGTCAAATCACGATACCTGCTCTCCGCTCCTTCATGTTCAAATAACTGTTCAAAGAACTGATCAATCACAAAGAATGAGCGAGAATTACAGTTGTTCCATACCAATTTGCTACTGGGACATAGCATGCGAATTTGGCTCCATTCCATTTTGGGATAGATTACCTCCAAACACCCCAAACTCCACGCCACACACACACACATTCTCTCACATCGACGCATTCACTCACACCCTTTCTCTTAAATTCACACTCACACACATACACTCACAGACATACACATACAAGCACGTAACTAATTTTCAAACACTCACACACTCTCTCACTCTTAAACACGTTGTGACTCACACACACTCACAGTTACACACACACACTGTCACTCACACGCATTCACACAAACAAGGGCACATGCGCATGGTACACAATCACAGAGACTCGCTCGCACATACACATTCACACATACTAACACGGACACACATGAACAAAGACACACACAGATAAATATCGATACAAACAGAAAAAAAGGGTATCGACATTTGGAAAAGACTTTCACAAACCTCAGTGGATGGTCCATAAATTGTCAGATTGAAATATGAGAGGATTTGAAGGAGAGATGAAGCCTGAGTGCAGACATGTGCAGCACAGCAGCAAAACATCCTGTTGACTGGAGGGAGAGGTTCGAGCAGTTGAAAGTGTTGCGTTTCAAATTGATGTGAAATTGAGTGAGCTGTCTTTTTTGATAAGCCCACACGGTCAAACGAGAAATATATTATTACATAAGAACATTACATAAGGGAGGAAGTTGTACAGCGAGGGAGACGTGTTTCACGGAAGAGGAATGAGAAGGTTAAAGTAAGAATAAGACGAAAAGGCTCAGTTAGGGCGCTTGAGAGGTAATGTCAGCAAAGAAATCCCGAAAGAGAGAGGGAAGAAGAACGTAGAGGGGACATGAGAAGTTGTTGGTGATTTGTATCAAAGAGCACCGTGCGGCTTTCCCTCGTTATATCAGGGATGAAAGAACGACTAAAGTAAGATTAGGGCCAATCAACGAAAGTTGTCGGAAGTTGAGCGTGGACTCAGAGGAGATAGGCGAAGTCCGAAATGAATATTCTTTGCCAGTATTCACAATGGAAAAATGTTGTCAAGTAGAATACTGAGATACAGTCTAATAGACGAAATGGGATTGAGATTGAAAAGGAAGAGGTGTTCGCAATTCTGGATCGTTTGAAAATAAATACTCTGGAAAACCAGAGAGGTGGTTGCAGAGCTTTGGCTTTGATCTTTACATCGTAATTGTCGACGGGAATGGTGCCAGAAGATTGGAGAATACCAATCTTCAAGAAGGTGGGGGTTGGTGGGGGGGGGGGGTGGAGGAGAGACAACCATGGTCATTCCAGACCTGTGAGCCTTATTTCGGTTGTGGACAAAGTGTTGGAAATGGTTATTATATCGAATTTATAATCACCCAGAGAGACAAAAAAAGGTGATTAACGATCGTCAACACGTTTTTGTGAAGGGTAGGTTATGCCTCGCAAACCTTATTGCGTTCGTTGGGAATTTGACCAAAGTAGTGCAGGAGGGTAAAGCAATTGATGTGTTAAATATGGATTTCAGTAAGGTATTCAGTAAGGGGGGAATTTCACTGTCACTTTCACTTTGATTGATGTGCAGCTTTGTTTTGCTAGAAGCTGAAATGTCAATATTACAGTGAGAAAACGGCAGCTGTGGTTTCTGGAACAGGAACAGCGATTACTTATTCTGACAATATATTCTTGTACTTTATATGTAAACATTAGTATCGTAGGTCCTAACATCCCGTGGTTTTGTTTGGTTACATTAGCTGATCAGTGGACTCCAGTCTTTAGAACAATCAAGTTAATTCATAACACCGAAAATCCATGTGTTCCATTTGTCCTGATATTCTTGTTTCATAATTCGACGGTCAGATGCATTTTACTGACCAGCAGAGGCTGCAGGAAACGACGGATTAAAAGCGGTGCTGTGTCTCTGAGAGGCGAAGTGATGGGCAGTCGAAGAAAATACCTGATACTCCTCTTTCTTCTCTTTGCAAATTTCATCATCTTATGGCCATTCTTCACATTTTTTCACTGTTATGGCGATTCAGCAGTTTGGGCTATCAGTCTCTCTGTTCAGGATTTTGTGCAGGAATTGGGCTTCATGCTGGAGCGTCTCAGTTGCTGTTTGCCGTGACTGAAATAAAATGCAGGCAGCTGTTGACGAATGCACTGACGTATCTATTTAAGCAGATTTAACTAATAATTAAACACATTCGATAATCTATCTTCTCAGGATTACCTTACTTTTTCACATTTACAGAAGGTAAATGATTTGTTCCTGTGGTAGCAGACGGCATATGGAAACAATTTCTCAGTGAACATTACAGGTTGGCTATCTCCTTCGGAACAAAATGTGTTTAATCATTGGTATTCAAAATAATAAGAAAAAATATTTCAGAAGCTGGAGATCTGAAAGAGAAACAGAAGGTCATTGCGAATCTTACAAAACCTCACATCATCTCTGACAAGGGGATCCGTTGGCATTTTGAGTTCTATTAAGCTTTTTTGGAACTGAATTGATCCATTTTATAACGATGGAAAAGTGGGGAGAGCAGATAAGCAACAGACAGAGGAAGCACATATGGTGGCACAGTAGATGCATTTTTGCGAGTATTCTTTGTTTCCTTATCTGAGGAGTAAAGCCCTGGCTATGGAGAAGCCAAAATAATGATTTTATCGTCTGACCCCTGCGATATTAGGATTGATGGATGAATAAAGATTGAATTGGATACGTGTGTATTTACTGGCGTTTCGACAAATGATGTGAAATTAAATAGAAATCACAAACTTCCAACTGGCCAAGTTAAAAGCAGAAGGAATATTCTGGATAGCCAGGAAATCAAACAGAAGCACACAGTCTGAGAAATGAAACATATGGGACTGAGTTGAGAAGAAATATCTTTACCCAGAAAATGACGTGCCGGTGGAATGCATAGACACGAAAAACAATTTACGTCAAAATATGGATTGTTTTCGAGATGGAGATAAATCTTATTCTTCGGAGTAAAGGGGTCAACGTAGCAGAGAAAACGTGTTGCAACAATGACCTGAGATCGTTGTTCATGAGTGCACAGATTGAATGGCGGAAAAGGAACCAATGGCCAACTGGCCACGTCCTATTCAATGTTTTCAGTTTCTCCGAAATACATGGAGTTGAGAACATAGTTTTGAATACTTGTGTCAAAAAAAAGACACACACGCAAAACAGGCTCACTTTCCAGGGAAAGAAACACACCATTCGGTGTGAGGTCGTGAATTTAAACTGAAGTTAGATTTCATTGAAAGGTGCAAAGGATGGGCATTAGACTCGATTACGACTTTACTCCGAGTCGTGTTCTATTCTTACCGAAATGTATTGTCAACGAAACCCAATCATCGCAGCCTTTCTACTGTCCATCCACCTTATCGATCATCACTCTGCACTGGCGTTCGCATACCTCTAAGCAGGTTGGAGAAAGTGAGGACTGCAGAAGCTGGAGATCAGAGCTGAAAAATGTGTTGCTGGAAAAGCGCAGCAGATCAGGCAGCATCCAAGGAGCAGGAGAATCGACGTTTCTGGCATAAGCCCTTCTTCAGGAATGACGAAGCCTGAAGAAGGGCTTCGGCCTGAAACATCGATTCTCCTGCTCCTTGGATGCTTCCTGACCTGCTGCGCTTTTCCAGCAACACTTTTTCACCTCTAAGCAAGTTGTCAAGTCAAGATGAACGGATTAATAAGTTTGTAGAAAATAATAATATCGGTGGAGTTGTGTATATTTTAGAAAACTACCAAAGGAGGCAGCGGGATATCAGTTGTGGAATTTGGGCAGAGAAATGGCAAATGGTGTTTACTAGATGTACATTCGATGTCTTGCGCTTAGGCAGATAAATCTTGAGGAGAAGTATATACTTGATGGCAGAACCCTGAACAGCATTGATGTGCAGATGAAACCTATCCTTCATTTCCATTGTTTCCTGAATTTGGTCACACAAGTCGATAGGGTTCTAAAGAAGGCTTACGGCGTGGTTACCTTTATTGGTCAGGGAACTGAGTTCAAGAGTCAGGGTGATGTCTTGCACACTTATCAGATTTTAGTTAGGCCACACTTGGATTACTGTGTTTAATTCAGTTTGTTACATTTCAGGAAGAATGTAAATGGTTTGGAAAGAGCACAGAAGACAGTTATTGGTTTGCTACATGGATTAGAGAGTATAACCTTTGATTTCAGTGGCATTCTTTATCTCAGTGAAAGCATCAGACCTTGTTTTAACTTCTCTTATCCCTTCGACGATTTCGTTTTCTCCTGTAGTATGTTATCCTCATGATCTTCACCAAGTCGTAAATTTCCCTGAATACGTGTGGATTTCCCTTTTCCCTAAATCGTTTTCCTCATGGATTGAAATTAATATTGGAATCAAGACGTGGTCATCTGCTATTACAGCCTCTAATCTTGCAGTTTTCACTCTCTGCTATTCCACATGAGTTCTCTATACTTCTAAAGTGAATTTTTGAACTCCTCCAAAAATATTGTCTCCCTAAGAGAGTCGTACCTTTGCTCTATTTTAATTTCTCTTTTCTTCTATGGATTTTTAAAAATCATTTCAACCGTAATATAAGTTTGGCCAGGCTTGAGATTGCTAAATTGTTGTCTGTCGGCTTCTGGCAAAAGCTCATGCATACCTAAGATTACTTTCTTTGCCTCCTCCTATGTCCTCGATTACTCCATTGATAGTGCTACCAATACATCACGAACTACATATATTTGGAATAACAAAACCAACATGGTCACTGGCCATTTGACTTGTTTTGCTACCTTCTCAAATGAGATGGAAACAGCTTCCAAGTCTTTCTTATCAATCGTAGGTTGAATATTTTTAAACAGATCCCCGCCAGGCATTTGACAACTTTAGGTTTGCTCATCCTGACTTTCTTACACACCAAAACTTGCCTTCAGGTTCCATCTCCATTCTGTTAAGCTAATTTTACTGTCGAACCGTCAATTTGTGAAGTTCAAACTCCTTTTCTTTCTTCCAATCTTCTCTCTCCTTTCATTCTTTTCTCTTTTGTTTTCTTTTCGTTTAGCTCAAGTAATTCGTTCTTTTCCTCCTTCCTCTGCTTCACTGCATTGGAAACAGCTTCATAACTTTTGCCCTTTCTTTACCGTTTTCATCTAATTCAGGCTGTTGCATTTTCTATTGAATTTTAGCCATATCCAAAGATTCTGAGGGCGTTTCCAGCAAACGTAAATTCTGAGTGATTGCTATAATTATCACTCCTTATCTCATGCAAGATGGAAGCTCCAACTCCAACTTGACTGTCAATGCCAGCAACCTTTCCTCGTTCACCGTCTATAAAGCCCTCAGAGTCACTTCTTTCACCCCTGAGCACATTATAAAATTACTGGATTGAAATACCGGTTAAAAAGACATAAACACCTACCATTCTCTGCCCTTGAGTCCAGGAAATTTAATCCTAAATTCGAAATATAGAATAAATCACGCTAACTGCCACAAAACCTCGATGGAACAGGCTAGACCCAATCAAAATATTTTAAGAAAACATCCTGGAACGTAACTGTTCTAGTTGTTTTAAGTGGGTGCTCAGCGGATGTTCCACAAGTGATGGAGCTGGCACAGTTAATCAGTTTTAACCAAGACAAAATTCATTTGCAATATCAACGAATGAAACAAACACAAAAGCGTACAGCATGTCAAATAACTTAAACTATCCAAAAACCTAACAGATTACCCCAACTTTTTGATGTTGTCCCAAATTCTTGAAACAACGATCAAAAAAATCCGTTAACAAAAATAAGTTAAATTCAAACACAGGTTCTCAGATAAAAGATATCAGAGACACAGAATCAGGATGGGACTCTTTCCTTGACTGGTAACCTGAAAACAAAAAAAATCTGGCTAAGACCAAAACAAATTAAACCAAACCAAAGTAAAGCTGAGCTGAGAGAAGGAGCCATGCCATTTTTATTGTCTAAGTATTTTTTTTAAAAAATCGTAGAAGCTTCTTCATTTAGGTAAAGGCAGACATTTCAGAAACCCTGTCTTTATAAACCAATTTGGAAAACAAAATCAAGGAAACATAATCTCGTTAAGGGACCAGCATCTCCTGGTCTGAGGAAGGTTATCCTTCCTTTTGAGTCCAGCAAAGATACACCAGACTGATTCCCTGGATGGCAGGACTGATGTATGAAGGTAGACTGGATCAATTGGAATGCAAAAGAACGAGACGTCATCTCATAGAAATATATAAAATCATAATGGCACTAATAATGCTAGATACAGGAAGAATGTTCCCGATGTTGCAGAAGTCCAGAACATGCGAACACTGTCTAAGAATAAGAGGTAAGCCATTCACGACTGAGATGATAAAGTATTTCTAAATTAAGGGAGCTGTGGAATACCATACCACAGAAACGTATTGGGGCCAGTTCGTTAGATATATTCAAGAGCGGGAGACTGAAATTTCACAATCAATGATGAACATGCTGAATGATGGTGCAGACTTAAAGGGGGAAAGCCACTGACTTTCTGCATTTCATTTATTAAGTGTCTGTAATCGTCTATTTATATTCTCAAGTAGGATCAGGTTCACCGTCTACAAAAAAGAAAATCATTAAAAGCATTAAGGGAGAAGTTTCAATTGAAACCAGTCTCAAATGATAAAACCAGTCCCCATATCATTGCATAGACAATTACATCCTAGATACACAGACAATTAGAATTTGGATTCAATGAAGACATGTCATGACACCCAAGGATAGAGGTGTGGAAGTCGAGGCAATAAAAAAAATGGGCAACTGGGAAATATCTCAGAAGGGATATATATGAATACAACGATCATTATGAAAATTCCCAAGGAGTAGAGAAGAGAGTCTGGGAAATATTATGGGACCCATGGAGCTTCAGTGGTTGACCATAAGCCTGTTCACGTGATTAGCTTAATTGGCTGTGTATGCACTTAATTAATAATGTTATTGGTTTGTACATGTTTAAGGTAGGCAAGCAGGAGGCTGGAAGAACGCAAAAAGCCAGGCAACATTAGGTGGTGGAGAATTCGACTTTTTGGGTGTAACCCTTTGCAGGACTGGCAGAATGGAACACATGTTCAGGAAACACAATTCTCGAATTTCAGAGGGTTTATTTCCATTGGTGCAATTTCAATAGAGTCTTTGATTCTGGAAGTGAATTCCTGGGTTTGCACTCATTGAGTCATAGATTCATGGAGGTGTACAGCAGGGAAAAAGACTATCCATTTCAACTTATTCATGTTGATCAGTTATCCTAACCCAATCCAATCCCAACTGCCAGCACCCGGCCTAAGTATTTCCGAAACCTCCCAGTTCACATACCCATCCAGATGCCTTTTAAATGGTGCAACTATACGAGACTCCACCACTTCCTCTAGCAGCTCATTCCATACATGTTGCACCCTCTGCGCGAAAAAATGTGCCCCTTCCATCTCTTTTACATCTTTCCCCTCTCACCCTAAACCTATACCCTTTAGTTCTGGACTCCCCCACAGAAGGGACGAGTCTTTATATATTTATTCTATCCATGTCCCCATCATTTTGTAAATCTCTATAAGGTCACCCCTCAGCCTCCGATGCACCAGGGAAAACAGCTCCAGCCTATTCAAACTCTCCGTGTACCACAAATGCTCCAACCAGGAAACGTCCTTGTAATTTTTTTTCTGAATTCTTTCACATTTCATAAGGTCCTTCCGATAGGAAGTAGACCAGAATTGCTCGCAGTATTCCAAAATGGCCTACCAAATGTCCAGGACACCCGCAATATGACGTCCCAACATCCTGTACTCAATAGTCTGACCAATCAAGGAAAGCATACCAAACACTATCTTCACTATCTTATCTACCGACGACTTAAAGGTTCCAGGAGCTTTGAACCTGCACTCCAAGGTCTCTTTGCTCAGCAACACTCCCTAGGACCTTACCATTATGAGTATAAGTCCAGCTTTCCCAAAATGCAGCACGTCACATTAATCTGATTTAAACTCCATCAGCCACTTCTGAGCCCATAAGCCCATCTGATCAACATCCAGTTGTAATTCGAGGTAACCTTCTTCGCTGTACACTACACTTTCAATTATGGCATCATCTGCAAACTTACTAACCATACTTCTTATGATCACATCCAAAGCATTTATATAAATGATGAAAAGAAGTGGACCCTGCCCCGATCCTTGCGGCATTCCACTGGTCTCAGGCCTCCAGTCTGAAAAACAACCGTCCAGCACCTCCCTCTGTCTTCTACCTTTAAGCCAGTTCTGATTCGTGAAGAAGGGCTTATGCCCGAAACATTGATTCTTCTGCTCCTCGGATGCTGCCTGGCCTGCTGTTTTTTTCCAGTACAACATTCTTCAACTCTGTATCCAAATGGCTACTTCTCATTCTATTCCATGAGATCAAACCTTGTTAACTGGTCTCCCATGGGGAACCTTGTCGAACGCCTTACTGAAGTGGATGCAGACCACGTACACCACTCTGCCCTCATCAATCCTATTCGCCAATTTTCAAAAAACTCAGTGAATATTATGAGACATGATCTCCCACGCATAAAGCTATATTGACTATCCCTCATCAGTCCTTGCCTTTCCAAAGACATGTACATCCTGTCCCACCACCGACGTCAGGCTCACAGGTCTTTATTTCCCTAGCTTGTCCTTAGCACTTTTCTTAAGCAGTGCCATCACGTTGATCATTCTAACGCAACAGAGATTAACTTCTTTTAACTTCTTCCATCAATGTTTTTCTGAAGTGTATCTCTACTACAGATGATTGACTCACTGACCTATAATTCTCTGGCCAATCTCCACACCCACCCTGTAGTGTTGAATCATGTTAGCTGTACCCCAGAGCTCTGGTACATACCCTGTAACGAAATTTGACTTAACATTTCAGGACAAGTTCCCTGTACTTTCATCCATCATCTCCCATACCAGCCTGGTATGTATCTCATTAAGCATTACGCCGTGCCCGCGTTAAATTCCACCAAAACATCCAACATTTCGTTGCTTTATACATCACACTGTTTCAGAACTTCACAGCCCATATTCTTTAAATGTGTCTTTCATTCTCCCTTGTACCGAGTAAGAACAGGTTTGAAGTATTCATTTAAGTCTCGGTCAATGTCATCTGTCTTCATGCATAGTTCAATCCCTTCTTCCTGACTACATCCACCTCTTTCCCTAAGAATTTTGATCTCAATTGTGCACTTGTATGTTTATTAAACTTGGAATTTAATAATAGAATATCCTTTCTTGCCCTATGTCAATGAGTACACAAGTACAGGCGTACAATGACTGCTTTACTGGCGGCACCTGAGGTACAAGTACCAAGCCAGATATTTTACTGTGTTATTATAGCGTAAAATCAACATAAATCCGTTAGAAAGTGTGCAAAATTCCTGAATGATGACAGATTACATGAAGTCTATCAGTTCCAGACCGAGCAGGAGGCCATCTGCCGTTATCAATCCAGTATTCACACCGTCGCTGCTCTGAGAATCGCTCAGTCGCTCCACTGCCAGTGCAGGACTTGCCCATATTTGACGCACCACAGTATTCAGCCCCTCTTTGTTCTATCACAGGACTCAGCCTGTGTTTGGTCCACCGCAGGACCCGGCTCCTGTTTGTTCCACCACAGGACTCAGCCCATGTTTGTTCCACTGCAGGGCTCAGCCCACGTTTGTTCCAATGCTAGACTCAGCCCGTGTTTATTGGACTCCAGGACTCAGCCGGTGTTTCTCAGTCTCTCTCTGTCTGACACTCTGTCCCTCTCTCCTCGGTCTGACACAGAGAAACTCTTTCTTTCTCCTGGTCTCACTCTCCTTCTGTCTGACTCATTCTCTCTCTCTCGCACTCCGATATATATATCCGCTGTCTCACTTTCTCTCTCTAGCTCCCCAGATTCCTGATCCTCTCTCTCCGTCTCCTTCTGTACCCCAATCCCCTCCCTTTGTCTGACTCTCTCTATATCTGTCTCCCCGAACTCGCTCTGACTCTCTCTCTTCCTCGACTTTACACATTTTCTCTATCCTCTCCAAGTGTCTGTCTCTCTCTCTGTTTCTCTCTCCTTCTGTCTCAATCTGAGTTTCTCTTTGCCACTTTCACTCTGCCTGACACTCTGTCTATCCCATCCCAGTTTCCGATTCTCTCACTCTGTCTGACTCTCCCATTCTCTTACCCTGTCCCTCTTTCTGACTGCCTATCTCCCTTTCCATCTGTCTGATTCTCCCTGTTCCTCCATCTCACTCTCTCTCTCCCTCCTCTCACTCCCTCTGACTGATTTTCTTTATCTCTGCCTCTCCCTCTGTCGGATTCTCTGTCTCTGTTCCCATCTGTCGTATTATCACTCCTTCTACCACACTCTCTCTCCCCACCCATCCCCCTTGTTGACATTCACTGTTTCTCGCTCTCCCACTGTATGTCTCTGTGTCCATCTCCCTCTCGATGTCTCCCTCTCCTCTCCATTTGGTTGGCACTCTCCCTCTTCCTCTGCCTGACTATATATAATATATATGTCTCACTCTGCTTGACACATTCTTTCAATCTCCTTCTCCGAATGTCTAGATCTGTCTCTCTGTCTCTGTCTCTCTCCCGCTCTCTTGTCCCTCTCGCTATCCCTCCCTCTCCTGCTGTTTGAATCTGTCTGTCTCTACCGCTCTCTCACACACACTCTCCAGTTCTGTCTGACTCCCTCTGCCCTCTCTCTATCTCTCTCTGTCTGCCTCTCTCTCTGTTTGACTACCTGTCTCTCTCTTTCGCTCTTCCACTCTCTCCCTCTCTCCTCCCGCCTCTTCAGGGGTCTGACACTCTCTCATCCCTCCCTGTCTCTCGCTGTCTGGCACTCACTTTCTTCTTATGTTTGTCTGATTCTCACTCTCTCACCCCCTCACCCTCTGTCTCACTCACAGTATTCCTCCTCTCCCTCTCCCTGACTCTCTCTCCCTCCCTGTCTTCATTGGTCATTGTCCCTCTCACCCTGCCTGACACACCCTCCCACCCCTCCATCTAACTGAATATTCCTCCCTCAATATCCCTCTGCATGAGTCTATCACACTCCCTCTATTTCCTTCTGTCACACTCTTCCTCTTCTTGACCTTCTATCATACGTTGTCTCTCTCCCTCTCCCTCTCCCTTTCTCCGACTTTCACTTCCCCATTTATCCTCTGTCTGACGCTCTTACAGTGTCTTCGTCTGCCTCTGTCTGACTCTTTCTGACTCTCTGCCTCTGTCTGACTCTTTCTGTCTATCTATGCCTCTGTCTGAATCTCTGTTTCACTCTCTGATTCTGCCTGTCTCTCCCTTTCCCTATCTCTTCCCGCCTCTCTCCCCCTTATTGCCCCTCCCCCTCTCTGATCGATAGATATATGAATAGGAAGGGTTTGGAGGGATACGGGCCGGATGCTGGCAAGTTGGACTAGACTGGTTGCGATATCTGATCGGGTTGGACTGAAGGCTCTGTTTCCATGCTGTACATCTCTGTGTTCACGTCTTCCACCTACTATTTACAATTCTCTTTTTCTCTGGCAATCCCTCCTCTCTCTGACTCTCTCTCCATCCCTCTCCCTCAGTCTGATGCTCAATCCCTGTCTGCCTGACATATCTCCTCTCCATCTGTTTTAAGCTGTCTCCCTCTCCATCTCTCTCTCACACTCTTCCCCTTTGCAATTTGTGTGCATGTATCTCTCTCTATCTGACTCTATCTGTCGCTCCCCTCTCCCTGTGTCTGACACATTCTCTCTCTCCCTCTGCCTCACTCTCTCCCGATCCCTCTCCTTCTCTCACTGTATGGCTCTCACTTTCCTCTCCTTATGTCTGTTTATCAATCTCTCATCCCACCCCCTGTCTGACTCACACTCTCTCCATCAAACCTCTCCCTGACACACTCACTCCCTCTCCCACTGTCTGACTCTCACTTTCCTCTGCCTCTGTTTGCGTGAAATCTGTCTCTCTTTCTCCCCACCCTCAACCTCTGCCTGACTGTCTCCCTTCCTTTCCTTCTGTTAGATTCTCCCCCTCTCCTTAGGTATGACTCTGTCTCTCACTTTCCCTCTGCCTGACTCTATCTCCCCGCCCCTCGCACTCCATTCGCCGAACTCGGTTTGTTCCTCTTCTCTGTCCAACTCTTCTCTCACTCTCCCTCTGTTTGAAACGCTGTCTTTCACTCTCTCCCTCTCTGACTCTCTCTCCTCTCCCTCTGTCGGACTTTCTCTCCCGCTTTCCCCCTCCCTGTTTATGACACTCTCTCTATTTCTCTCACTGTCCAATTCTTTCTCCCACCCATCCCACTGCCTGACACTCCATCTCTTCCTCTCACAATTTCTCTCTCTCCCGCAATCTCCTTCGCTGCCTCACTCTATCTCTCCTAATCCCTCTCTCCAAATTCTCTTTCTCCGTCTCTCTCTTTCTCTTTCTCTCCGACTTCCTTCCTCCCTCTCCTTCTCTCTGTAACTCTCTGACTGCATCGATCGGAATCTATCTGACTCTCTCTCTCTTTGTAACTCTCTGTCCTCTCCCTCTGTCTGACTCTTTCTCCTGCTTTCCCTTTCGCTCTGACTCTCTATCTTTCTCTCTTCCTCTCCTTCCGTCTGAGTCTCACTTTCCTCTACCATTTACTGTCTGTCCCGTTGTCTGCCCCTTACCCTCTGCCTACTCTCTCTCTTCTTCTTCCGCTCTCTCACTGCCTAGCTCTCTCTCCTTCTGACTGACTCTCACTCTCTCTCTCTCTACCCCGTCTGACGCTTCCTCGCTCTATCACACACTGGCACTCTCTCTCCCTCTCCTCTGCCAGACTCTTCCCCCCCTCTCTCTCAGACTCACTCAGCCTGTAACGCTCCATCTGTCTGACGCTCTCCCCCTCCCTCAGTCTGAAACTCTCTCGCTATCTTTTTCTATCTGAAATCCTCTTGCCTTCTCTGACTCTTTGTCTCGCCCCCACCATCTGTCTGCCTCTCTCTCTCCCTCTCAGTCTAGCCTACTCTCTCTTTCTTATCCCTCCGATTGCTCGACTCCCCCTTTCACTCCCTCCCTCTCCGTTTGTGCCTTACTCTTTCACTCACCTCCTCCATCTGATTCCTTGTCTCCCCCTCTCCCTTTATCTGACACTCTCTCTCTCTCGCCCTCTCTCTCTCACCCTCTCTCTCTCTTTCCACCGCACCCGCCGGTCTGGCTATCTATCTCTCTCTCGTTCCACACCACATCTGACACTGTCTTTCCCTCTGTCTCCCCCTCTGTCTGACTCTCTGTTGTCTCTTTCTCTCCTTCTGTCAGAATCTCTCTACCTCCCTCCCCCTGATTCTCTCTCGCTCTCCAATACCCTTTGTCCGACTCTCTCTCCCTCATCGTCTGCCTGACTCTCTCTGTCTCTCGGTTCCCACTCCCTCTGTCTGAATTCCCGTCTCTCCTTCTCGTTGTCTGTCTCTCTTTTTCTCTCCATCCATCTCCATCTGTCTGACACTCTGTCCCTTACTCTTCCCCTCTGACTCTGCCACACCTACTCTTCATCTGTCTTTCTCTCTTCCTCTCCTTCCGTCTGAGTCTCACTTTCCTCTACCATTTACTGTCTGTCCAGTTGTCTGCCCCTTACCCTCTGCCTACTCTCTCTCTTCTTCTTCCGCTCTCTCACTGCCTAGCTCTCTCTCCTTCTGACTGACTCTCACTCTCTCTTTCTCTCTACCCCGTCTGACGCTTCCTCGCTCTATCACACATTGGCACTCTCTCTCCCTCTCCTCTGCCAGACTCTTCCCCCCTCTCTCTCTCAGACTCACTCAGCCTGTAACACTCCACCTGTCTGACGCTCTCCCTCTCCCTCAGTCTGAAACTCTCTCGCTATCTTTTTTATCTGAAATCTCTCCCTCGGTCTCAAACTCTCTCTATCTCTCTGTGACTGTCTATCCCTCTCGGTTCATCTGACTCTCCCTCTTCCTACCCGCTGTCGCATTCGCTTTTTCTACCCCCTTCCGTCTGAATCTCTCACCCGCCCCTCTCGATGTCTGATATATATATCTCTCTCTATCCGTCAGGCTCTCCCTATCCCATTCCTTCCTCCTGGCTCTCTCGCTCTCCCTCATTCTGACTCTCTTTCTATCCGTCTCCCTCTCCCTCCGTCTGACTCTCAATGTCCTATTTCTTGGTCTGTCTCCCTCTTTCTCCCCATCCTATATCTGACGCTTTCTCTTCCCCGTCCCTTTGTCTCACTCTCCCTCTCATTCTTCCTCCACCTGACTCACTCTCCCACTCCCTCTTTCTGACTTCACCCCTCTCCTTCTCCCTGTCTGTCGTTGTATCCCTCTCCCTCTGTCTGTCTCTCTCCCTCACCTCCCTCTTTCGACCGTATCTCTCCATTTGTTTGATTCTCTCTCATTCTCCCTTTCCCTCTGCCCGACTCTCTCTCCAACTCTCCCTGTCAATCTGTCTGACATTCAACCCGTCTCTCCCTTTCCCTCTGTCTGACGTGCTCTCACTCTCTCCCTCTGGCTGACGTTCTCACATCTTCTCCCGCTGTCCGAATCTCTACTTAACCTATCTATCTGTCTGATTCTGTCTTCCCTCCCTCTGTCTGACTCTCCCTCTCCCGCTGTCCGACTGTCTTTCTTTCCCTTTACCTCTGTCTGAATCTGTCTCTTCTCTCTCTCCCCTTCTCTTTGCCGAAGTATTTACCTCTCCCTTTACTTCTGTCTGGCTCTCCTTCCAACTCTCTCCCATTCTCTCTCTCTCTCTCCGAATCTCTCTCTCACCCTGACACTACTGTCTGAATCTTTCTCTGTATCACTCCCGTCTGACACACACACTCTCTCTCCCCTCCCCCTCTGAATGAATCCGTCTCGCTCTCCCTCTGTATCACTCTCTTTCTCTCTTTGTTCCTCTCTCCCCATTGTCTCTGACGTAGACTCTCCCATTCTCTCTCCCTCTGCCTGCTTATCGAATTCTCTCTCTTCAACTCTCCATTTTCCTTTGCCTGACTCTGCCTCACTATGTCTCTCATGCCTTCTGCCTGACATACTCACTGCGTCAGCCCCTCTCCCAGTGTCTGTCTCACACTCCCTCTCCCTCTCTCTCTGACTCTCTCCCTTTTCAGCTCTTTGAATTAGTCACTCTCCCTGTCTATTTGTCTGACTCTCTCACTCCATAAGTCTGTCTCACTTTGCCTTTCCCTCTGTCTGACTCTCTCTATCCTTTTCACTCTGCATTTCCCTGACTCACTCTCTGTCTTCCTCTAATTCTGCCCGGATCTCTCTGTCTCCCTCTCCATCTGACGCTCTGTCCGTCTCTCCATCTCTGTTGGACTCTTTCTCTCATTCTCTCCCTCGCTTTCTCTCCCTGTGTCTTAAACTCTCTCCCTGCTCCCTCTGTCCGACTCTCTTTCTTTCCACTCTGTCTGTGACGCTCTCTCTCCCTTTCCATCTCTCTATCTCTCTCTCCCCCCCCCCCCCACCGGCTCTGTCTGACTCTTCCTCTCCCTCTCCCTGTGTGTGAAGCTCTCTCTTCCTGTTTCGCGAGCTGACTCTCCCCGCCCCCCCGCCAATGTCTGAGTCTCCCATTTTCCCTCTCCCTATACCGGACTCTGTCTCTTCCTCTTTCTATCTTCCTCTGTCTGACTCTCTAATTCTCCATTCCCCTTCTCTGGGTCTAACTCTCTCCCTCTCCCTCTCCAACTGCCTGTCTCTCTGTCAGATTCTTTCTCACAATCCCTTCCCCGCATTTCCCTCTCACCCTTACCCTCTGTCTGATTCTCTCCCCTCTTTACATTTCCCTCTGTCTTACTGTCCTTCACTCTCTATTTCTCCCCTTCTCTGTGCCTAACTCTCTCCATCTCCCTCTCCACCTGCCTGCCTCACTGCCAGAATCTTTAACACAATCCCTTCCCCGAATTTCTCTCTCTCTCCCTCTCCATTTGTCTGAATCTCTCTCTGCCTCTCTTCTGACTCCCTATTTCCCTCTCCCTGTCTGACTCTGTCAGTCTCCGTCTCTGTATGTGTGACTCCGTCTCCCTCACACTCTGACTGACTCTGCCGTCCTCACTCCCTCTATCTGATGCTGTCTCCTCATCTCCGTCTGTGTGACTCTCCCATTAATTGCATTTATCTCTTTCCTTCTCCCTTACAGACCCTCTCTCTGTCTCACTCTCCCTGCTTGATTCTCTCTCCCTCCCTCTCCGTCTTGTTTGATTTCTCTCTCTGCCTCACTCCCTTTATCTGATGCTCGCTCTTTCTCGCACTCTCTGTCTCGGTACATACCTGTCATTCTCTCTCTCTCCTGTCACAATTTCTTTCTCTCTCACTCTAGTACTTTCCCACTCTCTCTACACCTGTCCCACAATCTCCCTCTGCCGCCTTCTCACTCTCTCTCCAACTGCCTCGCACTCACTGCCTTTGAAGCTCACACCCTCTCTCTGCAAACCCACCTTCTCGTTTTCTACATATAATCAACTCTACCTCACCAAACAGCTCCAAATCTGTCCCTCTCTAGTCCGCTCCCCACTCTCTTTCTATCTATCTATGATACTCGCCCCCCCCTCTACATCCCTCCCACTCTCTCTGTATATGCTGATCACTCTCTCTACCTCCCGCCAACTCTTCCCCTCGCCACTCTCGAGCATTGTCTCTCTCATCCTCCCCTCATCAACCTCTCTCTCTGACTTTGTAACCCACCAACGTTTTTTCTCTCAACACCATCTTCCTCTCTCTCTCTCCATTCACCTCCCTCTTCATCTCTCTCTGTATCCTCCTCGCACTCTCTCTCTTTTCCCTGTCACTCTCTCTCTCTCTGTATTCTCCTTTCCGCCCTCTCCATCCCTTACTCTCTCTCTCGCTCTACCTACCATCCACTGTTTGTCTCAATATGCCTGGTCCACACTCCCTCGGCGCCCCTACCCTCTCACACTCAATCTAATCTCGATTTCTATGTATCTGTGTCTCCCCTCCCACTATTTCTCCCTCTCTGAACGACTTCCAAATCGCACGTTCTCTCGACACCCCTCCTCTCCAACTCAGCCTCTCTCCATTCCAATTCCCTCTCTCTGAACATCTGCCTCTCTGTCTCTCCAGCTCTCCCCCACTCTGTCTCTCTGCCTGCCTTCCACTGTGTTTCTCTGCCTCGCCAACACCTCGCCCGCGATCTCCCTCTCTAGTCCCTCCATAATCTCCCTCACTACCACCACCCACTTCCTTGCTATCCCTGTAAGCATCTCTCGCACTCTTTGAACCCCCTCCTCTACCTCCAGCTCTGTCTCTGTTTCACTCTCGTCCTTCATCCAACTCTGTCTGTCTCTGCAACCCTCCCATTCTCTCTGTCTCTAAATCCCTCACGCTCTCTCTCTATTCCACACACCCCACAATCTCTTCCTCCCACGAACATCCTTGTCACTGTCTCTCTCTGTAACTCTCCCATACTCTTTTTCTCGACACTTCCATCTCTCTGCCTGCCCTCTCCCACTCTCACTCGCTACCCCCTCCCTGTCTCTCTCTCTATCCCTCTCTCTGTCTCTGTCTCGAAACACCGACTCCATCTCTCTCTCTCTCACAACACTCTCACACACGGCCTCTCCATACACCGCCCAGCCTCTCGAGCACGCTCTCACTCTCTCTCTGGTCCCTCACTCTCTTTGTATCTCTCTCTCTCTCGCAACCACCCCATCCCCAGGCGTGCTCAACCTCTCTCTATGCCCCCTCCCAATCATCCTCCCTATCCAACTCCAACTCACTCTATTCACCTGGTCAATGTTTCTTCCCCTGTCGCGAATGCTCACCCCAACCTCGATCCAACCCCGCACTCACACTACCTGCCTGCCTACCTGTCTCGATCGTCACTCCTCCCTATCCCTGTGACCCTTGCCTTGCCACCTCACATACGCTCTCTTTCGTTAACGCCCTCCCTCACTCTCCATCTCTCCCGACCACAAGCATACTCTCGCTCCAGTCCCCTACTTTCGCTCTGGACCGCTCCACCATTCTTGCTCTTCCTATATCTCTATGCCCTCCTCACACTGTCTCTCTCATCACCACTCCAATACATTCACACTATTCCCAGCACCCTCTGATTCTCTTTCCCTCTTTCTAACCCGCTCTCAATCTCTCACTCTAAGACACTCCTACTCTCTCTGATCTTGTTCCACTCGCTCACTCTCCATAATCTCCTCGCATTCTCACTGCACACCTCTCTCTCTCTCTCTGTGTACCCACTTTCCACTCTCAACATCTTCACCCCACCACTGTCTCTCGACAGTCCGCTCATGCTGCCTCTCTCCCTCTATCCCACTCACTGAACTTCACTCTACCCCACTCCACCACGCTTCCTCTCTCTCCACCCCCACTCTGTCTGTTCCTCGTCAACCTCCCAATTTCGCTTTCTCTCTCTCAACACCCCTACCTCTCTGTGTCTCTCCGTCCCCCTATCAACTATCTCTCTAATGGCTCCATTATCTCTGTCGCTCCTCAGTTCGCCCCACTCTTTCTACCAGCCTCCCACTCTCTTTCGTTCTCTCCAACACCTTCCCCAATCTTTCTCTCTATTCTTCATTACCACTCTCCTTTTCCTACCACCATCGCTCTTTCTCCCACTCTCTTTGTAACCCTCCTTTTCTCGAGACACCTTCCTTTCTGTATCTCATTTTTGCCGAAATCCAACTGTCTCTCTCTATCCTCTGCCTCTCTATCTCTCTCGACACCCCATAACTCTCCCTCATTCTCTCTCATCTCCTCCAACACTCTGTCTGTGCATCCCTCACTCTCTATATCTTCCTCACAGTATTTCTCTATTCCCGTCCCATTCTCTCTCTCTCTACTCTGCCCTGACTCCCTCTCAGGCTACCCTTTTCCCTCTCTCTCTGTAACCCTCGCACACATCGAATATAGAACATACGACATTACTGCGTCGCACAGGCACTTCAGCCCTCGATGTTGCGCAGACCTATCAAAATTATCTGATGGCCATCTAACCGACACAATCCTATAACTTGCAATATGCATGCCCAACGTCCATTTAAAATTCACTGAACGTCGGTGAGTCTGCAATTTCTGCAGGAAGGTCGTTCCACGCCCCAACTACACACTGAGTAAAGAATCTACCCCTAATATCTGTTCTACATCTATCAGCCCTCTATTTAAAGCGATGTCTCGTCGTGTTAGCCTTCACCATTGGATGAAAATGGCTGTGATTGTCCAGCCAGTCTAACGCTCTGAGTACCTTATGTGTCTCGATTAAATCCTTTCAACTTTGGTTTCTCCAAAGAAGAAAGCCTCAGACGTTCCTCAGAGGACCTTCTGCCAAACCAGACAACATCCAAGTAAATCCCCTCTGCACTATTTCCAAACCCTCTCCATCCTTCCTCTAATGCGGTGACCAGAAATGCATTCAATACTGCAAGCGCAAACTTAACAGTGTCTTGTACAGCTGAAGCATAACCTCCTGGCTCCGAAAGTAAGTCGCTCTACAAAGAAACGTCAACAAAACCTATGCCTTCACGTCATTCACAAAGTCAATAATCCATGCTTCTCCGCCCATGTACAGATCATTTATAAAAATAACACACAGCAGTGGCTCCCAAACAGATCCTTACGGAACACCACTGACAACAGAGCTCCAGGATAAACATTTCCCATCAACCACGACCGTGTACCTTATTTCAGCGAGCCAATTTCTGATTCAAACCGCTATGACATTGACTGCAAAAACACCGTATTATACGCAATCACCTATTGCGTCGTTACTAATCAAACGCTTTACGGAAGTCCATATACACGGCTTGACCTTCATCCACCTGTTTTTTGTCACCTTCTTGAAGAACGCAATAATCAATTGTGAAACGACCTATCCTTCACAAAACTGTGTTGGCTACCCCTAATCAATTTATTCCTTTCCAGCTGATTATACATCCTATTTCTTCAAATTTCTTCTCAACTTGCCCACAATCGAAGGATGTCTAAATGACCTATAATGAGAAGAGTTGCCCTGATTCCCCTTCTGACACAAAGGAACAACGTTCCCTATCCTCCAGTCTTCTGGCAATACTCCTGACGACAATGACGACATAAAGATGGAAGCCAAAGTATCTGCAATCTCCTCCCTGTCTTCCCAAAGAATCTGAGGATAAATCTCATCCGGCCCAGGGATTTTACCTAAATTCGGATCTTCTCGACTTACTAAAATCTCCTCTTTGTCAACCCCAATCCCAGTTAAATTGTTAGCCTGTATCTCCGCTTTATCAAAAGCATTGCGGTTTTCCAATATGGAAATTGACGAAAAGTATTTATGAAGTGGTTTCCCCACGTGCGCAGATTCCACACACAAATTGCCACGACTGTCTTTGATTGGCCCTCAACGTAATCCAATCATTCTTTTATTTCTGATTTACTTGTAAAACGTCTTGGGTTTTTCCTTGATCATATCCAACAACAACTTCTCGTGCTCCCGACTGTCTTTTCTGAGCCCTCTAACGTTAGACATAAGTTTTCTGTCTAACTTATAAGTCTTGCGCCCGCTAACCTAGACGTCTTGCCTTACCGTCGCATAAGCATTCTTCCTCTTGACAAGAGTTTTATATTCTTTGATAACTGCCTTCACCACGAATAGATATATTCTTCTCAGGAACCTGCAGTAGCTGTTCCTTGATTAAGCCCCATAGGTCAGGTGTGCCAGTCCCCTGCAGTTTCCTTCCCCATCCTGTCCATCCTAAATCTTAACTGATCGCATCATAATTGCTTTCACCCCCATTCCTACCTCTTTCCTTGCAATATATACCTATCGCAGCTATTGTAAACAGAACCGAATTATGTTCACTATTGCCAAAGAGCTCACCTACCGACAAATCTAACACGTTGCCGGGTTCATTCCCCAATACCAACTCCAATATGGCATCTTCCCTTGTTGGCCATTACACATATTGTGTCAAAAACCATTCTGCACACATTGAACAAATACTGACCCACCTAAACTGCTTGTAACTTTTGTATTCGCAGCTTATGTTGGGGAAGTCAAAGTTCCCCAATAGAATCATCCTGTTAGTCTCGCTCCAATAAGGTATCATCTTAGCTATCCCTTCCTCTACATCCCTGGAATATTTCGGAGGCATACAGAACACTCCCAGGAGAGTGAAGTCTCCTTTTCTGTTTTTAACCACATCAAAAGTACCTCAGTTGATGAGTCCTCAAACTCAATATGAGTTATCTCATCTGCAGTATTACTACCCTTGTTTACAAATACGACATATGCTTGGCTCTTTTAATATCTTCTCTATTCTTGCAGAAGCATCTATATCCTGGAATCGGGAACAACCATTCCTTTCCCTCCTCTAGCCATGTCTCTACAACGACCACATTAAAATCAATGCTGCACTTTCACCCTCTCTTTGTTTCTGAGTCTCCTGTCATTGAAGCACACACATTTCAAACCAACATCTTGATTGCCAGTGCCCTCTCGCAACATTTCAAACCTATCCCTGACATCAGTACCCTCAACATCCTGTACACTGCAATGCCAACTCAGGTTCCCAAACCCCTGTTGCGTTAGTACAAACACTCTCCCCGAATGGAGTTGCCAAATTTCTTCCAGGGTACTGGTCTCCCTCTGCTTCACGTGAAGACCATGCTGTTTTATGCAGTCCCACATTCCTCAGAAAGAGGTCGAATTATCCAACAATCCAAAACCTTCCCTTCTGTACTGTCCTGCAGTCACGGGTTCTGCGTCGCATTCCCACTGTTCCTTACTTCACTAGCATGTGGCACGAACAACAAACCAAAGATAATAACTCAGTTTGTTCCTGCTCTCAGGTTCCATCCTAGCTCCCTGAATTGCTGTCTCCAATCCCTATTTATCTTCCTCGCTGTGCCTATGTGGCCCACAACTTGGAACTGCTCTTGTTCCCAATCAAGGATCTGGAAAACACGAGCAGAGACATCACGAATTGTCGCACACAAGTGGGAACACACCCATCGCGAGTCTCTCCTTAGTAACCACAAAATCTCATATCTGTCCCAGGACAATGAAATCATCAATGATTGAAGCTTTGCTCTTTTTCCCCACTCCGCTCTGAGTGACAGGGACAGAGTCATCGAGACGTAGCTCTGCTCCACAGCGTATCACTGGTAAGTGGTCCTCCCTGCAACAGCATTCAACATGGTTTACGTATTTTGAGGGAAAAGGAGAAACCTGCACCTGCCTGCTGGTTCCCTTTTGATCACCTGATGGTAACCCAACGACCTTCTTCACGGAGCTGTCGAATAACTACGTCCCTGAAAACCTTGTTAATAAAGCCCTCCGCCTCCTGAATGATCCGAAATTCATCCAGCTGCAGCTCCAGTTCAATGACACGGTCCTCAAGGACCTGCAGCTGCGTGCACTTCCCACAAATATAGTCAGCAGGTACATTAGAGGTGACCGTGTCCTCCCACATACTGCAGGAGGAATATTCAACTGCGTGAACCTACTCTCCCACTGCTCTAAGTTTCCAAATGCACCGCTGAAAAAGTGAAACACGAAAGAAAATACATCACCTCACTCACCGATGCACTGATTTTTGTTTGTTTAGAGAAGGATTGCTGGAAAGCACCACATGAGTAATATTTTAGCTAAAGCAAATGCCCAAATATGGAAACTCGTGACCTCTCCGACAGCCTCCTACTCGAAGCTCCCACACATCCTGTTTAAACAACAATGGCTGGGTCGAGCTCAGAGGAGTGGTTACGTATATTTTGCTTACCTTCCCGACACCCACTTGCTCGACGCTCGCGAACACATTACTGCTCGAAAAGGAATGGCGGGCACCGATGCTAAGGGTGAGTTTTAAAGCTTTTTGCCTACCTTCCTGTCAGTTTCCTGCGCGATGCTCTATCGCCTCTATCTCTCGCTCACACTCCCACTCTCTCTCACTTACCTTTCAGTCTCAATGAATCTCTCGCTCTCCCTCTCCTTCCGACTTTATCAGGCACACACACTCGCTCGTCCTTCTCTCTCCCTCTGACCCAGTGATGGGAAAGATGTGGAGAGTATGATGGAGGCGTGGAAGATAAGACAGCTGTAGGGTTGTTGGGAGGAGGGAGAAAATTAGGGAGAGATAAAAATGAGGGAGACAGAGACAGCAGGGGTGTGAGAGAGAAAGGGAGGGTGATAAATAAGAATGACGGAGAAGAAATCGGGGGGTGAGAGATGGAGGGTGGCGGTAGTGTAGGATGAGTGAGAGTGAAAGGCAGAAGGGGAGAGAAATAGAGTGTGTGCAGAGAGACAGAGGGAAATCAATGACGAGAGGGGGAGAGCATCTGGCGAAATGGTGCAAGAGAGGAGTCAAAGGGGAAAGAGGAATGGAAGGATAGAGAGAGATGGACGGATGCGATTGAGTGGAAATTGCATCAACGGGGTAGAAAGATGAATTAAGCCCATGGCCTGGTTACGGTGGGTGACCCACAGGTGAAAACATGCACAGGATGATTTAAGCACAACTCTTGAGCACAGTCCCGTTCGCCTCCACTTCCCTGAGGAGCAGCGCTTGGGGCTGAGTCTGTCTATCTCAGCTCAGCTTTTTCAACACAATGAGAAACACCAATATCGTTGGTTCTGCTGCATGGCACTTCACAAAGAACATTTTTATTGCTGACAAATTGAAGTATGTGGTAAAGCCAATGGGATAGTGCCTTATCTTGTGATCATTGGGTTGAGAGAAACCTTGAAATACGTCACTATAATCCGCTGTGGGACAAGATTGAACAAACCAGCACGAACTTCAGTCTGTTATCATAGCGACAAGCTGCTTCATTGTTGAAACATTGAACTGAAATGAGAAACCCACGGATAGATTGATTAATGAGTGAATTTTATTGATTGATGAATTTGTGTAAAGGGGAATTTCAGCACTTGCTTGAGCTGCTGTCTGAACTTAGTCTGGGTGACTGCATAAATCACGGTGTTTGTGCAGCAGCTGAGGAGCTGCAGCATAATGCCCAAATCCATCACAAAGAAATCTAGTGGCAAACTGCTATGCACAAACAATCGCATCTGGTGCCAAATAGAATACAGCATTAACGTTGACCAAAACAGGATGAAATTGGCCGAGATCACACACAATAAAATGATGGATTTTTTTCGATTTCTCATTTCTGTGTCAGACTGAGCGTCTTGATTGGTGTGAGCCCGGAGTCTCCTCCGCGCTCTACTGGTCTTTAAAATGTGTCTTACAGTGAAAACATTGAGCAGCAGAATCAGGAGAAAAGGGAGACCCGGGGTAATAATGGAGTGGAGGAACTCGATGATGGCCCAGGTTAATACGGAATCACCAGGTCTTTCTGCATAACAAAACCAAGGTAAGTTAAACAGCTGATAGCGACCTCCGAGCATAAAATACCAGAAAATGTTCTTTAAACAGCTCAGCACAGTTACTACTCCCAGGACCACAGCTGCCGTTTTCTCACTGCAATATTTAATTTTCAGCTTCTGGCAACAAATGGCCACATACCGATCAAAGGTGAAAGTGACGGTGAACCAGACAGAACAGTCAGTTGCTGCGTAAAGCAGGACGGCGTGGATGTTACACACGCGGATGGAGAATAGGAAATAAAACGGTTTCTGAAATACGATGGGAATTTGTCTCAATATCAGGTCAAGGATAATGACCAGTAGATCTGCCACTGACATCGCCCCCAAGTAACGTCTGACACATGAAGATAATCCACAATCTTTATAAAGCAGGACGTAGATCGTCACTACGTTAACTATGAGGAAGCAAACAAAGACATTATACATCAGCCTGGAGGCAAATTGACCAGTTTGATTGACGACAGAGTGAGGCTTTCATACGTGTCACTGCAATCAGAGATAATAATAATTGAAGGTGAAATAACAAATTGGACGTTCTAAATTAATGATAAAAATAGTCATATAGTACAAGAACGCCTCCCCACTTCCCCAAACACACAAAGACCCAGTCACAATAAGAGATGGTTTCTGGAACATTTCTGCACATTCGATCACTCGAGATCAGACACAGGTCACTTCTTTCCATTTCCTAATACGAAGAGTGAAAACGTCGCAGTCCTGAAGGATTCTGTCTCAGTTCCTTTTAGACAAATAGAGGTGAAAACTTCTCTCTTTTGATATAAATTATGGTTGATCCTGTGTCGGGAAGAAATGCAAACGCAGGAAAACCATACACACCCCTTTAAATGCGTGAGAAGACTTCAGACCAAGGTCTCCTTCTCCATGAAACAGCATCTTAACTTGCGGTCTTAGCTGTTGCGCAATTAACATACGTTCGGTCAGTCACAAAAAACATTCATTGATTGAGTGTTTCAGGAAATGTCAGGTGCGAAATATTTCAAAGAATGATGGTGACAGAGTGTTCTGGAGAATGTCCGTTAGAGATTGTTCCGGGTAATATCGGTTTAACGATGTTCTGACGAATATCAGTTATAGAATAGTCCAGGGAAAGTTGGGTTTCGAATGTTACAGAAAATATCAGTAATAGAATATCTCAGAGCATGTCGGTTTTGGAATGTTCTTAGTAATGTCAGGTACAGTTTTCCGGGGAATGTAAATTATAGAGTGTTCTGGAGAATGTTAGTTTTGGAACTAAAGTGCAGAAAGTTCCAGGAATGTTGGTAAGGTAATGCCACAGGGAATGTGAGGCATACAATGTTCTGAGGAATAGTCGTTACAGAAAACCGGGTGTAGAACATTCCGGGGATTGTCAGTAATAGAAAGTTTCCAGCAATTTCAGTTCTCGAATGTTCCAGGCAATGTTGGGTTTCGTATGGTCAGGTAAATCTTAATTATATAATGTTCAAGAGAATGGCCGTTATAGACAGTTGTGTGTAGATTGTTCCAGAGAATGTTAGGTACAGAATGTCCTGGGCAATGTCAGTGAAGGAATGTTCCAGGCAAAATTAGGTGTAGTATTTTCTGGAGAATGTCAGTTATAAATAGTTCTGGAGAATGGCAACTAAAGTATGATCCAGATAATATCAGCCTTACAATGTTCTGAGACATGTTGGGTCTAGATTGTTCTTGGAAATGTGGGTTATAGAATGTTCTGTGCAATGCTGTGTTCAGAACGGTCCGGAGAATGACCACTGTAAAATGTGCGTTCAGACTTGTTTGCAGAATGTCAGATGAGGAATGGCCAGGAAAAGGTCAGTTATAGAATATTCTGGGGAATGTCGTATATAAAATGCTGCGGGAATGTCGAATGCGGAATGATCCCGGGAATGGCGGGTATGAAATGTGGCAGAGTCATAGAGTCTCACATCACAAAGGCACGTCTTCCCATTGAGTTTGCTGAGACCCACTCAGCCTCATGGTGAGAATCTCGCCCCAGGCTCAATTCAACTGGCACTTCGCAGCAAAAACAACATTATTAAGACAATACATCAATCCTGATTTGTACCATTTTCTTTTGTGATCGTCCAGATACCATTCATTAGTCCGAGAACTCTCTCACTTCCTTTTCATTTCTGTATATTTGAGACGTTACGGGGGTAAACGCTCCTGTTAAATTTAAAACCAGGAACACAGAAAAGATTTATTCCATGCAGTATTCTGTAAATATTCGAGTCGCCAAGAACTATTCAAAGTAAAAATTATCAAATTAATTTCCTAAAGTAAAACAGAACATAATTACTTAACCTTTATTTACAATTGCGGTCTCAAAGCTATCTTTACATGCCTTTCTTTAATACTATGTTGACAAAACGCTCAATTAAGATCGTAATTAAGAAAAAAAAACAACACTTTGTATCTTAAAACCATAGAGCTTTCGGTTCTAAAAATCTTCCTGCGTCTTTATTTCCTTCTGGTTAGGAATTCCTGCTTAATTGATCGAAATGGTGCCTTTTTAAAAGAGCAATTTTTTAGGCAATCTGCTTAAATGCTGGTCGTGGCTGTTCACCTCACACTTGTTCAATTTTCCCTGGTCTTATACTCGAGAGCATCGGAATGCGTCATCAGCCCTCAAGATTGTCAATATACTCGATTCAAACCTGATTGAAGTTTGATACCTTTCGGTTATAATTTAAACTGATTGGCCTAAATCCATTTTTTTTTGTCTTCAAGCAAAAAACCAATCGAGTTTTTCAGCCCAGTGTTACATTGTTGCCTTTCTGAGAACACTTGGTGCTGTGTCTGTGAGTCTTCTGCTGTTAACTCTGTGAAAGTGCACCCACACCTTCATAACATTTGCTCTCCAAAATCGAAACAGCTCTGGATATTGAGTTTCCAATCTCGGTTACTCTACAGCCATGTCCGACTAATATCATTGAATGTTATGCATTCACTCAATGTATGCAGTGAATTCCTTTCGTCTGTTTTGAGAATAGAAAACACAATCTGATAGCGGGCGTTTCATTCTGCATTTTAACCCGTTATTTCCTGCTCCATTTTCGCCTTTATTTCTCATCTTGATCCTGTCATGAAACTGTCAGACACCGTCATAATCACAGAATCCGGACTGATGAGCAATGTTTCATGAATCCCCAGTCACGATCCCTGGGTATATCCTGCCCCACTGTCAGGCAGATCCATCAGTGCTAGGTTCATCGTGGGATGCAGTCAAGAAAGGGGTTTCCCTGGAATTCCTCAACATTGATTCCAGAACTTGGGAAATCTCCTTTTTAGATTAGATTAGATGAGATTACTTACAGTGTGGAAACAGGCCCTTCGGCCCAAGAAGACCACACCGACCCGACGAAGCGCAACCCACCCATTCCCCTACATTTACCCTTTTTACCGAACACTACGGGCAATTTAGCATGGCCAATTCACCTGACCTGCACATCTTTGTACTGTTGTAACACGTCAGAGATGATCAAGGAAATAGCCTGATGATGGACATCTGTTGATCTCCACGCTAGCTTTCAGTGATAACTCAGTTCACCATGACGTGGTCAACAAATCGGAGGCAGCACTGTCAGTGTCTCCACAGGCCCAACACTCATCGAGTAGGGCGAGTCTTCCAATACTCAGTAGCCCGACTGTGAGAAGTGATGGGTCAACCAATAAGAGTGAAACATTCTCACCAATCTATTTGTCACAGATGGATCTGCTCCTAAAACCTTCTGTCGGAACATTACGCAGACTGCCCTAGAGGAGGGAAAGTCTCAGCGTCATATTGAAGGTATTGCAAACTGGATTATGTAGCACTTTCCCCTGCGAAGTCGGACATAATTATAAATGACTGAGCAAATGGAAGCTGGGCATCCATGAGGGCACTGTGATGCATCAGCAGTTGCGACATCAATAACCTTGCACTCATCAGAAAGTCAGAAGTGGGCTGTTGACTGATGGTTCCAATACTTTCAGCATAATTCACAACTGTATCTATGCTGAAGCAGGCTACTCAGCCCATCAAGAGATTTATTAAGGAACAGGATGGGGTATTTCAGCCATTCGAGGCGGTTCTCAGCAATTGGAGTCGATGTTTTTCATCTCTCATGTCTGTTACAAATGAAATGGACGGGAATACTACGCTTTCCAAAAGTGCTGCACAGGAATACGGGGAGGACTGGCAACTGAGCGGGAAGCAGTGATGAATGAGAGAAATTAGTTTTATTATCAGTTTAACAGAAACTAAGGACTGCAGTGACACAGTGACCGGTACTATTTGCAATCTCTACCTATGATGTTTTTCATAAATGGAACAAACAACTACATTTCTGGATGACACGAAGTAGTTAGGAAACTAAGTTATCAAGGATGTAGACAATCGGCAGGTATAGAATCAGTAAAAGCGTCAGCAACGGACAAAAGCTTGACAGGTGGAATGCAAACTGGATAATGGCGAACCTGTGAATATTTCTTGAAGAATAAAAGACTGTCCATTACATTACTGGAGACAGAATGCAGGACTTAGCGATATTCAGTGTACACTGAATTGTTCTCTCTAGCCCGTTCAGACATGGGAAGTGTTGCTCCATCTCCCTGCTACCTTGCACCTAAGATGTTCGCTGATGTTCCCAGTTCCCACATTGCTCTCAGTACACGCGATATATTGTGATGTGGTTGCTTGGCGATGGGGAGCAGCAAGCGGTTGGGTGTTTTGAGCTGTGTACCAAATAGACAACGTTTAACCGAGAGGCCATCCTTTATTTCTGTGTGGAGACCTAAAGATGAAGAGAATGATGACTGCTTCTGATTGAAGAGGCTGTGGTTGCTGCCAGGACAGTGAATATTCACAAACATGATGTACTGTGAATGATCACACTGCATCATACATGGAGTGAGAGACAGAGGATCCAATCACAAGAATAAGAAGTGAAGGCATTGTCAGATCAGCTGAAATGATTATTTATCTCACATTCTGATTTCACATTACCGAATCAGCCCAGACATCATAAGCCAGAGGAATTAAATTTTTAACACAGTGCACTGTGTAGATCAAGATCTGCTCGTTCCAAACTAGCAATCTGCCGAGTGTGGAATACGCTCCAGAACACTGCAGCACATCCATAAACCAGGACCAGATATCTGTTCAGCACCGGTTGCTATACTGACCACGGCAGTGTATTTATCTATCAACCTGAGTGGATATCTGGTCAGAACGAAGAGATTGGGCCTGGTGCGGTCTGGAGACTGAGTCTGATTTGGTCTGGAGACAAGGCCTGGTGCAGTCTGCAGAGTGGGACCAGTGCAGTCTGGAGTATTGGCCCAGAGTAATCTGGACAATGGACCCGTCGTGGAGTGGAGACTTGGGCAAATGTGGTCTGGGGGACTGAACAGGTGCAGTGTGGAAATTCTTCACGGTGTGGTCTGGACTCTAGGTCTGGTAATCTATACAGTGCAGTGAGGAGACTGTGCCTAGTGCGATATGTTGCATGGGCCCAGTGCATTCTGGAGACTGAGCCTGGCACATTTTGGAGACTGGATCCAGTGCAGTCAGTCGACTCAGTTCTGACGCAGACTGTCATGAAGCGATTTTAAATCGTGCATGCTCTTTGATTTTCATATTTTTCTTCAGCTGTAATTTCACTGATTATTCTTTTCATTTTGGACCAAATACTTAAGATATTTTACCTAGCTACCTTGCACCTAAGATGTTGCCAGATGTGAAGACACTGCAAAACTCCCACTCCATTCATTGCAGTGCATGTGACAGTGAAGTTAATTCAATTTATTTGTGAGAGATTCAATGTCCTTGATACATTTTCCAAACAAAGCTGCTTCTCGTGCAGAGGCGCGTGTCTGCTTGCAGAAGGTGGCATGACATCACTTTAAACTCCAGAAGGAGAGGGAGTTGCAGAGAGAGTGAGACATTGAAGAGGGACGTTCTGATCCTCATATCAATGGATTCACTCCCAAAACAACAGAAGCCCAAATGCTCAGAGATGCAGATGCAGAGATACACACATTGATACCCTAAAAGACACATTGAAACACAAAGACAAACGCACACAAACACACAACTATGAACATTCAGGGAAATGCAAATATTCGGCCAATCATCCCTGCCTTGCCTTTCAATGTGATCATGGCAGATCTGATATAGGCCTCACCTTTATTTCCTCTTGGGAAATAAGGCAGTGCAAGTGACTGACCTGTTCGACTGAGAGCATTTTGGGAGCAGTGACTAAAATTACATTAATTTGAAAATAGTTCTGGAGAAGGAGCGGTCTGGTCCACAAGTTAATATTATAAATTGGAGCACGGTTACTTCTGATATATTCAGCAGGATCTTTCAAAACAACTATTGGGGTCAGCTATACATATTTAGACGGACGTCAGGCAAGTGGAAGTCTTTCAATAGCCAGTTAAATAGAGTTCAGGGACAGCATGTTCTTCTTAATGTGAAAGGCAATGCTCGCAGGAGTAGGGAACAGTCCATGAATAGGGATTTTGAGGCTTTGGTCAAGAAAATCGAACGTGGTATACGTCAGGTGTATGTTTCTGGGAAGCAGTGAGTCCTTTGAGGAGCATATGGGTTACTGCAGTGCACTTCCAAGGCAAATCTGGAAGGAAAGCAGGGAACATGAGATAGACTTGATGAACATGGTTAAAGTGAATCGAAAGGGACTCTTCAAGGATATTAAGGGGGCAAGAGCAATTAAGAAGAGAATAGGGCCCCTGAAAAACGGAAATCAATCTCCGTTTGGACCCATATAGGGATGAATGAGGCATGTTAGGTTTAATGTCAAATGTATTCACATGAGTAGAGCGAAGATTTTACAAGTCATCACATCTGATGTAGTATTAGAGTAATAAGTATCCCTTCCACCCCACCCCAGGGACACAATCCTCTTGCTAAGCAGAAAAATAAAGAAAACCAAGTTAAAATATAAAACATTATAAAGATGCCGATAAAAATGTCAAAAAAGTACAATGAAGCACATTTATCTGTTCAACAACACAGTTTATAAGTGCCTGGCATGTTGGGTTCACATTCCGATGCATGACAGCCTGATCCTGATATATGTCTGATATCCTACAGGAATAAATCATGTCAGTACTTACTGTAAAGAAAGACAGGGAAGCGAGGGAACTCGAGGCAATAAATCCATTTCGTGATGTTTTCAATAGAGGCCGCATGACAGAGGACCAAGTGCTGGAGTTTTTGAAATGCATAACCACAGATAAATACCCAGGACCCATTCAAATGCATCCAAGGTCATTGTTGGATGCTGGGGAAGAGTTTGCAGGACCACGAGCTGAGAAACTTCTATGATTCTTCAGAGTGCAGAGAAAGTATCACTGGATCTGAAATGGTAGCTCTGATTTCTCTGCACTGATTCTGCCCGCCTGCTGAGTTTTTCCAGCAACTTCTAACTTTGCGGTTAATAGCATCCTCAGTTCTTTTAAATGTATTTGTATGATTTACAGCCACCGGTGAGGTGCTAGAGGACTGGAAGACAGATGATGTTTTGACATTAAGTTTACAAAGATTACAAGGAAAGCGGAGTAATTGCAATCATGTGAGTCTGATGTCAGGGTTGGGAAATTGTTTGCAGGAGATTCGGAAATGCAAGGATTGCTTTTAGATAGTCAGTACATGCTTGTATTTGGTAAAACTGATCTCACAAACTTGATTAAAATTATTCAAGTGATGACCAAGGAGGTAGATGACAGTAAAAGAGCAGACGTTGTCGTCAACCAACAAGGTTCCAGTTAGTACACTGGTTGATAAGTTTAGAGCACAGGGTATCAGGGAGAGCTAGCTTATTAGATATAAAATTGGCTTGACAGTAGGAGACAGTGGGTGTTCGGAGTGAATTATTGTTCTGCCTGGAGGCCTGTGATCAGCGGTGTAACAGAAGACGTTTTGCTGGGACCAGTGTTGTTTACCAGTTTCATAAATGATTTGGATGAGAAAACAGGAAAAATAGTAGACCGTTTATAGACGACACTAAAATCGTGGGCAATGAATATAGTCATTTAAGAGAATAATGAGATCTTGATCAACTGGGCCAGTAGGCCGAGGAATGATGGATCGAGATTGAAGCATACAAATGTGAGGGGTTGTATTTCGTAATCAAACCAGGGCACGATTTACAGTTAACAATAGGGCTCTGGGGAGAGTTGTCAGTCACAGACATCCAGCGATGCAGTTAGGTAGTTCCTTCAAAGACAATCGCAGGTAAACAGGGCAGTTTAGAATGAAATAGACGCACTTACCTTCATCGGACAAAGCTTTGAATACAGGAGTTAGAACATCATGTTGCGGCTGTACAAAAATGATAAGGCCACGTTTGGAGTACTGAGTACAATTCCTGTCGACCTACTACCGGAATGATGTTATCAATATTTCAAATGATGTAATTAAGACTGGAAATTTTGAGATATAAGGATACTCTGGACAATGCGTGATTCCGTTATTGAAATTATATTTTTCTTTATTAGGTAAGGAGATCGAAACTGCACGCAATACTTCACAGTGATCGAGAGAGGATGTCACCGAGGCCCTGTAAAGCTGCAGGGAGCATAAGACCTTTCACAGACTAATATTTCTAATCAATCCGTTTTCAAATGGTTGTCTGCCGTTCTATATTGTCCCCAAAGTGCACAATGTAACATCTGTCTACATCACTCTTCATCTGCCACGTATTTGCCCATTAATTACATTGGTCTCAATCACCTTGGAGAGTTTTCACGTCTTCAGCCACTCACAATATGGCATCGTTTAGTGCTGTCAGAATACTTCAGATATTGCATTTGATTGTCGCAACCAAATATTTCATGTGTATTGGGAACAACTGCGTCACAAGGCCCTATTCCTCTGATAGTCTCCGAGCCTTCGTCTCTCATAACACGCCTCTTTATTTTGCTGGTTGAGTTCCAAGGTCTCTTTTGTTGGACGTGGTCCGCTCTGACATGTTTTCTTTTTCTAACTTTGTCCCGCTCTCCATTCTCTCTGTAACTTACTGACCTTGTAGCCTGGAATGCATCTACAGTGGCAAGAGTCGAACACGCGGACTTTGAACACACGGATCAGGTCGTGGACATTAAGTGCTTTGAACCAGGGACCAGGGAACGGACATCGATTTGGACCCAATGCATAGGAGATTGAGTCCCTCCTTACATTCCCAGAGCAAGCACACGACCTGGAAGCTGCAGCAGCTACATCGGCGGAGAGGAAATGCGCGAGATTGGTTCCAGGAGAAGATGATGATGCCTGAGGATCGGAGAGTTCGTTTTTGCTTGCATCCTGCGCTGGCGGTGATGAGGCTGATTGTGGAAGGGCATCATAGAAATGTCGATGTGCTGTGCCCAGTGTAAGTAACATGTCTCTGACATTGAAGGGTCAGGCACAGGGGAGATGACGCATTGGTGGAGGAGTAGTGGTTCAGCGGCAAAGTTGGCACTGTGGATCAGCACGTACGATATTACGAAGGTCCGGTGTAGATGGTGGTGAAGCTGTTGTGGAGGTATGGCGGTGCAGGTTTCATCGATGTGGAGGAGCTGCCTCAGCGCCCATGGACATTCCTAACTCTATATCTGTTGTTTGTTCGATTTTCTTAAATTATGCAAAACAGTGGAGTTTTGTAAAATCTTTTCACTGACTTTTTTCCTGAAAAAATACACTTGGTAAGAAAGTCAAAATCGAAAACTTTGACTCACTGTTTCCTGCCACCTGTCCCATTCAAAGACTATATCCATAAGTGATCCCCAATCCGCCAAAATTTTATTTTGCATACGCGGCTTCAGGATTCATGAAAAATCTTTCTGAAAATCCCAACAACTTGCACAGGTTGCTTCCCAATAATATATCAGCCTGTGATTTACTCAAATATAATTCCCATTTCGTAATTCTATGTTGACCTTGTCTCTGTCCAATACTTTCAGTCCCAATAATTTCTCCAAAACCATGTATTTACTAATTTCATTCTCTTCTCTTTTCCCACCAGCTTAAAACATAGAATATGGAACATAGATCAGAGTACGTTACAACGCATTCGGACTTCGATGTTACACTGATCAGTGAATATAATCTGATGCCCATCTATACTATTCAGTTCCATTAAACTCAGTATGAATGTCCAATGCCCATTTAAATGCCCTTAACGTCGGCGACTGTATTACTGTAGCAGGCAGGGCGTTCCATTCTCTACTACTCTCAGAGAAGAAACTACCCATAACATCTGTCAACCCTCAATTAATGTTTGTCCCCTATTTTAGCCTTCACAATCCAAGGAAAAGGGCTCACTGTCCACTCTACCTAACCCTTTGGTCGGCCAGTTTTCTTGGAAGAGTTTTTTTAAATTCTTCTGGAATACAGAACTGAAGGCAGAGTTTCTTCGTGGTTCTGCCACTGACTTGTTCTCCATTCTCTGCTTTCAGACTACAGATGCTGCACTTGTTTTATATTTCCATTTACATCGACAGACTGTTTACAAGGCATTAGAGTTCATTTCTTCAACCATTATTAATATGGTCTCCGGAAACACAGCACATTCTGTCATGAGCTGCTCAATGATTGAACTTGCTTAATCAGAGAATCATCGACTCTGCACCGTCAGTAATCCGGCATGATCGACATTCGTCCGATTTTCCATCACGACGCCCGTAGACGGGAATGTTAGGACACTTGAAGTGCTTATAAGACTAATTCTTAACGGTTGTGAGGTTACACTTGTCAACTACCCTCTCAGAAAATACAGTTCAGATTTCAACAACCTCTGCGTGAAAACAAATTATCAAATCGTCTTCAAATCTCGAAGCGTTCACTTTCAAAGTGTGTTCCCTTATTATTGGCCCTGTGACGAAATAAACAACTCCTGTATATCTACACTCTCCATGCGGTTCGTAATCTTATCTTTCTGAAACACAACCCCTCTGCCTTACCTCCTCCACAGCAGAAAATCAGAACAATTCCAACTCGTCTTCATAGCTGTTAGACTCCAGCCTAGGGAACAAACTGGTGAATCTAATCTGCAGCCCCACCCGTGCAATCAAATTCTTCCTGTAATGTGGCACTTAGAACTGCACACCGTATCCCATCTATGGCCGAAACAAAGATCTGTCGAGCTTTTGTAATCTGCGTCTCACTGAATGAATCGCTATCACCGCGGTCGCTGCTGCCTTCTCAACTCATCTTTTACCCTGCCCAGTTGCATGGAGGCACCTGTGGAGATTCATCCCTGAACTTCCCAGTTTGCTGCCATTGATTGAGTTCTCCCCTGTCCGATTCCTTTTACCAAAATACAACACATCATATTTATCAGTGTTCCATTCCTTCTGCCATTGATCTGCCCATCTTACTATTCCATCTATGTCTTCCTGTAACGGCAGACCTTCCTCTTCATTGGCAACCACTCGGCAAATGTTTGTGTCCAACAGAAACTTAGTGTTCACATTGGCCACACACCGCTCGGACGCCCTCCAACATGTACATCTGCATCAGTTATGAATATCACCAAAAATAAGTGACACAGCACTGATTCCGCTGGTGGAGGAGGGGACACGGTTCTCCAGTCACACAAACAGCTTTCTCCAACCACGCTCTGTCTCCTGCCACGAACGTGAATTTCGATGCAACATGGCAAGTCATTAATGAGTCCTTGCTTATTGTGTTCCACTTTACATGCGTGTAGAATATCTGGGGATTCTCGTTAATCTTGTCTGCGAGTAGGTTTCTATTCTTCTCTTCGGCAGTTTCCTCAAAGCGAAGAATATCTTCTTTATTGCAATCTTATATGGACTATCCATAGTCTTGAATTTTTTCCTTGTGTAAAGAATAGACAGCGAGAGAAACATTCTATTTCTTTCCATCATGTCATATGCTTTGTGACTTTCCTAAGTTTCGCTTGTTCTTCGAATTTCTATAGGTTAGAAGCGAGTATCTTCATCAGATAATCTCGCCATCTGAAGGTCGAACATGAGGAATATACATTAGAGTTCCTTTGTGGTCAGTATTTTCTGAGACTGGACATGAAAACTGAACATAATGTTCCAGGTATTCTCACCAAGACGCTATACAAGTGCTTCATGATATATTTATTTCTACATTCCCATTTCATTCAGTGAAGGCAAACCTAACTTTAATTTTCCATTTACATGTATTTCTCCAAACACCCTTTACCTTTATTGCATTTCTGAAATCACCATGTAAGATCTTATAGAAAGCCTTCTAGAATTCCAAATATTCCACTTCCACTGTGTCTACACTGTCCAAGCTGCAAGAAACAACTTCAATCATTTCATAACTTTTTCAAGTATGATTTCTCTGCCAGAAAGACAGACTGATTCTCTCCAACGTTGCCGTTAATTTCTAAATATCCTATATCTCATCCTTAATGATGGATTCCAACAGGTTTCACACAGAGAGTACAAAGGATATAGAATAGTGTGGGTTAGATGGGCTTCAGATTGGTTTGACAGGTCGGTGCAACATCGAGGGCCAAAGGGCCTGTACTGCTCTGTAGTGTTCGATGTAGATGGTAAGTTTACGATTTAGTAGTTTTGACCACACAACACCAAATCTGAAAAGCCTGGGATAGAGCTCGATTCACAACACTATCTTCAACCGACCTCATATACACTTCTGAAATTTATTTTTCACAAAATTCGCAGTCACTTGGTTGAGGCAGTTCAGATGCAACTTGACATCATCCATTAAAATTGCAGCAGCCAAGATAAGTACATATCAATTTTCTATAATGTAAAATGCACACAATGTGTGCAAAAGATTGTGGTAAGATATATAATACATCAATGCTGGCTTCTCCATGCTATTTGTAAGCTCCACTCAAACAGATTCTATGGAATCTTGAGGCACGTGGTCTTTGGCGATATTAAACTTGGACAAAACATTCGGGGACACTCACCTCGAAGCAGAGATAATCTGAAGAAATGCCGAGCAATAATGAGCAAGCAACAGTAACCTTCACAGCTTTGCCAGGGTAAGTCTCACCATATTCTCTCTGTTCCCTGACAATCCCTGTATATCCGTTACAGCACCGAACCCCGAACGAGTCCAATGCTCCAAGACTCTCAGTAATGCAATGCAATCCTCCAATCTGTCTCTGTCTCTCTCTCTCTCTCTCTCTCTCTCTCTCTCTCTGTCGCCTGCACTATACTCCCCACACTAATAACACTGCATGATTCCAACACTGTTGACTAACTCCCGCTGGGCAACTCACCATCCAACCCACCCCCAACGTCTACACCAGCACTATTACTTACAACATGAACATGCCCACCTTCACAACGTCCCTCCCTTTCTCTCATCCCCGCAGAAACAGCCTGGAAAAGGACAGAAGGATACAAGTCGGGTGGTGGATTCTCCAATATGCGTTCGCTCACACTTCCCCATCTTCTCCCCGGCAAACCCAATGTGTATTGAACCCTGGGAAAAGCCAGAGATGACCACAAAGAATCGTATGGAGATTGTATAGCATCCACGTCCCACCAACAATGTTCAGTGTCGAAAACATTTCACTTGAAACTCTCTGTCGGTTCCAATAGTTCTCTCCCTCCTGAGGCAGCGACAGAATTACACAGAGACGTATGGAAACGCCCTAACAGACTTGTACTCACAGTACATACACGGAGACAGACACGCGCACATGTTGAGGCAGAGAGACATGCATAGTATCAACATACAATAATCACGTACAAAGATACAAAGCTCAGGCAATGATATAGATGGGCAGATGTAGACACATAATGGACAGACACGTCACCTTATCGACACATTGTGTCACACACAGACTCAAACACTGATATCTTTAAGACAATAGGTCTTTTTTTTATTAATAACAGGACAATGGCTAACAGAGTGAAAGCAAAATAATGATTTTCAGACTCATATAGGCCATTGTTAATCAGACTCGATGGGCCGACTGTCCAAATTTTGTTTCTATTTTATGCTTGTGTGGTGTCAGGCTATCTTGTCTTTATTTGCGAGACACGAGCTGAGGCTGGGTTGGATACATGTTTGATTAGAAACAGTCAGTGGTAACGGGCTTGGAAAGTTGAACAGTTTACATCTATTCCTAATTATTGTGCTCTTATGTTTCAAACAGGTCGCGATTTGATGTTAGATTAACTCAAGTTTTAAAATGACGTCCTTTGGATCTTTATGGTTATATTATCTGTAATGTCCTCATCGTCAGGGAGCAGTGAAGATTTGGTTAATAAAGGTATTCATGGCTGAGCTCGACCAATCTTTTCTGGGCTGGAGAGTTGGTGTTTATTGAGTTTAGATTGGAGAGGCATGGTCAGACATAAGTGGATGGTGAGACAACCCTGGGATGGTCAGACGCAGTCGAATGGTTAGACAAAATCTGATGGTCAGACACAACATGATCGTGACACACAACTGGACGGTCGGACACACTGGGATCAGCCATGCGCATTCCGAATGGTACAGCCTATTGCCCCATTGAGACTGTTGCCCCAACTCCGTGTATGTGTCTCCCTATGCAGTCCTCGAGGTCGCGACCAAAGTAGATGACGAACCCATTCACACAGACAGGATCGTTGCAATGAGACATGAGGAGACCATTCTGCCCCTCGAACGACTTTCACAGGAATAGAGAGTGAAGTTGTTTACATCGTTGAGTACATTACACAGCCCGGAATGATGCTATTCAACGCGGCTGCGTTGCTAAAAAGGACGCTGTCAATAACAGGAAACAGAGAGCAGTGAGTCTGCAATTTTGACTTTGACAGGGAAGGTTAGTGAGCGAAGCTGTAGCAGAAATGACATACGTGAGTGGCCTATTTTGGCAGACCGGATATAACAATGGTGAACAAATGAAATGGAGAGGGTTTGCAGACCTCTGTGACAAAGATGGTTTTCTTTTTCCTGGTTCATGTTCCATGTGAAGCCGCTCTTCAGATACAGCAAGTGACATGGAAGGTTAGTGAAATGATGCTATTTCATGCAAAGGTTATCAGGTTCAATACTCGGAATGTTTTATTGCATGTGCACAGGGAGAAACTGAGGACTGCAGATGCTGGAGATCAGAGTCGAAACATATGGCCCTGGATAAAAAATAGCATCGGAGGAGCAGGACAGTCGACTTTCCAGCATAAGCCCTTCATCAGGAAACTGACAAAAACGTTCAACCCTCTGTTCCTCAGATGCTGCCTGACATTCTGTGCTTTTTCAGGAGCACACGTTTCGACTCTGCACTCGAACAAGGCACAGTGTGGAGTTCTGATTCCCTAAAATAAAAAAAATGAAAAAAAAACCCTTTCAATTGTAAGATTTCCAAAGCTGTTTGGCTTTACATGTTAGTAGAATGAAGGCTTTTTGATAAGAAAGATTATCAGTTTGTATTTTAGAAAAGAAATGAACGGCACACGAATTTGAGAAAAGTATAGTAGATGGATAGAAATTTTCTCTTGTCAGGGAGACTAAAACGAGGGAACCTTTTTTTAGGAATCATACGTATTGATTTTGCGCAGATATTATGAAAACATCAACCGATTTTGAAACAAAAATCCGTGCATTATAAACATAACATCAAATTATGAAGCGGATTTTTAAAATCACTAATGAAAGCTACTTGGTATGAAAACAGCAATGAAGTACAAACATGTAGTCAATATCAGACACTCCATAGAATGTTCATGAAGCGTGGACATGGTCCAGTTCAGTATTCAGTTGACGTTATTGTCTGTTTTAACACACAGTGAGGAACAGCAGCCTAGTGCTCCCTAACTGTTTCTTTGTTCCAGCTGACAGCAAACTTTGATAGCAGAAAATTCCTGAGTCATGTTTTCCACTCGTGGAGGATTCCTTTTGAGGATTCATTGGAATCTGCCCACTGCTGAAGGAAGGGAATACAGCCAAATCCCACCATTCGAGTAACAAATCCCATAATCAGCAGCTGATGTGATAAGAAGAGCCTGAGAGGGCAGACTAACAGTTGGGGCTTTCTGTCATGATCCGATTTGTTATGATTTAAAGGATTAGGAAACTCTAGAAGGCTTTCATTTTTCTGTTTGTCTTTAGATGTTTGTGTGTGTGTGTGTGTTTGTGTGTTTGTGCACATGCGTGTGTGTGTGTGTGCCTGTGTGTGTGTGTGTGTGTGTGTGTGTGTGTGTGTGTGTGTGCGTGTGTGTGTGTTTGCGTGTGTATGTGTGCATGCGCCTGAAGGATTACAAGTAAAAGGCCCCAAACTGAACTTATATCATTGACCTTATGACTAAACTTTGAATTTTAATGTTACCAGTGAAGGACTGGATCTTCATAATCGACCGGTGGACCTGCAGCATGGATCAGAACACACACAAGAAATTCAGAAAAGGCGTCCAAGTGGGAATTCCCTTCCCCAGAAGTTTGTGGTGCCTGGGCGTTGACATTCCCTGAAAGTTGAGTTCGTTGAACATTTTAAAGACAAGTGAATGAAGGCAAATAGAAAGCAGGCAGAAAAGGGCTGCTGAGACTCACAATCAGATAAGCTACAACCTTCAGCTACAACACGTTTTGGTGTTTGTTGGAAATTGTTATTGGAAAATCCAGTCTGGTTGCAGAAGACGCCAACTGTCTCTTTACAGGGCTTCCTCTCATTGTGCTTCTATTGTTGGTCATGTTGCAGATCCAGATTCACTTTGAATACAGCCCCCATACTTCTCCCAGATATTGCTCCCAAAATACTTGCCTCTCTGTGACTATAGCATTCGATATCTGAACGTCCTGAAAAACAGCAATCATTACATTTTCAATGCCTGAATGTAATTCGGATGCTGAATCTTGCTGTGCCGTTGTGTAATATCATGGGTGAACAACTTTGACATCAGGTCCTGTTGAATACACAATTCTTCACACGCTTCATCTCTCCAACAGGCCCAACTTATATCTCCCTCCTCATTCAATATTTCCTGTGAACCAGCTGAACTAACTCTTGACGAGAGAATACCTGACATTCACTACATTCTGTGAGAAGACATTTCCTCCAAACATGTATAAAAACCTATTCTAATGTTGAAAAGAAGTGGTCACAGGGGTTCAAATAAGAGTAAAGAATAACCTGAACCAAGACAATAGTTGATCAGGATGATATCAGAGATCGCTGACTAAATTGAGTAAAAGGGCATCAGGCGCAATCTCTCCACTGGCTGGAGTCATTCAGAGGACAAAGGAAGATGTTCGTGCTTGGTGGACATTAATCCTCTCTGTTCCATCACATCTCCGTAGGAGATCCTCAGCGTAGCTTCCTTGCCAGGAACATCCTCATCTGCTTCATGAATGGCTTTCCCCAATCATAAGATAATAAGTGTGCGAAACAACTGAAGATTACACCATGTTCAGAACAATTTCTCTCCCCAACCCCTCAGTTCCAGAACCAGTCTGTGTCCGTATGCAGCAAGACACGGACAACATTCAGGCTTGTGCTGTCAAAGTGTCGGGAACATACATATAACAGCGCTGCCAGTCACTTCCACAATTAAACGTGGAGCTCATTCGGCATCTTAAGCTCGTTGTACACAAATATAAGGAAGCCATTCAACCCATCGAAACTACTGAACAAGATTATTGACAGTCCATTCAAAACTCCTGCTTGTTACACAGGGAGAGAACGAGTCTATTCAGTGTCTTGATCTGTTAAACCGGGACAGGCATAGCCTGGTCATGCTCTTGAACCTGTTTTATGAGACGGAGAGAAGGTCATGTAGCCCTGTGAAACACTTATCCAAGAGAAGGGCATGACATTGAATCTCCAACATGACAAACCTGTGATGGAGACACTGCACAGGTTGACTGGTCCATGATGTTTTTCGTGTGTCCTTAGCCCGTCAAACACAGGATACTTTAACGTGGATTGCTGGTAAGGAAGAGTGAAGCCAAATGATTTGCGTCAAGTCTGAAGGAGACATCTTCCATCTCCGAGAAGGCAGACCCATTGAGGTCAGAAGCTGGTGTGAATAATTAATCCTCTTATATTAAACGGATTGTGGCAGCTGCCGGCATTTAATATAACATGATGTTCAGTGCAGGGGCACACACCAACTGCAATGTATTAAGATGGGAAGAGTTTATTCAAAGACTGGAATCCTTGTCTCTCCATCGAAATGGGGAGTGGGTGTGAGTTAGGGGAACGTTGTCAGAGGCACATAGCTATCCAGAATCATGTTACCCAAATGAAAAAAAAGCCATGGATTTTTTGGCTTATCCATATCTGTTTATGATTTAATGAGTGAATGCACATCACCCTCAAGGGTCAATGCAATCACCTCTTATTCTCTCACAACGCTACAGAGTAACCTTCACTAACTCTTCATTGTTCTATCATCCCAGTGGCTAGATTGCTGAAGCTCCTTTGCACTTTGTGGCAAGGGGTATATTTCTAATACAGGAGCGAAAATCTATCCACAATACCACAAATACGCCGTCCACCACACTTTCAGCGTCGATCACCATAATTCTATCCCTCACCTTGCCATCTCCCTTGCTTTGTCATGACATAAAATGCCATTCATTCTCTGTGCACTCCGACTGACGTGAAATTTAAACTGTACTTCAGCAACAATAAAGCCAGCACCTGAGATGTCTATGGAAATAAACATCAGTCTCCGGAAGAATTTGAATGGGACAGAATGCATCTGAATTCGGGAATGGCCGCCTCCTTGAATGCAAATGCAAGGAAGTGGGAAAGACTTAGGGGCAGGGAGCTAAGATATCTTTCCTTTTCGTCTTCTCTCACCGGATGTGAGTCACCCTTATCAGGACAGTGTGTTATGCCTGTCTTGAACTGAGATTCTGGTTCAGCTCTTCCCGGATCAGTCAAAAGTAAAACACATTACCGTGTGTCTGCAGTCATCCGGAGACCTGACCAAGGGAAGAATGATCCATTGCCTTCCCGAAAGGACATAAGGCAAGCAGATGGGCTTATACCAACAGATTATAATTCTGTGGTTGCAGATTATGAGTCAATGACTTGACCACCATGTACTTTCTTCCAGCCTGTCAGATTCTGTGGATAGAACAATTTAATATTTCAAGTCCAATCATTTGTTAACAGAAGTGTGGTTAGAATGGACTTGAAACAGCTGTATCCGAATTTTACAAAGATACAAAGGATGGTTTATTCAGCATTTCAACAGAAGATAATATGGAGACTGAGACATCTTGATGTTGGCTCTGGACAGGGTTGCTGAGAGGAGAGAATACGGACATGTAAATCTGTGCAGGAGAATAAAAGAGTTTTACAACAGTCTGTTATCTCTTTGTATTCCAGTGACTAAATTGAAAATATTGAGTTGTTCGCTATAATTTATAATGTAAGGAAATCTTGATTTGAATTGAAAACGTTGACTACCACCTTTCCAATATTTACGTATCAGGAGCAGAAAATCAGTTCAACCTGTTTCAATATACAGATAAAGGGACTTACCAGGAACACCGACTACAGCAAGGATTGGATAGTAACCACCTTGAATGATCCAAACAATATCCTGGATACGCGATGCTAATGATATCCAAGGCTGAGAAAGATAATAAAGTCCTTCAAATAAACTCCTGTCCGTTGTTGGAACATTCCAGTCTATTGTTCTCAGATTCTTGTCCATTATCATAATATTCCAGTCTAAAGTTCTCCGATTCCAATCTCTCCTACTCCTCTCAGTCTGCTGATGCTTGTTTGTGCAGGCGGTGATGCTCCCACTCAAACTGTGGAACAATGAATTGAAATGTGTGCCTTATGTATAGAAGGAGCTAATCCTCGACTGACACATTTAGATTCCACGGGGACGAACCTTAATCACATTCGTTAAACAAATAAATCCAGTTAACCGCTTCTAATTCAATACGATATTAACATAATTCAAAATAACTTTTAAAATTTAGGCGTTCTGAATGGCATATATGAGGGTATCTGAGAGAAGAGATTTTTGAGATGTTATATCGATTGAGTGTAATCATTCAAACTGTTATGGACATTGGCGCAAGGCAAGAAGATTATCAGAATTCAAACATGCTTCTCTGTCCTCTGATAGATGTATACATTCTGTAAATGCTGATCTGTCATTACAATATCATTAAAATGTTTTGAGAACCTTTATCGTCTATAATCTAAATGAAATATTCTCCGAAAGCAACATGGGTTTATGACAGGCAGATGTCACTATATATGTTAACATCGAGGTGTACCTGACAAACGCAATTCTGATTGGTATTCCAGGATCACAGAAGGCAGGTGAGGTGATGCTATTGATTTTATCAATGCCAGTGAACTGTGATAAAGTCTCATTTACTGGACTTTTTGACAGCGTGATTAAGGCATTGAACAAGAGAAAACGGTACAAACTGGGGGAAATGGCTCCTGAGCCTGGAGGGAGGGAGATATTGTCGAGTCATCATTATTGGAACATTGCTGTTTATAAATCATATGAACAACAAATTCAGGAACTCAGAGTGGGCTTAATCTTTACTGTGGTTTCCTCAAATGTTGGGGAGATTCCATCATTGAGTTTATTGAAGATTAAGCTTGATAGAATTCTGCAAAACGTCAAAGTGATGGTGAGATTGCAAGGTATTGTTGAAATATCTCTCTCCACATCAGTGCTGTGTAACAACGGTTACTTCACCAAAATCCTCAGAAAAGAAGTAACATCTTCTGTGCAATATCAAAAAATGTCAGTTCACAGACAGGAATCAGACATACTAAGTGGCACAGCACCGAAAATCGAACTGAAACTGGGATGTGGATGAGCGGGCAGATGTGGCTGCAGTGATGAAATCGCTGAGAGCGAGAGATTTACCTCATGGTTTCGAGGCGCGTGAAATGCCAAGGCTGGGAGCACGCAACTCACTGAGAGCAGACTCTATTGACATGAATTAGGGAGCATTGGGGCATCAGGTTTGGGGGCAAGAAAACTCAGCTCCTTTGTTCTGAAATGAAAATTTTTCAGCAGGCCAAATATTTGTGGATTGAGGGAGTATCTGTCCCAGGGAAAGGTCTCAGTCATATCGAGAACTCCCGCAAAGTTTTAACTCGTGGAGGAGTACGTGAACAGAGAAGAACAGAGGTAATGTTTTAGTCCTAGAGTCATCGGTGTGTACAACATTGAGACAGACCCTTCTGTCCAAAACGCCCATGCCTACCAGATGTCCCAACTCAATCTCGACTCTCTTTCGTTTGGCCCCTTCCACTGACACTCTCATTCGTTTGGCCCCTTCCACTGTCACTCTCATTCGTTTGGCCGAACTGGTCCTCACCCTTAACAATTTATCCTTTGAATCCTTCCACTTCCTCCAGACCAAAGGCGTAGCCATGGGCACACGTATGGGCCCCAGATATGCCTGTCTCTTTGTTGGCTATGTAGAAAAGTTGATATTCCGTAATTACACCGGCACCACTCCCCACCTATGCCTCTGCTACATTGATGACTGCGTTGGCGCCACCTCGTGCTCCCGCGAGGAGGTTGAGCAATTCATCAACTTCACCAACACATTCCACCTTGACCTTAAATTTACCTGGACTATCTCTGACACCTCGCTCCTCTTCCTGGACCTCTCCATCTCCATTAGTGACGACCGACTTGACACTGACATTTTTTACAAACCCACCGAGTCCCATAGCTACCTGGATTAAACCTCTTCCCACCCTATCTCTTGCAAAAATGTCATCCCGTATTCCCAATTTCTCCGCCTCCGCCGTATCTGCTCCCAGGACGACCAGCTCCACCATAGGACACACCAGATGGCCTCCTGCTTTAGAGACCGCAATTTCCCTTCCCACGTGGTGAAAGATGCCCTCCAACGCATCACATCCATATCCCGCACCTCCGCCCTCAGACCCCACCCCTCCAACTGTAACAAGGACAGAACGACCCTGGTGCTCACCTTCCACCCTACAAACCTTCGCATCAACCAAATCATACACCGACATTTCCACCACCTCCAAAAAGACCGCACCACCAGGGACATATTTCCCTCCCCACCCCTTTCCGCCTTCCGCAAAGACCGTACCCTCCGGGACTACCTGGTCAGGTCCACACCCCCCTACGACCCACCCTCTCATTCTGGCACTTTCCACTGCCACCGCAGGAACTGTAAAACCTGTGCCCACACCTCCTCCCTCACCTCTATCCAAGGCCCTAAAGGAGCCTTCCACATCCATCAAAGTTTCACCTGCACATCCACCAATATCATTTATTGTATCCGTTGCTCCCGATGTGGTCTCCTCTACATTGGGGAGACTGGGCGCCTCCTAGCAGAGCGCTTTAGGGAACATCTCCGAGACACCCGCACCAATCAACCAAACCGCCCCGTGGCCCAACTTTTCAACTCCCCCTCCCACTCTGCCGAGGACATGTAGGTGCTGGGCCTCCTTCACCGCCGATCCCTCACCACCAGACGCCTGGAGGAAGAACGCCTCATCTTCCGTCTCGAAACACTTCAACCCCAGGGCATGAATGTGGACTTCAACAGCTTCCTCATTTCCCCTTCCCCCACCTCATCCTAGTTTCAAACTTCCAGCTCAGTTACTGTCTCCTTGACTTGTCCGACCTGCCTATCTTCTTTTCCACCTATCCACTCCACCCTCTCCTCCTTGACCTATCACCTCATCTCCTCCCCCACTCACCCATTGTACTCTATGCTACTCTCTCCCCACCACCACCCTCCTCTAGCTTATCTCTCCATGCTGCAGGCTCACTGCCTTTATTCCTGATGAAGGGCTTTTGCCCGAAACGTTGATTTCGCTGCTCGTTGGATGCTGCCTGAACTGCTGTGCTCTTCCAGCACCACTAATCCAGTTCTTAACAACCCTGTCAACCTGGATGGCAATTTTGATGTATCTATGAACATGGACACCAAGATCCCTGTGATTCTCCACAATGCAAACAATCCTGCTTATAACACTGTATTCTGCATTTAAATTTGTCCTTCCAAAGTGAATGACTTTACAATTTTCCAGTTTGAACTCCATCTGCTACTTCTCAGCTTAGCTCTGCTAAGTGTCTTGTTGCAACCTATAACAGACTTTCGCACTATCCACAACTCCAGCAACTTCGTGTCATCGGCAAAATGACTAGCCCACTCTTCCTCTCCCTAATTTTTCCAAGTAATCATAAATCCTGTCTCTCGGAATCCACTCCAATCCGTTGGACGTGAGACTCACTGGTCTGCAATTCCCACGATTATACATATTCCCTCTCTTGAACACAAGAATAACGTTTCCAAACCTCCAATCATTGGCACTACTCAGGTATATGGAGAGAACGCAAATATCAGTGCTAAAGACGCAGGAAGCTCTTCCCACTCTTCCTGTAGTAATGTAGGGTATAACCCGCCTGCCCAGGGCGTTAACCTATCCTTGTGTTTTTCAAATTTTTCAGCATATCCTCCTTCATAACATTAACCTGTTCTGCCATGTCAGCCTGTTTCACGTTGCCCTCACAAACGACGAGGTCACCCCCACCCCCCACCCCAACACTAGTAAATATTAAAGCAAAATATTCATCAAGGACCTCTGCTACCGCCTCTGACTTGGGTGCAAGTTCCTTCCAATATCCCTCATATTCCCTACTCTCACTTTGGTCATTTTCTTGTTGCTCATGTGAGTGTAGAACGCATTTGAGTTTTCCCTTCCCCAGCCGCTGAGGCATTTTCTTGCGTCCTTCTCGCTCTTCTATTCCATTCTTCTGTTCCTTCCTTGTCGCCACGTAAAGTCTTCGATGATGTATTGCCTCCTGACGTGTATGCCAGCTTCCTTACTCCCCTTGGCAACATGTTCCACGTTCTTTGGCACAATGGAGAGAAAGACCTGTAAGTAGATGGAATTTGGATATCCTGTCACTTTCAGCATGTACTGCAAGTTTCCACACACTGGGCAATGATCGACCAGAGTGTTACAAAACATTGCAACGGGCTGGTTTATGTGCATCTATATGGTGGGGGTAAACCTCTCTGAGTTTTCCAAGACCATCTTCCCAATCTACACTAACCGAGGAGCAGAGTGGGATGGGACTCTGATTAAACAAGGAGCTTGACACAGAGTGTGTCATCTCATTCAACATGACCTGCATCTTCACACAAGGGGAGGAGGGCGCTGCCAGTGGGGGTTAGGCTCACAGTTTCATTCAGTTTCTATGAAACAGGACTTTGCAGGACGGAGCGGGTGACATATCCATCACATCCCAGTGTGACGACTCCAACGTCACCATTCGTTGATGGAGGATATATATGATGGAGAAGTGAATGCAATGCTTCCTCCCTCATCAAGGAGCTGCGGGTGCATACTTGTTTTGCCAGTATAGCGTTATGCCCGTTGGTGGATATTTCTCTGTGTTGTCCCCATGTTAATCAGGAGAGGTTGATGAAGTTAAGGAACTCTCACCTAATTAATGTTGCAATGTGGTCATGCACAGAACACCATTTTGCTGAATACCCACTGTCTTGCCAGCAGCCACAGCTTCTTCTTTCAGAAGTGGTCAGCCATTCCCATCTTCTTCGGATCTCCATTTCGAGCGAAAGTATGGTATCCCCGATAAAGGTTGGCCGCTTGACACAAGTTTCAAAACACCGTCGCTCTCTTCACTCCCCACTGGTAACGAACCACATCAAAATATCCCGCGTGTACTGAGAGGTATGTGGTCACTGGGAGCATTCGGTAGGAACGCATCAGGGCGAAGCCGCAACTCTTCTGATGCCAAAACGGCTCAGAATACACGTTGTATCATGAAGTCGTGTCATCTCTCTCCATTTATATACTGCCGTTTATGCTTCCTGAAAAAGAAATTCACAGGTTCACAGTTACCCACGTTATATTCCTGCTGTCACGTTATTGTGTATTGATATCCAATATGAGGTTCTCCACATCTTCTTGATAACTTAAATTCCTGCCTATCTTAGTAAGAAGGTGTTTCTTCCACTTATCTAAACCGGTGATATTGGCTGCAAATATTGTGGACCGAACACCGGTCTCTGTGCCACTATAGTCGTCAATTTGTGTCGAACTGATAAAGACGGATTTATCCCACATTCCTACCTGCTCACGTCTCAGTAACCAGTCCTCCCCGTATTCCTGTGCTGTAGATTTCAAAACCTGAATGTTCCCTTCCATTTCCTGTGTATCAGTCATGAGAGATGAGAAGATTTGCTCAAATGTCTGAGTAGAATTCTCGAATGGTTGAATGGCCTCTTTCTGTTCGTGTTTAAAACTCTTGCGAGGCTGCATCGGCTGCTTCAGTCCGGGTGTTGTTGGGAATGGTGCTGAACATTTGGTACCGTCAGTGACAGCGTCCTTCTAACTTAATGATGGAGGGAAGTCCATTGATGCTGCATTTGCTGATTGCCCACTGTGACTCATGGATGCCCGGTTTCCATTTTCTCGATCCTTCAGAAATATGTCATATCTCACAGGGGGTAGTGCTACAGAGCACAGTGGGCAGTACCTTCAATAGGAGAGTTAGAATTTCCCTCCGATAGGACTGTGTACCTGCTGCTCCTGGAGATAATTTTAGGATCAGATCCAGCAGTGAGAAGGAGTTTGGTGAAAATGTTTCCCTCTTCCTGGTACCCCTATCATTTCACACAGTCTGCCTGCTGTATATTTGAGGCCTAGCTGGTCAGTCAGTGGTGGGCATGTGGACACATGCTTAGTGATAGACTATGAAGTCCCACACCAAGAGTACGTTGTGTGTTCTTGTTAGCCTCAGTGCTTACTCTGATTTGTTTTTAACGTTTTGAGGAACAGAGTTTTCACCGAGGCGTAGTATGGAGGGTAGTAGATGTCTATCATCAGGTGGTTTCCTTGACGATCGTGACCTGTTACTATTAGATTTCCAGGGTTCTAGAATCATTATTGGGGCATTCCACTGTTAACTAATTTCCTGACTGTATCCCACGCTGCCACCATCACTGGTGGGTCTGTCCTGCCAGTGAGACAGGATATATCCAGAGGTGCTGATGGAGTTCCATGCAATATTGCCAATTAGGCCTGAATCTATGAGTATGAATGTGTCAGACTGTTTCCTAACCGGGTCAATATGAGGGATAAAGGTGACAATGGGCAGGGACTCATAGGCTAAAAAGGTGAATGAATGGCACTCTATCAGAATGTGCATTTTACTCTCAAAACAGCCTGAGAAGATCAATGTTTGCATTGAGGGAAATTGATATTATTTTATGCCATTATAGTGACATGAGTACAGTGTTACTGATATTGGCAACTGAATATCCAGGACATTTTACAGCTGTGTTTGCCAGATCAAACTGAAAAGAGTGTTCGGAGGAAATAGCTGATTAAGGGATGACATCTACATTGTTATTAAAGAGGATCTTATATCAATATTTTGAGCTATTACCTTTGTCTTATTCATTTTGCGTACAAAGTTACAGGTCAGTTGAGTTGAGTTTGGGTAGAGATTCCCAGAGTGAGGCTGATTTGGTCTAACCAAACCTCAGTGGGCGGAAGTTTCTTTGTGATTTGGGTCTTTATGACTCCATCACAAACTGCACCCAACATTCCCCGGAACATTCCATACCCGACATTCCTGGGAACCCTCTTTATCTGACATTCTCTGGAACATTCTATTCCTGACATGTATGAACGGCCGTCCGTCAGTGATTTGAACAAATGACAATATCCCAAGGAAGGAGATCACGTTCCAGGAGAAGGAGACACACTTCCGAAGATCCCTCAGGCGTTCAAGGGGGTGAATATGTTTTCCCTGCGTTTACGTTTCTTCGCGACATAGGATTAGCCATAATTTAGTCTGAAAGACAGAAATTTCCAGACTCTGCTTCTCTTCAAGGAACTAGGAAAAAATCCTTCAGAACAGAATCATTTTCACCCTTCGTTTGAGGAATTGGAAAGACGTTACCTGTCTCTGTTCTCGAATGATCTCTTATGGGGAATGTTCGAGAAACCATCTATTCTTATGGATGTTTTTCTGTGTGTTTGAGGAGGGACGCTTGCTTGCGTTTATGACATTTATTTTCAATGATTCAGAGATTTCCATTTGTTATTTCAGCTTCAATTATTTAAACAAATCTCTGAATACAGTGACACATTTAAACTCTCACTGCGTCCTCAATCAAACTGGTCATTTGACCTCCAGACTGATGCATAATCTGTTTGTTTACCTTTTTCGCAGTAAACGTAGTGACGATCTACGTCCTGCTTCTTCAAGATTGGGGATTGTCTCCAAGTGTCAGACGTTACCTGGGGCCATGGCACTGGCGGTTCTACGGGCCATTATCCTCGAGCTGATATGGAGACAGATTCTCATTGTTTATAACGAACCGTTTAATTTCCTGAGGTCAATCCCCGTGCGTAATATTCACGCCATCCTGCTTTGTGCAGCCACTGATTGTTCGGTCTGGTTCACTATCACTTTTAAATTTGATCACTTTGTGGCCATTTGTTGCCAAAAGCTGAAAAGTAAATATTGTAGTGAGAAAGCGGCAGTTGTGATTCTTGGAACAGTGACTGTGCTGAACTGTTTAAAGAACTTTACCTGGTATTTTTTGCTCACAGCTCATTATCAGCTGGGGAACGAGCCCTTGTTTTGTTGGGAACAAACCTTGTTCAATTTTCCCGTGTCTGGGTCACAACCGAGTTCCTCCACCACATTCTGACCACAACATTCCCTTTTCTCCTGATTCTTCTGCTCAATGTATTCACCGTCAGACACGTTTTAATGACCAGCAGAGACCGCAGGAGACTCCGCGCTCACACCAAGGTGGACATTCAGTCTGACACAGAAATGGGATATCGAAAAAATCCATCATTTTACTGTGTGTGATCTCGGCCAATTTCATCCTGTTATGGTCAACGTTAATGGTATTTTCTATATCGAGACGGGCGTGGTATATTGTGGATAACATTGCGTCTTTAAGAATTCTTCGTGCGGGAACTTGGCATTATGTTGCAGCTCCTCCGTCGCTGCACAAACACCTAGATTTAAGTCGTGATCCAGACTAAGTTCAGACAGCAGCTGAAGAGTGTACTGAAATATCCCTTTATCCAAATTCAATCAATCGAATTCATTCAATCATTAAAACATTCAGGTTTTTCACATTTCATTTCACTGTTTCAGCAATATAATTCTCTAGCAATATGAGGGTAGTGCTGATTTATTTTGGGCTTATCCAACAGAGGTTTGCAGGGAGACATTTCAATGTTTCTGTCAACTCAGTGCCAGTCTCTAAAAGCACCCTCCCACTGACTGGATCGAACAGATTTATTTGTAACAATAAAAATGGTCACTAAAAAGCACTGAGCAGCGGAGTGAATGTTGTTGTTGCTTGGCTTTGTTTTGAAGAAGCTCAGCTGGTGAGAGACAGATTCAGTACCAAGTCCAGGTCCTCAGGGAAGAGGAGGATACCGGTGCCTGAGCTCATGAGTTACGTTTATGTCACTCTGTCCTTGCTTTCACCACTGGGACTCCCACTTCGAATTGGCCTTAGGCAAAATTAATTTCTACAGCCCATTCAACCCATCTCAAAACAACTGGATCCGTCTTCCTCTCTCTTCATCTCTCTCCCTATCACATGCTCTCTCACCTCCACCCTCAGCTCCTCACTTGCACTCTCTCTTCCTCTTTCTCCTCATTTCACTCCCTCCCTCCCTCCACATACTCACTTTCTCACGCTGTCTCCCTTTCACTCACTCTCTTCACAAATCTCTCTCTGTCTCTCAACACCTGTCGCTCCACCTGCTACCACTCTTCTTTCACACACTAACTTTCTGTCTCAGTCTCCTGATATCGCTGTCTCTCTCCCGCCTTTCTATCTCTCCACCAACCCGACCATATCTGTCTATCCTCTACTCCACTCCCCAACATCTTAACCCACCCCCATCAATGGGTCAGAGGGAGACGGTAGGGGAAGCAAAAGAGAGTGTGTCGGAAAGAGATTGAGGGAGGGAATGGAATGAGATTCAGTTCGAGGAAAAGGAAGGATGAGAGAGAGAGAGAATGGGCATGGAGGGAGGGGGAGAGAGACTGGGGTATAGAAAGAGCGAGTGGAGAAAAGAGAGTGGGAGTGAGGAGAGAGAGAAAATATCGGAGGGTGCAGAGGTAAAGAGAAAGACAGCTGGAAGCGGGTAGAGCGATTGAGTGGGAGCGGGTAGATATATGGAGTGGTTAGGGCGGAGAGAGAGTGTGGAGGGAGTGGAGTGAGAATGGGAGGGGAGAGAGAGGAGACAGAGATTGGGGAAGAGAGAGAATCGGAGGGGTAGAGAGACAGTGGGAGTTGGATGGAGACGGAGAGGGAATGGACAAGAGAGTAGGAGGGGAAGGGAGAGACAGAGAGAGATGGACTGTGGGAGGGAAGCAGAGACAGAGAATGTTGGGTGGGCACTGGGAGAGGGAGAGATTGTCGGATGAGTGTTGAGAGAGTAAGGGAGGAATAAAACACAACATGAGAGAAAGAGTGGCGTTAGAGAGGCAAAATAGAAGAGGGGAGAAATATATCGAGAGAAATAGGGAGAGGGGAGTGTGGGTGGTTTGTACAGACAGTGATTTGGGGATATAGAGTGACAGAAAGTGATGTTGAGAAAGTGAGAATGGGGGAAGGTAGAGTATGAGAGAGAGAGAATGAGGTAGAGACAGCGGGCGAGCGGGACGGAGAAGGCAGAGAGAGAGAAAAAGAGGGTGAACGGGTTAGAGCGAGAGAGAGTGTGGGATGGTGGTACTGAGAAAGAGAGAGGGACAGAGTGGGGTCGGGAGAGAGGGAGAGCCAGAGATGTGCAGACAGGAAAAGGGAGATGTTTGGAGAGAGGGACAGCGCGGGTGGGAGAGGGTGGAGAGACAGAGTAAGGGGTAGATCGAGAGAGAGGAGTGAGTTGCAGAGAGAGAGTTAAAGGGGCAGAGGGTAGGAGATGTGGGAGGGGTGTAAAGATAGGAAAAATGTGAGCAGGGTAGAGGGAGAGAGACAGAGTGTGTGGGAGGGAATAGACATGGAGAGTAGAAGTTGGGGAAGAGAGAGGGAGCGGGTGGTTTGTACATGAAGCAAAAGAGAGTGAGGGAGGTTTGTGGAGAGATAGAGTTGAAGCGGGTGGAGGATAAGGGAGAGTCGGACCGGTGTGGAGAGGGAAATATCAAGAGAGTGGTGGGAGTAGAGAAGAGAGAGTTGCCGGGGTAGAGAGAGTGGAAGAGGGGCAGAGATGTTGGGAGAAGTGGAGAGAGAGTGTGAGAGGCGATAGAGAGAGAGAGGGACACGGGAGAGTGTGGGTGGGCGTTGGGGAGAGAAAGTGGGAGGGTTCTAAGAGTGAGCGAGTGGGATCATGGTAGAGAGTGGGAGAGAGGTAGAGAGAGAGGGAGAAGGGAGAGACAGAAAGGATGGGGATGGAGAGAAAGAAATGGGAGTGCTTAGAGAGGGAGACAGTGGGAGAAGTGTAGAATGTGACTGATAGAGCGAACTAGAGAGAGAGAGAAAGACAGACAGCGACAGGGAGTGGAAGGGGTGTGCAAAGAGAGACAGAGAGAGTGGGAGGCTGTAGAGAGGGAGAAACAGTGCAGAGAGAAAGAGAGCGAGATTGGAAGTGGAGTAGAGAGAGTGAGAGTGAGAATGTAAGTGGTGTAGACACTTGTAGGGTGTGTTGAGAGAGAGATAGAGTGGAGGGTGTATATTGCGCGAGTGGGAGGAATTCGAGACAGAGAGAAAGAAGGGGCAGATAGAGAGAGAAGGAGAGGAAGACAGAGTGTGGGAGAGGGAGAGACAAAAAGAGAGACAGACAGAGAGAGAGAGCAAGGGAGAGTGGGAGGGAGGTAGCGAGAAAGAGAGACAGACAGAGAGAGTGGACGCGGATGGAGAGCGTGAGAAGCGAAGGGGGAGAGTGAGTGATGGTGGTGAGTACAATGAACCAGGGGGAGGTGGTTAGAAATAGAGTGGGGGTGGTTTAGAGAGAGCACGGAAGGGGTAGAGAGACAGTGTGTGGAAGTGGGTAGAGAGAGTATGGGAGTGGTGCAGAGAAAGAGATTGGTAAGGAGTAAAGAGAGAAAGGGAGAGAGGGATGATATTAGACGGAAACCGAGTTGGGAGAGAGAGGGAGTGTGAATAGGAATGGAGACAGAGAGAGAGGGATTTGAGAGACAGAGAGTGTTACGAGGGTAGAGAGAGACTGACAGAAATGAAGAGGGGGAGGCGAGAGGGAAAGAGTGTGGGGGGTATAGAGGGACAGAGGGGGACGGTGTGGAGAGAGACTGTTGGAGAGCGGCAGAATGGCAGTGGATAGAGAGCGAGAGCGGGGTTAGAGAAAGAATGGGAAGGTGTTCGAGAGAGAGAGAGATAACGATCGATTCTTGGGTTATGACGAGTAAGAGTGGATTCGAAAGGAGTAGGGAGGAACTGTTGGAGGGGAGTAAGAGAGAGAAGGAAGGGAGTAGATAAAGATTGGGAGGCTGGTAGAGACACAGAGTGGGAGATGGATAGAGAGAGAGTGGGATGAGGTTAGACAGAGTGGGAAGAGTAGACAGAGGGAGTTTAGAGAGAGAGAGAGTGGGGAGCAGGGGTAGAGAGAAAGGTACAGCGCGGAAAGAGTGTAGAGAGAGATTGCGGGAGGGCTGAGAGACACTGAGTGAGGGGGAAGAGAAAGAGAAGGAAGTGGGTAAGGAGAGATTTGGAGGGTGGTAGAGAGAGTGGAAGGAGGTGAGAGTGAGAAAGGGTGGGAGGTATTTGAGAGCTTGAGTGCGAGGGCATAGGGAAATTACGTGGGAATATATTAGAGAGAGAGAGCGAGGGAGATTGGGGTAGACCAAAAGTGAGGGGAAAGAAAAATGAGGTAGCGAGTAGAGAGAGAGGGAGATAACTTTGGAAAGTGTGGAGAGAGAGTGAAAGAAAGTGGGAGGGGGTAACTAGAGACAGTGGGAGGAGTGCAGAAAGAGAATGGGAGGGGCAGAAGAGAAAGAGATTGGTGGGGTAGAGTGAGCGTTTGGGAGGAGTTATAGAGAGACAGACAGAGAGAAACAGAATCAGAGAGCAGCAGAGAGGGGGAGGGGTCTGGAGACAGAGAGAAAGAGAGTGAGGGTTAGAGACTGAAGGGTGCGTGGAAGTGAGAGAGAGTTGAATGAGGGGAGAGATAGAGGGGAGAGGTAGAGAGAGAGAGACAGAGAAAGAGAATGTGTGACGCTGTTGTAGTGAATGAGAAATGGAGGGGAAAAGAGTGATTAGGAAGGGGGCATAACGAGAGAGAAAGTGGGACGGTGTTAGAGAAAGAGACTGTGAGACTTGAGAAGGGAGTGAGGTAGAATGGGAGGTGGGAGAGTGTGTGTGAGGCGGGTAGAGGGAGAATGGGTGGAGTAGAAAGCGGAAAAGAGTAGTGGAAATTGGTTCGAGAGAGAGTGGCCCCGGATGGAGAGAAGAGTGTTTGGGGAAGAGAGAGAGAGGAAGGGGTAGAGAGACATTGTGAGTTGTTTAGGGAGAAAGTGGAAGTCGTGTTAAGCGACAAAGTGGTTGGGGGTTCGGGAGAGAAGAAATGGAGGCCAGAGAGAAAGAGAGAGAGTGGGAGATTCTTGAGAGAGTGAAGGAGAGAGTTACGGAGGAGTGTAGAGAAACAGTGACTGACAGAACGAGAGAGAGAGAGAGAGAGAGACATGCAGCGAGAGAGTGTGGAAGGGGTTTGCAGAGAGTGCGAGACAGATAGAAAGAGAGTGACAGGGAGAGGAGAGAGATAGAGAGAGAGAATGAGTGACAATGTTTGGGGTGTGAGGAGCAAGTGAGAAAGTGGGAGGTGAGTAGAGAAACTGAGAATGAGAGTGGGAGTGAGGTAGAACTTTTGGGAAGGGGAGTAAAGAGGGTGGGAGTGTTTAAAGAGAGAGTGGGTAAGAGTGTAGTGAGAAAGAATCGGAGTGGTTAGAGAGAGGGGTAGAGGGTAGATAGAGAGAGGGAATAGGTAGAGAGAGGAAGGGTTGGAGGTTGTTAGAGAGACACTGAGTGGGAGGAAGGAGAGAGAGGGACAAGGAGAGAGAGATAGACAAAGAGAGAGCAGCAGTGAGTGGGCGGAACCTAGAGAGAGTAGGAGAGGGAAAAGAGAGTGCGTGTGGGAGGAGTTATAGAGACAGAGACAGAGAGAAACAGAAACAGAGACCGAGAGAGAGTCGGATGTGTGCAGATAGAGACAGAGTGGGGGATGTAGAGTCTGAGTGAGAGTGGGGTATGGAGACAGAGTGGTCGGAGTGGAAAGCAGAGTGGGACAGGTAGAGTGCGAGACAGTAAGACAGACTGGGACACGATTGGAGTGAGTGAGAAAGCGAGTGGGATGAGAGAGAGTCCGAAGGGGGAATAGAGAGAGGGAGGGAAGGTGTCGAAGAAAGAGAGGGTGTGAGTGCAATACAGAGAGAGGGAGAGTGGGAGGAGGGAGAGAATGGGAGGCGGGTAGAGAGAGAAAATGGGAGGACTGTAAAGAGAGGGACAAAAAGGCAATGGAAGGCTGTTCGAGAGAGAGTGGCGCGGAATAGAGAGACAGTGTCATCTGGGACAGAGAGAGTTTGAAAGTTGTAGAGAGACAGTGGGATTCTGGATTAGTGGTGCTGGAAGAGTACAGCAGTTCAGGCAGCATCCAAGTAGCTTCGAAATCGACGTTTCGGGCAAAAGCCCTTCATCAGGAATAAAGGCAGTGAGCCTGAAGCGTGGAGAGATAAGCTAGAGTAGGGTGGGGGTGGGAGAAAGTAGCATAGAGTACAAAGGGTGAGTGGGGGAGGGGATGAAGTTGATATGTCAAGGAGGAGAGGGTGGAGTGGATAGGTGGAAAAGGAGCTAGGCAGGTACGACAGATCCGGACATGTTATGGGGACAGTTACTGAGCTGGAAGTTTAGAACTCGGGTGAGGTGGGGGAAGGGGAAATGAGAAATCTGTTGAAGCCCACATTGATGCCCTGGGATTGAAGTGTTCCGAGGCGGAAGATGAGGCGTTCTTCCTCCAGGCGTCTGGTGGTGAGGGAGCGCCGGTGAAGGAGGCCCAAGACCTCCATGTCCTCGGCAGAGTGGGAGGGGGAGTTGAAATGTTGGTCCACGGGGCGGTGTGGTTGATTGGTGCGGGTGTTCCGGAGATGTTCGCTAAAGCGCTCAGCTAGGAAACGCACAGTCTCCCCAATGTCGAGGAAACCACGTCGGGAACAACGGATACAATAAATGATATTAGTCGACGTGCAAATAAAACTTTGATGGATGTGGAAGGCTCCTTTAGGGCCTTGGATAGAGGTGAGGGAGGAGGTGTGGGCGCAGGTTTTACAGTTCCTGCGGTGGCAGGGGAAAGTGCCAGGATTGTAGGGTGGGTTGTTTGCGGGCGTGGTCCTGACCAGGTCGTCGCAGAGGGAACGGTCTTTGCGGTAGGCGGAAAGGGGTGGGGAGGGAAATATATCCCTGTTGTGGGGTCTGTTTGGAGGTGGCAGAAATGTCGGCGGATGATTTGGTTTATGCCAAGTTTGGTAGGGTGGAAGGTGAGCACCAGGGGCGTTCTGTCCTTGTTACGGTTGGAGGGGTGGGGTCTGAGGGGGGTGGAGGTGCGGGATGTAGACGAGATGTTCTGGAGGGCATCTTTAACCACGTGGGAAGGGTAATTGCGGTCTCCAAAGAAGGAGGCCATCTGGTGTGTTCTGTGGTGGAACTGGTCTTCCTGGGAGCAGATCCGGCAGAGACGGAGCAATTGGGAATACGGGATGACATTTTTTCAAAGGGTAGGGTGGGATGTGGTGTACTCCAGGTATCTGTGGTCCACCTCGACACACCGCGCTGGCCTATTACCTGCCCTCGACCTCTTCATTTCCAACTGCCGCCAGGACATTAACCACCTCAACCTGTCTTACCCCCTCCCCCACTCCAACCTCTCACCCTCAAAATGCGCAGCCCTCCAATCCCTCTGCTCCAATCCCAACCTCACCATCAAGCCAGCGGATAAAGGGGGCGCAATGGTAGTCTGGCGCACTGACGTCTAAACCGCTGAATCCAAACATCAACTCGAGGACACCTCTTCGTACTGCCCCCTCGACCATGACCCCACCCCCATCACCAAAACATCATCTCCCAGACCATATAGAACCTCATCATCTCTGGAGATCTCCCACCCACAGCTTCCAACCTCATAGTCCGGGAACCCTCCCACTCTGCCGAGGACATGGAGGTCCTGGGCCTCCTTCACCGCCGCTCCCTCACAACTAGACGCCTGGAGGAAGAACGCCTCATCTTCCGCCTCGGTACACTTCAACCCCAGGGCATCAATGTGGACTTCAATAGTTTCCTTATTTCCCCTTTTCCACCTCACCCTAGTTCTAGACTTCTAGCTCAGTAACTATCCACATAACTTGTCCGGACTTGTCCTACCTGCCTATCTTCTTTTCCACCTCTCCACTCCACTCTCTCCTCCTTGACATATCACCTTCATCCCCTCCCCCACCCAACTATTGTACTCTATGCTACTTTATGCCCACCCACACCCTCCTCTAGCTTATCTCTCCACTCTTCAGGCTCACTGCCTTTATTCCTGAAGAAGGGCTTTTGCCCAAAACGTCGATTTCGAAGCTACTTGGATGCTGCCTGAACTGCTGTGCTCTTCCAGCAACACCTATCCAGAATCTGGTTTCCTGCATCTGCAGTCATTGTTTTTACCTCTGAGAGACAGTGGGTGTTGGTTAAAGAGAGAATAGACGTGTTGTAGAGAGAGAAAATGGATGGGGATTAGGGAAAGAGAAAGGAGGCGAGAGAGAGAGTGTGTGGGTGATGGAGAGAGAGTGAGGTTTTCTTGAGAGAGAGAGACGGAGGAGGGTGGCTAGAGAGTGACTGACAGAGAGACAGGCTGCCGGAGAGACAGAGAAAGACAGCGGGAGAAAGTGGAAAGGGTTTGCAGAGAGCGTGAGACTAAGCGAGCGTGGGAGGCAGCAGAAGGAGATATGAAAACAGAGAATGATAGAGTGGTTGGGGTGTAGAGAAAAAAAGAGAGCGAGAGGTCAGTAGAAAGGCTGACAGTGAGAGTGGGAGTGAGGTAGAGATAGTTGTAAGTGGTGTAGTGCATGTGGGATTGTGTTGAGAGAAAATGGTGACAAGTGTAGTGAGAGAGAATTGGAGTGGTTAGAGAAAGGGGTTAGAGGGTAGAGAGAGAGGAAATGGTAGAGAGGGAGACACAGTCGGAGATGTTAGAGGAGGTAGAGAGAGAGCGACAAAGAGAGAGATATACAAAGAGAGAGAGAGCAAAAGAGAATGGGAGGGAGGTAGCGAGAGGAGGAGTGAGAGAGAAAGAGAGTGGGACATGGATGAAGAGAGAGAAGGGAGATCGAGAGAGAGTGTGGTGATTAGAGAGAGTGGGTGTGTATTAGACAGAGAGTGGAAGGGGGTTAGAGAGTGAGGGAGAATGGTTTGGGGTTGGAGAGAGAGAGGCAGGAGAGAGAGTGTGCGGGGGTAAGGGGTGGAGAGAGAGTGTGTGAGTGTTTTGAGAGAATGGCAGGAGGGCAGAGTAAAGTGTGACAAAGAGAAATACAGACGAGAGAGAGACTGCAAGGGGTTTGCAAAGAGAGAGGCCGAGAGAGAGTGTGGGAGCGCGTAGAATAAGTGAGAGACCGTGAGAGAGAGTAGTTCAGGTTCAGAGAGAAAGAGAGAGGGAGGAGATAGAGACAGGAAGAGGAAGAGTAGGAGTGGAGTACAGAGACAGAGTGGGAGAAGAGAGAGACAGAGGGGGTACAAAGAGAGCACGATTGACAGCGAGGGAACAGAGAAAGGCAGTGGGAGCGGAGAAGAGAGGGAGAGTGGGATGGAAGAGAGATCGTGTGAGGTTTAGCGACAGAAAATGGGAGGTGAGAGAGAGTGGGACGTGGTATAGAGGATATAGAGTGGGAGGGGGTAGAGAGAAAGTGGGTGTAGTAAGAGCGTGGTAGTTTTGTATAGAATGTGAGAGTGGGATGGTAGAAACATCGAGAAACGGACCGAGCGAGAGAGACTGGGAGAGCATTGAGCGAAACACAGAGAGTGAGAAGGGAGTAGAGAGAGACTGTGGGGGTTTGGAGAGAGAGAGGGAAGGGGAATGAGTGAGAAGGAGCTTAGTGAGAATTGGGAGGGTGGTAGACGGGAGTGGGATGGAAAGAGAGCGAGAGTAGCAGGGGACGAGAGATAGGGAGGGGGAGGGGAGAAAAATACAGAAGTGGAGGGCGGAAAGAGAGAGTACGTGTGTAGAGATAGAGTCGGGGGTAGCGACAGAGTGGAAGGGGTGGACAGAAAGTGAGAGAAGGAGGGTGTTTGAGAGAGTGTGCGAGGGTGATGAAATAGAGGGCTGGAGAGAACGAGAGAGACTGGGAGTGGGTAGACAGACAGACCGAGAGTTTGAAGGGATCAGAGAGAGAGAGAGAGCGGGAAAGAAAAGAGAAATCAACATAATCCAACTGTTCCAGGATGATACCGTATTTCCAGCAGCTTCTGTGAGCAGAATAACTTCAGCGGTACGATAATATTGAAGACAATCTTAATTTTTTTTTGTTATGGAATCAACTGCTATTGGGAAAATAAGCTCTTTCGAATTAATATTCTGCAGTGTTTTTATTATTTCATTTGTCTTCATTTGTGTTAGTGTGTGTATATGTCTGTGTGTGTGTGTGTCTTGGTCTGTGTGTGTGTGTATCTTGGCCTGTTCGTGTCTGTGTGTGTGCATGTTTCAATATGTCTCCGTTTGTAAAGAAAGACAAATATTGATTCATATATTTACAATGTCCAAACTGTTTGTTATTTACCTTTCCATCCTTGCTGGAGAAAATTTGTGTTGATTTTAAATACGTTTTAACAAATTTAAGATATCTACCTGACTTGTCCCTCACATTGCACCAAACGCAATCTAAGACTGATGTTATGGAGTCGGCTAGTTACCCACATAATATTTTATGATCGTACCAAGAGTTTAACTTTTTTCATATTTAAAAGGCGGATATGAAGTAGATAATCTCGGTGCAATGCAGCTGGTCAAACCACTCGCTGGAATCAAAGCAGTGTTCTTAAAATCACTGCATTTGAAACAAGAAAAAGAAGTTTAGAATAACTTAACGATTTAAAACACTACCACCAGTCAGGAATCATCTGCTGAAGAATGGAGCCTTTTTCCCACTGAAGCAACTTCTGTTACAGCTGCCAGTTTCTCTGCTACAACTAAAGTAAACCACCTAAACATTCTAACTGAGAGAACTGGTCACTCCACTGCCATTTTTAAACGAGGCTTCTCTGAGACACTTCTGCACGTCTGCCTTTACAAACTCTTGGGGAAAAAAAGGAGCCACGAACACAATAATCTTGTGAAAGCGGGAGGAGAAAATGAAAACATGACCCTTGAACCTTTGACGAAACAAGGATAAAGATGTATTCTCAAACAGCAATTTAAGTGCGAATTCCCTTCCCCACAAGTTTGTGGGGTCTGGATGTTTGCATTAATTCAAAGTTGTCTTACTTAGGTATTTGACAGAAATGTGATTCAAAGGTAATCAACTACAGATAAGGAAGTGTGGCTGAGACCGCAACCAAATCAACCACGCTCTGAGTGCCTGGTGCAGAACGTTCAAAGTGTCCAATGACACACTCATGGTCCATCGCACTTTCTTGCTTTGTTATGCAGTCCCATGAATCTGCTAGCCAGGAGCAGTTGGGGGCCACTTTCCCCTCGTACGTGGAGCACAGAAACCGCTGAGATTATTCAGCCCCTCAGGCCTGGCACACCCAGCTTGGTGTGGGTTGTACAAATGTTCTTAGGAAAAAGAAATGAATATCGATGTGAAGCAACTGGGTCGTCTCTCCTTACACAAGTTCCGATGTCCCCATTTGAAACTCTTGTTGTGGACCCAGACTTTCTGTGAGTACACTCCTGCGCCCCCACCCTCCAGGCTTCCATACCTCACCCAGAAATCACTCACACAATCCTCTGGTCTGTCTGACTGAAGCATTCCTCAGCAGATTTTCCAGGAAAATAACAATCACTAACTTTTCAGTAAGATGATGAGAAAACGCCAGAAACAGGAATTGGTCATTCACCCCCCTCACCATAAAACAACCTTGCCCTACAATAAGACCATGAATGGTCTGCTCTAGGCATCAACTTCTCTTTCGTGCCCAATTCCTTGTCGCTCTTAACTCCCTGACCAGACAAAAATCCCTCGAGCACAACCTCGAGAATGAATGTGTCTCACCAGTTACTCCGTTCTCTTAGAAGGAAACACTCTGCACATAAACAGTGGGTTCTACTGAATTGGAAGGAAGATATGAACACAAGTTTGGTGTGACTGGTCCGAATGCTGAGGCAGTAATTTCACTGAGTGTCAGGGCGCTGACGTCGAAACCATCTGCTAATTAAATTGAACACCCCAGAAACGTTCGCCTCGCCTCGTAATGACTGAATGAAAACCAATGATTTCCACTGCGTAAAGAAATGAAATAACAATTTATTATGCTATTTCTGGCATTGAACACGAAACAAAACACAACAAAACTAATCCCCTTTCTCTTAGCTATTCACTCTCGAATCCCAAACGATATCAAAGTGTTACTCCAATAACATAATTACTAAATATTGATGTAACATAATCACTCAAACTCCACACAGGGTCCTAAGTTGTCTTCTTCCGATCACCCGATTCTGCTATTTTCTTCCAGATTCGGATTAAGCTGTCTTCTCTTTGGAGCGACTTCTTACTTTTACTATGAGTATTTGTAGCATTCTTACATTTTTGGAAAGATTAGAATACAAAAAATCGAGACTATTCTGATGCAGTCTGAAGTGAGAGGCTTCAAATTCGCAAACGGTCCATATCGCAGATCGAAGAAATAATGTTGCAGATGCGTTGACCCCCGGGCTAAAAATTAAATTAAAACAGATAACGTCGAACTCTTACTGTCCAAACTTTACGCACGTAAAATCAGTAAGGAATGCGTAACTTTAGATTACCTTTTTATGTATTTTGCAAAAATGGTACTAAGGTTCAGAGAAAAAGAAGAAAAATGAAGTCATCTTTTAAGTATGACAGTTCATCTTCTTTAACAGAGAGGTGCCTTTCTGAGCTGAGAGATTCTGAGAGCACGTGTGTGACATGTTGGCAGGTGCAGAGATTACTGCGAATTTATAATATGTAACAATCAGCGTGACATTGAGTTTTGTTTTTAATGCAACCGGATTTGAATGTAGCCAATTCATTTAAGTTATGTTCAGTATCACAAAAAATAATGCAATTTAAATTTGATTGTATTGAAACCATTTGGTCAATGACGGGGTCTTCAGAAACTAAACAAGGAAGGACATTTTGAAAATTACCCAGAGCTCGCTATCCCCCTAGAGCACGTGTAATCTGCAAGGGCTCTCAAAACAGTCAATGACAATATCAGAATGTGCCATCTTTTAAAACATCGGAGAAACTATTTATCACTTAAAGTAAAAAGAATGAAGGCCGCCCAGGAGAAGACCGCAGAAACAGAAGGACAGAAGAAATCAGCAGAACGCAAAGCACACAGGGAAGATTAGAGATTCTGAAAACAGCAAGGAAGAGAGCATAAAAGACTGCTTGGACTTTGAGAAATCAAGTTCATTTGATGTTTATTAATCATGTTATAATAGGAGTATTTTTAATAGAGTTTGGACAGATTGTGCGTATTTAAGAAAGAAGGGGATCGAGTTTGTTAATTGCTTTGCTTCGTGTTCAGTGTTAGAATTAGCAACATGAATAACATTATTTCCATAAACTTTGGAATGGCAGGGTTTTCTTTCTCACTGATGCTATTAGCAGATTCCGTGTCAAGACGAGGTTTTGTGGGGTATTTAATTTAATTAGCAGACGGTTTCGAAAACAATGCAGACAAGAAAAGTATTATTATTTTTCTCACAACTGGCATCAAGCTGTCCACTACTTTTTTTTTCTGTTTTCGCTCTGCATCCTGTTGAACTATTCGCTGTCACAATCGCTACTTTGTCATCTGCGGGATCCTCTCAGGAATCTTAAGAGTATTGAAGAACATTGATCTCCCTCAATAGTTCGAAATATAGCTCGTAGAACTAATGAATTTCCGGGAGAAAAAGATCCATACTGTGTTTACCAGTTTTGGAAAAATAAATCCAGCAAGCTCAATCTTCAAGCTGCATGTATATTTCCCCATTTATCTGGCGCAGAGGTCAACCAATCTTCACCGCAATGATTATTTTTTGGAGTAATTCCACTTCTAATCTCTTTGTGTTTCTCAATTTCCTGGGTCACCCATTTTCCTGATATTTCTGGAAGATTTTCTGTTACATCCTCTGTGGACACAATGCCAACATATTCATGTCACTGCGCAGAAAGATAGCCTCTGTTACCACCTAAATACACCAGAGGATGACACTGGAGATAACAGAGACAAGGAGGTTTGTGCAGGCTGCAGCAATTTACAAAAACAAGAGGTGGTAAAGAACATAAGGAGTTTACAAAGGTCGAATAGTGTGAATTCTGGAAGAAGTTATATAGATAAGAAGGCTTTACGAGCAGACAGATGTTGGAGAAAAAAAAGATGCATGTTCATACTGGAGCAGGTAACAGCGACGGAGATTTCTCGGCGTTACAGCAATTGACAAAGATAGTGAGGTGATTCTGGAAAATGTGACGGGTCGGGAGTGGGTGCAAGTGCTGGAAAATGTTACAGGAGTAGGGAGTGGGTTTAGGTGCTGGACGAGATAACAGGGATAGCGATTGGGTGTAGGTGCAGGAAAATGTTACTTGATTAGGAGTTGGGTACAGATGATGGAGAATGTTACAGGGATAGGGAGTGGCTGTAGGTGCTGAAGAAAGTTACAGAGAGGGAGGTGTGTAGTTCCTGGAGAATGATACAGGGATAAGGAATCTGTGTAGGTGCTGGGGTATGTTTCAGGTAAAGGGAGTCAGTGTTGTTGCTGGAGGATGTTGCAGCGAGAGAGAGCGGGTGTAGGTGATGGAGAGTTTTACAGGGATAAGGATGGGTGCAGGTGCTTGAGAATGTACAGAGATATGGAGCGGATAGGTACTCGAGAATGTAACAGGGATAGGAAATGGGTGCAGTAGCTGGGCAATGTTACAATGATAGGGAGTGGTTGTGATTGCAGGAGACGTTTATAGAGAGAGAGAACGTTGAAGCAGGCGGAAGAGGCACAAAGTGGAGAGGAAGCTGAATGAAATTACTCAGCGAGCGAAAGGAAAACGAAAGAGGTGATTACAGAATTTTGGAGAAATGCTGATGGAGGAGGTGGTTGCACAAATAGGGAGGATTGAAATCGCGAGAAGATAACATTAACTTTAAGGCATGGTTGCTGAAACAAATAGGAAACCAAGGCTGTAGACATCTCAGGTATATGAAAGCAAGGCTAGAGAATTTATAGAAATAGAAAAACACTTCTGGATTTGTTACATTAGTAGGAAAGCAAGGCTCGAAAATGTGAAAGGGATCAAGGCTGGAGATGTCACATAGATTAGTAGGTACGGCTGAAGATGTTATAGAGACAGGAAAACAAGGCTGGAGATTTTATACAGATTTGAAAACAAGTCGGGGGATGTTACAGAGATAGGAAATGAAGGCAGAGATGTCATACAGTTAGGAAAGCCGATTGGAAGTATCGGCAGAATATGTAACAGACATAGCAAAGCAAGTCTGGAGATGCTAGAGAGACAGGAAAGCAAGGCTGGATATGTTACACGGATTGGAAAGCAAGACTGGAGGTATTACAGAGAGAGGAAAGCATGCCTGGAGATGTTTATGAGACAGAAGAGCAAGTCTGGAAATGTTATAGCGATATGAAACCAGGGCTGGAGTTATTACATAGTTAGGGAAACAAGGCTGGAGATGTAAATGTTAAGGAAAGCGTGGCTGGATATGTTATGGAGATAGGAAAGCAAGGCTGGAAATGTGATAAAGGTAGTAATGCAAGGCTGGGGATGTTATAGAGATAAGAATACAAGGGTCGAGGTGTTGCAGACGTCGGAGAGCATGGCTGGAAATGTGATAGAGATAGCAAGTCGGGACTGGACATGTTATAAAGACAGGGAAGCAATGATAGAGAAGTTACAGAGATAGGCAAGTAAGTCTGGTGATAATACAGCAACAGGAAATCAAGGTCTCAGTCATTACAGAAAGAGGAAAGCAGGGCTGGAGACGTTGCAGAGATAGCAGAGCAATGCTGAAGGCATTTTACCCATAGGGAAACAAGGCTGAAGATGCTTTTGTGTTTGGAAAACAAGACGTGACATGTTTTGGCGGTAGGAAATCAAAGATGGTGATCTTACAGAGATAGGAAATGAAGCCTGGAAAGGTTACAGAGTTAGGATTTCAAGTCTGGAGTTGACACCACAAGGCTGGAGATGTTAGGAAAGATGAAAGCAATGCGGGAGTTGTTTGGATATAGGAAAGCACAGCGAGAGATGTTACAGAGATAGAAAAGGAAGGCTGTAGACGTTATAATGATAGAAATGCAATGTTGGAGATTATACAGAGAAAGGAGTGCAAGACTGGAGACATTATAGAGTTGGGAATACAAGGCTGGGATGACAAAGGGATAGGAAAGGAAGGCTGGTGATGCTACTTCGACAGGAAAGCAGGTCTGGAGCTTTTCCGGAGATATGAAAACAAGGCTTGCGATATTACACGGACAGGAAAGCAACACTGGCGATGTCAGAGAGATAGGAAAGCAGGGCTGAAGACATTACGTGGATTGGAAAGCAACGCTGGAGATGTTACACAGATATGAAAGCAACGGTGGGTATGTTACAGAGTGATGAAAGCATGGCTCGAGCGGTTACATTAATAGGAAAACAAGGTTGGAGATGTTATTGAGATAGAAAAACAGGGCTGCATATGTGACATGGATAGGAACACATCGCTGGTGATGTTATAGAATGGGAAACTAAGACTGGTGCTATTACAGGGATCGGGAAACAAGATGGAGATGGTCTTTACGTAGGAAAGCAATTCTGGAGATGTTACATGGATAGGAAATCAAGGCAGGAGATTTTACAGAAATAAGTAACCAAGGCTGGAGATGATGCAGAGATAGGAAAGCAAAGATGGAGATTATACATGGAGATGAAAGCAAGGTTGGAGACATTACAGCGAAATGCAAACAAGGATGGAAATATTAAATAGATACGATAGTATGGCCGGAATTGTTACAGAGGTAAGATTTCGGGGCTGCAGATGTTATTGAGATAGGGCAGGAAGGGTCGGGATGTTACAGGGATAGAAAAGCAAGGCTGGAGATGTTACAGAGATAGTAAAGTTAGTTTGCAGATTGCACAGAGATAAGAAAGCAAGGCTGGAGAAGTTACATAGATAGGAATGGAACACCAGAGGGCTTACAGAAATAGGAGATCCAAGTTGCAGATGTTATAGAAATAGGAAAACAAGATTAAAGATTTTGCAGAGATTGTAACACAAAGCTGGAAGTGTTACATCGATGGGAATGCAATGTTAGAAGTCTTACAGTGTTATGAAAGCAAGACTGGAGATATTTAAAAAAATAGGAAAGCAAAGCTTGAGATGTTACACAAATAGGAAAGCGATGCCTCAAATTTTATAGAGACAGCAAAACAAGGTGGTAGATAATGCAAAGGTAGGGAAAGAAGGCTAGAGATAATAGATAGACCGGAACAGAAAGCTAGAAGCATTAACCAGATCAGAACACAAGCTTGGAGCTGTTAGAGAGTTCGAAAAGCAAGGCTGGGAATGGCCCACATACAGAAACGCAAAGCTAGAGATGTTGCAGAGATAAGAAAACAATGCTGGAATCATTACATAGGTAGGAATGCAAGGCTGGGGATTTTTCAGAGACAGGAAAACAAGGCTGGTTATGTTACTCATTCAGCAAAGCAAGCCCAGAGATGTTGTAGAGATCAGCTGGCTGGGCAGATTCTTTTACAGAGATAGAAAAACAACGGTAGAGATGTTACATTGTAACGCAAGATAGAACTGGAGATGTTACAGAGAGAGGAAAGGACGGATGGAGATGTGACACAGGTAGAAAAAAAGTCTAGAAATGTTACAGAGAGAGGAAACCAAGAGACTGGAGATGATGTAGACATAGAAAATCAACACTGGATGTGCTACAGCGATAGGAAAGCCAGGTTGGGGATGTTTCCGACAGAGAAAAAAACATGGTTCGAGATGTTACAGAGATAGGAAAGGAAAACTGGAGATGTTACAGAAATTGAAAAACAATTCTGGTGATGTTACAAAAGTAGGAGAGAAAGGCTGGAGATGTTATGGATATCGGAAAGCTGAACAGGAGATGTAACATGGAAAGGAAAGCAACACTGAAGATGTTAAAGAGACAGGAAAGCAAGGCTGTTCATGTTACAGGCATAGGAAAGAACAGCGAGTTTTCAAAAGATTTGTTGCTCAGGTTGAGGTTGTGGATGTCGCCTTGTTCTCTGAGCTGGACTGTTCGTTTTCAGACGTTACGCCACCATACTAGATAACATCAGCAGCGAGCCTCCGGATGTAGCACTGGTGCAGGGAACATTTTCGACTTATATGTTTAGGTTTCCTTGGGTTGCTGATGTCATTTCACCACAGGAATAGAGGTAACAAAGCAAGGCCGGAGATATTATAAAGATAGGAAAGCAAGACTGGAGATGTTGCACAGTCTCGAATGCAAGGCTGAAGATAATACAGAGATAGGAATGCACGTCAGGTGATATTCTCGAGATAGAAAAGCATGGCATTAGATGTTACAGAGAATGGAAAAGAAGACTGGAGCTATTAGGATATAAGAAAGCAATGATGGAGATTTTTTGACACAGAGCAAACAAAGCTGGAGACTCTACAAAGATATCAATATCTATGCATGCTCGAGCAGGCTCATGAGAACTTTTCATCCGTTCACAGGATAACGTGTGTTGGGTGCCAACTGAAGTTTAGAGAGATGGGAGGGGTAAGAAGGCTGATGGTGATTACCGGGAAACGAAGCCATGGAGCGGCTGGAGATGCGTACAGACAAAGGGAGATACGTGGGGGCTGGAGGTGATTTGAGAGAGAGGGGAGTGGTTTGGAGCTGGAAGTGGTTAGAGGAAAAGGGGGGTGTATGTTCTGTAGGAGGTAAGAGAAATAGGGAGGCATGTAGGAGCTGAAGGAGATTCGAAAGATAGGGAGGATTGTAGGGACAGGAGATGCTTGGAGAGTTAGGGAGGGGTAAAGGAGCTGGAGGTTTTAGCGAGAAATGACACAATGTAGGATGTCGATGTGGTTAGAAAGATCAGGAGGGCTGCAGTTGCTGGACAGGTGTCGAGAGATAGGAAGGGTTAAGGGCTTGGAAGAAGTTAGAGATTTATTTGGGAGGGATTAAGAAGCTGGAGAAGTTTGGAGAGACGGGAATGTTGCAGGGTTCAGAAGAGATGAGAGAAATACGGAGGGATGCAGTGTTTGGAAGAGGTTCGATAGAAAGGGAGGAGTATCGGGTTTGGAGGAAGGTAGAGCAATAGGAAGTGGTGTATGGAGTAGGCTAGTAAGACAGGAAGGACTGCTCTGCCTGGAGGAGATTATCGAGATAGATATGGGTGATGTTGATGCTGGAGGAGTTTAGAGAAATTGGTAGGGGTGTAGTTTTGTGGAGCATAGAGACATAGGAAAGGATGCATATTCTTGGAGATTTGTAAAAGAGCAATATGTGTAGGAGGAGAAGGAGGTTTGTGAAAGACGGAGGAGTGTGCGGGTTGGAGGAGGTTACAGAAACAGCGACGTTGTAGGATTTGGAGGAGGTTTGAGAGTTCAGGAGGGGTGTTAAGAAAGTAAGGGAGTGAATGGCATGTAGCGTTTGAAGAATGTTTGATAAATTGGGTGGGGTGTCATGTTTGGAGAAGGTTAGAGAGATGGTGTTATTGGGTTCGGAGGATGTTAGAGACGTTGGGTGGATTTTGGGTTAATTGGAGATTAAATGGACAGGGTGAGGTGTGTGGTTCAGATGAGTTTAAAGAAATGTTGTGTAGTAAAGATTCTGCCAGAATTTACTGTTAAAGGTCGGTCGATGAAGGTTATGCAGTAAAAGTGGTCTCTGAGATCGAGATGGATGTAGAGTCTGGAGGCGATGGCATGGAAGATTGAGTGGGAGAGGTGAGCAGTTTCAAAACCGAATTGTACAATGACTTAATGGAAGAAATTCATTGTAGAAACCTGTGTAATACACAAGGCGTTTTGAGAACCTTGAACGAGTGAGGCATTTTTGGGTACAATCACAAAAGGCAGAGAATCAGTGTCATATACCACAGGAGAGGGCCTTCGGTTGACAGCAACACAAATAAGAAGATGTGTAGACTCCCCAAACTCATCCTTCATGATGTCAGATCAAGTATTGTCTTTGAAAAGTCCTGCTGACTCCACTCCCTCAACCTCATGATGTCAGATGAAACATTGACACGGAAATCTCTGGCTGACGCCCCTCCCTCAGGTGATCGATAACTGTCCATCCACATTGAACAACACTTGGCGAAAGTTTTAAGAGTGTTACAAAGATGCAAAATGCACCACGACCGATAGCAGCTCAGCAGCAGCATTGCTGATTGGGTTTGTTGGGTATCAAAGTACATAGCTGCTCGGCTGGCCTACACTGTGCTGACGACTAAGAAGGAGAAATATACTTGACCTCATCGATGACCGTATTGGTGCCATTGAGACTTTCACACGGCATTTTTGGAGACAGAGTCCCAAATTTAGATTGTGAATCCCAACGTCTGTGTGTGTGTAACACTATTACTGGCCTCAACAGGACAGATTTTGAATAGACCTATCAACTCAATACTGGGATGTGTGAAGTGATTCAGATCATTTCCAACAGCAGCAGAATTGTATTCCAGCGCAATTTGACTATCACTCCCTGGCATATGGCTCACTTTAGCTGAAAATGTGTTGCTGGAAAAGTGCAGCAGGACAGGCAGCATCCAATGAACAGGAGAATCGACGTTTCGGGCAACAGCCCTTCTTCAGGAATTCACGTTACCCTGACCAACAATCCAGGAAATAAACCCTTGATCAATGAAGCACACAGAAGGGCCTGCCAAGAGCAGCACAATTTACACCTAAAAATAAGGTGAAGTTACCAATCAGGACCACTTACCAAATAAAATAAACTGCAAGTGAGAGACATATCTATACAACAAATCAAAATTATTCTCTGCAATATTGTCACATGCAGATGGTTGAATGGTGTTGGACAATCAAAAAACTCACTGGTGGAGGCGGCTCCACACATGTCGCCTTCCTCAAAGATTGAAGAGTCCAGCACAAAAATACAAAAGATATGGCTGAAGCATTCACAACAATATGCAGTTAGAAGTGTCAATGGAATGATCTGTTTACTCTCCTACAGACGAGAGACTTCAACTAATTCGATTCATTTCCTGTGGTATCCAAAAATGACTGGCGGGATTGGAGAATCCAAAGTTTGTGGATCCCGATCACATTCCATTCAAGTTGTTCCTGTTGGGCTACAGCACTAGCATCAATCTGACAATATGGGACAATCGCCGAGTATGTCCTGGACACACTCAGCCAAAACATCAGACATTCAATGAATGCCCCACTTTTCTAATATCTTTCCTTAATAATGTTTTGATAGATTTCATTTGCAGTGGTATCATATAGTGATTGCTCAGCACTAACATGCTCACTGAAGCTCAGCCTGGGCTTTGCCATGGCCACTCATCCAGTGACGTGATTGAAGCCGTGGTTCAAAGATGAACTACAAGAAAGCACACACCTGTTTTCTCGCGGTGAGGTGAGATTAACTGCAATTAACATAATCATAACTGCATTTTACCAAGTGTGGTTTCAAGGAGTAATAGAAAATGGGAACCACAGAAACCCCTGCACTGGTTGAAGTTAGATCTGATACAACACAAGATGGTTGTGGTTAATTGCCATCAGTCACCTCAACTCCAGAACAGCTCCGCAAAATTTCCCAAGTGGAGGTGTTTCCAAATAAGCCTGTAGATCAGAAATGGTAAGGTAAAGCAACATCCTCCTACGGAGTGATAACGTTTCTCTCTCGTTCACTGAGACAACTGTGGGTAAATTAATCGGACAGTCATTATACCTTAAATAAGGGAGAGGTTGAGATGGACAGATATTTACAATCACCTCATTCAGTGCAGAAACTGACCCCACACTGTTTGCATTACACTTCATTACAAGCAACGAGGACTGACTAACCAAGTGTGGACGTGTTTCGCGCAATGACCTGTCCAAATTATTGATATAACCAAGTCTTCACGCAGCACCTTAGTTTAGATATTTTAATAATATTCTGTTCATATATGTTGTGACATACCTCTGGAGCAGATGTAATTTGCAGCAAGCTTCCTAGTTCGGAGAGAGAGACAATGGAGGTGAGTTATAGGAGTGTCCTTCCTCCTAGGCCCAGCAGTCTTCAGCTGCTTCATAAATAGCCTTCCCTACAATGTAATGTCACAAATGGGGTATTTGTCAATGATGGGACAATGTTCGTCACCCTTCGTGATTACTAAGATATGCAAACTATGCAGGCGTATGCTTTAATTTGACAAGTTACATTTGCATTCCGCACATGCCTGACAATGATCACCTCGAACAATACAGAAGTGAATCACAATCGATAACATTCAATGCCATGATCATCACCGAACGTCCAAAATGTCAGTATCCTCAGGATTAACGTCAAACAGAACTGGACTGAACATACAGATTTATTACCATTCCTATGAAAGGCGACCGCCTGAAACGTCAACTCATCGGCACCTCAGATGCTGACTGGCCTGTTGTGTTTTTCCAGAGCGCCTATTTTCGATTCATATATATTTATTAGACAGAAACGTATGTCAGGATCTGGGAATCCTGCAAAAATAGCTAAGCTCATGCTTTCTGAAAGTCTGTCCACCACCTGTAATACACATGTTCAAGGTGCGTGTGATGAAATATTCCACAGTAGCCTGAATGAGTGCAGTTTCGCCTCTCCTCCACTGACACAGTAGTGTCATCGACACGGTGCTCTGCAGAAATTTACCAAGGCTCCTTAGAAAGTATTCGAGGAGAAAACTAGGAATGCAGATCCTGGAGATCAGAGCTGAAAATGTGTTGCTGGAAAAGCACAGCAGGTCAGGCAGCATCCAAGGAACAGGATAATCAACATTTCGGGCATAAGCCCTACTTCAGGAATGAGGAAAGTGTGTCCAGCAGGCTAAGATAAGAGGTAGGGAGGAAGGACTTGGGGGAAGGGCGTTGGAAAGCGATAGGTGGAAAGAGGTCAAGGTGAGAGCGATAGGCCAGAATGGGGTGGGGGCGGAGAAGTCAGGAAGAAGATTTCAGGTTAGGAAGGCGGTGCTGAGTTCGAGGGATTTGACTGAGACAAGGTGGGGGGAGGAGAAATGAGGAAACTGGAGGAATCTCAGCTCATCCCTTGTGGTTGGAGCGTTTCTAGGCGGAATCCTCTCACTTCCTCCAAACTAAAGGAGTAGCCATGGGCACCCGCATGGGCCCCAGCTATGCCTGCCTTGTCGTAGGATATGTGGAACAGTTGATCTTCCACAGCTACACTGGCACCACCCCCCACCTATTCCTCCACGACATCGATAACTGTATCGGCCCTGCCTCGTGCTCCCAAGAGGAGGTTGAACAGTTTATCCACTTTACTAACACGTTCCACCCCGACCTCAAATTCATCTGGACCGTCTCAGACTCCTCCCTCCCCTTCCTAGAACTTTCCATTTCTATCTCGGGTGACCGAATCAACACGGACATTTACTATTATCCGACCGACTCCCACAGCTACATAGACTACACCTCCTCCCACCCTGGCCCCTGTAAAAACACCATCACATACTCCCAATTCCTTCATCTCCGCCGCATATGCTCCCTGGGGGACCCAGTTCCAATACTGTACAACCCAAATGGCCTCCTTCTTCAAAGGCAGCAAATTCCCCCCAGACGTGGTCGACGATGCCCTCCACTGCATCTCCTCCACTTCCGGCTCCTCCGCCCTTCAGCCCCGCCCCTCCAACCGCCACCAGGACAGAACCAACAACCTCCATATACAGCTTATCATCCACCGTCATTTCCGCCACCTCCAAACGGACCCCACCACCAGCGATACATTTCCCTCCCCTCCCCTATCAGCGTTCCGAAAAAACCACTCCTTCCATGACTCCCTCGTCAGGTCCACACCCCCCACCAACCCAACTTCCACTCCCAGCACCTTCCCCTGCAACCGCAAGAAATGCCACACCTCCCCTTTTTTTTCCTCCAAGGCCCCAAGGGATACTTCCATATCCACCACAAATTCACCCGCACCTCCACACACATCATTTATTGCATCCGCTGCACCCGATGTGGCCTCCTCTATATTGGGGAGAGAGGCCACCTACTGCGGGTACGTTTCAGAGAACACCTCTGGGACACCCAGACCAACAAACCCAACCAACCCGTGGCTCAAAACTTCAACTCTCCCTCCCACTCCATCAAGGACATGCAGGCCCTTGGACTCCTCCATCGCCAGACCATAGCCACACGACGGTTGGAGAAAGATCGGCTTATCTTCTGCCTAGGAACCCTCCAACCACAAGGGATGAACTCAAATTTCTCCAGTTTCCTCATTTCCCCTCCCCACACCTTGTCTCACTCAAATCCCTCGAACTCAGCACGGCCTTCCTAACCTGCAATCTTCTTCCTGACCTCTCCGCCCCCACCCCACTCTGGCCTATCACCCTCAGCTTGACCTCCTTCCACCTATCGCATTTCCAACGCCCCTCCCCCAAGTCCCTCCTCCCTACCTTTTATCTTAGCCTGCTGGACACACTTTCCTCATTCTAGAAGAAGGGTTTATGCCCGAAACGTCGATTCTCCTGTTCCTTGGATGCTGCCTGACATACTGCACTTTTCAAGCAACACATTTTAAGCTCCTTAGAAAATATCTCTGAAACCACCTCCTTGACAAAGCATCAGGGTAGCAAATACACGGGACCACCACCATGTTTATGTTCAATTCCAAGCCTTCCTCTATCTTGATTCGGAAACGTATTGCTGTTCCTTCAGTGCCACAGTTGCAAATTCCCTCCACCATGGCAATGTAAGTCTTCCTCCAGCACATGGACTGCGGCAGATCTGCAGCCCTCCAGAACCTTCTGGAAGGCAAAAGGGGATGAGCAATATATACTGGGTCAATCACCTTGCATGAATAAATTAGAATGAAACATGTTGCCCAGATATGCCTATTACCGGACACTGTGTTTTGGGTTTTGTGACTGCAGGCTAGTTGGGTCCAGTTAGTACATTGTTTGGTATGAACATCTGAAGGGACATGTTGTTCTTTAAAATATGTCAATCTTTCAGAGGCATGGCCTACATACCTAGCATGACACTGACACTGATGTTCATGTATCACATTAATGAGCTGTAAGATGGGCAGAAGCAATTGAAACGTGGTTGAAAAATGTGTTGCTGGAAAAGTGCAGCATGTCAGGCAGCATCCAAGGAGCAGGAGAATCGACGTTTCGGGAATACGCCCTTCTTCAGGAATGAGGAAGGTATCCCAGGCAGGCTAAGATAAAAGGTAGGGAGGAGAGACATGGGGGAGGGGCGTTGGGAATGCGATAGGTGGAACGAGGTTAAGGTGAGCGTGATAGGCCGGAGAGGTGTTGGGAGCGGAGAAGTCGGGAAGAAGATTGCAAGTCAAGAAGGCGGTGCTGAGTCCGATGGTTGGCCACCTCCAAACCGACCCCACCACCAAGGATATATTTCCCTCCCCTCCCCTATCAGCATTCAGGAAAGACCACTTCCTCTGCAACTTCCTCATCAGGTCCACACCCCCCACCATCCCAACCCCCATTCCCGGCACCTTCCCCTGCAACACAATTAATGCAGAACTGCGCCCACACCTCCCTCCTCAATTCCCTCCAAGGGCCCAAAGGATCCTTCCATATCCATCACAAATTCACCTGCACTTACACGCACATCATTTACTGCAACCGCTGCACTCGATGTGGCCTCCTCTACATTGGGGAGACAGGCTGCCGACTTGTGCAACGTTTCAGAGAACACTTTTGGGACACCCACACCAACCAACCCAACTCCCCCGTGGCTGAACACTTTAACTCCCCCTCCTACCCCGCCAAGGATATTCTGGTCCGTGGCCTCCTCCATCGCCAGTCCATGGCAACATGATGCCTGTAGGAAGAGCGCCTCATCTTCCGCCTAGGAACACTTCAACCACAAGGGATGAATGCAGATTTTTCCAGCTTCCTCATTTCGCCTCCCCCCACGTTATCTCAGTCCCAACTCTCGGACTCAGCACTGCCTTGTTGACCTGAAATCTATTCCCGACCTCTCAGGCCTCATCTCCTCTCTGGCCTATCATCCTCACCTTAACCTCCTTCCACCTCTCGCATTCCTAACGCCCCTTACAAATGTCCCTCCTCCCTATTTTTTATCTTATTCCTGTAGAAGGGCTTATGCCCGAAACGTCGATTCTCCTGCTCCTTTGATGCTGCCTGACCTGCTGCGCTTGTCCAGCAACACATTTCTAAGCTCTGATCTCCAACATCGGCAGTCCTCTCCGTCCCCTTTTATCTTAGCCTGCTTGACACGCCGTCCCCATTCCTGAAGAAGGGCTTATGTCCGAAACATCGATTCTCCTGCTCGTTGGATGCTGCCTGACCTGCTCTGCTTTTCCAGCAACACATTTTTCAGCTATGATCGCCAGCATCTGCAGTCCTCACTTTCTCGCAATTGAAAGCATACTCATATTTGACTGCAGAATGGTTAGACATACAGCAATATTGTTGCCATGAAACTGATGTGAGAAAATTAGCAGGGAGGAATTGAGGACTGCAGAATGCTGGAGATTAAAGTCAAAAAGTGTAGTACTGACAAAGCACAGGCGATCAGGCAATATCTGACGAGCAGGAGAGTCGACGAGTCGCACACAATATTAGTATAAAGGAAAGAAAATATATATGTGTAAATTCCTTGCACTTTATAAGAACTTGATCTTGGGTGTGGTAACCAAACTCATCATTTCAATGTGATTTGAACCCGAGATTCAACACATTGTTGTTATAAAGGTGGACTGAGTAAATGGGTAAAATTTGTGCTTATTGGAAAGTGTGTATTACCAAAGGATGTTGGACCTTCAGTAAAGTATCTTTGTTGTCAATTGTCAGAACAATGCTGAAAACATTTCCATAGCAATTTCCAGCTCATGTCACACACAAGGATTTTGGTTCGGGATCATGCTGACCAACAATGTAACTGCACAATTCTGATTGGATACTGACGTTGTGACGCTGACATGCACTGGATATGGTTTATGACAGATTCAATGTAAGGAATCATGTGGTCAGGTGTCCAGCACTTATATAAAAGCTTCATTCGGGATCGGTCCAAGGGACTGAATTACAGTGTTTAGGAGACTCACCAGAAGATATAAACTTGCAAGACATGCTTGTTGTCAGATGATTTTATTTAATATAAATGATTAATTGTGTTGTGATCGTCACTGAGCCCTGTGCTGGTGCATTGACCAGACTGCCTCACATATTTCCCTGTCGTTCCTGTATATCTCTCACTGATGTATTGTGAGGGATTCTGTGTATAGCTGTCCAGCTCTAGTTTGGAAGCTGTCTAGACAGATTTTGCAGATGGCCAGTATTTTGGAGTCGTGGTGCCGTGCAGTCGCACTGCGGCTGAAATCAGGTATTTCGGCATTCATTTTCAACAGCTTTGCTGCCTGCAAGATGGTGTGTTCACTGATCTGAGCATGAATCAGATGTTTACTACAGTCATTGAATTGTGTAATAGCTCTCTGTGTACTGTGGGAATTTAGTTATTAGTCACTTCACTTATTTTCAACTGTAAAACAATGATAATTTGCTTATTTTAAAATAAGTAAGAAATAGGAGTATTAACACTTCATTGTAGAAAATGTACAAGGAACAGTAACCTGCCATGTATTTGCCACAGACTAATCAACTAACAATCAAACATTGACTATAAATTAGAATTCTGTAAACAGGAACATGTCCAGGCAACATCACGATCATCTCTGGTAGGTTCTGTCCCACTGATAGGACAGAACCAGATAGAGGTGTGCAGCTACTTGGTATATAGTCAATATGGCGCCTAGCACTGATGCTGGAACCTGTAGCTGCTAGACAACTTTGCGCTATGTTATGAGGGATTTATTAAAAGCAAAATATATAATTCGCCACATCGTCATCAATCCGCCTGCTGCAGGGACTTCTCTCCATAATATAATGGAAAATATGGTCACTGCGCAGTGCTTGTGCGAAAAACGGTCATTTTCACATTTGGCTGAAGCTCCACCATATTATGTAGCAACGCATGTGCTGAATGGGACAGACGTTAATAGATTGAGCAGCTAACGCCGAGGCATCCATGAGGTGCAAAGGGCCATGCGAAACAGTGGAATCATACTGTGAACTACTCAAACAGTTTGCAAACTCACGGCTCGGCATTTCTCTCACTCTACACTTGCCATCAAGCCAGGGATCCACCATGATTCAATGTAGAGTGCAGAAGGGTATGGTGGGAGCTGCACCAACCAGGTCTAGATAAGTGGGGACAGCCTGGAGAAGCTGTTATTGTCTTCAGCGACATAACAGGACGACTTACAATTGAAACAGCATAATCAACAAGTGATGGACAAAGCTCAGTGATCCCAAAATCGATGGTTCTGATCTATCTTTCGGCCATGCCTCATGTAGACATAAAAGATTAGTGGACAATGGAAGAGGCCATTGGATGAGCAGGCTACTCCCCAACAATGAGATCCCCATTTATGGTGGAGAGCAGTACATCAGGAAAAAAAAATAAAGCTGATGCATTTGCACCAATTTTCAGGCAGAGGTGCTGAGTGAATGATTCAATTCCGCAGCCTTTAGTCGGCCCCAACATCACAAAACCCTAACTTCAGACAATTCAATACCATATAGACAATATCAGAAATGCTTGGAGACACTGGGAACTGTGGTTTCACTGCAGAGATTGCCAAATGTCGAGCCAAGCTGGTCCATTCCAGCAAGAACATTGACATCGACCAACAATGTGATAAATTGTGTGTCCTATAAATAAAAAGCAGGACACTTGCATTGCAGCCAGTCACTGGCCCATCGATATACTCTCTACCATGTGAATGTGAAGCAAGGTGACATAAATCATGTGATCAATAAGCAGTAACTTACTCAGGGACGCTCAGTTAGTGTCCCATGATCATGATCCCATTGCAAGCTCCGTTGAAATGAGTGGAATACCAAAGGGGCAGTAAGAGTAATTACTCTTAACATCAAGGCACCATTTAAACGAGTGTGAAAATGGGAGCCCGAGTATAATTATAGTACTTCGGAATCTGGGGGAGGTACTCCACTGGTTGAAATTATCACCAGTAAAAGAAGTGACGGTTGCCAGTGTCAATAATTCGAACTCCAGGACAGCTCTGCAGCCGTTCCTCAGGAAAGAGCGAGTCTGAGGCTCAACCATTTTCAGCGGCTGCAAAAACCTTCTCTCCATCATCAGGTCAGAAGTGGAAATATTGATTGATTATAGCATTCATAAAACAGAACATGTCCAAAAGGAGCAGGACCTGCAAATCATTCAGGTTCAGAACGACAAATACCAAGTCATGCTCACAACATCAATATTAGACAAACACAGTAATAATACATCAGATCATCCGTCTTTGATTTTCATTAGGATTGCTATTTCTGAGTTCTCAACACGGTGTTCATCAGCATTATCGGTGCTATTATTGACCAATACATACCTGGGACTGCCACAAAACCAACATTATCTTCATGAGCATGTCAGAGGCTCGGATTTCTGCAGTGCATCATACTCCTGCTGACTCCCCAAAGCCTCTGAGGGATTACATCTCAGTAATACCCAAGGAAGAAACCAGCCCATCTTGTTATTTTCACATCCACGATCATCCAGCCCCTCCATCACTGATGCTGATCAGTAGCCGTGTATACTATCGATAAGATCCACAGCACAAAGGGTTATGAAACAGGACCTTCGAAACGTACTGCTATCTAAAACAATAAAAGCAGCACCTACTTTGGAAAATCAACTCTCAGCAATTTCGCTTCTTTATACGTTCAGATGTAATGAAGATTGCACATGACTTTAAATTTTTCAACTACTCAGATCTCAAAATCAATCCAAATGCAGCGATAGTTGGACAACAGCCAGGCTTGACTGACAAGTGATAAGTAACATTTGTGCCACACCAAGGTCAGACAATGACCATCATAAACCATCTCATAATCGCCATTCGACATCCAAAGACAGTACCATTTCTAGATCCATTGGCACTAACATTTTCAGATTTCTCAGGATCATATATCGGCTATGGTTAGAACATCAAATCAGAAGCTATGAATGCTGCAGAGCGTAACATTTCGCCTGACTTGCGACAACCTGTCCGCTATCGCCGAGGTTCAAGTTAGGAAGAGGATGGAATAATCTCCATTAATCTGAATGAGTGTAACTTCAACTCCACTCAAACAACTTGGCACAATTAAAGACTACGCAGCCCATTTGAAAAGACTCATGCACAATCACTCTCTCCCTCCACCAATGACACACAGCAGCAGATGTGAGTACCATGGCATTCTTCAGGTAACGCCAGCCACATTTTCTACCAACTGTCGAATAGAAGAAAAAGTGCAGCATTTAGACAATAGTGGTCATCATTTATTTGATTCGAGCGTAAGTAGTGTAAAGGACAAAGCTAGACTGAGAGCTGGAGTTTTAATATGACTTAGTCTCAATTCATTGACCTGAAAATATATTTCACTCAAGTGAACAGGAAACAAAAACAAGGCGAACAATTAGAATCAGAGCAGTGACAGGTATTGTGAGGAAGTTTAATGTGTGTCTGACAAAATGTTTTCTGGATTTAGTGACTGAATGATTACTAATGATCAACAGCCAAATTAATGACGAACACTCCTCATTCATCTGCAGCCTCCCATCCCCATCTGACTGTTGGGAATATCAAAACAGATAATTTGACATGAATGTGAGAGCTGGTAACTGCCGAATCCATCTTGCCCCTCTCTCCTGTGGACATCTATTTTGGACACTGAGGTCTTGGGCTCACTGCACAGACAGAAGCTGCATGTACTCCACACCCACCAATGCCAGCATCTGTTACCAGCCAGTCTTCTCATGCCATCACAACACGTCTCCGATCCACTGATAGTATGCTTCTGTACTTCAATGCTGCAGCTCAGTGTGCACTGCCAACTGCCAAATCTCATTGCCGTACTGCGGCAAGGATGCTGTGCTCAGTGATTCACAACTACTGTCTGGACTGCACCTCTTGGGCAGCTCACTGCGTGTTTGTAAATCATCGCTTTGAGTTTGCTTGAATACTCACAAAATAACTGGCTGATATAACCCAGCCTTTAGCAGTATTTTACCTCAGAAAGAGCAATCGAGCTCGCACGACTGCTGTATTGACTTGTTGTTTGTCGCAGACACAAAACGAGGAAGCTTCATATTATTGTCCACAGTCAGTCAAGGCGCCCGGCACAACGAGCCAAGGGGAGTCTCATATCCCAGTACGGGAGTGTGGACATAGTCAGTCAGCGTCTCGTGGTTGAAGGGACAGGATATTTGCGCTGTTCGGGGGTGGGGAGCAGAATGTTGGGGAGCCCTCTCTCCCTTTTAGCTGTTTATGTCCTATTGGAGAAGGGTTCCTTCTGTCCTTCTGGAATGATAGAGTTACCACGATGTATCAAGGGAGATCTAAATGGTTGTCACAGCTATTAGTGCGGGTACAGCTGGAAGAATGGTAGTGAGTGAGTAGGCAACATAGACAGCGGGCACACTTTGGGAATGTGGCAGAAAAGTTGTGAAAGAGATTATGAGAGAAGGTACTCGCGACAGTATTCCAAGCTTCTTATCTGTCGTTATAACTGGAGCTGCTATATTGTGTTGCATATACCTCAGAATGATAGTGCCAATGGGTTCAACAATTCTAATACCTTTGTATGTTGACTGGTGACGTTGAGATGGTTTACAATGGTCATCATCTGACGTCAGTGTGGCAAAAATGTTCCTTGTCATTTGGCTACTGAAGCCTTACTGTTGTCCAAGTCTTGTTGCGCTTGGACTGATTTTGTGATCTGAGGAGTTGGAAGTTGCTAAACTCAGCAGCAAACTTCATCACATTTGAACGTCTGAAGGAGCGAGCTTGCTGATAACTGGTTTTCCGAAGTACATGCTGACCCTTTTCTTCTAGACAGCGGTGAGGTTCGAACGTGCTGCCAAATAACCCTTCTGCAGTGCATTTTTTTTGAATTGAATAAACTGCTACTGCTGAGCATGTTTGGTGGAGGGTATGATTGTACATGGACGTGATATGAAGGAATTGGTTTGGTTTTGTCCTAGGTTAGCCCTGGGATATAATCCAAGAGTTGCGTTACTCACTGCAGAATTCCTAGTCTCTGACATGCCCTTGATTACAGTGTCATTTATGTGACTATTCCAGTGCAATGTCCAATCAATAGTATCACCCAGGATGCTGATAAACACTGTGTTGGGGACACACTGACGGTAATGCTTTTGAAATTCAAAGAAGGAAAGTTTGTTTCTTTATTGTCGAAAGTGTCTACTACTTGTGTGTCGTAAATATTACTTGCCAACTGTCAGACTAAACTTGGATGTGTTCCCAGATCTTGTTGCATTTGAATATGGACTGTTTCAGGAGCGGTATAACAAGTGAAGAGTCCCACGTCTGAACTTACGATGGAGAGAAGGCCATTGCAGCAGCTGAAAATGGTTGATCCTCGGCCATTCTCTTTTCTGAGGAACATCTGCAGCGCTGTCTTGGAGTTCGAATTACTGACACGAACAAGAACATTTTTTTGCTGGTGATAATTCCAACCAGGAGAGGACTTCCGCAGATTCTGATTTACTGTAATTTTACTCAGGCTCATTTTATCACAGCCTGTTAAATGGTGTTTGATGTTCAGAGTCATTACACTCACTGCCACTTTGGAATTCCAGTCTTTGGAATTCCAATCTTTGGAACTCTGCTTGGAATTGGGTTAGTAGCTGAGAATGCAGAACATGGCACGAACTGACCGCCACTGAACAGGTTATTGCAGATTCATCACATTATCGCTGACACCCGACTTCACATTTACATGATAGACCCGACAACCATGTGTCAAAGACTGGCTGCAATGCAAGTGCCCTGCTTCATGTTTACATGACATACATTGGCAGTTTATCACATTGTTGTCGGATGTCAGTGTTCTCACTGGAATGTTATCACGTGGCGAGAGATGTGACATTTTCTGGAGTTAAATCACACTGTCCAGTGTCTCCAGTCATTTTGTGACATCGCGTGGAGGGGATCGAATCGCTTTAAGATTGACATCTTTGAAGCTGGGTCCCACCGAAGGAGGCCGAAATGGATCATCTGCTCAGACATTCAGGATATAGACTGCTTCAAATGCATCAACTTCATTTTGTCGTGATGTCCTGCGCTCTCCCATGACTGGGGTTTTCATTGTTGGAGGACAGACTCCGCCTCCAATGACCTATTTTATTGTCCATTTCTTTTTATTGATGCATGTGGCTAGACCGCAGACATAGATTAGGCCCACTTGCCACTTCTGCTGTTTAGCATGCAAGTCATCCGGTTTTGCAGCTGAAGACAATATGGGTTTCTTCAGGTTGTCCCCTCATATCTCGGTCGGGCTGGTGCTGTTCTTGGCATGTTGTTCTGCACTGACAATGCCCTTAATTGAACGAGGGTGGACCCGTGAGAATGATTAATCTAGACTGGGAGATGTGTTGGGCCGTGTGGTGGCATACTGTATACGTTGTACATAATAATATTGTGCTGCTGCTGATTGTCAACTGCACCTCATGGACACCCCGTCATTAATTGTTTGATCTCTTTAACGTATGCCCCATTCAGCATACATGTTGTTCCATAACTTGGTGGAGTTTGTACGAAACGTGAAGTTGACCCTTCCTCCTCAAACGGACTGTTCCATATCCACTCCTACTGATATATTAAATTGAGCGGTGTATCTGCAGCAAGCTGATTGGTGACGATGAGCTCGACCATATGCTTCCCATTTATTGACTCCCTCATAACAGAACAGTAGGCAGCCACAGCATTCAATATTAATGCTGAGCCCTATATTGACAATGTACCAAGGAACTATACCCCTCTTCCTGGCTCTGTCCTGTCAGTGGGACAGAACTTACCAGAGAGGGTGCTGATGTTGACTGGGACAAAGTTCTGTTCACAGAGTCTTTGCTTTGCAGGTAATGTCTGAATGTTGCTTGATTAAAATGTGGGAAATATGCAGCAGGACAATTAAACTTTTTCCACAATAAACAGTTAATATCACTTTTTTCTCACATATTTTACAATAAAACCAAACTTCATTGTTTTCAGTTAAAAGCATTTGAAGTGAACAATAATTCCAAGAATATAGACCTAATTATTACACAGTTAAGCAACCACAGTAATCAGCTTAATCATGTTCAGATGAGCGAACATCTTGCAGTCAGCAAGTGTGTTGAAAATGGCATGCAAACCCCTTCAATTCAGACACAGCGCTACTAGGCCTGACTACAATCTCCGAAACTTTGGCTATGTACAAAATCTGTCCAGACAGCTTCTCAACTGTAGCTGACATTTATTCACACAATCCCTCACAACAGAGTAGTTAGAGACATACCTGAACACCTGGGAAATGCATCAGTAGGCCAGTGGACTAGAATAGGGTTCAGTGCTGACACAAACTCAGTTAAACATTTCTAACCATCATCACTGCAAGCATGTTTTACAAGTTTATTACATCTGATGCGCCAGCCTAAGCTCTGTAATTCTACACCTTGGACAGAAACTTGAATGAATATGTTATAAAGATGATGGACTCCTATGGCACTTGGCGCCTGACATTGAATCCCTCACAAACGTTTTCAGCCCATGTCAACTCCACTACGTCAGTATCCAACCAGAATTGTGCATCAACTTTGCTGGTCAGCATGATCCCAGCCCAACGACTTTATGTGTGCCTCAAGACAGAAATGTCCATGTAAATGTTTTCTGCATTATTCTACCCATTAACAGCAAAGTCTCTTAACTGAGGGCTCAACATCTTTGGACAATACCTACTTTTCGATTTAGCAGTAAGCACAAATTTAATCAGTTTAATCAATTCACTTTTATGACAACAGTAGGATGAAAATAGCGCACTAATCTCAGAAAGTGTTTTCAAGTGATAAGTCTCGTTACCACACCAATGATCGAATTATTATTAAGTGCAAGGACTTTGAAAATATACACATATTGTTCCCTGTACTATTATTATGTGCTAATATACACACACAATCATTTTGGTGGCAATAATATCACAGTTTGTTTCAACATTTTACAGTCCAAAACGAGCACATTTTGAACTGTTTCTGTGCATCTGACAGCTCAGAAATGTGTTACGTGAATGTCAGTGTCTGTGTAATGCGAGGTATGTACATCATGCCTCTGAAATGCTGACAGTTTTATTTAACCAGCATATCCGTTCAGCTGTTCACAACAAGCAAGGTACTCACTACAAAAAACCGGCTTGCAGTATCAAAACACACAGAACTCAGTGTCCCGCATTGGTCAGGTTTGGATAATATGTTTCATTTGAAAGTAATGGGGCCGGTATTTCTCACTTATCCTTGTTGCCCTGAAGAAGGTGGTGGTGTGCCAACACATTCAACCGCTGTCGCTCGACCTACAATACTAAAAAGAAAGGAAATTGAAAAAATGGCATTGACAGTACAGAAATATATTTCCTAAATAGGATGGGGGTTGTTTTGGAACGAACTTGATGATGAATTGTCTCTCCTTGTTTTCCTGATGGTCGTAGTTTCAGAGATACTTTGTAAGGAGTCTTGATTGCTTTCTGCAGACCGCCATGTAAATAACCGGCATTGCTGCTTCCGAGAGTCAGAAGTTGCGGGGTGAAGCTGCCCTCAGCCAGGCAAATGGAATGTTTTATCGCACGCCTCGTTATCTCTGTCACCTCCACCAGCCAATGCAAGCGTTCCTAACTGTGGACACTCCACTAGCGCCTACACAGCCTCACTATCTCTGTCATCTCTTCCAGCACATTTGCACTCCCTATCTCGCCTCCAGGCCCCACACGCATCCCTGTTGGATGTTTTGTGTTCTGCTTGTCTGAATTGAACAGCAACATACCATTTGAAAAGGGATTGGCAGAAAAAAATGTTACTCTGTAGAGTGACCTGCCTTCTTTTCTTTTCGTTTCCTTCGGCGCAATCTCCGAGGTCCATGCAGGACAGTGAGTTCTGAAGCCAGAATTAATACAGGGAATGGCATTGGCACATTGACCAGTGTACACAGCTCGACCAAGTGGGTAGCCATAACATTGAAAAGGATCTGGAACTCCTTGTACAACAGTGACTGAAAGTAATATTGGAGGAACAGAAAACAGTTAGGAACATAAATGGTGAGTTCACCTCCATTTCCAGGTGATTTGGGTAGAGAAATAAGGATGTCTTACTACTGCTATACAGGCCCTTGCTAAGACCTCATCTCGACTATTGTGCAGTTTTTGTCTCTGTCCCTAAAGAAGGACAAACCTGAAGCAATGTAACGAAGGATGACCAGATTCATCTCTATGATAACAGGCTTGTTGTGTGAGCAGAGTTGGCGTCGACAGGGTTTGCAGTCCATGGTGTTTTGGGAAAAAAATGGAGATCTCAGTGACATATATAACACACTGATCGGGTGAGACAGATTCGAAGCAGGGATGATAATTTCCCCTGGCTGTTAAGTCTAAAACACGGGCTATATTATAAGGTACAGGCAGACCGCTGCATCGAGATGAGAATACATGTCTGTGTTCAGAGGCTGGTGAACCTGTGGAATTCAATCCGACGTAAGACTGTGGAAGACAATGCACTGAACAGAAATAAAGATTTCCAAACAAGAAAGGGATGGGTGAGAGCAGGAGTAAATGGCAAAGGGAGAGATTTGGTCTTCATTATATTGAATGGGGATGAAAAAAAATCTGGACTGAAGGGATACTGCTGTTAATCTGCTGTATTTTTTTCCGATTTTTCATCACATTAACGGATATGTATACTTGTTGGGAAAAGTGCATTAAGGAGATACTCAGACCTGCCTAGAATGGGGAAGGCTAATGCAATGAGGGATGGCACGGTGGCCCAGTGATTAGCAATCCTGCATCACAGAGCCAGAGACCCGGGCTCTTTTCCGGCCTCGAGCGGCTGTCTGTTTGGAATTTACACATTCCCCATATCTGCGTGGGATCACACTGGCAGCTCCTGTTTCCTCCCACTAACCAAAGCTGAGCTTGTTTGGTGACTGGCTAAATTGCCCATAGTGTTCAAGGATGTGTAGGTTAGTTGCATTAATAAGGGGTATATATAGGGTACAGATATGCATTTGGGTTGGTTTCTCGCCTGAAAGGTCGGGTGAGCCAATACGGCTGCTTCCAAACGGTCGGGAGTCTATGAACGACTTACTCCTTTCCTGATATTCCTGTGCAGTCTACGGGAAAGCTCTGAAAAAGTTGCCACAACAAGGTGCCCTCCAGGCTCAATACCAATTCAATAATTTTAGGGCCGGAACTCTCCTATGTCATAGCTCCCTACTCCACAGACCAGGCCTTGCGATCATGTACTGCACCAGTTCACCCTTGCCGAAATTTCCTCCTTGTGTACCTCAAGCCCATCTGGTCCAGTAGTCTGTTTCTCAGTATTCTCCACGACAACATTGCCGTTTTCCATTGTGAATACTGACGAAAATATTCATTAAGCGCTTCCCCGATTCTCCTCGGAATACTGCACTTGATTGGCCCTAATCATACTCGAGTCATTTTTTTTTAAATCTCTTATATCCCTATGAAAAGCTTTATGATTTTCCCTGATATGATCCGCCATTGCCTTTTCATGTACTCTCCTCGCTTGTCTCAGCATCAAAGGTGAAAATGTGATGATAAACCTGGTATACCTAATAAACCCAGCTCTTCATCTATATATTCTCACATAGATGGTTCTTTGAGTTTTAAGTGGCGCTGTCATCTCCCTCGGTAGTTTTTGCCATTAACATACTTGTGGGATCTCCTTTAATTTTTTTTTTCTGTCAAAGCTATTTCATGTCGTCTTTTTGCGCTCCAGTCTTACACATAAGCATACTCTGACAACACCTGCACTCCAAGGAATTCACTGACCCCACTTGTCTATAACTGACGTATGCCTCCTTCGTTTCTCTTGTCCATAATCTCAACATTACACTCAACCAATGGTTTCTATTCCAGCCAGTATTGTCCCTCACACTAACAGGAACAGCCGCCTCTGAACTCTCACTATCAACTTTCTGAAAGAAAGGAGAGGGGTATTATGTACCCATGCTCTGCTTTTCACGTGAATTCTCCAAATTATTTCAAACGGTATGTGAGAGAATTGATGGATGAAATGTCTCCTCTCTTGCTATGCACCAGGTAAAGGTAGCAAGTAGTCACCAGCTACTCTCGTCTAACAGCTTTAAGGGGATGATTGGAACAGAAGGACAAAGGACTAAGGAGCAGAAACTCTTTGAGTCTGTTCCACAAGACACGACGATTAGGGCTAAACTTGTTGTGGTCTCTGCCGAACCTTCCTGTCTGTACCTTATTACACACAGATACAGACATACAGGCACGCACCTGTACAGATTGTCAATGTCAATGAACCATTTCCAAATAATAGCTAAACTCATGACAAAGGGAAATCGTTGTGTGTTTGCCCACGTATTAATCTGCTCCTGGAAGTTATTCTATTGATGCAAGCTGTCGGCAATAAGATTTTCTACTGGACCAGGTGGATTTGGCCGAATTTCCATTGCTTCAGCCAATGGGGAAACTCCAATGAATCATCGACAGGAATCCTCCATGAGTGGTAAAGATGAAAGAAGGGTTTCCAGTTTTCACACTTCATTGAGAGGAAGAATAGAGAACGAGAGATCGAATAATGGACCATTCATGCTCAGGCAACTTATATTTTCTTCCTCTCTCAGCTGAAACATACAGAAATGTTATCCAACACACAGGCTGAATCATGTGAGGTCTCCAGATTGTATGCTCCAGCACAGTTCCCTGACAAATGCAAGTGCATAATTGCTTCCGTTGCACCTAAAGTCTTTCCTTAACCAGAAATACTTCACTTTAAAATTGAAGGCATGTTACTATTTGTACATGTATTTTTGAAAAAAAAAGTTGCTCATGTTTCATGATAAAAGTTTTAAATTGAATATACTGTATTCTGAGAAGTGACTACCCAATTTTAATCACCAGTGCAAAAGAAGACACCAACAGAGTGTGTGCATTTGCAGTCAGCATCAGGTACCTGGAAGTACTCGGGCCCCCCTCGTAAGAACAGGGTACGATACTCAACTCATGGACCGCCAGTTCCGACGTGTAACAGCAAGGAACCGTAAAGATCTCCTCAAGAGACAGACAGGTGTAACGGACAGGTTACCTTTATTTGTCCAGTATTTCCCAGGAGCTGACAAACTAAACCATGTTCTTCGTGACCTGCAACGCATTATCAGTGGTGATGAGCACGTCGCCAAGACATTCCCCACACCTCCTCTGCTTGACATAAAACAACTGCCAAACCTCAAATCGATCATTTTTCAAAGCAAGCTGCCCGGCTTTCAGAACAATTCCATCCAACCCTGTCACGGTAAGCGCTGCTAGACGTGAGAGAGTGTGAACATGGACACTTCCCACCAGGTACGTTACAGGTGCTCATGTGACTCAGCCAACGTTGTCGATATTATATGTTGCAGGCAAGGATGCCCTGAGACATGGTACATTGGGGAAGCCGTACAAAGGCGACGGCAACAGAAGAATAGGCACCACACTTGAATCAACAGGCAGGAGTGTTCACTCCCAGTTGGGGAACACTTTACCGTCCAGGACATTCGACGTCTGACTTTGGATGACCAACCTCCAAGGCGGACTTCGGGAGAGGCAGCAGCGAGACGTGGTCAAGCAGAGGCTGATAGTTCAGGTCCGTACCCATAGGGAGCCCCTCAAGCAGCACCTTGGGCGCATGTGCTGCTACAGGCGATTATCATTGCACGATACACACACACACAGACACTCCTACACACACACACACACACACACACACACACACACACGCACACACGCACACATATACAGATACGTTTGTGGGGTGAATTTTTACTTTCTGAGTTACCTTGTACTTTGCTCAAAACCTGCATGAATCCATGTTGTCTCACTTTATAGATTAGAATAAGTCTAAACATTATGGCACAGTGTACACAGGGACGGACACTTTCCACAAACTATCTATCTATCTTCAGTTGTTACAGTTAACCTGAGAATGCAAGTTTCAAAAAGAATGTTTTTGTGATTTACACATGAAAGAAATGAAACTATCATGGCATTGGAACACATGCCAGACTCAACAAACAATCAAGGTATTTTTCAATGTATAATTTTAGTTACATCACGCCGTAAACCTTTGCTATAAATTTTGTGTTTTACAATTGTGTCCTCCACAACCACCTGATGAATGAGCGGCTTTCCCTGTTGATGCACTTCAGTATATCAGGATTTCAGTTGCTCTGAGTGAAATGTGACTCTCGTGTAATATCAATACATGCACACACCAAACCTCTAAGAATTGTAAAGTTTGTATTGGACAGTGTGGAACAACAAGAGATCAGTGACAAGTTGATGTGGAGTTCAGGTGTATGGCAGATGAGGACCAATGCAGCGCAGTGCGAAGAGACACACTGTTGTAAGAAGAACATTGAAAGACTATGTAAAAGAGGCTGGACCGTGACAAAGTGGATGCAGGAGCAGAGTGTTCAGTGTGTACATGAGCACCGATTATTGAAGATGTTAAGAAAAGTGGGCTGTATTTGCATCGGTGATGAGCAATGCTGCCTTCCCTTGGCATGTACACGTGTTCCATTCCAACCTTTGACGACTGTCTGTGCGTGTTGGCATATTCTCCCCGTCTCTGCGTGTGTTCCCTCCCACAATCCAAAGATCTGCCGGTTAGGTGAATTGGTCATTTTAAGTTGCCATCGTTTTCAAAAATGGGTTAGTTATGCGCATGAGAGGTACAATGTAACTTAACGGAAAATGATTGGATGGGGTATTCTTTGAAGGGTCGGCGCGTACTTGTTCGACAGAAGGGCTTGTTTCCAAACTCTAGGGACACAACGAAAAAGTGGGGAGAGCACTATATATCACAGATTAGTTTCAGTGTCTGAGTAATTTACACAATGATGTTTGGAAGGGAACTTCTGTGCTCCATTTCTCAGAGGTAGAGGAGATGTTCAGTTGTGATGTCAAGCATTTGCCCAGAGAAACTGTAGGGATTCCAACTGTGCAGTGTCAACTCAAAAGGGAAATGGCAACAGGGCCACAGCTTCTAATTTGTGCCGGGGAAACGATAGTGAACGTGCTTTTAAAGTGAGAATTACCCTTCACTGAGTATTGCTCCTTCATCGGAGGGTGGGAAGTTGATGCTTCAGAATCTCCATACGAGGCGTCCCGGGCCACTGTGGCTCATCACGTGGTCCACACTACATGGCCGGAAGGAGGAGGATTGAGTGAAAGAATATTGGGCATTCCTCCACCCGGTTTGGCCCTTTCTGTCCTTTTACCGACATTTTCTCCTTGAATGGAAGAAAAAGAGGGAGGGAATGAATGGTTGTTGGTGCTGGTAGAGGTGGCTGGTTCGAGAGAAATGCTGAGGACTCCTGATGGAGTAAGTGTACAATGTTTTGTCCAGGCAGTGTTCTTATTGTGGGTGCTCTTGTGCAGGCAGGACAGAAAGGGAGAGGAGGAGCTGCATGCAACAATGAGATTTGTTCGTGTGTATTTTTGGTAACGGTATACAATAACTGTGAGTGGACACTGTGAATACAGTGACATTGTCCTGGCAGAGTGAGGAAAATTATTGATACATGTCCTTTACTGTTGGGCATTTCTTCAGTTCAAAGATACTGCACTGAGCTGAGTGTGATCACAGACCATGCTCGGTGGGTCTGTTGGTGTGGTCCGCTCTGGTTAGAGAACAGCTCTCCTTTTTCGAAAGCATTCACCAGATCCTCCATCCCTGTGTTAATAAATTGTAGTGTAATTGTCCCTTCTCTGCTTTTCTAAGGATTAGCTGTGTAGCCAGCTGTGAACTGAAAAAGCTCAACAGCGTGTGTATTTTTTTTATAAATATGGCACCATTACTCGGGATCATGGAATATCTGGGACATCCGGGTGATGGTGAGTACCTCACCCGTGATGGTTGTAAGAATCGGGCTGACATTGAAATGGGGTGTACTCCATGTTAGGATTGTTGGTGTGGGCAGCTAGTTAATGAGGTGAGTTCGATAAGGAAACACCAGGAAACTAGCCTGGCATCTTGCAGACGATCCTTATGTCACAATCAATGAAAATGAGTCTGAGACAAATTAATGTTCGATTCAGCTCCACGAGGCGAAAGCTCTGCACTACCCATTCCCACTTACAAAGCTGTAGTGGCTTGTCCAATACTCTGCAGCACAGGGATGGAGCTAAACTTGACTTCCTCTTCGAAAATAAGGCAGGGCCGGTAACTGAAATCTTATTGGTGGCGGAGGTACTTTGGGGCAAGCAGTCTTAATCAAATTAGTTTTAAATTAGGGATGGAAAAGAATAAACCAGATGTAGAAGTTAAAGTTCAGAATCGTAGGAAGGTCAATTTTGATGATATTGGGTTAAGAAATTTCAAAAGTCGATTAGGTCAAATATTCGCAGATAACGGTCCAGCTAAGAAGTGGGGAAACTTCAAAAAAGAGATGTTGAGAGCCCAGAGACAGTATGTTCTTGTTAGGGCGAAGAGCAGGAATGCTGCATGACTAGATAACTGAGCGTCTAGTCACGGGAAAGAGGAAAGCATATGGCAAGTATAGACAGCAGGATTCAAGACTTTTTTCTTCATCCACTGATAGGATGAATGTATCATTGGCGAGGCCAGCATTTATTGCCCATTGCTAACTGCAAGAGTAAAACACATTGCTGTGGGTGTGGACTCACATGTAGCCCAGACGATGTACGGATTGCCAGCTTTTACCTTAATGAATAAATATGAAGCACATGGGTTGTTCTGAAAAATGAACATGGTCTGAAGATCGTCGTTAGATACTTATTCGCAGATTTTAAAGAAGTAGGTGTGCACTTAAGAGCGGTATTGGGAGGGGAAAAGGTGCACGTGAGATAGCTTTGCCAAATAGATTTAAGCACTATGGAAAGGGACTCTAAAATAGTTTACCCACAAAGGAGTAAATAGGGAATGCATAGGTTCTCTTACAGAGCAGCAAGTTCGTCAATCTGTACAACTGCTGGAGATGGCGCGGTTGTAAACAAGGCAGAAGTGTGAACTGCAGATGCTGGAGATCAGGGTCAAGATTAGAGTGATGCTGGAAACGCACCGCAGATCAGCGAGCACCCGAGGAGCAAGGACCTCCACTCTTTTCTCCTGCTTCATAAATGTTGCGTGACATCTTGTGCTTTTCCATCACCACACTAATCTTGACACTGAGAGTCTAAACGAGTATTTTGTTTCAGTATTTACTGTGCAGAAGGATAGTGAAGCGATATAATTTGTATAAACAAATAGTGATAGCTTGAAAAAATGATGGTGTGATGGAGGAGGAGACACTGGAGATGTTAAACCGCGTAAATCCACGGTAACTGATTAGATCTAACCGTGAATTCTGTGGGAAGCCATGACAGTGATTGCTGGGCCTCTTGTCAATGATTTGTATCATCGATCGCCACAGCTGATGTGCTGGAAGACTGGAGGTTGGCTATTGTGGTGACTCTATTTAAAGCATATCTGAAAGATAGTAAGGAAAAGGCAATGTACAACACACCGGGAAGCCTGACGTCACTGGTGGGTAAATTGTTGGAGGGGAATACCACAGATAAAGTTGATATGGGTATTGACAAGCAAGGAGTGCTTAGGGACAGTCAGTGTGGCCTTTGGCGGAGGAAATCGTGTCTTACGAACTTGACTGAGATATTTTGAAGACGTAGAAAAGAGCATAGAGTGATTCAGAGCGGTGAACGTGATCTATATCAATGTCATTAAGCTGTTCAACAACTTTCCACATGGTACACTGGTGAGCAAGGTTAAATGACACTGAATACAGGAAGAAGTAAGCATTTGGACAAAACGATTCTCTCGAAGCCAATCGACAGACGGTGGTGATGGAGGTTTGCCTTTCGGACTGGAGGCATGTGACCAGTGGTTTGCTACGAAAATCGATGCTGGGTCCACGGAGTTTCGACATGTATCTAAATAATTTGGATGTGAACATAGAAGGTATAGTGAGTAAGTTTACAGATAACAACACGATTGGAGGTGCAGTGGACAGCGAAGAAGGTTACCAAAGATTACAAATGTATCTTCATCAGATAGGCTCATGGGTCAAGGACTGGCTGGTGATGTTTAATTTCGATAAATGTGAAGAGTTGCCTTTTGGAAACACAAATCAGGTGAAGATGTATACACTTAAATGCGAGGTCCAATGTTTGCCGAAAGAAGAGAATTTGGAGTGCCGGTTCATAGTTCTTTGAAACTGAAGTTGCAGGTGGACAGGATACAGAAAAAGGCGTTTGATATGCTTGCCTATATTGGCCAGTGCATTCAGTACAGAAGTTGGTCACTTTTGGCATACTGTTTTAAAGTCTAGTGCCTCTGCTCCAGGAAGGATGCTGCGAAACCTGAAGGAAAGAGAAAAGATTTACAAGGATGTTGCCAAGTCTTGTGCCACAGGGGGATTCTGAATAGGTTGGGGCTATTTTCCTTGGAGGGTGAAGCTCATGGATCAACTGAATAGACAAAATCTATTGGCAAAGGCTAGAGAACATAGATCTAATATCCGAGGGAAATGTTTGAAAAGGGACAAAAGGGGTATTTTTTCTACACAGAGGGTGGCACGTGTATGAAATGAGCTGCCAGAGTAGGTGGTGGAAGACGGTACAATAACAGCATTTAAACGACAACAGGACGGGTATATGAATGGGAACAGTTCAAAGTGATATGGGCGAAATGCTGAAACAATAGTGGATTAGTGGTGCTGGAAGAGCACAGCAGTTCAGGAAGCTTCCAAGTCTGAAATGCTGTGCTCTTCCAGCACCACTAATCCAGTATCTGGTTTCCAGCATCTGCAGTCATTGTTTTTACCTTGCTGAAAAAAAAGGCCTAGATTATTTAAGTATATCTTGTCGAAGAAGCTGAGTTGGACTGAAGGGTTTGTTTCCGTGCTGTATATCTCTGTGACTCTATCTAAACTCCCAACAATATCCCGTGAACCTATCATTCCTGGAAATTCCAGCCTATGTTGCAACATGAATTCGAAAGTCTCCATTTCAGCATTCTGAAACCTGTGAATTTAGCCTTCCAGTACACTGTTTCTCAATCTTCCCCTCTCTGTCTATTTCCCAAACCCCTCTTATTTGTTCACATTTGAACTGATTCCACCGCCATCTCTCTCTGGCAGTGATTTTCACACCCACAGCACGCTTTGTCATGCCACAATGGAGATATGGAGTTGTAAATGGATAGGAGCTGTGTATTCTGTCAATTCGAACATTGTTTCAAGTTTGCCCATGCTGGGAAGCAATCTAACAAAGTCTTAACGAGTAATGCATTGGGATGATGTACACAAATCTACAAACTGGGAGGTTAGCCATGCCAAGTTTACAGATCAATTCACTGGTATTTATGTGCACAGCTCCCAATGATGTACAGATACCTTGTCTTGCTTTATAAATCATTGTCTGCCCAGTGTTTTGTGCTGGCTCTGTGAGATGGACCAAAATTGTGATGTCATTACCCATTACTGCTAATATTGCAATTATTTCAGTTTATGATCTCATTCCTTTGATTAGATCCTCCAATGTCTGATTGCTCTTGTTATTCCCATTCCAGTGCCTTATTTTTGTGACTTGTTGACCTTTAAGCACTTGTCCAGATTTAATATGTATAACTGCCATGTATATTTCCCAAGCCATTTGTTTTGTTCACCTTGGAGCTTTGGTTTCCCCAGTGAAGAAGCTCCGAAACAATATTTTTAAAAGCATATGCTTGTTTTCACTTTTTCGTGAGCTGCGTGATGGTCCATTTTCGAAAATGGGGTTTTCGAAGCTTTTGGGCACTTCATTAGAACTTTTTCTTTTGCCTATCCACTGAACCCCTAGGTTCGTCACCGCCTTTGGATCATGTACTCAGTACCATAAAGAATGTCCTCAACTGTCACTAATTCGGACCAGGATTCTTATTTAAAGTTGACCTAATTCTGTTAGGAACATTTGTGTAAATGCGGGGGATCGTTTCCTGGAGTTCAGAGGATTTGGTAACCCATTCTCGGTGAGTCATGGGCGCTATCGTTAAACCACCTTGGTCTGCAACACGACCAACAATTGAACAAGAGGCTGAATAGAGGGGTTTCCCTGTAAAATGGAATGAGCACTCACAATCAGATCAGCCATGACCTTATGGAATAGTAGGACAGGATTGAATGACTCACTCATGGAACTCATTCATATGTTTCTGGTTGTATCAAGCCAATTGTCCTTCTTTCCATTCTACCATACTGGTTGGGAAGCGAATCAAATCTTCATGTATAATCTTTGGGGATCTCTGAACTCTCGGTTCTCCTGTGTCTCAGTCTCAAGCAGTTGAATAACTGTTTCCTGTTCCCGTGTACCAGATTTGTTAAAATGGATGTCCTCCTCGTGCTCCTGAGTAACAGGCTCCAATAGTCGTATGCTCCCTTGATGCTCCCGTGGAATGAGTTCGAGGGACTTAATGGCCTTTTCAAATTCCTTCCTAGTTTGACTGACTGAAAGCCTTTTCCCTGTTTCACCAACAGATCCTCAAATTTGATGCATTTGTGGGGTTTTTTTAATCTCTGTAATTGAGCAACAAACTGACGAGTTGAGCTTCTGTATGGTCGGTCTGAGAAACTGAATGGCCTCCTACTGTCCCCATGTCAAAGGCGTGAGATGTTGAAGGTCTCTTCCAGACACCCTGTAACAGGCCCGACACAAGAATTAATACAGAAAGCCATGAATTATGATGAGATGTTAAACTGTATCTGATGGATTTCCATCTCTCTTCAGTTTCTGAAACAAACAAGACAACGAAGTCCACGTGTCCTCTCAGTAACACATCGTACAGCTACAACAACAACTCTCTCTGTTTCAAAGGATTCGCATTGCAATATGTGCCAACATTTCAGCCCTCCATCTCCTCATGTGGTAAGCGGCTAGAATTGGCTGAATGTCCTCATTCGGTCCTGATGTATCATTGTAAAAGACGAAGCAGCGAACTTGTAGCTTAAGGGTTTCTGACTGTCCCCTGTTACTGAAATGTTCGTGCAGGTGTCGGGGATGCCTTTCCGGTAGTTGTGTTTTGAGAGTGGCGACAGACATTCAATGAGACCTGAGGATTTGACAGTCCAGCCCTAGTCCGTGCATGTGGATTGTGGTTCCAGCATCTGAGTCTGCAACGTGATCAACAAATTGAGCAGAGGCTCCAGTTAGGGCAAGCTCTCAATCCACGGAGTGAGTGTGTGTGGAAAGGAATTTACAGTAACCACGGGGTTTTCCAGAACAGCTTCCTAATCTCCATTTAACAAAGGAGTAGAGTGTGAGGAGTCCCTGACTGAACACTGAACTGTTCCGAAAGCAGTGTCATCTCATTCCACACGACCTGCAGGTACACGCCAGTGGGAGGATGGTGCTACCTGTGGCTTTAGGGTCACAGTTCCATTCAGCTTCTATGATCTGGAACTTCCCAGGCTGGAGTTGGTGATCTATCCACAATCTCCCTGCATATCAACATCACTGTCACCATTCGATGATGGAGTTTATAGATAGTGGACGACACAATCAGAAGGGACCTGCCGGGTGTACCCTTGTTGACTTTGTACGGAGGTATCCCCAAATGTCTATGGCTCTTTGGGATCAGCATGTCAATGGCGAGAGGTAGAGAAACTGAACGAACATTAATGTGAAGTGTGACCATGCACAGTACATCATGTTGATGAAGCAATTCAGTCGCTTTGTTCGGAATCAGTCAGCCGGTCCCATCGTCTTCGGATGCCGAGTAGAAATAAAGGATGGCCTGGTGATGGAGTCTGTCCACTTGATACACAGCTCTAAACATCTTCCCCTCAACAATCCTCATCGCCAACCAAACTCTTGAAAATGTCCAGTGTGCACTGAGAACAATGGGCCATTGGGAACATCAGGGCGTAGACCTTCATGGCGATGGAGCAACACTTACGAAATCTGCAAGTGTAAGATTGAACCCTTCAGTGCAAAAGTGACGCTAATGTCTGGAATCGAACGGCCTGTACTGCGCTGTCATGCATTCTCTCTTCATTTCAGTAACATACTGCCTTGCATTCTTCCAGCAAAAAGGACCGCTCACATTTCCCGTCACGTATCACCTGCTAAATGCTTACCCATTGACTTTATCTGTGTGAATTCATCTGCAGACTCTCCACCTTCTCTTCTTAATTTAGTTTCCTTCTTATATTCGTGTCATCATTAATAGCGGTTACAGTGCACACAACAACTTCAAGAAAAACATAATTTGCTGGAGAATGCCAGCAGCTCTGGCAGCATTTGTGAAGAAAAATCACGGACAACGTTTCGCGTCTGGTTATCTTTCCTCAGAACAGTTACAGTGTATTTTTCCCATTCCTCAATCTGATTGATATAGATGGCACATATTGACGGACCAGCTCTGTTCACTTTGTGACTCCACTGGTTGCATTCCGTCAAATTGATTAAAACTGATTTATCCTGAGTGTCTGCTTCCTGTCTGATTACCAGTCCTCCCCAATGCCTGTGTCGACTATTCAACGGGCTGAGTAAAAAATACGACTATCAGTCGGCACTTCAGCCCCTTAATCCTGCTCTGCGATTTAATGCAAACACGGCTGACGTCACCTCGTCCTCAGTTCCACTTTCCCGACCAGTCCACATATTCCTTCATGTCCTCAGTGTCCCAGCATCGATTGCAAGCTGCGGCAGTGAGGAACACAGAGAGAAGAATGTTCTCGTCACACTTTTTATCGCAAAACTCTGTTCTACCTTTTCCTAAAAGTATGATATCATCTTCTAGATTGCCGCACATGAGGATAAATCCACTCCAGACCTACAGCATCAATCACATTTCGCATCTTGCAGACATCAATGAGATTTCCTCTCATTCTTCTAAATTTCAGAATGTACAAACTGCTCAATCTGACCCCAGATGACAAACTCTTCATCTCTGGAAGGTGTACAGTGAACCTCTTATGAACTGCCTCCAATGCAAACGCTTCTTTCCATCATTCATGGCAACAAAAATGAAAATCCTACTGCTGTTGCACTCTCACTAATACCTTGCATAGTTACAGTAATTCTTCTCTTGTTTTACACCCTATTATGTTATAAATGAATGCTGACATTTTAATTGACTTACAAATTCCCTGCTGCACCTGCCGGTGAGTTTTCTGTGATATACACGAGAACACTCAGACCTCTCTGCATGCATGTTCTCTGAGATTTCACCCGATTTACATTTCAAGTTGCAGTTGTATTCCTCTGATCAAAATGGATAACGGCATAATGATCCATTTTCAGTTGTATCAGCCAAATATTATACCACTCATCTAAACTATTCATGTTCTTTTGTAAACATTTTACATCTTCAATGTGTCAACGTATTCTTCCATCTCTTCTAGGTTCATCTGAAAATGTGACTGTAGCATTTTCTGAAACCTCATACAATTAATCCGGTAGGTGGAGAATAGTTGGGACCTGCGATCAGAAAACAATCCACGCCCTAATTTGTCAAACCATAAAATGACACATCCATTCCATTTCTCTACGTTTTGTTTTGTTCAGCGAACCTCTATCCAAGCCAATAAATTCCTCCAGAACGCATGCCCATTTTTGTATTGAAGCGGAACATTTTGTGAAGAATTTTATTCAATGCTTCTTGAAGCGCAGGTTTTTACATTTCCATGATTTAATTTGTCTACTTTACTTGACGCAGCTTTAAGAAATTCGAGTAAATGATTTCTTCATGAACCATGCAGAAATGTATGTATCGTGGTTTACATTAGCTAATATCCTGTTATCAATGAATTAATAATGGATTCGAACAAGTTGCTTTAATTCCCAGTTGTTTGCTCACTGCTTTGTGTTCACTAGTGAACATACTTCGCTATCTGTAACCTCCTTGTCCCTTTCAATTCCTGAGAACAGATTTTAAAAGATCTGCTCCAATTGGTGTTTAAGGCAAGAATGACTGATTGTACTGTCTCTATTCCATGTTGACACCATGGATGTGCTGAATGTCCGCCTGGTGTACCTACATTAAAGTTTCGTCGGGCGGAATGTCCTGAGTAATACACTCAAGGTTGGCTTATACTCTCCTGATGATATGTTAGCTGCATCAAGGTTTTATCCAATCTTCCTGTTGATCTGTGATAGTTCGATGGGCTAAACTGTCTCCTCATATTCTTCCAACAAGGATTTCAGTTACTGAATGCTCCCTTCCAGCCTTCCTGATCGGGGGAGTGATTAGTCTATTGTTGTTCCCATACAACGAACACATGGCTGAATTACCTCTTCCTTCACCATAAAAAGTCTCAAATTGTTTTGTCACCTTCACCAATTACCATACAGCAGGCTCATTAGACTGAAAGGCCTCATGTTATTCTCGTGTAACAATGTCTTCCAGCTTTTCTGCTGCAGACTTGAAGAAACTAAATGAACTAATTTTCTCCCTGTGTAATAAGATTTTGGTGTTGCATGGCCGCCTCTGGGTACAGTGTTGAAGGCTGGAGAGGTTGATTGTCTCCCTTCTTTAAATGTATATCAGGCTCACAGTGATTGAGTAGCCTTCACCGGTTCTGCTGCAACACCGTGTAAATTAGATGTACAATTCTTTTCAGTACTGGAGTAATTATTCAAGTTACAGGATAAAATCACTTTACATTTAAACTGTGTTAACCCATGTGAATGCTTATGCAGGGAAAATGAATTTCATGTTCATGTATGAGAAGGTTTGAATGTACAGGATGTTGAGCACTGAGTTAGGCTGTTTTGGAATTAATGCTGTGTGATAAGAAGAGCTAATTGCAAACCTTGCTGCAGTGGAGAATTTTAGAAGACTTGAGAATAACACATTGGTTTCTTTTATGTCATAATACAATTCATTTTTTTTTAAATTTTGTTTTTAGATCTGAATCATCCAAACCATAACTGTGTGAGGGGAAGTTGGCTTCAGTGAGTCGGAGAAGGTGGTGAAACAGATTAATTTCGAAGGATGACAATGTTCATTACCCATTGAAACACTCTAAGCAGTACAATAAACATATCTCCCGCAAATGTGGAAACAGCAAAAAGTGACTCAATGATGGTTACTAAAAGTTAAATTAAATGTAGCACGAGATCAAAAGAAAACAGCTGAGATAAATTGAAGGCATTGTGGGAGAACATGGATGCAATGAAACGTACGATGCAGCAAAGAAGGAGCAAAAGCCTAATAAGTAAATCATAAAGGAAACAAGATTGCAAAATAAATAGAAACATAAAGACTGCTAATAGTTTCCAGATATAGTTCAGAGAAAATGCAATAAAGGTCAATGGTGAAAGTGAATGTGTGGGCAGAATAATTCATTGCTAAGAACTGAGAAATTACAGGAAAACTGAACAACTACATTCTGTGTGGCTTCGTTGAGGAAGATCCATAATATCTCCCAGAAATACCAAGTCACCATGTGACGTGCATATCTGAAGACAAAAAAATTCATATCAGCGACGATGCAATGTTTGAAATCATACCTGGATTGAGCAATGTTACGACTGATGAACCACATGAATTTCAGAATAGAATATTAGAGAAAACGATAATAGCCTCATTAATTGTCTTGCGGAATCACAATTGTTTCTTTTCCCTGCGCATTCTGGGAAGGCATTAACGCAGTTTGTGTTGTGTCATGTTTCAAAGAATGAGTGGTGATCGTACTAAAAGTCAGAAAATGCACACCGAGGGGACTGACTGTCACAGGAACATGGAGAGTTGCTGCCAGGTAAGGTTAAGGAGAATCCCAAAATATTCTACTCATACATCAAGTGGAAGAGAAAACCATGGAGCAATTAGGGCTCATTTGAAATCAAGGTGCAATCTGTGTATGAAGCTGGAGAACATTGATCGATTGTTACATGAGAGCTTCACATCTATTTTAATATGGAGAAGGAGGATACAGGATAAGAATTCATGAAGATGGACACTGAAGATCCTGAACAGACTGAAACAAAATGCGAACAGCCGTTGATGGTTTTTAATGGCATCAAAATGGACTGATTGCTCGGTCCGGATGAGTTTTGTGAGGGGCTGCTGTTAGAGAAAAGGAAGGAAAAGAACTGATCCAAATGTTTACGAAGAATCTTGACACGGGGGAGGTGTCCCCGTAATACAGGATGCAATAAATTCGAAGGGGTGAATAAATGCAAGTAGCATGCGTCGAAAATTAAGCCTCTCGAACCTGCTACGTTATTTAAAATGCTCATGGTTGATGACATATCAGTCTCAGTTCCATTTTTCAGGCTACTCTCCATATTGCTTCATTAACTTAATGTCCCAGCATACACTGCACTCTGGGACAGTGAATTATATAGGTTCACAAACCTTTGCGAGAAGTAAGATCTCGTCATCCCTTTTTACAATCTGCTCCACTGTATCCTAAAACTGTGATCACTTCCTGTGAATTGGCCCACGAGGAAATATCCAATCCACCTCTGCATTGTCAATCGGTTTTCACATCCAACAGAGTTCAATGTGATCTTCTCTCATTCTTCTAAACTCCAGAAAGTATCGACCTGCACTGCTCAACCTCTCTTCATAAGATAACTGGTCATTTCTGGAATCAATCGAGTGAACCATTTCTGAACTGCCTTCATTGAAACTACGTCCCTCCTGCAGTCAGTGTACTAAAGATTGAGCACAGTACTCCAGTTGCGATTTGAATAACTCCTTGCCAAAATGAAGTAGTTCTTCCCTCGAGTTATACTTGATTCTTTTACAATATAGTGTTGAAATTACACTTGTTTGTCTCATTCTCTGCTGGACCTTCATGTGAGTTTTAGTGATAGGCAAGAGGACGCCCCGATCTCTCTGCACATAAGCTCACTGGCATTCTCTCCACTTACCTAGCTGGTTGCCTGTGTATTCCGCAGATCAAAATAGATAAGCACGTTCTTACCCATAATAAATATTGTCTATCAAGGTTTGGCCCATTCATCTAAAATATTCATGTCCACTTTTTTTTTTACATCTTCAGAACAACAAACTACTTTGCCTCCTGTTTTCTTATCATCTTAAAACGTAAATGTAGCGTTTTCTGTCTACTGATCCATTAAATAGAAGAGATGGCAAATGGTTCGGGCCTGAGAACTGAACTCGATGGCATTCCAAAAATTGCCAATAAATAAAGAGGCGCAACTATTCCATTACTCTGCAGTTTGTTGGTTCACGCACATTTTCCCAAGGTAATAAATTCATTGCTTTACCGATGTGGTGCTATTGTGCAGCTTATTATTGTGTGTACCATTTTACACAATGCCTTTTCCAGTTGACAGTTCCAAGATCCCCGTTATCTATGTTGCTTGTGTCGGCTTTAAAGAATTGAGCAAATAAATCCTTCATAAACTATGCTAACTCTGATGGATTGTGGCTTGACCTTACAGATATCCTTTGATTGATTAATTAATAATGGATTATGACAAATTGCCTTAAATCCTGACACATTGCTCACCGCTTTTATAGTGATGAATGAAGATTATTATTCCCCGTTCTTCCATTTCATTTACTTCCACGTTTCACTTTGTTTTACTTCACATTCAACTTCTGTGTAACAGGCACAAGGTTTTAACAGATCTCTTTCGATTGCTGTGGAAGAGGCATTAGTGGCTGAATGACATCATTCTGTTCCTGGTTTATACACTCGATAATTTCCATGTCCGCCTGGTGTTCTTATATTATTCGCCAAATTGCAGGAATATCCTCAATAACCGACTCGAGCACGTTGGCTCAGTGATCAGCACTGTTGCATTACAGTATTAGGGTCCAAGGTGCGATTCCACTCTCAGGACTGTTTGGGTGGAGTTTGCATATACTACGTGTGTTCCCTCCGAAAGACCAAAGATGTGTAGGTCAGCTGAAATGGCTGTACTAAATTGCCTGTAGCGTTAGGTTCATTGGTCAGAGGGAATTTGTTGGGTGGACGGGCCCATTTCCACACTGTAGTTAACCTAACGTCTGCTGTTCTCCTGTTGATTTGCATGAGTTTCACGGACTCATGGAATTTTCTTCTTACTGTGTAATATTTTGAGGGTCTGAAGGGTCTCTTCCTGTCAATCTATAACAGCTGGCGATACTGACCGTTAATCTCCTGCACGACTGAAATGTAATTGTGGGAGTAATTGGTTCCCATAGAACGGATACGTAGCTGATTTACCTTCACCTTTCCCATAATAATTCTCAGGTAGGTTTTTAGGCCTCTCTAATTCCCGAGCAACAGGCTGAGTGCGCTTAATGGGCTCCTGTTGTCTCAGTGTACCAATCTCCAGTCACTGTTCGGCCTCTTCCAGTTTCTGTGCTACAGACCTGAGAAGGCTGATACTCTTGCCATGTTACAGGATCCTGGTGCTTCATTGTTTCCAATGGTCCACTGTTGTTCGTTTGTAGGGCTTATTGGCCTTCTCCTGTAACTGTAACTCGGACTCCAGGGGCTGAACAGCCTCGTCCTGTTCTGCTGTAATAGCGTAATTGCCTGAATGTACTTCTGCTTTTTCCTGTAATTCGTGTGTAATTAGCATCTGTTGCGAACTCCTTTCGGTGTTTGATGGTGAAAGCTACGACCCATGTTTCATTCTTGTAATCTTCCGAAAAGGTGAACGTCATCATTGCAGGAATTAGTTGAGGGCACCCTCTCTGAGCTGCTTCCAATGTTACAATATCCTTTCCTCTGGGAGGGAGACTGAACTGTGCACACTACTTGAGGTGTGATTTCACCAAGTTCCCGTAGAGTAGCGGCAACACTTTGCCAGCCTGCTGTAGGGTTCCCACGTAGGTTCAATAGTGCTAAATGTATGTAGGAATGCACAGTATTGTTAAAATGTTCATTGTGCTTCTCTTCACAAGCATCATATGGGGACTTCTAGAAAAATGACATAATGTTGCTTGAGAAGAACGAATAAGGTGTGATAAGACAAGCTCAACATCGAGATCGACCTCCCCAAATATCTCGCCTGAATCTCCAATTAAACTACCCAAAAAACACATTGCTCGGATTCCACAGAATCTACTCGGGTGTTGCTGAGAAACAGCAAAATGAAGAAAACATTGTTCGAAGTTACATATCAAAGTGAAAAATGAAATACAAATTTTGAGTAAGTCATAAATCAGGAAATTAGGTATACAGGTTTTTGGGTACTGCACGAATAATGGAGAGCATAAAATTGTAGCTAAACTGTGCTGATCCAAGCGAATGTTCATGATGGGAGAAATGGAACTCGTGAGCGTGTGTGCGATGTTTTGAATTAACAATATGTTGATGCTGCATTGGAGTACAAGCCATGTTGGAATTGTTCAGAGGAGGTAATTGTAAACCTTGGAGGGGAATACATTCTGGGAATAGCGATCATAACATATTGATTTTTAATAGACGCCTAAATATAAAACATTTGTTTTTATTTCAAGTTACGTATATAACCTCGAGTCATGCAAGCCATGAAGTTGTGTGAGGCAAATTGACTTCTGTAAATGGCAATAGTATATGGAAAGGATTCACAGAAAATTAATGGCAATGAAACAATTTTTTTTAAAAAATAAACAGTGTAATATGAACAATACACATATACCCACATCAGTGCAAACAACAAAATGGTAAGATGGCGAAATGATATTTAACAATACAAGTTCAGGATTGCATTAGCTCAAAGGAAGCGGCTCGCAGACTTACCAGGTATTGTAGAAATCCTGGATTTGGAGAAACTTCGGGCCTAGCAAAGGACGACTAATGATCTGATTCGGACCATAAAGGGAAGAAGAATTCAAACCAGCATCAAACACTTGGTCGAGCAAAGGTTCAATCGATACTTGAAAGGAACGAGAATGCAGGGACAAATATGGAATGGTGAATATCCGGATTGCACCATTACTTTGGCAGATGATTGCGAAATTACAGAGAAACTAAACAGTCACTTTTATGTCTCTCTTCACAGAGGCAAGATTATCTAATGTGGAAATTCTGTTCACTCGTGATTCAAAAATATCAGAGGCGATGGCAGTGAAAATTTACACTGAGACCACTGACTATCATAGGAGCATGGACAAATACAAGCAGTCAAAGTTCACAAGAATGCCAAGGTATTCTGCACATACTTCAAGCGGAACTTAACAACCAAGGAATAATGAGCGCCCAAGAGAAACCAAGGGGGCAATCTGTATATGAAGCTGGAGAACTTGATAGTTTGTTACATGACCGCTTCAAATCTATTTAAAGTGGACAAAGGAGGACGGAGGTACAGAAGTGAACAAGTTGGACGATGAAGCTCTTGAGCAGACTGAAATAATTTCGAACAGGCATTAATTGGTTTGACTAGTATGATCCTGGACAAATCACCAGAACCGGTCACGTATCACAGTGTTGGAGATGAAATGAATCATTTCAGTGAGTGACTCACTCATAGCTGCCTAATTCAGCTAAGTAATCGTGCCACACAAAATTTAAATTATTGACTGTATACTTGTGAGCTCACGGGGTGAGACAAGTCGACCTAAATGGTAACATGTCACTCCGACGAGATACAGAATGCTGCGTGATTATATATGTTACAATCAATATTAATTAGCAAACTGCTGATTGAACTGTAATTAGTAAGTGGGCAATCGGTCCAGTCACTAGCCCTAGTCACGTAGCTCTCTGGACAATGCTGGTTGGTAGTTGATCGCAAATGTTAGTATAACAATAGATTACTCTAAAAGAAGAACATTCCCACGCTGGGAAAGTATTCACTGTCAGGTGCCAGAACAGCAGAAAGATCAGCCACCTCACTGAGCTTAGGAACGCACAAGTAGACACTAATTTTAAAATTAAAATGGATTCCCAGCTTTAATATATGATCAAATGGCGGCTTGGGTTCTAACAAATTGTCCAGGGTTCACGTTTTAACCAATCAGAGGATCAGTTTAGAAGATTTGGCAAAATAATGGACATAACCAGACCCAAGTGTTTGTCAGACGGTGGCCCTTCATGGTCACATGCAGAGAAATCCAAACTAATAGAATCAGAGAATTCATAAACTGGCAGGGAAATGTGAAACAGAAAAAAAATACAAACAGGGAAAAAAATCGTTTAAATCGGTAGCAGTAGTGACACAAAGCTGGCACAGCATCGTTCAAAGAAAACAATGGGAAGCAAGAGCAGAACAAAAATAGCAACGAGAACCATGTTTCCTGAAAAAGTGTCGGCGCACAAAGCCAAGTAGACTACCTACTCAAGTCCAAAGCTCACATTGTGAACAAGTGTCAAGGGGAGAAGAATCCGACTTGCGAATATTTGTGGCTCTGTTTGTAATGACTTGACGAGAGTCATGGATATCAGTGCAACATTTGGAGCTGATAAGGGCACAAGTGCCCCATTTCGCTGGAAATACATAGTTGAGAGTAATATGATTCTGAAGGGCCATAGCGCAGATAGCCATGATCTCTGCATTTAGTATGCCAAAAATCAAAGTAGTGGCATTTGTAAACTCTTCCAGAGTGGTGGCAATATTTCGAACTCCAACCTCAAGTTGGAGTGGGATTAAGAGGGGAAAGAATAGTTAAAAGGTCATGACAAGTAATAAGACTTCTCCTCCTACGAGGCATCGGAGTATCAAAAGATGAATTGTGGGAGTTGGAAAAAAAGGGATTGCATACCCTAGATAACAGCTACCAGTCCTGGAGGCAGGCAGACAGTGCTAAGCCTTCTGGCCATAAATGAAAAATAATGCCATTGAGAGCGAATAACTGATGAATTTGGACACCAAGCCCAAATTGGTGAAGAGGAATTAATGGCAGTCCTGTCGAAAACGGTGAGAATAAATATGCTGCCAACCATAGTGGAACAGAAGTCAGACTCTGAAAGGAGGATGGAGTCAAGGTATTTATTGAACCCATCCCGCCAACCCAAATGATATTTACTTTCAATGCAAATACTTGGTAGTGTTGTGATCGTTGTCATGATATTAGAGAGAAACAGAGACGGGGATGTATGTCATAGATTATAGCGTGGCAATAATCACCCTTCAAAAGTGTCCATCCTATAATCCGCTTATCAATATTGTATTGTCCCCATAAGTGGAAGGGGCGCCAATCATTTATACGATGGTGGCAGGGATTTTAAAAAGTGACAGCAGCAGAACAACGTTGATGTAAACACATCAGCAGTGTCAGATTCATCAAAAAGGACCTGCCGTTCAAGAATCCTACCTTTGGGATGGAAAGGATTGTGGGCACAACCCCAAGAGACAGAGTGGCTGATCTTCTGTGCGCAGAGATATGTCATCCAAAGAGTGTATTAAAATGCAATTCTTTCTGAGTAGATATCTGCGGTCTTTGCTTTGCAGGTAACGCAGCAGGAATCAATAGATTTTATTCAAGGTGTGGTGCTCTGATGCACTGTGTCCCGTCCTCCATGCGGCCTCCCCTTGAACGTGACTGCTGAACGGGTCACCAGCCGAACTAGGAAAGAGTCTTTCCACCTCAGCTCCAATTTGCCCTGTTTCTATTTCTTTCACTTAGCGTTCCGTGAACGAAAACTTTGAACAGCTTTGGCTAACTCATGCAAGTACTTCCACTTGTCCAACATAATAGTGGGATCTGTATCAGTCAACAGGATAGTTTTGGTTCATCCACAATATGCATCTGTTTTATTTTTAGATTAGATTCCCTACAGGGTGGAAACATGCCCTTCGGCCCAACCAGTCCATACCGACTCTCCGCAGAGAAACACACCCAGACCCATTTCCCTCTGACTAATTCACCGAAAACTATGGGCAATTTAGCATGGACAATTCACCTACCTCCACATCTATGGACTGTGGGAGGAAACCGGAGTACCCGGAGGAAACCCACGTAGAAACAGGGAGAATTTGTAAACTCCACACAGTCATATTGTTGGGCAATATTCATAACAATGTGCTTGGGGTGATTCTACAAAAGCAAGTTGTGGACAAGTAAAAAGACCCCCCTCCCCAGGGACGGAAATTGTTAACAACCACAGGGCATCCCTCTTACAACATGTGCTTCGTTTGTTGACAAATTAAACACGCTTCAGCTCTTTTCCAAGATGCTTTCTGAAACTCTCGGTGCCACCAAGTTTGTAATACATTATTTACCATTCCCTCCTTGCACACGTGTTCACAAATTTTACATAACCAAGTGAAAAAGGCAGCAGCGAAGATGGAACGTAAACTTATCTAGCAGAGGTCACCAACATTTGGGTTTGGGTAGCGAGGGATTACCATAATTGGGGCCATGGTTTGTGCTCTTCAGCAGGGGGCTTCCCTGGGATCATTGTATCTTATCGAGGTCTGGCATATCGATACACATGCTGTCTCCATCAAGGTTTTCCTGGAGACCAAATTGGACCAGATATTTGTGGTGTAAGACTGCCTGCTTGACAGCAGCACCGACCTGCTCATTCCTTTGGAGACTATGTTAGTTACCGCAGCGTGAGCCGAACATCTTGATAAGTGCTAGATTGATTAGATAGAACAGGATTACTATTACACTGCACAGTGGGGGTTAAATGTCCTCTGTTCCCACAAGGCTGCATAATTGTGGGTCACACCAAAAACACAATGGAGATACAGTATGCATCAGCAGATTTTCCTTTTGCTCGAATGGAAGCATTCGATGCCTATGTTAGCTCCAACGTAACATTAAAGACACATCAATCTCCAGTGGCCATATTTCCACAGTTAAAACAAGGGCCAGCCGTTTTGTTCCTGGATTTAAAGGTGTAGTACTGGGGCTTGCCTGTCCCCATTTCCAGTGTACCCTCGGGAATGGGTTGCTCGGAAGTGTCGCTGGGTGGGCAAATAAGGTGGGTTCCGCACCCAGTGGGTATCCATGCTCCCAATCAACCCTGTCACGGCTGGAATATGGCATTTACGATCACGAGGGCACTGGACATACTCTTTTCTACCTGTAACTTTCATCGTGATCCAGCCTAGGTCTGACAACACCAGTAGAAAACCAGTCAACTCATATGCGACTGGATATTATGGACTAGGTCATATAATTTGGCTGGAGCATTTCGGTGAGACCAGGAGGAAAAATATCACAAAAGCATAGTGTTAAAAAAGGCGAATCAGCTTTCCGATTTTTTTTCAATTGTGGACTGAAGACCACTTCTTTCGGACAGATGCCCACTTATTTAAGTCTCATAACATGAGCAGATCGTATTCAGGCTACTCCTGGAATTTTGCTGCGTTTATATTTGTATCATCCTTTGAACATATTGACCAAACTGGCCGGTTTGATCTTACCGTAAGCAGCATGCTTCATTAACATAACTCTAATTCCGGGTATCGGCCCTATTTGAGGATGGCACAGGACACTCACGCCATGATATCAGCAATGAAGACTGGATCCTTCAATTTCAAAAGAATGAAAAATATTTGTAATGGTAGTGTGTGGTGGGAGCAATCAGGAGATGTTAGGAGTTCAGCCGTTATCCAGGAATAAAATCCCAATACTCATCCCTATGAGTGTCATCCCCATCCTCACATAGAGTTGGTACGTCAGGTATCACCTCGGGATTCTGAATTTAGTATAATTCTTTATTTTACAGTGTTGTTGCTTTAACCCTGGTTATATAATACTCACCCTTCTTGGCCTTACACTGTTTCAAATGCCTTTTTCATTAATTTAATCTCGCCATTCACAGTCAGCTGTGAACATCTCCCATGTTTTGGGAGTTCCGTCCACTACGCATACGCCTATTCCCCAATCACATGCAAAGCTCCTTCAACTGGCCATTAAGGTACATTTCCATTCTTTACATAGCAATAAATTACTGCAGTTATGCTTCAAATTACCCATGGGGCAATGAGACTCTTCACTGACAACGTTTAAGAGGAATAAAACAAGCGATCATACCAAATAATTCTGAGTTTCTGGTTCAGGGCTAATACAATTGATTTTTAAAAATAAATAAAATAACCCTGATCTGTAATTCAGAGTGGAAACTGAAAAAGTGACAACAGCATTTCAAAAGTCATCAATATAAACTGCAAATTTATTTATTCAATATTGAACATGCAAAACGTGCACAGCTTCCAACTCTGAAATTCATTATAATTACTGCACCAGCTCCTCAACCATCCACTCATCTCCTCAAACCCCTACTCCTACCCATACTAGTCTGCAGCACCGGGAGTAATCAAGGGAGTGGCGTTTTCGGTTAAGGATCGTTTTACAACTGCACTTATGGATGATATTCCCGGAAATACAGTCAGGGAAGTTATTTGAGTTGAAGTGAGAAATAAGAAAAGAATGATCACCTTACTGGGATTATATTATAGACCCCTACTAGTAAAAGTGAAATTGAGAAGCAGATTTGTACGGAGATCTCAGTTATCAACAACCATAATGGGGTAGTTTGGAAGGGAGTATTTAACTTGCCAAACATAGATGGGGCTGGAAAAGCGCAGCAGGTCAGGCAGAATCAAATGAGAAGGAGAATCGACGTTTCGAGCATAAGCACCTCTTTAGGAATGAGGAGGTTGTACCAAGCAGAATAAGATAAAAGGTCGGGAGGTGGGACTTGGTGGAGGGGCGTTGGGTTTGCGATAGGTGGAAGGAGGTTAAGGTGAGGGTGATAGGTCAGAGAGGGGGTGGGGGCGGAGTGGGTGGGAAGAAGATTGCAGGTCAAGAATGTGGTGCTGAGTCTGAGGGTTGGGACTGAAAAATGGTGGACGGAGGGAAAATGAGGAAGCTGGAGAAATCTGCATTCATCCCTTATGGTTGGAGGGTTCCTAGGTGGAAGATGACTATCTCTTTCTCCAGGCGTCGTGTTGCCATGGTGAGGCCATGGAGGAGCCCAATGACCTTCATGTCCTTGGCGGACTGGGAGGGGGAATTAATGTGTTCAGCCACGGGGCGGTTGGGTTGGTTGTTGCGGGGGACTAAGAGGTGTTCTCTGAAACGTTCCGCAAGTAGGCAGTCTGTCTCCCCAACGTATAGGAGGCCACATCGGGTGCAGCGGATGCATTAAGTGATGTGTGTGCAGGTGCAGGTAAATTTCTGATGGATATTGAAGGATCCCTTGGGGCCTTGGAGAGAAGTGAGGGGGTAGGTGTGAGCGCAAGTTTTGCATTTCTTGTGGTTGCAGGGGAAGGTGCTGGCAGTGGAGTTTGGGTTGGTGGGGGTGGGGTTCGATCTGACTTGGGAGTCACGGAGGGAGTGGTCTTTACGAAACGCTGATAGGGGTGGGGAGGGAAATATATCCTTGGTGGTGGGGTCCGTTTGGAGTTGGTGGAAATGCAAAAGGATGATCCGATGTATCTGGAGTTTGGTGGGGTGGTAGGTGGGGACCACTGGGTTTCTGTCCTAGTGGCGATTGGAGGGGCTGGTTCAAAGGCAGAGTAGCGGGAAGTGAAGGAGATGTGGTAGAGAGCATCGTCAAACACATCGGAGGGGAAATTGCGGTCTTTGGAGAAGGAGGCCATCTGGGTTGTTCGATACTGGGTTTGGAACTCTTGGGAGCAGATGCAGCGAAGGCGAAGGAATTGGATATATGGGATGGCGTTTTTACAGGGGGCATGGTGGGAATAGGTGTAATCCAGGTAGCTGTGGGAGTCAGTCAGTTTATAGTATACGACCATATTGAATCGGTCGTCCGAGATAGAGATGGTGAGGTCTAGGAAGGGGAGGGAGGAGTCTGAGACGGTCCAGGTAAATTTGAGGTCGGGTTGGAAGGTGTTAGTAAAGTGGATGAACTGTTCAACCTCCTCGTGGGAGCACAAGGTAGCGCCGATACAGTCATCAATGTAGCGGAGGAAAAGGTGGGGAGTGCTGCCAGTGGAGCTGCGGAGGATGGACTGTTCCACATATCCAACGAAGAGGCAGGCATAGCTACGGCCCATGCGGGTGCCCATGGCTACTCCTTCGGTTTGGAGGAGTGGGAAGATTGGAAGGAGACGTTGTTAATCGTGAGTACCAGTCCATCCAGTCGAAGGAGAGTACCAGACGAAGAGTCCTGGTGGGTTTGTTGGTAGAGGAATAAGCGTAGGGCGTTGAGGCCTTCGTGATGGGGGATGGAGGTGTATAGGGACTGGATGTCCATAGTGAAGATAAGGTGTTTGGGGTCAGGGAAGCGAAAATCATGGAGGAGGTGGAGGGCGTGGGTGGTGTCCCAAACGTAGGTGGGGAGTTCTTGGACTAAGGAGGACAGGACCGTGTCAAGGTATGCAGAAATGAGTTCGGTGGGGCAGGAACAGGCTGAGACAATGGGTCGGCCGGGGCAGTCAGGTTTGAGGATTTTGTGCAGGAGGTAGAAACAGGCAGTACGGGTTTGTGTGATTATGAGGTTGGAGGCGGTGGATGGGAGATCCCCTGAGGTGATGATTTTATGGATGGATTGGGAGATGATGGTTTGGTGGTGGGAGCTGGGGTAAAGGTCAAGAGGGCAGTCGGAGGAGGTGTCCGCGAGCTGGCATTTAGCTAAACACCTCCTCCTCTTACTGCCCCCTTGAGCTTGACCCCAGCTCCTACCACCAAACAATCATTTCCCAGACCATCCATTACCTCATCACCACAGGGAATCTCCCATCCACCGCCTCCAACCTCATAATCCCCCAACCCGTAATTCCTGTTTCTACCTCCTGCCCAAAATCCACACACCTGACTGCCCCGGCCGACCCATTGTCTCAGCCTGCTCCTGCCTCAGCGAACTCATTCCTGCATACCTTGACACGGTCCTGTCCCCTTTAGTCCAAGAAATACCCACCTATGTTCGGGACACCACCCACGACCTCCACCTCCTCCATGATTTTCGCTTCCCTGGTCCCCAATTCCTTATCTTCACCATTGACATCCAGTCCCTATACACCTCCATCCCCCATCACAAAGGTCTCAAAGCCCTCCGTTTCTTCCTTGCTCCCGAACCAACCAGTAACCTTCCTCTGACACTCTCCTTCGACTGACTGAACTGGTCCTCACTCTTAACAACTTCTCCTTCCAATCCTCCCACTTCCTCCAAACGAAAGGAGTAGCCATGGGCCCCAGCTATGCCTGTCTCTTCGTTGGCTATGTGGAACAGTCCATCATCCGTAGCTACACTGGCACCACTCCACACCTTTTCCTCCGCTACATTGATGACTGTATCGGCGCTACCTCGTGCTTCCACACGGAGGTTGAAATGTTCATCCACTTTACTAACACCTTCCACCCCGACCTCACATTTACCTGGACCGTCTCAGACTCCTCCCTCGCCTTCCTCGACCTCTCCATCTCTATCTCGGACGACCATCTCAACACGGATGTATACTATAAACTGACCGATTCCCACAGCTACCTGAATTACACTTCTTCCCACTCTGCCCCCTGTAAAAACGCTATCCCATGTTCCCAATTCCTTCGCCTTCGCCGCATCTGCACCCAGGAGGTTCAATTCCAATACTGAACAACCCAGATGGCCTCCTTCTTCAAAGACCGCAATTTCCCCTCAGACGTGGTTGACAATGCTCTCCACCGCATCTCCTCCACTTCCCGCTACTCCGCCCTTGAACCCAGCCCCTCCAATCGCCACCAGGACAGAACTCCACTCGTTCTCACTTTCTACCCCACCAACCTCCAGATACATCGGATCATCCTTCGTCATTCCCGCCACCTGTAAACGGACCCCACCACCAAGGATTTATTTCCCTCCCCACCCCTATCAGCGTTCCAGAAAGACCACTCCCTCCGCGACTTCATTTATCTGGTCCAAGCCCCTCACCAACCCAACCTCCAATCCTTGCACCTTCCCCTGCAACCGTACAAAATGCAAAACTTGCGCCCACACCTCACCCCTTACTTCCCGCCAATGCCCCAAGGGATTCTTCAATATCCATCAGAAATTCACTTGCACCTGCACACACATCATTTACTGCATCTGCTGCAAACGATGTGTCCTCCTATACATTGGGGAGATAGGCCGACTACTTGTGGAACGCTTCAGAGAACACCTCTGGGACCCCCGCACCAAAAAATCCAACCTCCCCGTGGCTGAAAACTTTAATACCCCCTCTCACTCCGCCAAGGACTTGCAAGTCCTTGGCCTCGTCCATCGCCAGACCATGGCAACACGACGCCTGGAGGAAGAGCGACTCATCTTCCGCCCAGGAACCGTCCAACCACAAGGGATGAATACAGATTTCTCTCGCTTCCTCATCTTCCCTCACCCCAACTTTCCTCAGTCCCAACCCTCAGACTCAGCACCGCCTTCTTGACCGGCAATCTTCTACCCGACCTCTCCGCCCCCAACCCCTCTCCGGCCTATCACCCTCACCTTAAGCTCCTTGCACCTATTGCATTCTCAAAGCCCCTCCCCGAAGTCCCTCCTCCCTATCATTTATCATATCCTGCATGTCACACCCTCCTCATTTCTGAAGAAGGGCTTATGCCCGAAACATTGATTCTCTTTCTCCTTTGATGCTGCCTGACCTGCTGCGCTTTTCCAACATCACATTTTTAAGCTCTGATTCCCAGCATCTGCAGTCCTCACTTTCTCATAAATGGGGCTGCCATCGTGTTAAGGGTTTATTTAGAGAAGAAATTGCTAAGTGTGTACAAGAACATTTTCTGATTCAATATGTGGATACTCCTATTGGAGAAAGTGCAAAACTTGAACAAATCTTGGGAAATAAGGCGGGGAAGTGGCTGAGGTGTCAGTTGGTCGGGGCACTTTGGGGCCATCGACCAGAATTATGTTAGTTTTTAAATAGTGATGGAACAGGACAGACCAGATATACAAGCTGAATTTCTAAATTGGAGGAACGCTAATTTTCGACCGTATTAGGCAAGTACATTCGAAAGCTGATTGGGGGCAGATGTTCCTTTGTATGTGTACGGCTGGAAAATAGGAAGTCTTCAGAAATGAGGTAATGAGATTCCAGAGACAGTGTACTCCGATTAGGATGAAATTAAAGCCTGGTAGGTGGAGGAAATGAAGGATGACGGAAGAAATTGTGTGCTTGGTTAAGAAAAAGACGGAAGCATATACCAGGTAAAGACAAGATTCATCGAATGAAACCTTGGAAGAGTATAAAGGAAGTATAGTATACCTTAGAGGGAAGTCGGGAGGGCAAAGTGGGTACATGAGACAGATTTGGCAAATAGAGTGAAGGAGAATTCAAAGGGTTTTGCAAATACATTAAGGACAAAAGTGTAATTAAGGAGAGATTGAGGTCCCTCAATGATCAGCAAGGCGACCTTTCTTTGGAAATGCAGGAGATGGTGAGGACCTAGACGAATATTTTGCATCAGTGTTTACTGTGGAAAAGACATGGAAGGAGTTGATCGCATGGAGAAAATGGTGATGTCTTGAAAAAGTCCATATTACATAGGAAGGAGTATTGGATGATGTGAAATGCATAAAAGTTGATTAAAGCTCAGGAATCGATCAGGTGTACCTGGAAATCTGTGAGAAGTTAAGAAAAAAATTGGTCGACCCCTTGCTGAGAAATTTGTATCATCGATATTCATAGTTGAGGAGCCTAAAGACTAAACGTGATGCGGCTGCTGAACAAGATTAAGCCCCGGAACTATAGACCTGTAAGTCTGATGTTGGTGGGCAAGTTTTTGGAGGGGGTACTGAGGGACAGGGTGTACACGCATTTGGAAAGTCAAGAACTGATAAAGGAAATTCAACATGGCGTTGTGAGTGGGAAATCATGCCTCACAATATTGACAGTTTTTTTTTGAAGAAATAAGAAAGATGATTGATGAGGGAAGAGTGGTGGCTGTGGTCTATCTTGATTTCAGTAAGGCGTTCGTAAAGGTTCCCCATGGGAGACTGTTCAGCAAGGTTAAATCTCATGGAATACAGCAAGAACGAGCCTTTTGGATACAGAGCTGGTTCAAAGTAGCAGACAGAGGGCGGTGTTGGAGGGTTGCTTTTCAAACTGGAGACGTGTGACCAGTGGATTGCCACAAGGATTGGTGCTTTTCGTCATCTCTTTAAATGATTTGGATTTGAGCAGAAGAGGTCTAATTCGTAAGTTTGCCGATGACACCAAAATTGGAGGTGGCGTGGACAGTGAAGAAGGTTACCTCAGATTACAACAGGACGTTTATCAGATGGGCAAATGAGCTGAGAACTGGCTGATGGAATTTAATTGAGAAAAATGTGTGGTGTTGAATTTTGGGAAAGCAAAGGTTAGCAGGACTTATCCACTAAATGGTAAGTTCCCGGGGAGTATTGCTGAACAAAGAGATCTTGGAGTGCAGGTTCATAGCTCCGTGCAAGTCGAGTCGGAGAAAGATTGGGTAGTGAAGAAAGCGTTCGGTATGTATTCCTTTATTGGTCAGAGTACTGAGTAGAAGAGTTGAGAGGTCACATTGCGATGCTCCAAGGCATTGTTCGTCCACTTTTTGAATATTACGTGCAAATTCGGTCTCCTGCCTCTCGGAAGGATGTTGTGAAACCTGAATTAGTTCAGAAAATATTTATTAAGAATGTTGCCAGGGATGGAGGATTTGAGCTACAGGGAGAGGTTGAAGAGGCTCGGGCTGTCTTCCCTGGAGCGTCGCCGCTGAGGGGTGACCCTGTAGAGGTTTTAAAAATCATGAGGGGCTTGGATAGGATTAATAGGCAAAGTTTTTATTATCTGTCTGGTTAGGAGTGTCCAGAACTAGAGGAAATAGCTTGAGGGTGAGAGGAGAATGATATAAAAGAGAAATAGGATGCAGAGGGTTGTATGTGTGTGGAATGAGCTGCCAGATGAAATGGTTGAGTCTAGTACGACTGCAACATTTAAAAGTTATTCAAAAAGGTATATGAAGAGGAAGGGTTTGGAGGGAAATGGTTCGGGTGCTGGCAGGTGGGAGTAGATTGGGTTGGGAGATCTGGATGATCCTGAATCTGGAGGATTCCTGAATCAATGTGTAGAAAGCCGACTCGAGGGAAAGTCATATTGGATTTAGTTCTTCACAACGAATAAGGTCAAGTGTTAGACCTCTCGGTGGGAGAACATTTCGGTGTTAGTGATCACAATTCCTGGACCTTTACAATTGTTACAGAGAGGGATAGAAACAGGGAGTATGGGAAAGTAATTAATTGGGGAGAGGGAACTCAAATTCTATTCGGCAGGAATTGTGCAGCATAAATTGTGAACAGATATTCTCAGTAAAGTGCATGGCAGAAATGTGAAAGTTACTGAGGAAGCACTTGATGATATTATTGGACAGGTTTTTCGCACTGAGGCATGGAGGCATGGTCGGGTGAAGGAACCTTGGCATCAAGAGATGCAAACATCTCGGAGAAATAGAGGATTGTAGATGCTGGACATTAGAATCGAGAAGGTAGTGCTGGAGAAGCACAGCAAGTCAGGCAGCATCCGATGTGCAAGAGAATAAATATTTCAACCATAAGCTCTTCGTCAGAAATGAGACTTGTGAGCCTGCTGGCTGAGAGATAAATGGGAATTAGGAGGCTGGGGGAACGTAGCTGACGTTGCAGTGGGCCGTTGAAGATGGAAGAGAAGTGATTGTTCGGAGAATAGGGCGGTGCAGATGAATGGGAAGGACGATGCACAGGTCAAGATGGAGGCTTAGAACTGAGATAAGATGGAGATCTCGAGGTTGGCCTCCTGTCTTCTCAAAGTAGAAGAGACCACATTGGGTCCTTCATATACAGTAGATAACATTTGTTTTGGTGCACATAAAGTTCTGTCGGACGTGAAAGGAAAATCTAGAGCCTGGATTGAGGTGAGGGGTCGGTGTGGATACAGGTTTTGCAATTACTACAGTGGCGTGTGAAATCGTCGGGATGGGGTGAGACTATGAAACCATAAGACAGGGGAGTGGAAGCAAGGCCATTCGGCCCATCAAGTTCACTCCACCATTAGTCATTGCTGATGCGCGTTGCAATTTCATTCACCCACAGTCTCCCTGTAGCCCTCAATTCCTTGCGAGATCAAAAATTAATTAATTCCATAGGTCCACCACATTTGCTGAAGAAATGTGTCCTCATTTCCATTCCAAATTCATCCCCTCTAATTTTGAGGCTGTTCACACTTTTCCCAGTCACGCCGCCCAATGGCAACAATTTCCCAGCGTCCACCATTTCAAAGCCATGCATTATTTTGTACATTTCTACGCGATCTCCCCTCAATTTTCGAAATTCGCATGTCTACAGTCACAGGATCCTCAGCCATTCTTCATATATAGGCACACTATTTCAGGGATCATCTATGTAAATCTTTTGCTGGACACAGTCCAGTGCCAATATGTCCTTCTTGAGCTGTGCAGTCCAAAATTGGACACAGTATTCTAAATGCGGCCATCCAGAAGCTTTATAAATTCTCAGAAGCACATCGCTGATTTACATTCCAACCGTCGTGAGATAAATGACAGCATTACATTTGCTTTCTTAATCACAGACTCAACTTGCAAACTAACTTGTCGAGAATCCTGCACCAGCATTCCCAGATCCCTTTGTACTTTGGCTTGATGCATTTTCTCAAAGCTAAGAAAATAGCCTGAGCCTGTATTCTTTTTTGTTTACACAGTGCAAGACCAAATCTTTGCTCACGTTGAAATTCATTAGTCATTTTCTGCAACACTCTCCTGAACTGTCTAAATCTTTCTACAGCCTCTCCACCTCGTCGGTACGACCTGCCTGTCCGCCTAACTTCGTAACATCAGCAAACTTCACCAGAATGCCCGCAACCCCTTCATCCAGACCATTAATATCTGAAGTGAACAGCTGCGGAACCAACACTCAACCCTCTGGGAAACCACGCGTCAACAGTTGCCATTGTGAAAAATAAACGTTTAGCCCAACTCTCTGCCTTTTGTCAGACAACCAATCCCCAATTCATGCCAGTAGTTTACCTCGAACAACATGGGACCTCACCTTACTCAGCAACCTCCCGTGAGGCACCTTATCAAAGGTGTTTTGGAAGTCCAGACAAATAATATCCACTGGGTTTCCCGGTCTAACCTACTTGTTACCTCTTCAAAGAATTCTAAAAGGGTTGTCAGGCACGACGTCTCCTTACCAAACCCATGCCGACTATTTCTAATCGGACCCTGCACTTACTTGAATTCAGAAATCTCATTCTTAATGAGGGATGCTAAAACTTTACTCACAACCGAGGTTAGGCAAATCGGCATATAATTTTCCATCTTTTGCCTTGATCCTTTCTTGAACAAGCCTGGTTGCAATAGCGGTTTTCACTTATGTGGGACTTTCGATTGACTCCAGTGATTTGTGAAAGATCACAGTCAGCGCCTTCTTTACTTCCTCAGACACCTCTCTCAGAACTCTAGGATGTAGCCTATCACGGCCAGGAGATTTATTGATGTTTAGACCTTTTAGCTTTTCGAGCACTTTATCCTTTGTAATGGCTACCCTACTGAACTCTGCTCCCTGACTCTCCCTAGTTGTTGAGATATTACTCATGTCTTCCACTGTGAAGAATGACACAGAGTACTTATTACGTTCTTCAGTTATTTCCTTATCTGTCAGCACAACATTCCAGCATCCGTTTGGATGGGCCCAATTTCTACTTTTGCCTCTTGTTTGTATCTCACGTATTGAAAGAAAAATGCACTATCATTTCTCATATTTCCAGCTAGTTTACCTTCATATTTGATCTGCTACTTCATTATTTCCCTCTTGTTATCCTCTGTTTGTTTTTGCAGTCTCCCCAATCTTCTGGTTTCCTACTAATCTTGGCCACATTATAGCCTCTCTCTTTTTCTTTGATACATTTCGTCTTCCTTTGTCAACCATGGTTGTGAAATTCTTCACAGGATAATCACACCAGTCTCTTAGCCACGTGTTTACTTCCCTAATTTTCTTATCACTATGCCAATTAACACGTGGCCCGGGCAGTAATCCAGAGGCTATGACCATTGATGATCTGTTCTTCCATTACCTTGCTCGTGCTTGATAACCCACAGATAGGTCAACCTTCCTCGTCTTAACTGTGTTGTTAGTGTCAACTTGGACCTTAACAACTGGATCCTACCCATCTTGCTCCAAAATCCTTTCAAAACAGTCGGAGTTGTCCTACACCCTGGCAGCGTGCAGGCAACACACCATGCAGGATTCCTGGTCTGGCTCGCAAAGGATACGAGCTGTCCCCCAATTACAGAATCCCCAATCACAGCTACTTGTCTTTTTCTCCTCTCTCTTATATGGACTTCTGCAACATGGTGGTCTGGTCAGCTGGCTCATCCTGCTCACAGCCATTTTCTCCATCAATACAGGTAATAAAAGTGTCATAACTATTGGACATGCTCAAGGGCCGAACCTCCTCCACTGCTGACCTCTGAATCCTGCCTGTCCCACTTACAGTCTCACTCTGCTGTCCCTGACTCTTAACTGAGTTTGAATTGCGTAAACCACCGATTGTGACTGCCTCCTGAAACAATGCGCCCAGGTAACTCTCCTGCTCCTGAATGTATCGCAGTGATTGAAGTTCAGATTCCTGATCATCCATTCTGATTCAGAGTTCTTCCAGCAACCAACACTTGCCACAGATGTGATCTCTGCCGTTCACAATGGGATCAGCCAACTCCACATCATACAGCTACACCACATCACCTGGCCAGCTTAATGAGTTAAATAATTTCCAGTACTTCTCGATAGTCTTAATCAACTAACCAACTAATAGTAAAATATCAATCTATTGCGGGATACACAAGAAATATAAATTGAAGTGCCTTACCTCAGCAACACACGAGAGTGCCTTTTCTGGTTAGAGAGGAGGACGGGTGGGAGACATAACAAGTATAATGCCTCGGGATTCAGCCTGTGTCAAAATATATACCCAACAGTCCTCTGCTGCTTCCTTGGAAAAGAGAGAGCATTCCTAATTCTCACCTCGCGAAAAATGGAGTCCCTGACGCCTGAGGTAAGGTTTTTAAACATTCACTAAGCTTCCCAGCAGTCGTCTGTTGCTCACTCTCATCGCTCGACAAAAGGAGACCCCGACTCTTGAGGTAAGTTTTTTTAAACGGTTTTACTCACCTTCTCAGCCGTCCTCTTGTCCTCACTCTCACATCTCGAAAAATGCAGGCCCCGAGGTTTGTTATGTGCCGTGGATCTGAAAACGGTCATCAGACATGTGGACATTTCGTCAAGAGGAACAAGGAATCTTTCTTACGATTGCAGTAGCAATGATCAGACAGGGCTCGAGAATTCTATCAGTTGGCTGCGAAGGAACTGATGAATGGACTTCCGAGAGTTAGAAGAACACGCGAAAAAAATGAGAAAATTAAGGAAAACCCCAAGGTATTCTGCACTTACTTGAGGAGCAAGAGAATGGATAGAGTGATATTAGGGCCGATCAGGGATAGTGGAGTGAACTTGTGCCTGTAGTTGGAGGTCATAGTGGAAGTGCTTATTGACGATGCTGCTTCATTATTCACGACTGAAGAGGAACTTGTATTTTGTGAGGACAGCGTGAAACAGGCTGATTTGCTCGAAAAGTTTTCTATTAAGAAAACGATTGCACCGGAGGTTTTTAAGCATATGAGGACAGATAAATTCCCTGGATGAGATTGGATGTACTCTTGGATAATACAGGATCCGAGAAAAGAAATTGCTGCCCATTTGGCGATGATCTTTGAATCCTCACTGTGCAATGAGTCGTGTCAGATTATTGGAGGGTCGCAAATGTTATTGACTTGTTCAAAGGAAGGGAATACAGACGGCTCTCATAATGACAACAATCAGTCTTGGATCGGTGTTGGGGAACTTCTGGACGATGATTCTGAGAGAAATGAATTATTATAATTTGGAAAAGCATAGTGTAATTAAAGATAGTCAGCATGGCTTTCTGAGTGACAGGTCATGCTTCACAGGTGAATTCTTTGAGAGTTTGACAAAGCACATTAATTAAGAATAGGCAGTGGATTTGTTGTATGTGGATTTTGTGAGGCGTTTGATTATGTTCCCAGTGGTAAGCTCATTCAGAAAGTAAGGAGGCACGGAATGCATGGAAATTTGGCTATCTGGATACAGATTTGGCTGACCCAGTGAAGAAAGAAAGTGCAAGTAAATGGAATGTATTCAGCCTAGAACTGGAGCTCGGTAACCAGTGGTTTTCTGCAGGGTTCTGGGGGCTTTCATGAGCAGGTGGAACGATTTTAAGATACACAAGGTTATGCTGCAGATCCATGTAGTCCCTGTTAGATTACACTGAGAATATTGTGTTCAGTTGTGGTCGGCTCATTTTAAGAAAGATGTCGAAGGTTCACGGAATATTCAGTAGACACTTACCGTATTCTGCCTGGAGTCGAGGGAATGCCTTATGCGGAATTTTTGAAGGAGATTTTTCTTTTCTTTTTGGAGTGACTGAGGGGAACAGTTGACTTGACAGAGGTGTACAAGATGATAAGAGGCATAGATCGAGTAAATACTCAGAGACGTTTTCCAGGTCAGAAATAGCCATCACAAGGGGCATAATTTTAAAGTGATTGGAGGGTAGTATAAGGGAAATATGACAAGTAGGCTCTGTACACAGAGAGTGGTGGGTGTGTGAAATGCATTGTCAACAGTAGTAGTAGTGTCAGACACATTAGGGACATTTAAGCGACTCTTGGACAAGCACATATATGGCAGTGGAATGCAGTGCTTGTAGATTGGTTTGATCTTAGAGTATAATAAAATTTCGGCGCAACCATCGAGGGTAGAAGGGCCTGTCGTCTGCCGTACTGCTGTATGTTCTATACCTCCACAACGTCTTCCACTCCGACGATCCTTCTTATCTCTGTAAACGCCACGCGTCATTAAGCCCTCGTGGTTGATTTAACCCACTGCAGATTTTACTATCCTACCTTTCTCTGTACCCTCCTCTAATCATCTTATCCTCCTTCTCTCTTTCACCTCCTCCAGCATCTATATCCATCCATCTAACTGCAGCTCTTTCCTTTCCATGTATCCCTTCATATTTCTGCATTCTGCTGCAGCATTTACACTCCTCCCTATATCTGTCACAGCCTGCACAACACATCCCATCATTATACCCGCCAGCTCATCCGGTATTAACACCATTTGGCATCTGTGCAACGGTCTCAAGCCTCAATTTCCCAAACTACCTTCCTAAAGGTTGCAGCTCCAGTACCAGTCATGGCCACTTTTCACTTCTTGAACACCTTCACTTCAACTATATCTGTAACCTCCTCGAGGACCTACACCCGTCACTATCTCTATAAACTTCTCTAACACCTGCACAGCTCCATTTCATTTTAATCTCCATCAGATGTCCCAACCCTCCCGATATCTACTGTGTCCTCCGGCTCCAGCATCCCTCCCTCACTCTGAAACATTCTCGATACCAACACTGCCTCCTTATGTCTTTAACATCCTCCAGTCCCTAGTCCCTTCTCTATCTCTTATATTTTATCTATATACTCCTGCCGATATGTGAAACCTTCCGCAGACCCGACACAGCTTTGAATCTGTGTAACTTCATCTCGGCCCTCCACGTTTTTGTATCTGTATAAAATCCTCCAGATACCTAAGCCCGAGCTAACTCTGGAACTTCCGCCAGCCGCAACAAATCTCCCTGCTTCTATAATCTCCTTTAGCCGATACACACCTTCCTTTCTCTGTAATATCCTCTAATCTCAACACTCCTCCTTATCTCTGTAACCTCCTCCAAGCGTTGCATCTTCCACCATTCCAACCCACCGATCACCAGCATCTTCAACCCTTCCTATCACTCTGGATTCCTTCAGCATGGTATTCATCCATAGCTCTGGAACCCATTTCAGCTATTGCATGCTTCGCTATCACCATAAACTCCTCAAGCACGTCGGATCCTCCCTATCTTTTTGTAAACTCTTTCAGCTTCTACTTCCAGCCCAGACACCCATCGCATCAGAGGCATTCTCTCTGTTAATTTACAGCTTCACCGTATCTGTAGCTTCCTCCTTCACTTATGCAAATCTATCTCTGTGACCTTCTCCAACCCTGAGCACCACCATTTTCTGTGAACTTTCCACTGCATTCATTGACAGTGCATCCACAATCCTTGCGATGGCGAAGACAGAAATCTCTTCTCCCGTTGAGTGAATTGTTTTCACAAGATTTCAGTCCCAAATACGTTGCCCCTTTTCCTGAGATTCTGACCTCATGTTTTGGACTTCCACACCCTCACAAGTAATTTCCCAGCGTTTGCCCTGTCGTGCACTAGCCATTTGGATTAATTTACATTTCAATCAAATCACTTATCAATTCCCTGAAACTCAAGAATACAGAAAACCTTTATTCACAAACTCAGCAAGTGATACCCAGGTACCAAAGAGTGAAACATTATTTTATTATTTATTGATAGGTTTCAGAAATTGCTGGCTGGGCTATCCTTTCTTGCCCATTTCACAGTTGTTCTGGACATGGTTGCGCTGCGATGCCTACTTGATAAATTGTAGCCAGTTTGGTGCAGGCACACCAACAATAATGTTAGAGAATGAAAGCCAGGATTTTCATCAAGTGAAACCCATGAAAGAGCGATATATTCCAAGTCAGGATGGCCATTGACTTTCGTTGTAATTTGCAGGGGGTGGTGTTCACATGTGTCTGTTGCCCTTGCCATTCCATTTGGTCATGGCTTCGAGGTGCTGTCGCATAGATATTGGTAAATATCTGAAATAAATCTTGTAGCTGGTACACGCTGCTTCTATTGGGAGTCGATGGTGGAGGCTTTGTATATTGTGGATGTGATGGCAAACAAGCTGAACTGCAAACGTACCCTTCCTTATACATGAACAGCATAACGCTTCCAGGTATCTTCTTAGCTTTTTCTTTATTACAAAATTAATTCGTATCGCCAATCAGTGAGTACCAGCAATTAAATTAAACAATTATCTGTTTAAATTAGTTTGCAATTGGCCACATGACTATTGTGGAACTGCAAAATGAAACACAAGACCACAGGAACAGGACAAGGCTGTTAAGCGCCTTGTACCTGTTCCACAATTTAAGGAGATTGTGGCTGATTTGATACTGAACTCCTTATACGCCTTTGGAGCAAATCTGTCACGACCTTTCCGTAGCAAATGTGTTTCTATCTTAGGTATTAAGGTGTCAACAAAGAACTAAACAATTCCAATTTAAAAAGTAACAAGTGAGATGAAGAATAGATAATCTGAAACTTGTCAACTGATAGTTCACTGCAAAAGGCTACCAAGGGTCAATTTGAATGACGAGGTGATATACTTCCTTCAGTGCCTTTGATTCTGTTGAAAATATTTACTTAGAGGAGGTTGTTCTTCTACAAATACGAGTATACTGTTTTTCAAAATAAGATATATAAGATGTAGATTGTGTTCAGGATGAGTCAGGTAGGGTACAAAGGAAAGGCAGGAGGGTGCAGGTAATGGTGCTATTTGAAGAGCATGTGATGGCACCATCGGCCTTCTCTATCCTAACAATTCTATCATTATGAATGTACTCATATCGATTAATAATTCACGAAAAGACAAATAAACTGAGTGAAGGATTGTACAGGTCATTCTTGTATGTGAATGTGTGCTGTGAGGAGGGGGTAAAGATATGTGAAGACTGAACAGTCGTCCAGATGGACATGATCGATGTTAAGGGCATGATGCGGAATCGAGAAGTTATCCAGATTCTTGGAGAAATAGATGTGCAGTGTATTTCATACATCGTAAAATATTGGAAAGTACAGATGGAAATAAAATTTAAAGTGTCCTTGTCTATAACCTGCTGATGTCTAACAGACAAGTTATTTGTTAACTAGCTATTTGTTAATCCAGTGGGAATATAACCTTTATTGTCAGATGATTTATCCATATGAAGAGTGATGTCTTGCTTCATTTGGATAAAGATATTGGTCAGATTGCACCTGGAGGACTGCGTGCAGGTTTGATTGTTTATCTTGGGAAATATATTATTTCCACAGATAGACGGCAAAGGCAGTTTTAATGGACTTCTGCCAAGGACAACTATTTCCAATAGGGCCATGACAAACCAAGCCTGTGTTCTCCGGTGTTTCAAAGAGTGATAAATTATTTCATTGAACGTGACAAAATACTGATTGGATTTCTGCTTCTGACGTATTTCTGTCTATTGGTGTAGCATTTGTAAATTCCTTGAAACAGTGAACTGCATTCCCAACTGATTTTCACTGCAATGGGAGACAGGTTGTTCTTCCAGGAACAGAGGGATAAGAACAGACTGTTACAATAAGGCGTACGAGCAACAGCACTTCAGGGAGAATACACTGAATATAAATTCAATTATGTTTGTTCTGATAATCCTAAACTCAAATTTCCTGTATGTTCCCTGTAACAGTTGACTCGCTGAATGATTAAAATATCTCTCTCTGACGAAGATACTCATGATCCAGGCTCAATAGCTTTCAAAATCTTCTCCAATTGTGTCCTTACCTCTGATGAAAGATTTGCTGGTCTTTATTCATCCTGTTTATTTCGACAACTCCGTGTGAAAACCAAACCTACATTGGATGTTTTTCTTTTCCTTATCGCCAAAGACAAAACAAATAAAAATGTTTCAGAACATGCACTTTTTTTTCCATCATCTTCAAAGTCAGTCTAAAATACAACTCAGCCAGATTTGAGGATATGTTTATTTCATCAAAACTTCCATTTCATCCTCACAATCTGCATCAATATGCTCATGGATCACACTATCACTCTCCCTGAATCCCTGCTTCTCCAGGGTGAAGACGGATATGAAGTACATGTTTAATGTATTCGCTACTTCCACGCACAGGTTGCAGTCTTGGTCTCTAAAAGAACATTGACCATAGAAAAATACAGCGCAGAACACGTCTTTCGTCTCTCGACGTTGCGCCGACCTGTGAACTTATCTAAGTGCATTCTCATACACTATCCCATCATCATGAGCTTGTTCAAGAATTTGGGCGGCACAGTGGCACAGTGGTTAGCACTGCTGCTTCACAGCGCCTGAGACTCGGGTTCAATTCCCGCCTCAGGCGACTGACTGTGTGGAGATTGCACGTTCTCCCCGTGTCTGCGTGGGTTTCCTCCGGGTGCTCCGGTTTCCTCCCACAGTCCAAAGATGTGCAGGTCAGGTGAATTGGCCATGCTAAATTGCCCATAGTGTTAGGTAAGGGGTAAATGTAGATGTAGGGGTATGGGTGGGTTACGCTTCGGCGGGGTGGTGTGGACTTGTTGGGCCGAAGGGCCTGTTTCCACACTGTAAGTAATCTAATCTAATTGTTTAAATCGCCTTAATGTAGCTGAGTTAATTACATTGGCAGGCTGGGCATTCGACGCCCATGCCACTCTCTTAGTAAAGAATCTGTCATAAATCTATCGCCCCTCAATTTTCAGTGATGCCCCCTCATACAAGCTGACGTCATCATCCTGGTTAAGACATTTCCACCATCTACTCTATCTAATCGTCTGATCATCTTGTATATCTCCCTCAAATCACTTCTTAGCCTTTTTTCTCCGATGAGAACAGACCCAAGTCTTTCAGCCTTTCCTCATATTACCTGCCCTCCAGACCAGGGAACATCTCCTCGGCACATTTTCCAACGCTTACACATCTTTCCTGTAAAGGGGCGAACGGAAATGTACACAATTTTCCAAGTGCGACTGCAATTACTTTTTTTTTTGCAGCAAAGGTTTCTGGCTCCGGAACTCAATCCCTCTACCAATACAATATGACATACTGTATGCATTCTTAACAGCACTATCGACCTTTTTTGGCATTTTTCAGAGATCTATGCTCATGGAAATCAAGATCCCTCTGCACATCCACACTGTCAAGAATCTTTCCATTTACCCATTATGCTGCCGTCCTCTTATTCATCCCAAAGTGAACCACCTCACGCTTATCTGCAGTGAACCCCATTTGCCACCTCTCAGCCAGACTCAGCATTTTATCCAAGTCCCTCTACAACCTGCAACACTCTTCTACACTGTCGTGTATTCCTCCGACTTCAGTGTCGCCTGCAAATAGACTTATCCATCCACCTATGCCTACGTCTAAGACATTTACAAAAATTACAAACAAGAGTCGTCCCAAAACAGATTCTTGTGGAACACAACTAAAACCGGACTCCAGGCTGAATATTTTTTCATCAACCACCATTCGCTTCCTTCCTAAAGAAAGTCACTTTCTAATCCGCACTGCTAAATCACCATCAATCCTATGCCTCTGCAGTTTCTCCAAACGCCTACCATATGGAACTTTATCAAAACCCTTACTGAAATCCATGTACACTGTGTCAACTGCCCTACCATCGTCGGCATGCTTGGACACCTTCTCAAACAACTCAATGACGTTTGTGAGGCATAACCTGCCGTTGACAAACTATGTTGACTATCTGCAATCAAATTGCTGCTTGACAGATGATTATAAACCCTATCTCTCATAATCCATTGCGAAACTTTTCTTACAAATAACGTAAGGCTCACTGGTCTATAATTACCTGGGTTATCCCCAATGCCCCATTTGAACAAGGGCACAACATTTCAAATCCTCCAATCCTCTGGTACGAAAACTGTAGACAATAAAAACTCAAAGATCAAAGGCAAAGGCTCCAAAATCTCCTCGCTAGCTTCCGAGAGAATCCTCGGATTAATCCCAACCCGCCAAGCCGACTTGTCCATTTTCAGTCCTTCCAGAGTTGATAACACCTCCTCCTTACTAATCTCGGTCATTTCTGGTCAAATGTCTCGTATCTCATTCTCCTCCTCTACAGTATTCTACTTTGCCTGACTAAAAACAAAGAGGAATAATCATTTAGACTCTGCGATCACCACAGGTTCCATACACAACTTCCCACTTCTGTCTTTGAGTGCCCCTATTCCTGCGTTCGTTTTTTTAAAAATTCGTTATCTGGCAAGAGAAAGTTGATGGTTCTTCTTTATTCTACCTGTTAAAGAATTCCCATGCCCACTCCTTGCTCATCTAATCTCTCCCTTAAAACCCTTCCTCGCTCATCCGTAACTCTCCATCGCCTCATCTGAACAATCTCGTATCATTGTCACATAAGGCCCCTTCTTCGGATTAAGAAGCGAAGCAATTTCTGAGATAAACCAGAGGCTATTTACCTTTTCACTTCTCTCCCATTGTTTATTTTAATAGGCGCATTCTTTCCTGCGTTATCATCTTCCCGTTGATATGCAGATAGATTATCTTGGGATTCTTCATAATCTTAGCCTTTAATGTTTAATCATGCCGAAGTTTTGCAGTTCTACTTATTTTCTTAAGTTTAGCGCTACAATTTCTCTGGGCCTGAATGACCTCCGTTCGTCTGCTCACTTTATACTGATCTTAAGCTTTTCCTTTAGTTTTTATTCCATTCTTAATATTTCCAGGAATTAAATCTTCTCTGGGTTTGTTTTCATAGATTTGATCTAAGATGCAACATGTTGGGCCCATACACTTGAAAAATCCATCTTAAGAATAAACTGTCAACCCCCCTCAGTCAAAACACTACTCTGCTAGAACTTTACCCAAAGGTAATTGTGCTCGATGACCTTCGCCGTTTCCTGTCTTTTCTTTACCAAATCTCACTCCCCAATCCAGAAAACTTTTTTTTCCAATCATCTTTTGTTTTTTGTCATTTCCTTCACAAAGTTAACGTGTATAAAGTAATAGTTACTGGTCCCAAAATGCTCTCATTTCATTCTGCCAGTAATACCCGACTGGCTTCATTTTCAAAAGGAAGGCCCAGCACTGCGCCGTCCCTTCTTGTATCTTCAAGCTATAGGTATAAAAAAACTCTCTGAAATAAATTTCAAAAAATATGCCCCCCCCCCCAGTTATAAAACTAGATTTCTTCTATAAATGTGGGGAGTTTAATCCCAGAGTATTTTTGGTTTTTTTCACACACTTCATCGAATTGGCTACACATCTGTTACTGTCTTTCCTTTTAACTGACAGTCAATAATACATGCCCAGCATTTTGTATTTTGTCTTCTTCTTCCGAAGCTCTATGCACAAAGCCACATTTGAAGACTCCTCGAAGATATCCTCCATCCTTACTATTTTAAGTGATTCGTTAATTAATATTGAAACAAGTCCTGCTCGTTTACACACTGTCCCGTCCTCCTTGAGTTCCTATTTACCAGAATACCGATTTGCTCGTCCTGACCTCCCTCAACCAAGTTTCTGCAATGGTAAAAAATGTCTCAATTCCACATGTCAACCACTCGCTTACCTCATCTATCTGACGCTTAATATTCTCAGCATTAAGGTAAAGGACATCCAAACAACAATATAACACCCAGAACAACCTGTATCTCGGCGTTCTCTTGTTGTTATCAGGCTTCCTGAAATGACCGAAAATGCATCACTGGAGCTGAAAAAGATTATATTTATTCAATCGGCATTTTGTTTTTTTGCGACATTTCAAAAACGAGCAATCCCCGCCGCATGGTATGAGTTTCTGGTTATTAAGTACCCCTCAGTACTCAGAGAGGACAGCCTTTACGAATGGGCAGCATTGATTGTGTCTCTCCCCAAGGCAGGGATTAAAATTGTAATCCCTAAATTGGAGAATGGCTAATTTTGATGGTATGAGGTAAGAACATTAGAATAGTACAAAGGCAAGTTACTTAATTGGGAAATCAGGAGTACAAAATGGGATATGAGATAGCGTTGTAAAGGGTTTTCATAAATCCATTAAAGAGAAACGGGTTACGAGGGAGAGAATAGGGCTCCACAAATATCAACAAGGCAACCTAGGCATTGAGCCGCAGGAGGTAGGGGAAATACTAAACGATTAGTTTGCACTTTTGTTTCATGTGGGGCAGGACATGAAAAACATGGAATGTTGGCAAGTACATGGTGACAGCTTGGAAAATGTCTATATGACAGGTGAGGAAATCCTGGATGTCTTGAAACATATGAAAATTGATTAATCCCCAGGGAACAGATCGGCGGCACCCTCGAACTCTGAGAGAAGCTATGAAAGTAATTGCTGAGATATTTGTATAATCGATAGTCACAAGTTAGGTGCTGGAAGACTAGAAGTTAGCTAACATGTTGTCACTATTTAAAAATGCAGTAAGGAAAGCCAGGGAACAATGCATCATTGAGTCTGACATTGTGATAGGCAAGTTGTTGAAGAGCGTCCTAAGGGACAGGATTTACATGTATTTGGAAAGATAAGGAGAGATTAGGGATAGTCAGCATGGCTTTGAACGTGGGTGATCATGTTCCGTGAGCTTGATTGAGTTGTGTTTGAAGAAGTAACAAAGAGTATTGATGATGACAGATTAGTGGACGTGATCGATGTGGACGACATTGAGGCGTTGAACAAGATTCCTCAGCAGAGACTGCTTGTTAAGGTTAGATCTCATGGGATATGGAATAACTAGCCATTTCGAGACCGATATAACTCAGAGGTAAAAGACAGAGGATGATAGAGTGTTGTTGTTTGGTCAGGAGGCCAGTGGTGTGCCACAACGGACGATGCTGGGGCCGCTACTTTTCATCATTTGTTTCAACGATTTGGATGTGCTCATAAGAGGTACATCTCGGAAGTTTGTAAATGACAGGAAAATTGGAGTTGCAGTGGAGAGCGAAGAAGGTTCCCTGAGATTGCAACAGGATCTCGATCAGTTCGGCCAATGGGCTGAGTAATGGCAGATGGAGAATAATTTAGATAAATGTGAGGTGCTGCATTTTGGAAAAGCAAAAAGACTTTGGATTGCAGGTTCCAAGCTGCTTGAAATTAGATTCGCAGCTAGATAGGACAGTGAAGACTCCATTTGCTATGGTTTCCTTTATTGGTCAGAGCATTCAGTGTCAGAGTTAGCAGGTCATATTTCGGCTGTAAAGGACTTTGGTTCGGCCAATTTTGGAATATTGCGTGTAGTTCTTGTTTCCTTCCAATGGAAAGGATGTTGAGAAACTTAAAAGAGTTCAGAAAGATTTTGCAAGATGTTGCCAGATTTGGAATATTTGAGCTACAGGGAGAGGGTGCATTGGCTAGGGCTGTTTTACCTGGAGTGTCGAAATCTGAGCGGTGGCATTGCAGAGCTTTGTAAAATCATGAGGGGCAGGATAGGGCAATTAAACAATGTATTTTCCACGGGGTGCCGGAGTCCAGAACCAGAGGGAACAGGTTCAGGGTGACAGGGGCAAAATATAAAATGGACATAAGATGCAATACTTTAACACAGAGCGTGGTGCGTGTATGGAATGAGCAGCCAGAGTGAGTCGTGGTGGCTGGTAAAATTATAACAAATAAATGGCATCTGGATCCGTAAATGAATCGGAAGATTTTGCAGGTATATCGGCCAAATGCTGGCAAATAGATGTGGATTAGGTTAGGATACTTTGCCAGCATGCTCGAGTTGGATTGAAGAGTCTGTTTCCATGCTGTTGACTCAGCGACTGTAAGTCAACATGCTCCCACCGATGCTGTTCATCTGTGCAGGGTCCTGGCTTATGCTGACGCTTCGTGAGCAATGATCACTCTCGCCCTGGTAATTCAATACTGCCTTTCTACAGATAGAGTTTATCACAATGAAATGGTTTGTGCTTTTCACTGTTTTCCATTCCATGATCCACAGGATATTGGGAACCGGACTAGTTGAGGATGACAGCACCATCTCTCGCCCTGAAATGAAAACCCGTGAGTCAGGGGTTGAGCAGGATAATTTGAAATAGGAAAGTTGAGGTGAAGCACAAATCGATTCACGCAGCTTTTGGATTGATGAATGTGGGAAGGAGTGGCGTGTGTGAGATCAGAAAGATGGGGAGGGGTGTTAGTCCAAGACTTCCAGTCATGGTGCACATTGTTAGGTTCAACTGAGTGTCAGTACAAAATGTGTGGTGACCAACGCCCAACAAAATCCACATGTCTTAGTTACTATTGTGATTCTTGCCTTACCATTTGCTGCTTTTTTTTTAGATGCAATCTACTGGAACGATTTATATTTAAGCCCACGAAAAAGCACTTTCGATGACCCATGTTTTAATCTCTGACCATGCACGCAAATGTATAATTATATGTTGCTATTGGCGAATATGAAGGTGACATTTATGGATCCTCGTTTACAGGATTTACTGTGAGATATCAAGTGCGACAGGAGTTTATTCAATTGTTAAAATATTCACCAAGGGTCTGGTCCAGGATGCAGATGAATGAAGTATGGGAGGCAGACCTCATGTCATCAATATAAGTAGCATGTGAGGAGCATTCTGATAATTCCTGATCATGCATCTACTCCCTGCAACAGGCTCCGACCGAAGATGAATCTCTTGGATCTGGTTGCTGTTCAGTCATTGTTGTGTAATTTTATAAGCATTTGTACCTGCACTGAGACCAGTGATAGTACCTACACTGAGAGCAGTGACACACTCTTGGCTAGGTATCCCGCTGCCAAAGGCGGATGGTTGTGAACGAATGTTTAAGTGATAGCCCGAATCCAGCTTGGAAGATCTCAGTACAGTTTTACAGCTGGCCAATGGAGCTGGCGTCACAGGAAACTGTAAGGTCCAGTCACACTGCGTGAATTCAGTGTTGGTTATAATCGCAAAGTTTACTGATCCGAACGAAATATTTGCCATTTTCATGTATTGGGCAATACGAAGATATGAGTACAAGTATACAACAGAACATTATTTGCATTATCTCTCAAAATAATGACATTGTTATCCAATCTATGGAACGATGTCAATACAAAAGTAAAGTACGTACATTTTTTTTAACGAAAAAATGAACACGTTGTCTCACTGATGTGGTGATGGCAATTGCATATTCAATGTCAGTATTAAAAGTAATACATTGTCGCTCTAATATTTTCAAAGTGGTTGATTTCTGATACAGTCACAGTGAGGAAACGATTGAATAATTTAATGAACGTTTCATTGGTTTAAAAATAATTAATTAATGGAAGTTCACCATATAATATTCAACCTCCAGCTGTTTAACAACAACTTAAACATGATAATAAGTGTACTCACCATAAAAAAAAATATGGCCCTGCTTCCCTAGACGTCACGCGGTCCTGTGGATCTGAAGCCCGTCTATCCTACACTATTCCTTTCTAATTCAAATGTTTATCCAATGTCCATCTAAACTCCTTAAATTTGGTGAGTCTAATACTTTTTCAGACAGTGAGTTCCAGTACCTTACGAATCTGAGTAAAGAAACTATCTCTGACATCTGTCCTATATCTATCAATCCTCAATATAAAGCTATGTCCCTTCGTAAGAGCCATCGCCATTCGAGGAAAAGGACTGTCACTGTCCACCCTATCTAACCTTCTGATTATCTTTTATGTCTCAATAAAGACATCTCTCAACCTTCTCTCGAACGAAAACAGCCTCACATTCTTCTGCCTTTCCTTTTAAGATCTTCCTTCCATACCAAGCAACATACTCCTAAATCTCCTCTGAAGCCTTTCCAAAGCCTCCTCACCTTTCCTTTAATTCAGTGACCAGAACTGTACACGAGACTCCAAGTGTGGCTGCACCATTGTTTTGGACAGCTGCAACATGACCTCATGTTTCCGCAGCTCAATCACTCTACCAAATAAATGTAACCCATTGTATGCATTCTGCACAATCCAATCAATCTGGGTGTCAAGTTTCAGAGATCTAAGTGAGTGAAAACCGCGATCTCTCTGCTCATTCTTACTACCAAGAATCTTACCATGAGCCGAGTAAACCTTATTCTGTTCCTCCTTCCAAAGTGAATCATCTCACACTTTTCCTCATTCAACCCATTTTTAACTCTCAGCCCAGCACTGCAGCTTATTTCTGTCCCTCTGTGACCAGCAAATTTCTTCGGCGCTATCGACAACTCCACCGACCTTAATGTCATCCACAAATTGACTAAAACATCCTTCTATGCCCTCATGTCGGACATTTATTAAAATGACGAACAGAAGCTGTCCCAAAACAGATCCTGAAGGTACACCACGAGAACATGAATACCAGGCTGAACATTTCCCATTAACCAACGCCCTCTGTCTTCTTTCAGCGAGCCAATTTCTGATCTAAACTGACATATCATACTCAGTACCATGCCTCTGTATTTTGTGCAATAGTACAGAATGGTGAACCTTTTCGATCGCCTTACTGAAATCCAAATGACACACATCAACTCGTATCTCCTCATCCACCTGCATGGTCATCTTCTCAAAGAATTCAACAAGTTTTGTAAGGTACAGCCTACCTTCGCAAAACCATGCTGACTTACTCAGAAGACCTAATAACTCTCGAGATGATGAGCAATCCAATCTCTTATAAACATTTTGAACACTATACCCACAAAAACATGTAAGGCTCACTTGTCTACATTTAACACGGTTGTCTCTAATCCCCTTCTTGAAGCAGGGGACAATATTTGTTATCCTCCAGTCTTCTGGCACTATTCTTGCAGAAAATGACAACATAAAGATCAAAGCCAAAGTCTCTGCTAGTCTGCTCCCTGGGTTCCCAGCGAGTCCTAGAATAAATCTCATCCGGACCAGGGGACCTATTTATTTTGATACTTTCCAGATTTGTTCCTCCTTATGACATCAATCCCGTCTTGTTAGGCAACCTGTATCACAGTATTCGCCTCGACAACATCGTGTTTTTTAACTGTTATATTGTTGAAAAATACTCATTTAGCGCTTTCCCTCTCTCTTCGGACTCCACGCACAACTTCCGACTGCTATCCTTGATTGTCCCTCACCTTTTGTTCATCATTCCTTTATTCCTGTTATACCTATAGATCCTACTTACTGTAATGCCAACTAACGAACACAAAGTGATGTTCATGCACTGAAAAACAAATTATTTGACATTGTTGAACAACCAAACATCTAAATATTTAGGAGGACTTCAAATTAAGATTTATTTTCAATCCCGGGTGGCACCGGTTTTCTTTTTTTATATAAACACAATCATAGTTGGCGACAAAATGAGAAATTACTGGAAATGCTCAGTAAGCGTGGTAATAGGTACATTGTTGCAGAACAAGAATCACTGGTACCAAAGTCAAGGATGTTTCTGAGTATGCTCAGGAGATACCAAGGGTGTGCGTGAACAGTCAGAAACTGTGGTGCACATGAGAACCAATGACACAGGCAGGTAGAGAAACAAGTTCCTGCAAAGAGAGGTCATGGAGCGGAACTCAAAAACAGTATCTTCGTGATTTAAATTTCAAGATTACTCCATGTACAATGTTGAGGTGAGGCAGGGTTGAAAGATAGTATCACTCAAAATGTGACCAAATGATTGTTGCGGGAGGAGTGCTTCATATGTTTGCAGCATTAAAATCTCTTCCAGGGCAGGTGGGATCTGTAAGAAAAAAAACACCAATATACTCGTGGAAGGGTTCGATAGTGCAAAACGTGTGGATTTAAACTAATAATGCAGGATGTTGGGAACCAAAGCAACCGTTCAGAAAATGAGCAATAGGTAGATGTGACTCGCATAAACAGGCATAGCCAGACCAATGATGGTGGTGAGGGAAGAAACTATAACAGTTCAAATGTCAGTTGTAGTTTGACGCAAATGACAGAGATGAGGTTCAGTATTATGAGGGATTAATACATAAGAATAGAAAGTGTGGAAAGCAGAGAGCAGACGATAATATTAAAAGAGAAAGCAAATCAATGGAAGTTATTGAATAGCCTTGTGGAAAATTGCAAGCAGTGCTTGAAATACAATTGATGGGTTGATATCACAAATACTGACAAATATATATGACGTGATGGAGATTGCCTGAATGTCAAGGCTGAGGTGTTAAAGTCCAAAGTTACTCAGTATTCTGAAAGGATAGACAAAAAGGAGCTGGAGGTGCAACTGCTCATAGAAGCATAGTGCAGAGCCTCTACAGTGTTGAAACAGGCCCTTCGGTCCAACAACTCGACCCTGACCGTCCGAATTGTAACCCAACCAGGCCTATTCCCATACTAGATTGCAGAGTCTTTGACTTTGATCTTTTTGCATTCATTGTCTACAGGAAGAGTGCCAGAAGACTGGAGGAAGGCAAAACTTTTCCTGTTGTTCAAGAAGGGGAGTGGAGCCAATCCTAATAATTATGCACTAATCAGCTTAAATTTAATTGTGTGTAACGTGTTGGAAAAGGTGATAACTGATAGGAATTATAATCATTTCGAGAGGAATAAGTTCATTAGAGATATTCAACACGGTTTTGTGAAGTCTACGTCATGCCTCATAAACCTTACTGAGTTGTTTGAGAATGAAACCAAACACGTGGATGAGGGGAAAGTGTTTGATGTGATGTATGTGCATTTCTGTAAGGCGTTTAACAATATTCCCCAAAGTAGACATTTGCACAAAATCTGGAGGCATGGGATTGAAGGCGATTTTGCAGTTTGATTCAGAAATTGTCGAGCTGAAAGAAAACAGAGGGTGGTGTTTGATGGAAAATGTTCATCCTTGAGTTGACTTAATAGTGGTGGACCCGCAGGGATCAGTTTTAGGGCTACTGCTGTTCGTCATTCTTATAAATGATCTGGATGAGGGCGTAGAAAGATGAGTTAGGCAATTTGCGGACAACACCAAGGTCGGTAGAGCTGTGGACAATTCCGAAGAGTATCAGATTATACAAGGACGTCGATAAATTCCAGAACTGTACTGAGAGGTGGAAAATACAGTTCAATGTGATTCACTTTGGAAGAACCAACAGGAATAAAGGGTACTGGACTAATGGTAAGATTCTTGGCAGTGTCGATGCGCAGTGGGATCTTGGTGTCAACACACAAAGATCCCTGAAAGTTGCCACGCATGTTGATAAGGTTGGTAGGAACGCATGCCGTGTGTCAGCTTTTTCTGGGAGAAGGATTGCGTTTCGGAGTCACGAGGTCATGATGCATTGTAGAAAACTCTGGTGCAGCAGCACTTGGGGTATTGCGTAATTTGGGTCACCACATTATATGAAGGACGTGAAAGATTTGGAAAGGGATCAGAGGCGATTTACGAGGATGTTGCCGGGAACGGAAGGAAGATCTTATGTGGAAGGCTGAGGGATTTGATGTTGTTTCAATTGAGAAAGAGTACGGTTGAGAGTTATCATAATTGTGACATGTAAGATAAACGGAGGGTTAGATAGGGTGGACAGTGAGAGCCTTTTCCTTAGATGGTGAGAGCTAACACCAGGGGACATAGTCTTAAATTGAGGGGTGGTAGATATTGGACAGGTGTCAGAATAGTTTTTACATTCAGAGGCGACTACAGGCGTGAAATGCCTTCTCTTCAATAGAAGTAGATTCACCAAATTTAAAGGCGTTTGAATGGTCATGGGATAAATATATGGTTGAAAATCTAAGAATGTCGGATAGATCGGTTTCAGTTTGGTTCGACTGGACGGCACAACATTGAGCACTGATGACTTTGTACTGCTCTGTAATGTTCGATGACCTTGTTATAAATCTGCATTTACAGCTGGCTAATGCACCTGACCTTCACATCCATGAAAACGACTGGCAATTTAGCATGGTCAATACAATAAACCTGTGCATCTTTGGATTACAGCATAACCTGGAGCACCCGGGGAAATCCAAGGAGACATGTGCAGAATGTGCGACACAGACAGTCTACCAAGGCTGGACTCTCACCCGAACGCCTGGAGCTGTGACTCAGCAGTGTGAACCACTGAGCAACCGTGCCGACCTACTGGTTAAGAATTATATAAAAGCTGAATCAAAAAAATGTTATTGGCACGTGGGAGAAGAATGATGCATCATTCCGGTTGGAAATACAATGGAAAGGAAGAAACCCATGAAAAGGAATGAATTCCACTCCCACCCCACCACCAAAAGAAGAGAGCAATATAATGCAGGGCATAAGAGGACTTGTGCGAGAAGCACGTAAGTGATTATGGGAGGTCTGAAGATGCGTATTGACTGGTTGAATACCTTATAAGATGAGCCTCGGAGAACGATTCATTAAGGGTACAAGTGATTGTTTCTTCGATCAACATGACATGTATCAACCAGAAAACTGCCTCCTTCAGATTTAGTGCGATATAATATGGAAGAACTGATTAATGGCCATGTATTCAAGTATCTTTTTGGAACGGGTGATCACAACACGCCGGAGATTAATATTCAGATTGAAAGAGTGAAGACAGGGTGTCTTACGGGAGTTTTGGTGTTGGGGAATAATATTTATACTGGCCTAAGAAAGACGTTGGTACTGGAATGCACTGGGCAATATGATTTGAAAGGCAGGGCAGTTGAAGTACAGTGGCAAATACTTAGGCAATTGCCAAACACCTCTCAAACAAAATATATTCCTGAGCACGAGAGGAATTTTACCAAGGTGAAAAGCCATCCATCTTCCAGAATTGAATTGGATTGAATTGAATTGAATTGAATTGAATTCTTCATCACGTATTCCGAGGCACAAACAGAGGGAGATCACAGAGTTAAGTAGCATAGATAGGTTAAGAATAATTTATCAGCGGCAAAAACAAAAACACAGGTGCAGACAAATGTTAAGAGTTTGCGAGTCCTTTCAGTTTTCTAACAACAGTCGGATAGACACTGTTACGAAATCGGCTGGTGCTTGTATTTTTTGCCTTCTGCACCTTCTCTCCGACGTCGAGGTTTTAGAAAAAACATTGCCAGTGTTGCATGTTTATTTGAGAATGTTGGTCGCCTTCCCTTGACAGCAGGCCTGGTAAATCGATTCTATCGATGGGAGTTGACTTTTGTGATTGTCCGGGCTTAGTTCACCACTTTCTGTGACCATCTCCAATCTTGAATGGTACAGTCGCCACACTAGTTAATGATACATCCAAACAGAATGCAGTCGATGGCGCATCTATAAAAGTTGGCAAGAGTATTCGCCGTCATGCCAATTTACTCAGCTGCCTGAGGAAGTTGAGACGCCAATCGGCCTTTGAAACTCGTGTGTCCACATGAACAGTCCAAGAAAACTTGCTGTTAATGAAACGCCCGGGAGAATGACACTCTCAAATCGTTCATCCTCTGTAATGTTAATGTGTGGGGGAGCATTTGTACCATCCTGCCAAAAGTCATTCATGATTTTCTTGGTTTTGCCAGCATTGAGAGCGAGGTTGTTCTCAGTGCACCATTTTTCCAGGTCTTCCACCTCCCTTCTGTGGCCTGTTTCGTCGCCCTCTGAGGTTCGACCGACGATGTTGGTGTCTTCCGCGAACTTGTAAATCACATTAGTCTGGTAATTGGCGACACAGTCATGGATATTAAGTGAGTACAGTAGGCCTGAGAACGGACCATGCAGTTAATGCGGGGCGTGGGGATGCTCCAGTGTTGAGTGTTAGTGAGGATGAAATATTGTCCCCGATCTTCACTGATTGTGGCCTGTCAGTCAGGAAACTGAGGATCCAATTGCAGAGAGTGGGACTTGGTCCGATATCACTAAGTTTAGCAATCAGTCTCGAGGGGATAATTGTGTTGAACGCTGAACTGTGATCACTGAGTAGGATTCTTACGTTGCTCTAAGTGATGTCAAGATGTTCGTGGGAGGAGTGAAGGACAACTGATATGGTATCTGGTATGGATCTGTTGGTCCGAGGGGCAAATTAGAGTCCGTCAGGAGTAGTGTGGATGCGGGGGTTGATTAATGCCATGACCAGCAGTTAAAAGCACTTCATTACCACCGAAGTTCGGGCAACTGGGCAGTCGTCGTTGACACAGGCTGCATGAGCCTTCTCAGGCACAGAAATGATGTTGGCCCTCTTGAAACAGGCCGATACAATGGTCTGCTGCATGTACAGTTTGAAGATCACCAAGAAGACCTCTTCCAGTTGATCCGTGCATGCTCTGAGTGCACAGCCTGGTGCTCCGTGTGATCCCATTGCTTTCCTTGGATTCACACAAAGGAAAACTGATCGGAATTTTGATGTAGTGACCGTTTCGACAGGTTCGTTGGGACTTGTCAGAAGAGGTGTTACTTCTCCGCCGAAATTCTGCTCAAACTAGCATAAAAGGCGTAGAGACAATCTGGGAGAGATATGCTCTGCTATCATGCACTGTCTCTTTTTAGCACCTGTGATGTCATCCAGCCCTAACCATATTCGCTGGTTGTCTGTCTGATTTATTAGTTTGGATCAGTATTGGTCCTTGTCTGTCCTAAATACTCTGTGAAGATAATTCTTGGATTCCTTATCTTTGAGTGTCTCCCCTGATCTGAAGGCTTCACGCTAGGTTTTAAGCAAGTTCAGTATGTCCGGGGTCATGCAGGGTTTCTTGTTGGGGAACACCCAGAATGATTTCCTTGGTATTCAGTTCTACACACACTTGCTCATAATGACTGTGGTGTACTCGTCAAATGTGTCTGCGGATTGTTTGAACATGGCTCAGTAAGCCGATTCAAAACAGCGCTGGATTTGAAATTCTGTCTGCTCAAAACAGCACTTGACCTGCATCCGCGAGAGGGTCTCTTCCTTGAACTTTTGACTGCACGCTGGGTGAAGAAAAGAGGCACTGTGGTCGGAGTTCCCAAAATGAATGTGGGGGAATGGAGCGGTAGCCATTCTCACAGTGGTGTAGCAGTGGTCTACAATGTTCGGTCTCCAGTGAGACAGATAATGTTTTGGTGGCCCTTGGGCAACACCTTCCCTTCATTGGCTTGATTTGTATCGCTAGTTACAATAAACAGGACCACGGGGTATTCCATCTCCAGGCTGTCCGTAGTGGAGTCCAGCACATCCTGAGCTTCCTCAACATTTGCTTGTGGCGGTATGTACACAGCAGTGAGTAAAACAGCGATAAATTCAAATTGTCGATACAAGGGTCGGCTTTTGATGATGAGGATTTCAAGGTTTGTGGACCAATGGCTGCGCCAGGTTGCAATGTCCATGCACCAGAAGTTGCTGATTGAAAAGCAAACCCTTGCACCCTTTTTAACTCTGATGTCATGGATAACATTTGAGCAAAATTGGGACCTGTCATAGTGGCACAAGGTAGTTTCATTGTGCAGGATGCGAATCGGCGTCATAGGAACGCTCATACTAACGCACGATGGTTAATCGAATGACATGATAGTGTTCTCAGGACTTGGGTTTGAAACCTTCCAGGGTAGATGGTGGAGTTTGAGTTTACATTTGGAATTACGACACGAATGGTGATCATGAATCGAATGTCAGGAAAACCCAAGTAGTTCGTTAATCTCTTTTAAGGAAGGAAACTGCTAACAATGCCTGGTCTGGCCTGGCCGACATGCGATTCCAGACACACAGCAACGTGGTTGCCTCTTAATTGATACTGGAAGAGTTTGGAAAACAGGTTTTGGTGAGGAGACAGATTTCACAGATAAATAGTGACACGTCAGGAACGTGAGGGAGAACTTTGCAGGTGGAGTTTGACGGGGATAAGTGAGAGGTTGTCCATTTTGGCCAAAAACATAACAGGGCAAATTATGATTTAAATGGGAAACAGATTCAAAGTACATTAACGAGGGCTTCTCTGGCTGTCTTCCTGTATTAATTGCAGAAAGTAGGTCGTCAGGTGCAGCATTTAATAAGATAGGCAAACGACATTAATGAATATCACAAACAAACCCAAATTTTCTTCCTGCACTCCTGATGTTATTTTCAGAAGACGAATGGAGAATTCCAGTCTCTCCTTTTTTTCTTATTTCGGTAAATTAACAGAGTGATGCAGTTGAGATCTTTATGACGGAAACACAAATCATATTTTGGACACGCAGATGAATTCTGCTTTTTTTTTACTCGGCCCCATCTGCATGCCTTATTCATAACACTCGTATGTCATTAATATTGGACTACATATTGGCACTTGGTATTTTACGTGACGTGGAGAATATCCTTTGCAACATTCCCTGCAGTAGTCAGAGATTAAGGAAGCTTTCATCTGCAGGATGGATATAGACTCATTCATTAAGTAAGCTTTAATGAAATAGAGTGGTGCGAATAAATATTGCTTTAAATTAGTCGTTAAAGACACACTGTCTGAGATCAAACTGAAATCTAATGTCTACCTTCAATTGAAAGCAAATTGTTCGAATAACTGCCCATTGTTCTTCATATTGAAAAAAAGTGCAAAATGTTGGCAACACACTTTGGGGGAGAAACATTGGCATCTGTAATTGATGGGATACATAAATACAGTGTGTATGCATGATGTGAACGGGAATCAAGTGTTAGAAAAAAAGAAATGTGTCATCAACTATCAATTGAAACCAGGTCCTGGTTTTCCTCAACATTGATGTTTGATCGCCCATCAATCTCTTTTTTCCAAGTACTCTATTTTCTCTGTCGTGCACATTCCCATTGTCACTCCTCCACCTTCTTCCTACTCTTTCCTTACATTCCTACTTGCTTTGTACTCTTACTGCTGCTGCTACAAATCCTCCCACTGACCATCTCCTTTCAAACTCCTCTTCTACCATTCCTACTGTATGTCACACAAATCTGCCTGTTTCTCGCACTTACCCTGACCCTCGCTCTCTGTTTTCAGTCTCCGACTCGGGTGATGGATACTGCTGATTTGAGTGTCATTATTGGTTATCATTCAATGATGAGTTTGGATTTATCACTGTTCATGAGGAGCAGACAATAGTGCTTCTTTGTCACTGCTGGATACACATGTTCCCCATGATACAATGTGGAGATTCTTTGTTATCTGTTATCACGGCACTAAAGTACACAGACTCATTACATTTAGGGCAAATGTCTCCTTAATAGAATCGGAAGTCAATGTAACAATTTTGTTTTGAATGTGTGAGAGCAGTGAGCTCATTCTTCCAACAAATCATGATCTGTCCTTTTGATTTTCCTTGTTTCAGCTGATACTCCAATGTCATTTGAGGTGTGGTCAGAGTGACTTCCCTTCCCACCAAAGAAGTACTTGGCTGAATGTGGCGTCCTGAATGTGGCATCAAGGATCCTGAGCAAAACTCTGATCATTGGGAATATTAGACAATTCTGCACAGGTAATGTCCGCGAAATAAATATGGTTGATCTAATCTCTGCAAATTGTCTTCTAAGAATTTTGCCAACCTGACTAAGGGCTAATTTGCTTCTCTTTCACGATCACTTCTTAATAATTTTGGAATACCCTTGCATATCAGCACTGTATGTGCACCACTTAGATAGAACATGTCCAAGAAGGTACCTTTCTGTCACCTGCTGCGTTGCGAAGTGCAGATGACAAATAAACTCGCCCCTTGCTGGTGGCTCCCTAAACCCATGAATGAACATGGCCTGTAAAAAATGCCAAGCTAATTCATGCTTTCACAAGTTGAGCTAAAGTCTCAGAAAAGTGAGTCCTTGCTTCATGAATGTGACCCCAATAACACCAGAAGCCAATAACACCGGCATGACATTGAGATAGCATTCCCCATATTTTTCCATCTGTTAATTTCAGAGATGCTATGTCAGTGCCATTGAGTTAAATATTACCATAGCAAGTTTAGAAATACAACAATATTAAGGAACATTACTGCCTACCATTTGTATTTTATCATTTAATGTACATTACCAATTACTTGAGAGTCAAGTGAAACACTCGTCTCGTTGTTCTGGTTCAGAGAAGAAACTTTGTCGCAGCTCAGAAATAAAAATAAATAGAACACATAACAACAGAGAGCAAACATAGAAAAGCACAGCACAGAACAGGCCATTTAGGAACACGATGTTGGACCTGAGGGTTAATCCCAATGCAAAACAAAATAATTTAACCTACGCACCCCTCAATTCACTGCAATCCATGTGCATATCCAGCAGTCGCTTAATTGTCCCCAAGGACACTTCTTCCACCACCACCACTGGCAATGCATTCGATGCATTCCCAACTCTCTGTGAAAAGGACCTTCCACTAATGTCCCCTCTATCCATTTCTCCGGATTATTAAAAAAAAAGACCTCTCGTATCAGTCAATCCTGCCCTTGGGAAAGGTCTCTGGCTATTGACTCGATCCATCCCTCACATTATCTTATCTACCTCGACCATGTGACCTCTCTTCTCCAGAGAGAAAGGTCCGAGCTTATTCAACCTCTCTTCATAAGGCAAGCCCAATAGTCCAGGCAGCATCCTGGTGAACCTTCTTTGCACTATCTCCAAAGCCTCTGTATCTTTCCTATACAAGGGAGACCTCAAAAACTGGATGCAATATTCCAAGTGTAGTCTGACCAGGGACGTGTAGAACTGTAGCAAAACCTCGCGGCTCTTAAGCTCGATTCCTGTGTTAATGAAAGCCTAAACACTATATGCTTTCTTAACAACCCTATCTACTTGGGTGACAACCTTGAGGGATCTATGTACTTGCTCAACGAAATCCCTGTGTTCTTCCATATTGCCAGTAATTATGTCTTTAACCCTATATTCAGCATTCGAGTCCGACCGTCCAAAATGCATCACTCGCATTGATCCAATTTGAAATCCATCTGCCAGTTATCAGCCCATTTCCACATCCTGTCCATATCGCGCTGCAGACTGGAATAGCCCTCGATACTATCGATGGCATCTCCAAATTTTGTGTCAGCTGAAAGTTTACTAACCCAACCCTCAACCTCCTCATCCAAGTCATTTATAAAAACTGTAAAGAGAAGAGCTCAAGAACAGACCCTGCAGGACCCCATGCAACACTGACCTCCAGGCAGAATGCTTTCTATCTCCAGCTACTATCTGCCTTCTGTCAGCCAACCAATTATGTATCCAATAGGTAAATCTCCCTGTATCCCATACTTCCTGAGTAGAACTCGAATACAGAACAGTACAGCACAGTACAGGCACTTCGGCCCAACATGCTGTGCTGAACATTTATCTCAATCTAAGATCAAATACACCTATACATACCTTGACTTTATGCCGTGCTGTTGCTCGTAAAGCAGTCCCTTAACTCTCCGTTATGTAATTGACTTTATGACCACCACTGGCAGTGCATTCCACGCACCCACCACTCTCTGTACAAAGGCTCGTCCTCTGACATCTCCTCTATAATTTCCTCCAATCACCTTAAGGCTATGACACCTCGTTTCAGCAATCTCTAGCTATCGACTCTAACTATGTCTCTCATTACTTTGTACGCCTCTATCAAATCACATATCTTCCTTCTCTCTCCAGTGTTTCCAGCCTGAGATCACTGAGGATACAGTTCAGGAAGCATCCTGGTCAATCTCCTCAGCACCCTCTCGAAAGCATCTATGTCATCTCCATCCTTCCAATAATGAAGCGACCAGAATTGGACACAATATTCCAACTGTGGTCTAAACAGGATTTTGCAGAACTGCAGCAAACTATCGCATTTTTTAAACTCATTTCCCCCTTAATGAAACCCAACCACCACACACATGCATAACAACCCGATCAGCTTGGGTGGCAACGGTGAGCGATCTATGTACGTGGACCACAAGATCCTGCAGTTCCTCCACACTGCCGATAATCCTGTCTTTGACTTCGTATTCAGCATTCAAATTCGACTGTCCAGAATGAATCAATTCAGTCTATCCAAGTTGAACTCCATCAGCCACTTCTCCTTCTGGCTCTGCATCCTGTCAATGTCATGCTTTAGCCTGCGACAGCACTCGATGCTCCTGCAAATCCACTGACGTTTGTGTCAACGTCGAACATACCAAATCACACTTCCAATTCCTCATCTAATAAATTTATAAACCGCAAAGAACAGAGACTCAAGAACTGACCACTGCTGAACAACACTGTTCACCATTCTCTAGGCGGAATACTTTCCATCCAAAACCACTCGCTGTCCTCGTTCGGCCAGCCTGTTCTGTATCCAAGCAGCGCATATTTCCTGTATTGCACATCTCCAAGTCTTCTGCATGAGGCTACCTTCGGGAACCTTATCAAATGCCTCATTGAAATCCATATACTCCACACCCACTGCTCAACGTTCATCAACGTGTCTCATTACGTTCTAAACGAACTCAAGACAGGTAATGAGGCATGAAGTGACCCTCACAAAGCCATGTTGAGTATTTTTAATCAAGCTTTTTTTTCCAAATGGTCATCAATCCTATCTCTCAGAACACTTCCCATCACCGTGCTTACCACAGATCTAAGACTGACACATCTGTAATTCCCAGAGTTTTCCCTGTTCCATTTTGTTGAACAGTGGATCAACATTCAACTCCTCACAATTATTCGGTCCTACTCCAATGGAGATTGTGAAAGCAAATATCATCGCCGGAGGTACAGCAATCTCATTCATCGCTTTCCGTAGTAACCTCAATATATCTGGTCCAGCACTGGGGTCTTATCTAACTTGATGCTTCCCAGATTTCCAAGCAAATCCACTTCCTTTATTTCAATCTGTTCATGCCAATTAACGTGGTCCGCCGTATTCTTACTTTCAACATGTTCCCTCTTTCGAGTGAATACTGAAGCAAAACATTCATTTAGATCTTCCCCTACCTATTCTGATCCCAGAAAAAAGTTCCCTCAACTATTCTGAATCGGCCTTAACCTCTCGATGGTCATTCTTTTATTCCTCACGTAATTGTAGAACGCCTTCGGTTTTCCCAAATCCATTCTGCCAAAGCTTATTAGTGCCCCTCTCAGCTCTCCTCAGTGTATTTATTTAGTTCTTTCCGAGCTACACATTAATCCTGTAAAGCTGTGGCACAGCCTTATCTCCTGAACCTTAAGAAAGCTTCCTTATTCGTCTTGTCGAGAAGCTCTTCTTCTGTTGTCATCCAAGGTTTCTTCTTCCAATTCCTTGCCTGTCTCAGTGGGACAAAGTTATCCAAAACTCACAACAAACGCTCCTTAAATAGCTTCCACATTTTTGTGACTTTCCCAGAGAGTAATTGTTCCCAATTTATATTCCACAGCTCCTGTCTCATAGCAGTCTAATTTCACCTCCCTCAATTAAGTACATCGCATACTGTCTGATCTTATCCCTCTCCATGGCTATTGTAAAATGAAGCTGTTGTTGTCACTGTCATCAAAACGTTCTCCCACCGAGAGTACTAACACTTTGGCTGAGCAGTTAACTAACAGTAAATATAAATAGCCTCACCCCTTGTCGGCCTATCTACATAATGAGTCGGGAATCCTTCCTGGAAACAGCTGACACAGTCAGCTCCATCCAGACCATCTGCACGAAGGATGCTACAGTCAAATATTGTATAAGTTGAAGTCATCCATAATAGCTCAGTTACATTGGAACATTTCCAAATTTGTTGTCCAATCTGTTTTTCCATCTATTTGCTGCAATTGACGGGTCTATGTAAAACACCCACAAAACACTCCTCAACAAACCCTCCCCGTCAGAATATTGTAGACTCGATCGGAGACATCCCAGACCCTGGCACCTTGGAGCCAACGTACATCCCGGGAGCCGTGTTCCCGAACAGAGAATCTGCTGACCTTTCTGCTAACTATTGAAATGCAAAGTGCTGGAGAGAAACTCAACACGCCTGATAGGATCTCAGCAGAGAGAAAGAGAATTAACGCTTTGAGTTCAGTACATATTCAAATAAGACTCTGCCTATTAACTCTAATTTTTTTTTCCAATTTTCCGCTCATCCACTGTGTTTCTCTACAATTTTCTGTTTTTATTTCAGGTTTCCATTGTCCCCAGTATGTGCTTTTCCTTGACAAGTTTCGATGTTGAATTTGCTTATAATTGGACAATATTGCACATTTCTGTTCCATTAAACAACTGTTGTGTACTTGCATTGCACATGAATCCGTTTCTTCTTCAAATTCTCAATACAAATAATTTTGCAATACCTTTTTAAGTGTGTAAATCTCACGAAATCGATTTTGTTTGAAAGGCAGCTGCATTCCATGGAACAACAGTTCCTGGAGAGTAAATTGATGATGTCACATTCTGTCCTTCACTGTACAGGTTTATTTATCAGGTTCTGAAAGTTTTTAATCCATGCCATAGAATAAATACAGCAAAGATAACGAACAATCAGAGCATCATTTCTGCACCAGATTGGAATTAATTCACTTGTGCTGTTATTGTATTGTAATGTCCCTGCATTCCTAAACACGATGGTAGTTGTGTCTATTTTAAAAATCTGAATATCAGATATGAACATTCCTATCAAGCTGCATACTCTGTAATTAAATTATCCTGTCCTATTCAAAGTTTAGATCAACAGTCCATCTCCCAAGTGTAACCTGTTTCCTTGTTGCGTGTTATATTTCATTCTATCTATCAGAGTAAATGTCAACTACTGGTGATTGAGATTATTACTGAATTCGCCTGCTATCTCCATAGCCGCTGGCCTCATTTCTTTCTGCCTCCTAACCAATATCGTATTCATCGTGGATCTGGATCATTAATACATGTGTTTTAAGGAGCAAGTTCATTGTTTATATCATAATTCGCTTTCGACTGAAGTTTCAAATGTAAATGTTCCCTCATTAATATCAATGAACTGCAACAAGATTTGCCTTACTAGAGTAACGAAGGGGAAGTTCAGACAAATCCATTCTTCCTCTTTCTGGTTCGAGCAAGCCTGCCCAGTGACAATCATTTGCTTGGCGTGTTCTAGTGGACGAGTGATCAGAAAAGGAACAACATCTTCATTGTGTGTGCTGTTTTGCGATGGGGCTGGTGGGACATGGTGCATTGTACATAAAAACAAGGCAAAATCATTTGGCCCGCAAAAAGCAAACATCCAAACCTCTCTGTTTACTGAATAGAGCAATTGCTGATGTGAAATGAGACCAACAGTCAGTGATGTCAACATCGGAACCGATCAAATTACTGGAAGTGCTGTAGTGAAATGTGTTAACTGGAGATGTTTGTTTAGTGACCGAGATTAATGTCACTCTCCAAGGATTCGAACTCTGTCACTGAAGGCTTTCCTTCTCCTTTTATTCAGAGGCTTACTTTCAGTGATTTATCCCTTTGTAGCAGCAGATGGATCAACTCCGATACTAACAAGGATCAACACCTGCATAGACATGGAAAGAAGAGATCAGAATCTGAGACCATTTGACTGGAATGTTCAAACAATGGATCAGGATGTGAGAACATTAGATTGCAATGTTCCAACAATCGACAGGAGTTTATCATTGGGTCTTTTAGCTCTTTCCTGTTGTTGGGAAACTGTATCATATTGGATATTAGGTGTATTGCTTATTATTCAGGCGGGTTACTATCCCATACTTGCTATCATTGGTGCACCTGGTAAGTGTCTCTATCTCTGTCCTTTTATTAATTCCATAAACTATGTTTAATTTCATTGTTATTTCGATTTTTATTCCCTTTTGACAATGCCTGAAACTAACGTAATCAGTCTCAGAAACCAACTCCACTCATTACCCATCAACTTCACATCTCTCCCTCATATCTGAGAACGAAATTGTTCATAATATCGAGGACTTTTTTGTCTTGAACTGAATTATGTCTCACTGTTCTCTTCATTGCAAAACCTGCCCACCAGCACCTCCATTCTCTCCCACGTTCCACCTCTGTGTCAGTGTTTTTCCTGAATAAAACGTTTTCTGTGCCTTGGTAAAATCAGACTTTATGGATCCAGCTCTCCAGCGCCCACTGTTCCAGTTACAAATATTTCGATCACTTTGTTTTCTTGTCTCCAAGCTTCACAATCGTGACTCCATATCACAGTAGTTTTGTTGTTGAGCAGTCATTCAGAAGTGCAGGATATTACTCTTAAGGCACTATTTCAAATCCTACCACAGCTGATGGCAGAACTTAAAATCAAATTATAAGAATTGTAATAAATGCCAAATTCACTTATAGCAAACGTGAAAGCCTATCTGTTTCACTGGTGTCCTTTGCCAAAGAAATCTATCATTATTATCTGGTTTGGTATAGGAGTGACTTTAGACCCGCAACAATGTGCTGAACATATACTGCCTTGTAGATTGGCCTCCAAATCAAGGGCTAATAATAATGATTAGCAAAGTTGCCCTTGGCAGGGAGGCCGACATCTCACGTAATAGCAAAATTGAAGGTTGAAACAAACAAAAAAAGGCGGAGATTTGAAATTGAAAGAAACAGATAAGTGCTGGGGAAATGGAGCAGGTTTGGACACCTCTGTTAAGACAAAAATAGAATTAACATTTCGAGTCCATTGAAAATAGCAGCTGGGACATAGTGAGATTGATGCTGGCGACAGGGACCTCTGTTTTTAAGATGTGTGAGTTGAGTAGATGGAGAAAAAACAGACAGATAGACAGAAAAAAACAAGTAAACAATGGGATTGTTGATCATTAACGGGGATTGGGAATAAAATGTGAGATTAATCTAATTTATTTTTCACCTTCTCACATATTCATGAATGTCCTGCCGAGGTAGCTCCCCTCTGTCTCTTTTCTTTGAGTATGATCATGTTTATTCATTAATTAATGGGTTGTGAGTGTCGCTGGCTGGGTCAGCATTTATATCGCTTTCCCAGTTGCCATTGAGAAAGTGTTGATGAGCTGCTGTCTTGAACCACTGCAATCAAAGTGCTGTAAATTGCCAACGCATTGGTTCATGCAGTTTCTTTGGCACTTCGAAGCGATTAATATAACTGAGTGGCTTGGTAATTTCAAAGGGCAATTGAGATTCAACCACATTTCTGTCGGCGTGCGGTCAGAAGTAGACCAGACCACGAGAAGATTCAGATTTCCTTCCGTGAAGGACAATTTTGAATCAGCTATTTGTTTTTTTCTGACAATGGGCGATAGTTTCAGTGTGTTATTAAATTCTTCATTCCAGCGGTTATATTGAATTCAAATTCCACCGTCTGCCGTGGCATGATTCGAATCCAACGTACATTTCTTGGGACCGTGGATCATTAGCGTGGAGGTAATACCTAGACCTTTGCCACCCCAGTATTTTCAATCATCTCAAGCGATAATAGTTATGTTGCCCTTATCGTTACTGTGGGACAGAAAGTTGAGCAGGAACATTGTCAAGTAGTTCTATGGAGAGCGAAACTGTCCATATTTCAGATCACTGGGACTGTACAGAGCTGTAATCAGTCAGGTAAAGCAACTGTTGACAGGAAAGTATTTCCAGCACCGAATGGGTGTTCCATGCATGCACGGATTTGACTTGCTCCAGTCATTGGAATTTCAGTCGAAGTTCTGGAAATTATTCCTCACGTTTGCGTTGTCAGTTGCTGCATTCATTCATGGAAACCTTAGGATCTATTGACGCCACTGTGAGTGAAGTATGTGGACTGCCTTCACAGTGTATCTGGGTTTGCAAAATGGCTAACAAATGGAGCAGAAGTTGCATAGAAGGGAAACTCTGTAACCAGAGAAAAGGACACTGCACTATCCTCTCTGGATGTTCAGGAATATTTTCTTATTTATACATATTCCAGGGGCAATGTTTGAAGCCAGCTTGATTCAGCAATGGGAAGGTCACAGAGCTGTGTCATCTCCTTCAGTGTAACCTATAATCTCACACTAGAGAGAGGACTCTGCTGACACTGGCCATGAGTGAACTGGTTGGATTCTGGAACGTTCCGAGCAGGAGTGGCTAACACACTGATCATGTGGCAGAGTGCCGTCCTCTGATGTATTCACAACATGACAGAGGCCATCTCTGTCCAATGCAGTGTATATGTTGATTCTATCTCCACAGAGGAAGGAACAGAATAACAGATCGGCCTGGGGAACTGGGCAAGTTCGATAGCTCTTTTCGAGGTGCTACTGACATGGTGGGTCAAGGGTCTCCTCTTGTACTGACAATTTCTTGGTTCTGTGAGCTCCGTCTCTGTGTCTTGATGGATGCAAAGTTCTTTAAATCTGTTTAGTTATTGGGACCGCACGTGTTGAAAACAGGACGGAGAGGGAAAACAGAAAACTAAATCCTGGGAAGCTCGATGCGAGCTATCAGGAAAATAATAGTACGTTTTGACTAGACACTTCAAGAATGATGATATGATTTGATGCAGTCAGTCTAAATTCAGGAATGTGAAATTATGTTTGATAAACCTACTGAGGTTTGCACAGAATATTGTTTGTGACTTCAATAAACGGGAGCGAGTGGGAGGTGAACAGTTGAATTTTCTGAAGACGTATGACGTTGTTGCACGCAGGTGAGTCAACAAAGTTAAGAGTCCTTCTGAAAGGGGTGAATATATACTTGCATTGAGAATTGGATCATGGGGAGAATACAAAGAGTACGTTCCTGCTCTTAGTTGAAGGAAACTGCTCATAGGGTAAACATATATCAGTGCTTTGAGCATAGCTTTTCACACGGCAAATGAATGATTTGGTTGTGAGATTCATATACCATCATTCTCATTTCGTATTTGTTACAAGGTGAGAGGATGGGAAATGGTGTCCCCGGCCATGAGGACAACAAATAATCAGCACAAGAAATATTATGTTGCCCATAACTGCGAAATTATTCAAGTTCAGGAATAAATTATCATCCTGATATTGTAGAGTATTGTTGAGGCAATATTTGTGGCAACTTGTACAAATTGTCTGTCTGTTATAAGGAATGTTCAATTTTCCACAGAGACAGTGCAAAGGAGTATTCGCAGACGATGATGGCACCATGAGGCGAATGTGAAGTAAATGCGTGTTTAATCAGTCACACTGTGGGACAGTAAGAGGTGAATCCCTTGCAACTTGGGGGTTGTGGACTGACAACTATTATATTCAGAAATTACAGCATAGAGTAAGAAATTGGATATTTTTTCCTCCATGATATGTGATTCCTGATAGTTCACGTACCTGTGTGGAGCCCCATGCTGGTTGAGAGGGAGCTCCAGGCTCTGAATGAATTCTCACGATCTTAACGTCAAGTTGGTGTGTGATCCTGCACTGTACACAAATCTCTCAGCAGCCACAATGCTTTACTCCAGAAAACGTTAGCTATTCCGACCAGCTTCTGACATCCAGAGGAATGCAGTCTGTCTCCTCGGTGAGGGAAAGTGCCTGTTTCAGACGTGTCATACGTCATTGAATTTCCATCCTCACTGTCAACAAACTATGTTAAAGTAACATCTGTGTACCGTTAACAATGGTTCCTGATGAACACCTCGGTGTCCTAACTGGACTCTTTGCCTCCCTATGCAATTGGCAGGTGGGACTGAATGAGCGTTCTTCTTATCAAATCGGTTCGAAGCGAGGAATGGCTTCGTCATATTACTGTGAAATCAGTTTGAGGTGTTGAATAATCTCTTATTACGATGGTAATGACCAGTGTCTAGTAGTACTGTTACGTGAATGTTCGTGTTGTCCAGGTCTTTCTGCACATGGTTACAGACAGCGTCAGGAGCTGGAGGGGTAGAGGGAGGGGAGCCGGGGTTGGGGTGCTTTTTCCTAAACATTTATTAATCTTCAGTGAACATCCCCACTTCTGATCTTATGGTGTGGTCAAGGCATTTATTGAACAGCTGAAGATGTTTGTGCTGTGGAAGCAATGCTGAGGATCTCGTATTGAGATATTCCATGACTGAGAGGAGTGAGTTCCATTAACTACAAATATCACGCTTTGTGCTCTGGATGATCTCAAGCAGTGGGAAGTTTACAACGGATTCCATTTACTTCAATTTTGTTCTGGTTCCTTGATACGATCATCAGTCAAATCCTGTTTTGATATCAGGGCCAGTCATTGCTACCTTGTGTTCATGTCTTTTGTTAATGTCTTTTAGTCATCCTGTATGTGTGGGGAGTTTTTCCTTTTCACAGAGGGTAGTGACTGTCTTGACCTCACTATTCCAGAGATTTAGGCGAGATGGTGTACGAGATGTTTGGAAGGGAGAGGACAACGAATTTTAAAAGCATTAGAGTGTTGAGGGCTGCAGGGATTTGGAACAAGAGAGGAGTTGAGGCCTGGAACAGATCAGCCATAATATTATTCAAGTGTAAATTCGGATTGAGGAGCTGAATGACTTACTCCTGTTTCTTATGTTCTTGAATTCTGTTACAGGAAATTCAGTTGTTTAATCCTCCTCGAATTCTTGTTATTGAATGTTGCAGTCAGGGAGACCAGAGGAATTTGTGGGCAAATTCTGTGTGTTGTATTCACAGTAGAGCTGTGCTAACAAATTGACCCATAAATGGAGAGAGGGTAACTTTTGTAACAAGAGAGGAAGGGGATGTTCCACATTGGCACCACATTCCCTTCCCAATTACATTTTCCGATCCATCAAAAACCGTGAGTGACAGTCTTGAGGGCCTGAAATGTCTCTTCTGTTTCTGCACACCAGGTATTATAACCAAGCGGTCTCTAATGTGTAGCATATTTTGGGGGCAGAATTGAACCATTGGGAAACCAGACTGAGGGGCATGAATTGGTCATCATACCCTTTGCCCTGCTCCAACATACCATAAGGTCGTAGTTGATTTGTTTGTAAAAAGAGTTGCACTTACTTCCATTTCTTATCATTGACTCACTTTACTGTCAAATACCTCACTGAAACAGATTTGAATAAATTCAACACGTAACACCAGAATCTTTGGGGAAGAGAGTACCAACTCATGTGGCCCGTTGAGAAGTTTGATCGATGTTGGAAGGTAACTGTGCCCTTTTCTAGTCTCACTCTCGACGAAGTTCAATTGTAATCAGATTGGTGATATGGTTAGTTATGTTACCCTCAGACCGATTTGTGTTCAGTGGTCGGGACAAGTTAGGTAGCTGTCCTAAATTTGCAAAAATAACTCATCCGTTATTAAGCAAAGTTAGTGAAGCTATGATGGAATGATAGATGAAAAATAAATTGTTCATTTAACATGTGCACATGAGTACTTATCTTTCAATAAATTCTGAGGCACATGCACAAAAACACATCAGACATTGTTTGACACATACAGAAACACACACACTTCCTGAACACAAAGACAAAAAGAAAACGCTGTCGATAAATTAACCTGAAAGAGGTTTGTCAAAATAATTGTTAAACTCATGACAAAAAGAAAATCAGAGCGTGTTGAAAGATATACTGCCTCTGAAGTTATTCTGCCCTGACAAGCTGTTGACAATGGAGTTTCCTCCTGGTATCTATCTGAACTCCCTTTGCTGAAGGCAGTGGAGAGATTCCAGTGCATGCCCAAAGTTAATCCTCCACGAGTGGTAACGATGACTGACGGGTTTTCAACTCTTGTATGCTGCTGTGAACAGGAGCCATGAAAGAGAGGGAGCTGTTCCTCAGGTATGTTCCATGTTCTCAGTGTCTGAGATGAAACGTATAGTAATGTTATCCGACCACTAAACTGTGTCATGTGATGTCTGTGTGAATATTCTCTGGACTCTATGACACCATCCGTGTTCCATACTCCATGTGGAAGCGATTTATAATTTGAAGAATTTTTCTTGTCATTTTTGTATAATAGCTGTCTTCATGATATCAGTGTCAAAATGAATACTGTACATTGTTTTCTTAAAGGCGAATCCTTAGTCTTATTCTCCTATAAAAGCGGAAACATTCAAAAGTTACACATCTGATATACTCAATTTAATATCTTCTACGTTTCAAATGAATATGTCTCATTCTCAGTCCTAAAGTGTTATGAACTGTCGAAAGTTCTAAAAATCATGACGGACATGAATACAGTGAATTACTATTTTGCTAGAGTGGGGATGTGGAAGACTAGATGGCCGAGTGGAAATGTTTAAAGGGGTGCTGATGCATAACATTTTATCAACCAGAGGATGTCGCTTGCATGGAATGAGCTGCCAGACGAAGTGGTGGAGGCTGGTAAAATTACAATAGTTAAAAAGCCATGTGGATGGAAATATGAAAGGAAGTGTTACAAGGGATATGGGCCAAATGCTGGTAAGTGGGATGAGATCAATTTGCAATGTCCGTTCATCACGGACGAGTCAGATTGAAGTGTCCGTTTCCATAATGCATTACTCTGATACACATAAGACCGTAAATCCCTGAACAAGTTATTTGAAACATATTGAAATCCTTCTGTAGCGATTGATTTTTTTTCAGTTGAGCGAATTGTAACTGCATCTAATACATCACATGTGATCTGAACAATTCCATGTACTAATGCACTAAAACATCACGATGAGTTTTCACCTATAACCTTTGCATGAAACAATATCATTTCAAATACCTTGCAAGACACGTGCTGATTTGCAGTTTAACTGCAGATTCGTGTGTCAGAAACACATGAATTCTTTTGCTCCACTTATTTCTGCAATATCTCTCAATTTATGTCTTTCACTGTTATTGTAAGTTTCCATCATAGTTCAAAACATCCACAACCCACATTATTGCACTTATGCTGAAGTTTTGTACACTAATCTCCTCAATCCATATCCCAGTGCAGACCCTCCCTCCCCAATTAAATGATTATCTTGGTGAATGAGGTAATTCAGCTCCATCCAAACCGTCCCCTGATCCACATCATTCATATAAGTTGTAAATATTTGATAATCTCACACGGATGCCTGAGACACTCGATCAAGTTATAGCTTTCCAACCTGAAAATAAACGTTTCTCCCTGCTGTCTATTTCCTATTAGTTACCCAGTGCTCCCCTTTGCTGTGTCCAAGCCTGGAATGTTGGATAGTCTCATCCTGTGCTGTGCAATTACATGAAATGCAGAACAGTTCATTGTATTTGTGCATAACTACTTAGAGGGCAGAATGGTCTCCTCCCATCTCATCGGAACGATACTCACTGGCTGAATGGTATCTTCCTCTAAGTCTGTATCAGCTTCGTGGTTAGGGATTGGAGAAGAACACATGGGATAGGAGCTGTAGCTGACCATTCTGACTATTGAACCTACTGCACCAATCAGAATTCTTTGATTGTGATTTGATTGCGGCTGAACATCCTTTTCCTGTTTGTTCCCCAAAAAACATGGATTCTGTTGTTCTATGGAACTCAAGCTTGAATGTTTTCAGTGAACCAGTCTTCACTGGTGTTTGGTAATGGGAAGAGCAGAGAAGCCACAACCCATAACACAAAGGATAATTCCTCCTCAGCCTGAAATTTGAAGGCAGCTTATTCTCTAAAATGTGTTCAACTCAAAACTATCACCACACTATTGAGGCACAAGACCACCACAATTAGAAACAGATATAGACCATACACCCTCTCAACCTTGTCCTCAATTGCATTAATCCTCGACAGTTAAATCCTTATTCAATTCAGCCTCCACTGAACGTACCGGAGGACAACTCCACATACCATAATTTCGCAGGAGTCTTAGAAATTGGAGCAGATTTAGGCTACTCGGGCCAAAGAGTCTGCATTGGCGTGTGATTTCGGCTGAAGGTTTTTTTTTGACCTCTATTCTCCTGCCTTCTCCAACTGAACATTATAGAGTAGTAGTGATAGAGATGTACAGCATGGAAACAGACCCTTCGGTTCAATCCGTCCATGCCAACCAAATATCCCAACCCAATCTAGTCACACTTGCCAGCACCTGCCCCATATCCCTTCAAACCTTTCCTATTCATATACCAATCCAAATGCCTCATAAAAGTTTCAATTGTACCAGCCTCCACCACTTTCTCTGGCAGCTCACTCCATATACATACAACTCTCTGTGTGAAACAGTTGCCCCAATGCTGTCTTTTATATCTTTCCCGTGTCACCATAAACCGATGCCCTCCAGTTCTGAACTCCTCACCCGCAGGGAAGAGACTTTGTCTCTTTGCCCGAACCATGCCCCTCATGTTTTATTTTCAACCTCTATAAGGTCACTCCTCAGCCTCCGACGCTCCAGGGTAAAGAGGCCCAGTTTGTTCAGTCCCTGCTGTTCGCTCAAATCCTCCAAACCTGGCAACATCCGTGTAAATTCTTTTCTGAACCCTTTCAAGTTTCACAATTTTTTTCCGGTCGGAATGAGAGCAGAATTGCACGCAATATTCCAACAGTGGCTGAAGCAATGTCCTGTACAGCCGCAACATGACCTCCCAACTCCTGTACTCATTAACCTGAACAATAAAAGAAAGCATAACAAACGCCTTCTTCACTATCCTATCTACCTGCGACTCCACTTTCAAGGAGCTATGAACCGGCACTCCAAAGTCTCTTTGCTTACCAACACTCCCTAGGTCATTACCATTAAGTGGAAAAGTCCTGCTAAGATCGGCTCTCCCAAAATTCAGCACCTCGCATTTATCTGAATTAAACTCCATCTGCCACTTCTCAGCCCATTCGCCCATCTGATCAAGATCCTGTTGATATCTAAGGGAACCCACTTCGCTATCCACAACATCTCCAATTTTGGTGTCAACTACAAACTTACTAACTGCACCTCTTATGCTCGCATCCAAATCATTTACGTAAATGACAAAAAGTAGAGGACCCAGCACCGATGCTTGTGGCACTCCAGTGGTCACAGACCTCCAGTCTGAAAAACAACTCTCCACCACCACCCTCTGTCTTCTATCTTTGAGCCAGTTTTGTGTCCAAATGTTTAGTTCACCCTGTATTCCGTGAGATCTAACCTTGCTAATCAGTCTCCCATGGGCAACCTTGTTGAACGTCTTACTGAAGTCCATTTAGATCACATTTACCGCTCTGCTTTCATCAATTCTCTTCGTTACTTATTCATTCCCATTAATGATAAACATAACTACCTCTGTCTGAAATGTACGATTTAATGAACTGGTCACTGCAGGTTGGCATTCCTGAGTATGACAGTGAAAGGGTGACCAAAATGCAGTAAAGAACGTGTAAGAAGACAGTGCATATGCCCACTGCGGTCAGCACACTCCAAAGCAAGCTTACTGTTTGGAGTACTGTTTGTGGAGATGGCTCACCAGGGGAGGGCAGCAGTTGTCAAGATCATGGCACTGTGGTGGGCCCTGCTGTTCAGAAGGGCAGAAAAAAGAATCGTGTGACCGTATTCATAAAGTATTTCGGTATGGTATGTAGCCTCCCAAGTGCTCAGTCATGGATGTCACCGGTGGCCTTCAGAGCATTCTAAATGGGGAGTTTGAATAGCCAGTTGTCTTGGTGCATACAGGCTCCAACAATAAAAGTAAATAACGAGATGAGTTCCTGAAAGCAATATTGTGGGAGAAAGGAGAGAAGTTAAAAAGGAGGACCTGATGGTAGTGATTTCGGGATATTAGCCAGTGTAGAAATGAGAAAATATGCCGGATGCACACGAGGCTGACGGATGGTGTAAGAGGGAGGGGTTCAGATTTGTTTAACATTGGGACCGCTTCTTCAGAAGGTGACACGATTGCAAATTGGACTGTCTGCATCTAAACCAAACAGGAACTGATAGCCTTCAAGCAGATTTTGCTCCTGCAGGGGCTGGGAACCAGAAGAGAAAACAAGTAGAGAGCGAGGTGGTAACTGGACACTTTAAGAACGAAGAAGATAGCATGAATAGGGAGAAGAGTAGACGGGGAGCAGATGAACGCAAAAGTACTGGTAGCATGACGCGCATATAATTTAATGCAAGTGTGTAGTGGGGAAGGCAGATGAACTTCGGTCTTAGATTCGTGCCTCCGAGTATGACGTGTTTGCAATCACAGAGATTTGGTTGAAGGAAAGGCATGATTGGCAATTAAATATTCCAGAATATAGACCCTTTAGACACGACAGAGATGGAAGTAAAAGCGGGAGAAGAGTAGCATTGCTGGTCAGGGATAATATCACGGTTGTGCTAAAGGAAGATTCTATAGAGGGCTTGAGTAGTGAGACATGAAAAGTGAAGCTCAGGTATAAGAATGGTGCAGTTCCATTGTTGGGGCTGTATCTCAGACTTCCCGACAGTGAGCGAGAGGTAGAAAAAACAAACAGGTAAACAGATTATGGAAAGAACTAGAGGCAACGTGATGGTTGTGATGGGAGATTTTAAATTTCCCAACATTGACTGGGATACACTTAGTGTCAGTGGTCTGGATGGGGCAGAACTTGTAACAAACGTCCAGGAGACTTTCTTAGAACAGTATGTCAATAGTCCGACGAGGGACGGGCCAGTATTGGAACTGGTGTTGGGGAATGAGCCAGGCCAGGTGGTAAATTTTGTGGTGGGGTTTCTTTGGGAACAGTGACCACAATTCTGTTATTTTTAGAATACTCGTAGACAAAGATGAGAGTGGTCGTCAGGGAAATGGACTAACTTGGGCCAAGGCCAATTATATCAAAATTAGACAGGAGCTGTGAAATGTGGATTCCACATTCTACACTGGCTATTTGAATGGTAGTTCTCATTTGATATGTGGTAGGATGTCAAAGATCGTTAAAAAATAATGCGAGTTCAGCATGTCCTGTTGAATGTAAAGGATAGGAAAGGAAAGATTCGTGACAGGCGAAATCGTACGTCTAGTCAAGAGGAAATCTAGGCAGCTAAGAACGGACGGGCCTTGGCGGAAAATCCAAAGAGTATGACCAATTTTAAATGAAGAATCGTGCGGGCTAAGAAGGGTCATGGAGTAGCATTGTCGACCAGAGGTAAGGAGAATCTCAATCCCTTTATTCTTATGTAAGAAACAAGTGGGTAACAAGAGAAAAGATTGTCTCACGAAAGGATAATGAAGGAAGGCTGCTGTCGAACTTGAGAGAATGGGTGAGATGCTGAATGATTGTGTATTAGTGTTCACTGAGGAGAGAAACATGATGAATGTTGAGGTTGGAGACAGGCGATTGATTGCTCTGGATCACGTTGACATACTGAGGGAAGATGTGTTGGATCGGCTTGAGGTTGTTCAGGTGAACAAATTCGCAGGACCGGATGGGATTTTTCCCATGTTGCTGAGGGAGGCGACAGAGGAAATAGTTGTGGCCCTTACAGATATCTTTAAGCATTTTTAAATGCAGATGAGTTGCTCGAGTCCTGAAGAGCTGCTCACGTTGTTCCCCCGATACAACGAAGGTAGTAGGGATATTCTGGGTAACTACAGACGAGTCGTCCTGACGTCAGTCGTGGGAAGGTTGCTGGCGAAGGTACCGAGGGATAAAATCTATTTGTATTTGAAAAAGAATGTGCTTATCAGTGATAGGCAACATGTTCATGTGCCGGGGAGATTGTGCCTTTCTAACATAATAGACTTTTTGATGAAGTTGATCGATGAGGGAAGGGCTGTAGATGGTATATACATGGACTTTAGTAAGGCATTTGATTATGTTCCACATGGTAAACTAATAGAGAAAGTGAAGTCACATGGTGCACAGCGTGTTCTTGCGAGGTGGATAAAGAACTGGTTTAGCAACCACAGACAGAGAGTATTAGTTGAAGAGAATTTCTCGAAATGGAGAGAGATGACCAATGGAGTTCCACAGGGGTCAGTGCTGCGGTCCCTGTTATTTGTGATAGACATAAATCACCTGGAAGAGGGCACTCTTTGAATGATCAGCAAGTTTACTGACGACACGAAGATTGATGGAGTAGCAGGAGTAGACAATAGACAATAGTGCAGGAGTAGGCCATTCTGCCCTTCGAGCCAGCACCACCATTCATTATTTTCATGCCTGGTCATCCTCAATCAGTATCCTGTTGCTGCCTTATCTCTATAACCCTTTATTCCAATATCCTTAACAGCTCTATCCAACTCTTTCTTGAAAGTATCCAGAGACTTGGCCTCCGTAGCCTGCTGGACAGAGCATTCCAAACACCCACCACTCTCTGGGTGAAGTCGTTTCCCTCATCTCTGTTCTAAATGGTCTACCCCTTATTTTTAAACTGTGTCCTCTGTTTTGGGACTCACCCATCAGTGGAAACATGCTTCCTGACTCCAGAGTGTCTTATCCTTTAATAATCTTATATGTCTCAATCAGATCCCCTCTCAGCCTTCGAAACTCAAGGGTATACAAGCCCAGTCGCTCCAATCTTTCACCGTAAGATAGTCCCGCCATTCCGGGAATTGACCTCGTGAACCTATGCTGCACTCCCTCAATAGCCAGAATGTCTTTCCTCAAATTTGGAGACCACAACTGCACACAATATTCAAGGTGCGGACTCACCACGGCCCTGTACAGCTGTAAAGCATAGCGAACTGTCAAAGAATGCAGGAGGAAATACATAGACTGGAAAATTGGGCGGAGAAGTGGCAGATGGAGTTCAATCAAGGCAAACGTGAGGTGATTCGTTTTGGGAAGCAAAATTCTAGAGCGAATTATAGAGCAAACGGAAGAGCCTTGGGAAATTTGATGAACGGAGAAATCTGGGAGTTCAGGAACATTGCACACTTAAAGCCACAGCACAGGTAGATAGAGTGTTCAATGAGGCATATGGTATGCTTGACTTCATTGGACGTTGTATTGAGGATAAGAGCTGGCAAGGCATGTTAAAATTTAATCAAAATTGGTTCGGCCGCGTTTAGAATATTGTTTATAGTTCTGGTCACCACATTACCAAAAGGATGTGGACGCTTTGGAGAGCGTGCATGGAAGGTTGACGAAGACGTTGCCTGGTATGGAAGGTGCTAGCTATGATGAGAGGTTGAGTAGGTTATGTTATTTTCATTAGAAAAAGGCGATAGAGGGGTGTCCTGATTGAAGTCGATAAAATCAGGAAGGGTATAGAGAGGGTAGATAGAGATACGCTTTTTCCCAGTGTGAAGGATTCAATAATAGGAGGACATGCTTTCAAGGTGAGAGGTGAAATTCTTAAGGGGGATACATGCGGTAAATACTATACACAGAAGATGGTAAGTGCCTGGAAGGCGTTGCCAGCAGATGTAGTAGAGGTCGATTCATTTAAGATGCTTCTGGACAGATGCATGAGTAGGTGAGGAGCAGAGGGATCCAGATGCTTAGGAATTGGGTGACTGGTTAGGAAGTAGACTTGAATCAGGTCAGGCTTGGAGTGCCGGAAGGCCTCTTCCTGTGCTTTAAATTTTCTTTGTTCTTTCTTCTTTGATTATGTCAACGTGAATGGGTGTATTAATGTGTTTGTGTTCGTCTGAAACTCTCCATTACTGAGTTAAAAATTGTGTTTGTATGTTTTGGGTGTATTAGTATGCTTATTGATGCTTCTGTGTATCTCTGTCTACATCGCTGTCTACCGTGGTGCTCTGTATTAAAAATATTTTCTCAGCTGTTTTTTCGCGTCAATACACTGAAACTGGTGTCAAATCCCCACTCTTTCCTTCTCCCTGTTTGTCATTTCTGTGATAAATGCCCTCTCCCCGCCTTCCACACCACTGCACAAGTGGTAGACACTGCTTCTTGAAAATACATCAGCTACTGTGACACATGACACGTCTGTTTGGTTCTTTAATGTGTGTCTTTGGAAGCACAGGGCAGTTTCATCGGATACGTAGAGATGTTGTTCCTGAAATATTACTACCACCATCGGGGCTGTCTCTGGAAATATCAATCCTTTCTCAAATTTTCAAGACTGCCCTACAAACACTACAGTGGAAAGAACGTGAAATACACTTCATTTCACATTTTTGGAAAACCGTTCACTCGGAGTTGCTCTGATATTGCTGCAGTGGAAATACCCTTTAATGTGTCCACGCCATGTCAGTGATAATGACAAATCATTTCCACGTTGCAGAGGGAACACAGACATTGATCTACATTAGCATTGTCCACTTTGAGCGGCCTCAGATTAATTGCAATTCTCTCCGTAAATGGCCATCTGTGGTGGTTTGAAAATGCTATATTACTAACCATTTCAGCTGATCCGACAATGCCTTTAGTTCACATTCTTGTGATTGGATCCTCTGGATCCAACTCCATTAATCTTGCCGGGTTACCATGCACTGTATACCATGTTGGTGAATATCGAGTGTCCTGGCAGCAGCCAGGGTCGCTTCATTCAGAAGCAGTCAGTCATTGACATCGTCTTCGGTTCTCCACGTAGAAAGAAAGGATTCCCTGTCGGACAAACGTCATCCGCTCGATACACGGTTCAAAATATCCCCACATCACTCCCCACCGTGATGTGTCCTGAGTACAATGGGGTCACTGGGAACATCAGGGAACAAATCATTGGGGAGATGGAACAACACTTCCAATGTCTGAACTGGTCTGAGTGCATAATTTATCACTAAGTCCAGTAACCTCTCTGCATTTATGTAATATACCGCCGTTTATTCTTCTTGAAAGAAAACGAAAATACAGTTTGCCCGTTGCCCACGTTATATTCCAGCTGCCAAATTGTTATCTACTCTTATCCAAATCAAGATTCTCTAAATCCACTTGAGAACTTAATTTCCTGCCTAACCCAGTAACAAGGCATTTGCTGAACTGACCGAAACCGTTGATGTTGGCTGCAAATATTTGAGGTCCCTGCACTAGTCGCTGTGCCACTGCAGTCGTTAATTTGCTTTAACTGATGAAGGTAGATTTATCACAAATTATGCCTAGTCCAGACCCAGTAACCATTTCTAGGAGAAAGTGTGGACTGCAGATGCTGGAGATCAGATGAAAATGTATTGCTGGAAAAGCGCAGCAGGTCAGGCAGCATCGAAGGATCAGGAGAATCGACGTTTCGGGCATGAGCCCTTCTTTAGGAATGAGGAAGGTTTGCCCAGCAGGCTAAGATAAAAGGTAGGGAGGAGGGACTTTGGGGAGGGGCGTTGGAAATGCGATATCTGGAAGGAGGTTAAGGTGAGGGTGATTAGGTGAGTGTGATAGGCCGAAGTGGAGGTAGGGGTGGAGAGGTCAGGAAGAAGATTTCAGGTTAGGTAGGTGGTGCTGAGTTCGAGGGTTGGGACTGAGACAAGGTGGGAGGAGGGGAAATGAGGAAACTGGAGAAATCTGAGTTCATCCCTTGTGGTTGGAGGGTTCCTAGGTGGAAGATGAGGCACTCTTCCTCCAGCTGACGTGTTGCTATGGTCTGGCGATGGAGGAGTCCAAGGACCTGCATGCCCTTGGTGGAGTGGGAGGAGGAGTGGAAGTGTTGAGCCACGGGGTGGTTGGGTTGGTTGGTCCAGGAGTCCCAGAGGTGTTCTCTGAAACGTTCCACAAGTAGGCAGCCTGTCTCCCCAATATAGAGGAGGCCACATCGTGTGCAGTGGATGCAGTTAATGATGTGTGTGGAGGTGCAGGTGAATTTGTGGCGTATATGGAAGGATCCCTTGGGGCCTTGGAGGGAAGTAAGGGGGGAGGTGTGGGCGCAAGTTTTGCATTTCCTGTGGTTGCAGGGGAAGGTGCCTAGAATGGAGGTTGGGTTGGTGGGAGGTGTGGACCTGACAAGGGAGCAACTGAAGGAGTGGTCTTTTCGGAACGCTGATAGGGGAGGGGAGGGAAATATATCCCTGGTAGTGGGGTCCGTTTGGAGGTGGCGGAAATGACGACGGATGATACGATGTATATGGAGGTTGGTGGGGTGGTAAGTGAGGACCAGTGGTCATCTGTCCTGGTGGCGATTGGAGGGGCGGGGTTCAAGTGTGGCGGAGCGGGAAGTGGAGGAGATGCGGTGGAGAGCATCGTCGTTCACGTCTGGGGGGAAATTGTGGTCTTTGAAGACCATTTGGGTTGTTCAGTATTGGAACTGGTCCTCCTGGGAGCAGATGCGGCGGAGATTTATTATAAACCGACCGACTCCCACAGCTACCTAGACTACACCTCCTCCCACCCTCCCCCCTATAAAAACCGCCATCCCATATTCCCAATTCCTTCGTCTCGACTGCATTTGTTCCCAGGAGGACCAGTCATTTCAGCCACCTCCAAACGTTGCCCGTTTGGCAGACTTTGAATGAGGTAGTGACACATAACACAGTGGGCAGTATCTTCAATATGAAGCTGAGACTTTCTCTCCGCCAGAACTGTGCTCTGGCTGCTGCTACAGATGCTGCTATTGACAGATCCACGTGACAAGTTTGAGAATATTCTCATCTTGTTGATTTCCCCATCACTCCCAAGTGTCCGATTGTTGTTTATTTAAGCCCTCTCACTGCTCAGGCAGTGCTAGCCCAGTGGAGACACTCTTGGTAAGAGACAATGAGCTCCCACAACCAGAGTACAAACTGTGTCTTTGTCACCGTCAGTGCTTCCTTTGATTTCTTTTCAACATCGACGGCAATTGACTTTTCCCTGAGGGTGGCGTGGAGGGCAGAAGGTGTCCACTATCAGGCGATTTTCTTGATCATCTTTGATCTGTTACGATGAGTTTTCCCTGGTTCTGGAATCAATGTTGGGGAATTACAGGGTCACTCTTTCCCTGACTGTCTCCCACTGTGCTCCCTCCACTGAAGGGTCAGTCTTGCCAGTGGGACAGTTTATCTGCAGGAATGGTGATGGGGCTTGGTAATGGTAGGAACCTCCCACCCCACCAACCTCCATATACATCGTATCATCCGTTGTCATTTCCGCCACCCCCAAACGGACCCCACCACCAGGGATATATTTCCCTCCCCTCCCTTATCAGCGTTCCGAAAAGACCACTCCCTCCATGACTCCCTCGACAGGTCCACACCCCCCAGGAATGGTAATGGATACCTTATCCATTCGGTCTGATTCTGTGAGTATGACGAAATCAGACCGTTTCCTGACCGATTGAACAAAGGGATAAAGTTGACAATGGAACAGGACCGAATGTGCTATAAAGGTGAATGAGAGGCACACGATCTGCTTGTGCGTTTTATTCTCAAAACAGATTGAGGAAATCAACGCATACCTTGAGGAAAATTGACTTAGTTTAATGATATTAGAGAGACATGACGACAGGGTGGCCAATATTGGAACTAAATATCCATAACACTTTATAGCCGGTAGTGTAAGACAGAACTGAGAGGAAATCGCTGAATAAGGGATAACACCTATGTTTTCGTGAAAAGTAATCTTATATAAAATTTGTGAGCTATCATCTTTATCTTATTCATTTCTTGTACGAAGTGCCAGTTGAGTTGAGTTTGAAGAGAAATTCCCACCGTGAGGCTGAGTGGGTCTCACGCAACTTGATGGGGAGAAGGACCTCTGTTTTTATGTGTTTTTATGTTTTTATGACTCCATCTCATTCCATACCCAACATTCCCCTGAAAATTCTACACCCGATCTTCTCCGGAACATTCTATACCCAACATTCCCTGGAACATTCTGAACACGACATTGCTGGGCGCATTCTGTTTGCAACATTCTCCAGTGATTCTGTCCCTGACATTATCTGTGAACGGCCAGACTTCAGTCAATTGAACAGAAGATAAGATCGCGAGATAAGGAGAGAAGGAGACCCTGTTCCAAAGTCCCCTCGGGCAGTACAATAAATTATTACGTGTTCCCTGCGTTTACATTTATTCACGAAAAAGGATTGATCACAACTTAGACTACAGCACAGAAATTTCCAAACTCTGTTTGTCTTCAAGGAACTGGGAGATAATCCTTTAGGCCAGCAATGTTTCCAAGCTCCACATTGGGAGAAGGAAACAACTGACCTGTATCTGCTCTCCAGTGATTGAGCGTGTGAAAGTTCTCAAAACTTTCTGTTCTTATGGATATGTCTCTGTGTTTGGTGCTTGTGTTGTTTAATATATTTTTGTCAATAATTCAGACCATCCCATTTGTTACTTCAGCTCCAATTATATCAATAAATCTCTGAATACAGTAACACATTTGAAAATCTCAATCAAACTGGCAACTTTGACTCCAGGCTGATGTATAACATATTCGTTATCCATCCTCACAGTTAACGTAGTGACGGTCTATGTCCTGCTTTATAAAGATTGTGGATTATCTCCATGTGTCCAACGTTACCTGGGGGCCATGGCAGTGGCAGATCTACTGGTCATTATCCTTGACCTGATGCTGAGACACATCCCCATTGTTTACCGGGAGCAGTTTTATTTCCTTTGGGACATCCCTGTGTGTAATATTCACGCCGTCCTGCTTTATGCAGCCACTGACTGTTCTGTCTGGTTCACCGTCACTTTCACTTTTGATCGGTTTGTGGCCATTTATACCCATAATCTGAAAATGAAATATTGCAATGAGAAAACGGCGGTTGTGCTTCTGGGAGCAATTACTGTGCTGAGCTGTTTAAAGAACATTTTCTGGTATTTTATGCTCACACCTTGGTATCAGCTGGGGAACGACCCCTGGTTTTGTATGGTAACAAACATTGTTCAATTCTCTCGTGTCTGGGTCACAATCGAGTTCCTCCACCACATTCTGACCCCCACTATACCTTTTCTCCTGATTCTGCTACTCAATGTTATCACCGTCAGACACATTTTGGTGAGCAGCAGAGCCCGCAGGCGACTTCGGGCTCACACCAAAGGGGCCGCTCAGTCTGACACAGAAATGAAAAATCGAAAAAAATCCATCGTTTTACTGTGTGTGATTTCAGCCAATTTCATCCTGTTATGGTCAACGTTAATGGTATTTTCGATATGGAGACGGATGTGGTATATAGTGAATAATCTTGCGTCTTTGGATTATTTTGTGCGGGAACTGGGCTTCATGCTGCAGCTCCTCAGTTGCTGTACAAACACCGCGATCTATGCCGTGACCCAGACGAAGTTCAGGCAGCAACTGAAGAATGTGCTTAAATATCCGTTTACCCAAATTTATCGGTCAATCAAATTCATTCATTAATCAATCCATTCGGAATTTTCTCATTTCAATTCAGTGCTTCAGCAGAGAAGCACCTGTTGCTGTGGTATCAGACTGAGGGTATCGCTGTTTCGTCCAATCATATTCCACAGGGTATTGCAAGGAGACATTCCAATGTTTCTCTCAACACAGGGGCCAGTGAGAAATGGAAACATCCCAGTGACTATATCAAATATATTGTAAACAATAAAAATGTTCATTAAAAATTGCCGAGCCGAAGAGTGAATGATATTGTTGCCTGTCTTTGTGTTGGAGAAACTGATTTGGAGAGAAATTAACTTGGCTCAAAGTCCAAGTACACAGGGAAGGAAAGCGGACCGGTGCCTGATCTCAGGAGTGCGCTTACAGTCATTCTGTCCTTGCTTTCGCCGGTGACCCCCAATCCGAGCTGGCCTTTGGCAGAATTCACAGCTCTACCCCGTTTTTCCCGTCTCCACTCAACTGCATCCGTCTCTCCCATTCACCATCTCGCGCTACTACCATCACTTGCTTTCCTTTCTCCCCATTCACCCCCTCTCTTTCACTCCCGCCCCATTTCCTCTCCCCCTTTCGCCTCTATTTGCTCCCTCTCTTCCTCCACATATTCTCTCTTTCTCGTCCCCTCCGCTTCACACTCTCTTTCTTTTACTGTACCTTCCACTCTCTCTCTTCCCAATTCTCTCTGTCTCTCGTTATCTGTCGCTCCACCTGCATCCACTCTTCTTTTTGAATCTACCTTCCTCTGTCACACCACCATTTTCTCTGTCTCTTTCCCACCTTACTGTCTCTCCAGCATTTCCTCACTCCTCCAACCCCGCCCGATCTCTCGAGTCTCCCTTCCACTCCCCAGCTTCTCAACCCACCTCACGTCAATGTGCCAGAGGGAGAGCGTAGGAGGATCGAGAAAGTGTGTCAGATAGAGATTGATGGAGAGGAGAGAGTTTCAGTGAGAGGTATTAGGGCGGATGAGAGGGAGAGTGGGAATAGGGGAGAGGGGCATTGAAAGAGAAACGGGTAGAAAGGTGAGTGGGGGAGACAGAGGTGGACGGTGTAGAGACAAGGTATTGAAGCGGGTAGACAGAAAGCGAGAGCGTGGTGGGAGTAAAGAGAGAAAATGGGAAGGTGTGAGAGAGGGGGAGAGATGTAGAGGTCAGGAGAGAGAGGACGAAAGAGATTGGGAAGGGGTAGCTAGAGTGGGAAGGGATACAGACAGATGGAGATGGTGAGAGAGGAAGTAGGAGTATGGCAAGAGACAGCGAGAGATGGACAACTGGAGTGTGCAGAGAGACTTGGGTGGAGGGGGTATTGAGAGAAGGAGAATTTGTGGGATGTGTGTAGACAGAGAGTGAGAGGGAGAAGCCAGACAATGAAAAATGGTGGGGGTAGGAGAGAGATAGGGAGAGAAAGACAGAGTGGGAGCAGGGTAGATAGAAAGAGAGAAAGTGAGTGAGGTAGAGAGAGAGCGTGCAATTGCGTAGAGACAGGGAGGGAGGTTGTTAGATATCTAGAGAGATGTATCTATAAAATGGGAGAGAGTGAGATGGGGTAAAGAGACAGTACTAGAGGGGTTAGAGAGAGAGAGATAGGGAGAGGTAGAGACAGCGTGGGAGAGAGTCGGGAGAAAGTGGGAGGGAATTGAGACAGAGTGAGAGCGGCTCGGGAGAAAGATTGGGCGGGGATAGAGAGACAGTGGGAGACAGTCGAAAGAGTATGGCAGAAGTAGAGAGAGAGTTTATGGTATAGGAGAGAGAGTAAGAGAAAGAATGGGGTGAAGAGTGGGAGCTTGAGAGTGGGAGGACGCCAGAACGAAAGAGTGAGGCAGAGAGAGAGAGAGGGATGCAGCGGGTGCAGGGGGTAGAACGAGATTGAGGGTGGGAAGGCGAACGGTGAAAGATAGTGCGGGGAGTGGGAAAGTAAGAGAGATGGGCGTCAGAGGGTTTGAGAGATTGGAAGGGGGTAGACAGAGACAAAGAGTGGGAAAGGGTTAGATAGAGTGAACGAGGGATGCAGAGTTGGGGGAGAGAATGTGGGAGTGAGGTAGAGAGTGAGTGGGAGGCGGATAAAGAGAGGGACGGGGCAGAGAGAATTGAGATGGCTTTAGGGGAAGGGAAAGTGTCGGGAGAGGGAGGGGCTAGACAGAAGGATGGAGCTGTAGAGATGGGGAGGAAGGTCGAGAGGGAGAATGAGGGGAAATATACATTATTATAATATATATATATATATATATATAGAGAGAGAGAGAGATAGAGAGCGAATGAGAAAGAGAGAGAGGGAAGGGGTAGTGAAAGAGAGGAAGGGGATATAATTAGAGAGAGGGAGTTGCAGAGAGAGAGGGAGAGAGTTGCAGGGGCACAGAGAGAGGGGGAGAGTGTGGGAGGGTGTCGAGACAGAGAAACTGAATGCAGGGTAGAGAGAGAGACAAAGAGAGAATGTCGGAGGGGTTAGAGTGAGAATGGGGGGTGGGGAAGAGAGACGGACGGTGGTGTGTACAGATAGAGTAAGAGCGTGAGAGAGGGGTGAAGAGCGAGAGAGTCGAAGCGGGTTGAGATTGTGAGAGATTTGGAGGCCTGCAGACGGTGATAGAGAGGGAGAAAGCGGTGGGAGTATAGTGAGTGTAGTGGTCCTAGAGAGAGTTTGGAAGTGAGGTAGAGAGAGTGTGAGATGGGGCGAGGGAGAGTGAGAGAGTGTGAAGTATTTAAGGAGACGGAGAGATAGAGTGAGAGTGGGGACGCGGGAGAGAGTGTGTGGGAATGTGATCGAGAGACAGAGGGAGGCGGGAGAGAGACAGTGGGTGGGTTGGAGAGAGAGAGATAAAATTGGAGAGTTTAGAGAAGGATAGAGTGGGAGAAGAGTAGAGAGACACTGCCTGATAGAAAGACAAAGAGTGGGAGACAGACAACAAGCCGCGACAGAGAGGAGAAGGCGTTTGCGCAGAGAGAGAGGCAGAGATGGAGAAAGTGAGTGGGAGGGAGTACAGAGAGAGACGTAGAGAGGGAGAGAGAGTCGTTGGGGTGTAGCTAGAAAGGGAGGATTGGGAGGGAAGTAGCGAGAGTGAGTCCAGGAGTAGAAATGGTTTAGAGAGAGAGAGGATGAGATGTAGCGAGGGACAATGGAGGAGGTGTATAGAGAGATTGGGAGGGAACAGCGAGAGAGTTGAAAGGGGTGATGAGTGTGAGAGTGGGAGAGGGTCGGCAGAGAGAGTACGATAGAGACCGACAGAGAGCAAGAAAGAGTATAGAGACAGAGTGGGAGGTGGTTGCAGAGAGAGTGGGGAGTAAGAGGGAGAGATCATGGAAGGGAGATAGAGAAACAGTGTGGGAGTGGGGACGAGGGAGAGTCGGGGAGTGCAGGGACAACGATTTGGAAGGAGAAAAGTCAGAGAGAAATTGGGATGGGATAGAGAGAAAGACAATGCGGTGGGAGAGTGATGGTGAGCTTGGTGTTGGAGACAAAGAGAGTGGAAGAGTTTTGAGGGAGAGAGTGTAGGAGGAGGGTAGATACAGTGTGAAAAAGAGATACAGAAAAAGGGAAAGAGAGAGTCGAAGGCGGTTGCATAGAGAGAGAGTGGGAAGGAGTACTTGAAGTGTAGGCAGAAAGACAGAGAGAGAGGGAGGGGAGTGGAGACAGAGAGCTGCAGTGTGAATTGGGTAGAGAGACGCAGAGAGTGATGGGGATCGTGCCAAAGAGTGAGTCGGTGGAGGTAGATAGTGGGACGGTGGTAGAGAATGGAAGAGGGGGTAGAGAGAAAGACGACGGAGCAGAGAGATTGATAGTTGCAGAGAGCGAGAGAGGTAGAGGGAGCAGAGAGAGTGGGAGAGTGTGGGAGGGCAACAGAGTTAGAGAACGTAGGAACAGAGCAGAGGGAAAGAGACAGAGAGAGAATATGGGATGGGGAAGAGAGTGTGGGGAAGGGGAAGAGAGAGAGGTTGGTATATACATATCGAAAAAGAGAGTGAGTGTGAGGTGTAGAGAGAGATTAGGAGGGGTGCACAGAGAGAGCGATAGAGAGGTTGGTGGGTAGACAGAGATGGGTGTGGCTAGAGAAAGAGTGGAAAAGGGGTCGAAAGACATTGAGAGAGGGGTAGAGACATAATGGGAGAGTGGGAAGGGTCAGAGAGAAAGTGGGAGGGAGTAGATAGACAGATGGATGGGAAGAGAGAGAGTGTGTGGTGGTGGAGAGAGAGAGAGAGAGAGAGGGAGTGTTTGAGAGAGCGCGAGTGGGAGGATGGTAGAGAGAGACTGCGAGGCGGGAGAGAGAGAATGGGTGGTGTGTAGAGAGAGAGGATGGGAGAGTTCAGAGGTAGGGACAGTGTGAGGAGGATAGAGAGTGACAGACAGAGAGACCGATAGAGATAGACTGACAACGAGAGAGAGAGTAGAGGGTTTTGCAGAGAGAAAGAGACAGAGAGAAAGTGTGGGATGGAGTATAATGAGAGATAGAGAGCGAGAGACTGTGCTTGGGATGAAGAGAGAAAGAGAGAGTGACATTGACAGTGGGAGTGGGGCAAGACAGAGAGTGAGAAGGGGGTAAACAGAGAGAGAGTCTTTAGGCTGTAGTGAGAGAGTCGGAAGGAATATAGGCAGAGTGGGAATTGGTGTTGAGTGACAGACAGTGTGAGGGAGGAGAGAGGCGAAAGGGATAGAGTAGAGACAGAGAGAATGGGAGGGGTTTAGAGACAGAGAGAGCGGGAGAGAGTGGAGAGAGAGACAAAGACAGGGACAGTCAGAGAGAGTCAGAGAGAGAGAGAGAAGGAGAGAGTAGGAGGTTGGTAGCGAAAGAAAGCGAGTGACAGAGTGTGAGATCGGAGAGGAAAATAGAGAGACAAGAAGAGTAGAGAAAGAGGGAGTGGAAGGGGAAGAGAGACCGTGAGAGGGGGTTAGAGAGAGAGAGCATGGAAAGTGAAAGAGAACAAGAGTGCCGGAGTGAGGTAGAGAGAGTGGGAGTAGGGCAGAAAGAGAGAGATTGGGAGAGGAGTAAAGACAGAGAGAGGGAGAGGGCGGGTGGGGTTAAACAGAAAGAGAGGGAGGCGGGAGAGAAGGTGTAAATATGGATGGGGACAGAGAGAGAGTTGGAGGGTGTTCCGTGACAGAATGAGAGGAGGGTATGGAAAGTGTGACTGACAGAGACACAGAGAAAGAGAGAGAGAGGAAGGTGTTTGAAGAAAGCGAGCGACAGAGAGAGTGGGAGGGGAGTAAAGACAGAGAGAGGGAGAGCGAGAGGGGAGAGATGAGGGGGTAGAGAGAGAGACGGAAGTGAGCGAGTAAGAGAGAGAAGAGGAGGGAGGAGGTAGAGAGAGGGAGGAGAAAAGAAGCAGAGTCGGAGGGGAGAGAGGGAGAATTGGGGGACTTTGGGAAAAAGAGAGAATGTGTTGAGGAGGGAGATAAGGAAGGGTTATAGAGGGCGAAAGTGGTACGGCACAGCGAGAGACAGTGGGAGGGAAGTTGAGAGGGAGAGTTAGTGGGCAGTAGAAAAAGAGAGAGTCGGATGCGGGTAGAAAGAGTGCAGTTATAGAGAGAGGGGTGAGGTGTAGAGAGGTGTGAGAGAGGTAGAGTAGGGGAGAGAGGGAGAGAGGGAGGGGTAAGAAAGTGAGAGTGGGGAAGTGAGGGAGTGAGTAGGTGTTAGAGGGAGAGAGAGAGCGATAGAGGTTGGGGGTGCAGCGAGAGAGAGAGTGGGAAGTGAGTAGAGATTGTGGGGGGGAAGCCAGATAAAGAGTGGGAATAGAGAGAGAGGGATGGGAGTAGAGAGAGAGTGGGAAGGTGCTAGAGAGAGAGTGTAGGGGGGGATTAGGGACAGAGTGGAGGGTCTTAGAAAGAGTGGGAGAGAGAGGAGGGGGTAGAGAGAAAGAGTAGGAGGGAGTAAATCGAGAGTCGGTGAGAGAGCGAGAGAGACAGGGAGGGATGTAGAGAGAAAGATAAAGACAACGACTGAGGGGGGAAGAGAGAGAGAATGAAGGGATGGAGAAAGAGTGGGATGAGTTTAGAGAGAGTGGCAGCAGCGTACATCGTGAGTGAGTTGTTGGGCTAGGACGGGGAGAGTGGGAAGGTGTTAGAGAGAGAGAGACAGAGAGAGCGAGAGAGACTGACAGGAGAGTGAAAGAGAGAATGAGGGGAGTGATAGAGAGAAAGTGGGTAGAGAGTAAGAGGTAGATACAGTGGATACTGAAAATGTGTTGCTGGAAAAGCGCACCAGGTCAGGCAGCATCCCAGGAGCAGGAGAATCGACGTTTCAGGCATGAGCCCTTCTTCAGGAATTCCTGAAAAAGGGCTCATGCCCAAAACGTCGAATCTTCTGCTCCTTGGATGCTGCCTGACCTGCTGCACTTTTCCAGCAACACATTTTCAGCTCTGATCTCCAGCATCTGCAGTCCTCACTTGCTCCTCAGAGATACAGTGGGATCGAGTAGAGAGGGAGGGAGAGAGTCAGTGGGAGGCTGTAGCGAGAGAGTCGGAGGGCGTAAAGAGAGAGAGAGCGGGAAGGCAATAGAGAGAGAGAATGGGAGGAGGGTAGAGAGAAAGAAAGTGGAAGAACCAGAGAGAGAGTGGGAGGTGGGTATGGAGAGAGTGAGTGAGGTGTGGAGAGAGACACAGGCAGAGAGAATGATAGGGAGAGACAGACAGTGAGAGAAACAGAAACAGAGAGCAAGAGAGAGAGGGAGGTGTGTAGAGAGAGACAGGCAGAGAGTGGGATGAGGAAGAGATAGAGTTGAGTGGGATAGAGAAAGTGGGAGGAGTTTTAAGAGAGGGAGGGAGGGATAGAGAGAGAGAGACAAAGAGAGAGAGGGTGACGCAGATTGAGAGACTGAAAAAGGGTAGGGAATGGAAGAGACAGTAGGAAGGGGGTATAGAGAGAAGGATTGGGAATGTGTTAGAGAGACAGTGTGGGAGTCCCGTAGACAGAGAGACAGAAAGAGAGAGGCAGACGGGAGAGAGGGAGTGGGAGACAGGTGGAGAGAGAGAATGGGAGGAAAGTAGAGGTAGCGAGAGACAGAGTGTGTGGAAGGCTGTGAAGTCAGAGTAGACAGGTGAAGAGAGAGAGAGAGGGAAGGAAGTAGAGAGAGTCGGAATTGGGGAGAGAGAGAGTGCACGTTGTGTAGAGAGAGAGTGGGAGGAGTAGGGAGAGAGAATGTGTAGTTGGTGAAGAGAGAGGATCAGTAGGACGATTTTGAGAGAGAGAGAGTCGGAGGGTAGAGAGAGAGTTATTGACAGAAAGGCAGAAAGAGTGAGACAGATAGACTGCGAAGGAGATTGCAAGTAGTTTGCAGAGAGTGGGAGACAGAAAGAGAAAGAGTGGGAGAGGAGTCGAGAGAGTGGAAGAGTTTGATGTGTTTAGAGAGAGAGAGGGAGAGGGGTAGAGAGAGGGGGACGTGGGATAGATAGAGTTTGCAGGTGGAGGTGGAGAATGAGAGAGAATGGGAGAGTTTAGAGATGTAGAGATTGGGAGGAGGGTGGAGAGACAGTGACTGACAGAGAGAAATGGAGAGAGAGAAACAGACAGACAGATCACGAGTGGGAGTGGAAGGCATTTGCAGAGAGAGAAATAGAGAGTGGGTCGGAATACCAAGAGTGAGTGCGGGAGTGGCAGTGGGCTAGAGAGAGAGTAGGAAGGCGTGTCGCGAGAGACAATGGAGTAGGTGTAGAGAAAGAGTCTGAGGGCGTAGCTAGAGAGTGTGAAGGAGCAGAGAGTGATAAAGATAAAGATAGATCGAGACACAGCAAACGAGAGTGGGAGGAAGGTAGAGAGAGAATGAGGCATGGAAAGAGAGATCCGGACGCAGAAGGAGACAGTGCAGACGGGAGGGGACGAGAGAGAGAGCGGGACGTGGTTGGAGAGAGAGAGGGAGGGGGTTGAGAGAGCACGGAAGGGGGAAAGAAAGAGACAGTGTGGGAGTGGGATCGAGACAGAGAGCGGTGGGGCAGAGAGAGAGAGATTGGGGAGGAGTAAAGAGAGAGAGGGAGAATGCGATGGGTTTGAGGGAAGGAGACGGAAGCGGGGGAATTAGGGTGTGGGTGGGGTGGAGACAAAAAGAGTGGGAGGGTTTAGAGAGAGAGACTGGGAAGAGGTTACATAAAGAGTAACTAACAGAGAGACAGACAGAGAAAAAGAGAGAGTGGAAGACGTTTGTAGAGAGAGACAGACAGACAGAGAGAGAGTGAGAGGGAGAGCTTGAGGAGTAGACAGAAAAACAGAGAGAGAGGGAAAGGAGTAGAGAAGAAAGCGGGAGTGGGAACGGCATAGGAAGAGGTAGGGAGTGATGGTTAGTGGGGGTGACAGTTAGTGGTGGAGGTGGAGAGAAGGTGCGAATGGTGTATAGAGAGAGAGGTGCTCGAGAGAGAGCAGAAGGGTGGCAGAGTGAAAGAGTGAGCGAGGTGGAGGGAGGGCGAGTGTGTAGAAACAGAGACAAAGGGGGTTGAGAGAGTGCGATTTTCAGGGAGCGAGAGAGTTGAAGGGGGGAGAGAGAGGGAAGGAGAGTGTGGAAGTGCTGTAGATTGAGTGAATGTGGGAGTAGTTTAGAGTGAAAAAGACAGAGAGTGAATGGGGGTAGAGAGAGAGTGCGGATTGGCATGAGAGGGCGACGTGGCATATACATATAGAGAAAGTGAGGGAGGGAGCGCTGTCGAGAGAGAAAGAGGAAGCGGGAAGACACTGTGAGAGATTAGGAGGAGTGCACAGAGAGATAGATAGAAATAGTGGTGAGGGGAGTAAGAGTGGTGGGGTAGAGAAAGAGTTGAAGTGGTATAGAGACAAAGTGGGAGGGGGCAGAGAGAGTGGGACAGTGGGAAGGGTTTAGAGAGAGAGTCGGAGAGAGGTAGAGAGACAGAGGTGGAAGTGGGAGAGTTAAAGTGGCTGAAGATGGACAGACAGAATGCGAGAGTGTTGAGAGAACGAGTGGGAGGAGGGAAGAGATAGAGGGATTGTGGGTGGTGGTGGAGACAGAGGAAGTGAGAGATCAGAGAGGAAGAGAGTGGAAGGAGTTTAGACAGTGACTGACAGAGAGCAAGATAGAGAGAGATAGATAGCAAGAGAGTGTGGAAAGGGTTTGCACAGAGAAACAATGGGAGCGTATAGTGCGACAGAGATATAGAGCGAGATAGTGTGTTTGGGGTGTAGAGAGAAAGAGAGTGAGAGTGACAGTGAGAGTGGGGCAGAGACAGAGAGAGTGAGAAGGGGTGTAGATAGTGAGAGCGGATAGGATTTAAAGAAAGTGGGAGGGAGTAGAGACAGAGTGGGCAGGTGTGTTGAGTGACAGAGAGTGCGAGAGAGTAAAGAAAGAGGGAGAGGGCAGAGAGAGAGACAGAATGGGAGGGTGAAGAAAGAGAAAAGACGAATGGGAGGGATTTAGAGGCAGAGAGAGCGGGAGCATCGAGACACAGAGAGGAAGACAGATAGAGACAGGGAGAGTGCAAGAGAGTGTGGAAGAGTGGTAGCGAGAGAGAGAAACAGAGAGAGAGTTTGTGACGTGGAAAGAGTGTGAGGATGGATGGAAGAGATAGAATAGGAGGGGATTAGAGAGAGAGGGAATGGAAGGGGTTGAGAGACAGAATGAAAGGGGGTTAGAGAGAAAGCATGAAGGGAGAGAATGTGCGGGTAGTTAAGGGAGAGAGTGGGAGTGAGTCAAAGAGAGAGACTGCGAGAGGGGTAAAGGCAGAGAGATGGAGACTGGGTTGGGGTTAATCGTAAAGAGAGAAAATCGGGAGAGAGAGGCGGCGTGGATAGGTTTTTTAAAGAATACATTACAGTGTGGAAACAGGCCCTTCGGCCCAACAAGTCCGCACCGACCCGCAAACTACACATAACCTTTACCTAACACTACGAGCAATTTAGCATGGCCAGTTCACCTGACCTGCACATCTTCAGACGGTGGGAGGAAACAGGAGCACCCGAGAAAACCCATGCAGACACGGGGAGAACTTGCAAATTCTACACAGTCAGTCGCCTGAGGTGTGAATTGAACCCGTGTCTCAGGCGCTGTGAGGTAGCAGCGCTAACCACCGTGCTGTCATGCCGACCCTGGAGACAGGGAGAGATGGATTGTGTTGGAGTGCGTTTAGAGAGAAATTGGGATTAGGGTCGGGCAAGAGCGACTGACAGAGAGAGGGAGGAAGGGGTTTGCTGAAAGAGAGAGACAGAAAGAGTAGAAAGACAAATCAAGGGAGAGAGTGGTTGAGGATTAGCGAGAACGACAGAGACAGAGAGGGAGAGCAGTAGAGACAGAGACAGGGAGAGCGACAGGGGAGTGTGGATACAGAGTGGGAAAGGAGACAGAGAGTGGGGAGAGATGGGTGGGTAGAGAGAGATTGGGAGGGAGGGGGTAGAGAGGTGAAGTGGGATAGAGGAGGTAGAGAGTGAGAGGGAGTGGAGTGGAGAGGCAGAGTGGGAGGGGAGAGAGGGAGAATTTGGAGGTGTTGAGAGAGAGACTGTGGTGGGGAGAGAGTTGGAGGAGAATATAGAGGGAGAGAGTGGGATGGTGTCGAAAAAGACAGTGGGGGAGGTTAAGAGAGAGTGATCGGGGAGTAGAGACAGAGAGAAAGGGAGGGGTAGAGAGTGTGCAGATTAGAAAGAGAGGGGAAATGTGTAGAGAGAGTGGGGGAAGACGGAGACTGAGAGGGGTAAGAGGTAGAGAGTGGGCAAATAGAGAGAGTGGAAAGGAGATAGAGAAAGTGGGAGAGCTTAGAGAGATTGGGAGTGGGTTAATGACAGAGATTATTGGGGCTGAGAAAGAGTGGGAGAGAGGGCGGGAGGGGGTCAAGAGCAAGAGTGGGAGGGTGAAGAGAGAGTCAGATAGAGAGCGAGAGAGACTGGGAGAGGTAAAGAGAAGGAGATAGCTTGTGCAGGGTGTACAGAGATATTGAAGGAGGGAGAGAGAGAAACAGCAAGAAAGGATGGGAACAGAGAGAGGATGAAAGGGTATAGAAAGAGAGTGAGTTGGTGAGGTAGGGAGAAAATGGGAAGGTGTTTGAGAGAGACAGCGAGAGAGAGAGAGAGAGAGACACTGGGGTGTACCGAGAGAAAGTGAGGGGAGAGAAAGAGAGGGAGCGAGTAGACCGAGAGGGAAAGAGATAGTGGGAGGCTGCAGCGTGCGAGTGAGAGGGTTTAGAGAGAGAGACTTGGAGGGAAGTAGGGAGAAAGAGAGTCGGAGGAGGATAGAGACAATGAGTAGGAAGCGTTATAGAGAGTTACAGAAACAGACAGTAAGATAAAGTGGGAGGGGTGTAAGGAGAGACACAGACAGTGTGATAGGACAAAGTTAGAGTGAGAGTGGGGTAGGGAGACAGATGGGAAGACGGCCAAGAGACAAAGGGAGGGTGATAGACAAGGTGAGAGAGTGGGACGCAGATTGAAAGATTAAGAAAGGGAGGGGGAGAGAAAGAGAGAGTAGAACGGGGGAATAGAGATAAAAAAATGAATTTGGAGGGTGTAACAGAGAGTTTGGGAATTAGGTAGAGATGGAGAGTGCAAGGTAGAAGAGAGAGACGGTGGAAGACAGGTACAGACAGAGAATGGGAGGAGCGTTCAGAGAGAGGGACAGAAGAGATAGCGAAATGCTGTTAGAGAGAGAAATGGTGGGGAAGAGACAGAGAGTGCGTGGGAGGTAGACAGAGAGTCGGAGTTGGGTCGAGGGTGAGAGTGCAAGTAGTGTAGAGAGAGAATTGGTGGGAGTTAGGGATAGAGAGTAGCTGGGCCGTGGACAGTGGGAGGGAAAGTGGGAGAGTTTTGAGACAGAGTCGGAGGAGGATAGAGAGAGTGATTGACATCGACAGATTGAGAGAGGCAGAAAAACAGCGAGAGAGAGTGGAAGCGGTTTGCAGAGAGAGCGAGACAGAAAGAGAAAGAGTGGGAGAGCAGCGAGAGATACAGAAATACAAATTGAGAGAGAATGATACTGGTATAGATAGAACGAGAGTAAGAGTGGGAATTGAGAGAGTATGATGGGGTGTAGAGAAAGAGGGTTGAGGGTGTGCCGACAGAGAATTGGAGAGTGCAGAGAGAGAGAGTGAGAAGTAGTGTGGAGAGAGAGTGGGTGGGTTTATGGCAGAGGCGGGTTTGCACAAATGCAGAGACAGAGAGAGAGAGAGTGGGAAGGGTTAGAGAGAGACACAAAGAGAGTGGCAGCGAGAGAGAGAGAAAGACAGAGTGAGAGGGAGGTAGCGACAGATCGACAGAGAGAGAGAGAAAGAGAGTGGGACTTGCATGGAGAAAGTGAGAAGGGGAGGTGAAGAGAGGAGACTGGAGGAGGGGTATAGAGAGATTTAGTGGGAGTGTCTGAGAGAGAGTAGGCGGAATCAGAGAGAGCATGAGGGTTAAAGGGAGATACAAAGTGGCAGTGGGGAGAGAGAGAAAGGGAAAATGGGATGGGGTTAGAGAGAGAGGGAGATGGAGGTAGGAGAGAGAGAGAACGTGTCGATAGATTTTCGAGACAGAGATTGGGAGGAGGGCAGAGAATGAGTGACTGATAGAGAGACAAACATTGCGAGAGTGATGAGTGTGGATGTGTTCTGCAAAGAGAGACACGGAGAGAGAGTGGGAAGGAGTGGAGAGAGAGTAGTTGAGGGCACTGCAGAGACAGAGTGGGTGTAGAGACAGAGTGTGGGGAAGACAGGGAAGTTGAAAGAGAGATATTGGGGATAGTTTAGGGAGTGAGCGTGTGGGAGGGGAGTAATTGATAGTGGGAGGGAAAAGTGAGTACGAAGTTGAGATAGAGAAAATGTTGTTGGTGGTGAGTGTCAGAGGGGGAATCGAGGAAGAGAGATGGACGGGATAGACAGAGAGAGTGGGGGTCGACAGAGTGAGAGAGGGAGGATGTTGTAGAGAGAGTGGGAGAGTGTAGAGATAGCGAGACAGAGAGAGAGCGAGAGAGCCTGGGAGGGCGTATAGAGAAAGTCAGAGTGGGAGAGTGTATGTGGGAGGGAACACAAAGACAGTGAGGGTGAAGGGAAAAAAAAATGAGGGTGGTAGAGACAGAGTGAGAGGGGGTAGACAGAGCGTAGGTGGAGGGCTAGCGATAGAGAGCTTGAGGGCCAGAGAGAGTGGGGTGAGGCCTTGTCTATCCAATGTAGAACAGCAGCAGCAGTTAGTCATGAGGACTGGTGTACCCAATATTGGTCGGCAGCAGTCAGCGGTGGTTCCAGATGTAACTCAGCAGCAGCAGTCAGCATTGAGACCTGGTGTGCCCGATGTAGTTCAGCATCGACCAGCAGTGGCGATGCCTGGTGTCCCCAATGTAGGTCAGCTGCAGCAGTTAGCACGGAGGCCTGGTGTACACGATGGAGGTCAGCAGCAGCAGCAGCAGCAGTCAGTAGTGAGGCCTGGTGTACCCATTGTAATTCATCAGTAGCAGTCAACAATGAGGACTGGTGCGCTTCATGTAGGTGAGCAAAGCATTCAGTGGTGGGGTCTGGTTTGACTAATGTACCTCAGCAGGAGCAGTCAGCAGCCAGAGCAGGTGTGCCTGATGTAGGTCAGGAGCAGCAGTCATGACTGGTGTGCCTGATGTTGGTCAGGAGCAGCAGTGATGGCTGGTGTGCCTGATGTGGGTCAGGAGCAGCAGTTAGCACTGAGGCCTGGAGTACACGAAGGAGGTCAGCAGCAGCAGCAGCAGCAGCAGTCAGGAGTGAGGCATGGTGTCCCCTGTGAAATTCATCAGTAGCAGTCAGCAATGAGGACTGGTGCGCTTAATGTAGGTGAGCACAGCATTGAGCGACGGGGTCTTGTTTGACTGACGTACTTCAGCAGGAGCAGTCAGCAGCCAGAACAGGTGTGCCTGATGTAGGTCAGGAGCAGCAGTCATGACTGGTTTGCCTGATGTAGGTCAGCAGCAGCAGTAATGACTGTTGTGCCTGATGTAGGTCAGGAGCAGCAGTAATGGCTGGTGTGCCTGATGTAGGTCAGGAGCAGCAGTAATGACTGTTGTGTCTGATGTAGGTCAGGAGCAGCAGTAATGGCTGGTGTGCCTGATGTAGGTCAGGAGCAGCAGTAATGACTGTTGTGCCTGATGTAGGTCAGGAGCAGCAGTAATGACTGTTGTGCCTGATGTAGGTCAGGAGCAGCAGTAATGACTGTTGTGCCTGATGTAGGTCAGGAGCAGCAGTGATGGCTGGTGTGCCTGATGTAGGTCAGGAGCAGCAGTAATGACTGTTGTGCCTGATGTAGGTCAGGAGCAGCAGTGATGACTGGTGTGCCTGATGTAGGTCAGGAGCAGCAGTGATGACTGTTGTGCCTGATGTAGGTCAGGAGCAGCAGTGATGACTGGTGTGCCTGATGTAGTCAGGAGCAGCAGTGATGACTGGTTTGCCTGATGTAGGTCAGGAGCAGCAGTAAGCGGTAAGGCCCAGTGTGCCCGATGGAGGTCGGCAGCAGCAGGAAACAGCGATATGGCATGGTGTGCCTGATGTAAGTCCGCAGCAGCAGTTAGCGTTGAGAACTGGTGTGTCTGAAATAGGTGTGCAGCAGCAGTCAGCAGTGAGACCTTGATGTGCCCAGCCTAGGTCCGCAGCACTCAGAAGTGAGCGCTACTTTGCCTGATGTTGGTCAGCGAGAATCAGGGTCAAGGCCTGGTTTTCCATATGTAGGTCAGCATCAGTCAGCTTTGAGGTCTTGTGTGTCTGGTGTAGATCAGCAGCAGCAGTCAGCATTGAGACCTGGTGTGCCCGAGGAAGGTCAGCATCAATCAGCGGAGATGCCTGGTGTGTCTGATGTTGATCAGCAGCAGCAGTTAGCACTGAGGCCTGGCATCCGTATGTAGTTCAGCAGCGACTGCAGTGGCGATTCCTGGTGAGCCCAATGTAGGTCAACTGCAGCAATTATCACTGAGGCCTGGTGTGCACGATAAAGATCAGCAGCAGCAGCAGTCAGTGGTGAGACCTGGTGTGGCCAACGAATGTCAGCAGAAGCAGTCAATAATGAGGCCTGGTGTGCCCAATGTACGTAAGCAGCAGTCAGCGGCAAGGTCTGGTGCGACTGATGCAACTCAGCAGCAGCAGTCAACAGCCAGAACTGATATGTCCGATGTAGGTCAGAAGCAACAGTGATGATTGGTGTGCCCGATGTAGGTCAGTAGGAGCAGCCACCAGTGAGTTCTGCCAAAACTGATGTAGGTCATCAGCTGTCAGTGCTGAGGACTGATGAGCCAAATGTAGGTTAGGAGCAGCAGTCAGTGGTAAGGCCCGGTGTTTCTGATGTAATCCACAGTGAGGAATAGTGTGCTGTAGCAGGTGTGCAAAAACATTCAGTGGCAAGGCCAGGTGTTCACCATGTAGGTCAGCAGAAGTGTGTGGTGAGACGTCTTATGGCTGATATAACTTAGCAGCAGCAGTCAGCGGTGAGGCATGTCATGCCCAATGTTGGTGAGCAGCATCAGGTAGCGGTGAGGCCTGGTATGACCAATGTATGTCAATAGCCGCAGTCAGCTTTGGGGCCAGATGTGCACGAAGTCTGTCATCAGGAGCTGACAGTGGTGAGTCCTGGCGTGTCTGATGTACATCAGCAGCAGCAGTTAGCGATGAGGCCTGGTCTGTCCGATGCAGGTCAGCAGAAATAGTCAACGGTGAAAACCGTGTGCCTAATTGTCAGCAGCAGCAGTCTGCAGTGAATATAGCTGCTGGACGATAGGCGCGTCTTTGCCACATGAGGGAAAGGATGGCCAGGGCGAGCCCGCTTAGGGAAAGTCCAGCTTAGAAAGTCTGTCAGCCCATGACTTAAAGAAGGTCTGTAATTTTATACTTTTTATAACTCTACATCTTATTTTTTTCAATTTTACACTGATAAAACTGCAGTGCGTATTTTGTTTTCACTGAGTTTTTTTATTGTTCACATTTTGTAAATAAGATTTCGTTCCTGGGTATATTGTTCCAAAGGTGTCGCTGTCAGGGATGCATTTCTCACCTCTCCCTGTATTTGTAGCCTATATCGGAGAGCACATGTCGATAAATGCAAAAACGATGTTCTTGCTTCAGCGCAACCTCCCACTACATGCCCCTTTTAATCACACCCATCGATGGTGGTGCTGGATCTTGAGGTCCAGCTCCGTCCTCCAGTCCTGTCCCGCGATTGCTGTTGGGCATGCACCGTCATCAATCATAGGTGTGGTGCCACAAAATCACAGCCCTTCAGGCAGCATCTGAGGAGCAGAAGAGTCGATGTTGCAGTCCTTACATTTCTCATGAAGGGCTTATGCTCGAAACATAGATTCTACTTCTCCTCGGATGCTGCCTGACCTGCTGTGCTTTTCCAGCACCACCCTCTCGACTCTGATCTCCAGCCTTGCTGTTGCCTCTGCCTCCCGAAATCATCAGTCAGGCGGGGACGGTGCCGGAGCATGCGCACAGTTAATGTGGATTGTGAGTCTGCGTGTCACAAGTGAAGCTGGAATGAAATGTTCTCGTCTCTCCTCCCCAGGCAGTGAATAAAGGTTAAAATGGAAGTATGCGCCAGGAGCTATATTCTGGTTTGAAGTTTCATAGTTGGTCAGTGTGGGAATCCAAGCACAAACATGGGGTTCTGGAGCCGCAGTTTAAGCACCAGAGTGCAGCCGCCGCTATTCGTGATTCATTTTTTTAAAAATTGTCAATTCACTGCTTGTTTATCTGTCTGTAATGTCAATGGGGCTGAAAACACAACTTATTCAGTTCAAGCATTGCTGATTTATCTGAGGTGTACGTGCTGTAAGGAAGCCCTTTTGTGTGTGTCAGTGACTGAGATTGATGGGAAAGTATCCCCCGTGAACATCTCTGTCTCTGAGCTGGAGGTCAATGTGAAGGAGGCTGAGAGGATGGAGATGGGAGTGGACAGAGAGAACTGAGAATGATGACGGGTGGGGTTTGGTGGGTTCATTCATTACGCATCACCGCACTACGAAACACACACAATCGTTTCTCTCATTCTCCCTTCCACACAATTCTTCATTCCAACACCCGGTCCCACAGACTCCTCCAATGTCAGCAATTCTCGAAAATGTTTTCTCATTTCCCCTTGATAATGTTGCTTTTTACAGATCATTTAACAATTTGAGATGGAAGTGGAATGATTGAAACAGTGTTGCACGTCCAGATGCGTCCAGAAACACTCTTTCTCAACTAGAAATGCTGCAGTACTTGTGGTGAAACTGCCCGAGATTCCTGCTCGGTAAGAAATTAGACAATTTTCATCCAGTATTCATAAGGTAATGTTGCTACCTGTGTCAGTTCCAATCATTCCGTTTTTATATCCCGACATGTATGGGAAACATAGAAATTGGAACAACAGAAGTTTATTCTGATGTCCGATCCTGCTCTACTATTCAGTATGATCATGGCTGATCCTGCACTGCAGCCTGCTGCCACTTTCGAGTTGTACCGTTTGGTCCCTTTAACCATCAGCACTAATTCTATCTTCTTCTTCTTGGAAACTTTACATGTGTTTGGCTTAGCTGCTTTCTCAGGTGACAAATTCTGCAGGGTCACCAATCTCTGAGTGAAAAGCAAATTCGTCAGCTCAGTCCGAAATGACACATACACTTATGCTTAAACTATGACCACCCTCCCGCCATGAAGTTTGAGAGCATCCTTCCTACATTTGTCTTGTTCGACGTTCTACAATGCAATTAGCTTTTTTTTATGACATTCTACTTCAATCTTATTAACTCCAATTATTTCATCGTAATCAATCCATCCTGACATGAACCAATCTCCGAAACATTTGTTGTGCTGCCTGCACGGATAGAACATCTTTCATCAGATAAATATTCCAAAACTGCACACAATACTCCCGCGATGATGTCACCGAGACATTGTACAATTTACTCTTGTACTCAAATCCTCTCGCCACAATGTTCAATATACCATTTGCCTTCCTCACCTCCTGCAGCATTTGCATGCTTACTTTCAGAGAATTGTGTACAAGGACACCAGCTCTGGTTTCTCAGTTTCTCAGCTTTCATATCCCTATGCTGACTGTTTCCAATGTGTCACTGTTTTCCAATGTTAGGGTACCTGGTCTATTTTTCTGTTTTCTCTGTATCTCCTTTTTTTAAATAATGGGTTCACGTTGGTCACCACTCGCCAAGCCAGAGAAAGTCTTCCAGATTCGATAGAATTTTGAATGGTGATGGTAAAATTACCTTATTTGGATTCAAGACATTAGATTTAGAATGCATCCACTTTATCTGGGGTAACTTTAAGCACTCTGGGGTATAGATTAACAAGTGTTGTGATTTGTTGGTTTTAAGTCCCATAAATTTATCTGCAAATACTGATATCCTTCAATACATCACTCTTGTTTTCACGAGGCGTTTTAGGGATATTATTTGTGTTATCGCTTGTGATGATAGAATTAAAATATGTAGTTAATTGGTGTGCCATATCTTTATTCCATTTTCTCCGTTTGATTGTAAGCGGTTTTTCCGTTATCTTTTTTCTCTTCATTTACCTTTACGAATTTTAACAATTAGTATGCACGTTCCCCTCAAGCCTCCTCTTAGACTTTGTTTTTATTTCTCTCATTTAAATAAACCCATTGTCCTCTTTTGCTCAAATCTGAATTGCTCCCAGTCTTCATGTCTCCTGATTTACAGCCAATTTGCACACCTCTTCCTGGGATCAGTTCTATTGCTTATGTTCCATGTTGGCCATGGCAGGGCCTGATTTCCCATTTTATTTTTTGCCAGACAGAACTGAAATGCATTTGCAGTTCCTTCAAGTACTTTTTAAATGCCTGTCATCCTTCTGAGTTATTTTCACCAAATTATTGTAGCCTGATTGTGTCTCAAACCATCTTACCTTTTTATCCCTCGTCTCTGAATCAGTTCTGTCCCTCTCCATCATTCAGAGTTCTTCACTATTGCTCAATGCGCCTCTCAGAGCTAGATTGCCAATTATTCCCGTCTCAGTACACTATGAAAACATTGAAATTAAAGTTGCCATAGTCCCAGTAGATTAATGGATTGCTTTCTCAAAAGAGGATGAATGGAAGAAAGACAGAGAGAGAACTGATGGTACTTTAACCTAAGGGTCACCGTGCCTCAGTCAAGTGACAAGATTAAGAATGTGGGACTTTGATAATTACGTCAGTTGGCACCTGAACGAAGCACATGCTATTGATGTCGCTCTGCATCCGAAACCAGTCGTTCACTCCACTGAGCTAACCCACTCCCAGCCATTACACGGTATGAAATTCGGGATAGCCTGTCTCCTCTATCTGGGGCTTCAATATATCGATCCAAAAACCATTTTATCGACACTCCAGTAATTCATTGACACAGAAGGCTCCAGAGGGCAGGTCATTGAGTGCAGCTGACTGGGCGAAAGCAAGTGAATGGATTTTGAAACAAACTCGACCACAACGGAATAGCGGAACAGACTTGATCAGCCGAATGTCCTAATTTCTGCGCCAATGTCCCATGGTCATATAATGCTTCTAAATTCTGCTTATCACACCTTTGAAAGCTTCCCACTTAACAAATGCACGTTTTTCTGTGAACAATGCAATCCAAGCAACTTTTGAATGTTCTTGTCTCATCCTGTTCAAATTTACCATGCAAAAACGTGAACTTTGATACAGGGCTTATCCTTTTCGAAAAACATTTCAAATTGTTGGAATCATGATCACTCAATACAAAGTATCCCACTCCTATCTCTTCATTCATTTGTACTACCTCACTACCTAAGACGGTATGTTTGATTCTTCTCTCGTGGAACATTTCCATTTTGATTCAGAATGATTTGTGAACATGTTTAACAAACTCTTCGCCGACCAAGCCTTCAACATGATTTCAGTCCTTAGTCAATGGTTGGAAAATTAAAATCATCATCCATTTTCACCTTTTAGTTCTTACATATATCAGACATCTCTCTGCATATTTGTTCTCTCATTTTCCTCTGATTATTGGGGAGGGCGGGTGTATAGTATAATTCCATCAAAGTGTTTGTTTTATCGTTATTTCAAACCTATAATTTCCCTGATTTTTTTTAAAATCCTATAGTTACAGCAGTAATGTTTTCCGTCACAAAAAAAAATGATTACTCCTCCTTCTCTTTTGTCTCCCTTTCTGTCCTTCTTATATTACCTACAACTCAACTCAATTGAATATATGACCCAGATTTCTCAACTGTAATTTTTTTGAAACCCCTTCAGCATGGGTACTTTCCGGTATACCTCGGGAATCCATCCAAAGCCATCGCATCCTTCCTTCGATAATAGGCACAAAACTGCTCTCAACCTTCCAAATGCACTGTAACCAGAACTGGTACTAGCTCAGGTGTCCATCTTTGCTCGTACATTATAGTTCCCATGAAATATATGATAAAATGTTATCTGCGGAGTAAATTGATAACTGAGTCTGTATGCAAACTTTAACAGAATTCCAGAACTGCGATTCCCAAACACATTTGTCTTTCAGATTTCTGACACCGTTCCCCGTTCAGAAAATGATCACTCACTTTCTTGTTTCCACCAAATTGCATGAACCACACTTTCCAACATTGTGTTCCATCTGCCACTTTGTCAATACTGCCAGCCTGTCCGTATTCTTCTGTATTCGCCCCACTTCCTCAACTTACCTATTTTTCGTCTGAAAACGCGACAACAATGCCCTTAGTTCCCTTGTCTGAATCACAAATGCATAACGTGAACAGCTATAGTCCCCACACTGGCCCCTTTGGCAATCACCAGCAGCCACCCTGTAAAATAACCCGTTATCCTTACCTTCCGCCCTCTGTCAGGCAGCCAATCTTCTGCTTTGCCACTAACCCTATGCTTTCATCTTATTTTACAGCCTGATGTGTGGTATCTTATCAAAGGCCTTCTGGAAATCTAAATAGATCACGTCAACTAGCTCTCCTTTGTCTCACTTGTATGTTACCACCTCGAAGAAATCCAACACATTTGCCAGGCATTACTTCCCATAAAAGGAAAACCGTGGCGATTCTGTCTGATTATCCTATGCATGACTCTGCTGTATCTTTCTTAATAAGGGAATCGAAAATCTTACCAAAAACTGAGATCCAGCCGCCCAGCCTACAGTTTTCTGCCTGTGCCTCCCTACCTTCTGAAGGAGTGTTGAATGAGTCATTATCCTGCAATCTGGGACTATCCCTGATTCTACTGATTTCCAATAATCACCACCGATGCCTCTCCAATCTCCTTGCCTACTTCCTACATTCAACTTGCGTGTGTTCCATCTGGTCATGGTTATTTATTCTCTTCAGTTTCCCAGATCCTTCAACTTACTGAAGGCCAGTGCAGTCACTTCTTCCACATGTCTGTCTTGAATTTCAGATTTGTAACTTGTGTCTTCAACTGGGAAAACTGATGCGAGGTACTTCGCCAAATACTCTGCCATTCGTTTTTCCCCATTATTTCTTTTAGAGCCTCGGATTCCAGCTGCCTGATGTCCACTCTTGCCTCCTTGTAACGTTTGAGGTATCCAAGAAAATTACTAGCAGTCTTCGTTTACATTAGTTCCGAGCTTACTCATATTTCATCTGTTCCCCTCAGTTTTTTGGAAGTTGCACTCTGCTATTTTTGAACGCTTCCCAGTGCTCTGGCTTCCACGAATGTTCACAACATTGCATGCTTTTACTTTTGCTTTCCCTGAATTCTACTATCAGCCATGATTGGCTCATTCTCCCGTTAATGAGTTTCATTTTCCTTCCGATGAATTTGTGCAGTGACTCCTAAATTATCCCAGAAACTCCTGCCATTGCTGCTCCAGTGTTGCGAAAGGAAGACTCAGTGGTGTACTCTGCTGCGTCACAGCACCAGGGACCTGGGATCAATTCCAGCCTTAGGGTCGAGTCTCGGTGGAGATTGCACATTCTCCCCGTGTCTGGTTGTTCTGGTTTCCCCCCATAATCTATAGATGTGATTTTTCAGTGAATTAGCCATGTTAAATTGTCCATAGCGCTCAGCGATGTGAAGGTCAGATACATTAGACAAGGGATATGTCGAGTAAAAGTGCCGGGATATGTATCCGGTTTGGTTACTCTTTGGTGGGTCGTAATGAACGTATTAGTGACAAATGACCTGTATACACACTGGAGGGATGTATGATCGACTGTGCTCGCTGTCAGGCTCGCCCTCGCAATCATCTTTGGCCAACTACATCCACATATCTGTGTAGTTTCGTTCCACAGTGTTTGTACCGTTAAATCTGATTCAATCCTCTTCACTTCAAACAGTAGGACGATTTTTATTATGTTTATGAACACTTCCTTCTCGGGGTTGCTTTATCATGACATCCCAGATGACGTCTGCTTCATTACACATCATTTATGACAGAATTGACTGTACCTTCGTCAGCTGTAGCACAATCTGCTCCAAAAACGTTCTCGTACACAATTCAAACTGATTTTTCCATGCCATTTTCACGTTGAATTTCGCCATCCATATTTCAGTACTGTCTTTCTTACATGAATTTTTTATCTCTAGATGGATTTTCTTCCCTGACGACTTCTAAGAAGTTCGTAAAAAATTTCCAATAGGGTCCTTTTTCCCTCGTGTTTCTTTAACTCTACACAAGCTGATTCTACTCTTTGTGACTCTTTTTCTCTCATTGCTGTCAATTTAATTTCATTTCTTACTAACAAGGCAGCCCCACCTCCTTTGCCTATCTTCTTTTCAATAAAATATGTGCTTTTGGATATTTAGGTCCCAGCTTTGATCCCCTTGCAACCACGTCTCTGTGATACCTCCAACATTCCACACGCCAATTTCAATCTGTGTCAGAAGCTCATTTTCCTTGTTGTGTTTACAGCGTGTATTTCGGTACAACGCCCTCATTCCTGTGATGACTGCCCCTCTTCTCAGAATTGTGCCTTTATCCGCTGACCCTGGAATTAGATACCTGATTCTTTTCATATTTTCTGTCCTATTACTTGTGGAAATATTAGCCTGTACTGAGCTCTCCCCCCTCGTGAAAACTTCCCATAGTTTTCCGTGTACCTGACACCAACGCCCACGATTTAGTTTAAAGCCCTGTTCACAGACCCTAATTTTACCCTTCTTCAGGACTCTATCCTAGCATCATTCAGGTGAAGCCCATCCCATCGGAACAGCTCCATCCTTCCCCAGAATTGACGCCAATATCCTATGAAATGCAACCCACTTCTCCCACATCAACCTTGCAGCCAATTATTGAACCTGTGCCAGTTTGGTTATGGATCAGTCAGCATTTATTACATTTTGGTTCTTTTTGTAATTTAACTCCGAACTGCTTATTATCCTTTTGCGCCCTCGTTTTCCACTCTCCGCCCTTATCAACAACTGGATCGATCCCCTCTCACTCCAAGTTCCTCTGCAGCTCAGTGGAATATCCTGGAGCCAGGCACGAGGCAGGCATCACACTCATGGGGACTCTGGATTCTGGCAACCGGGAACCGTCTCTACTTCTCTGGCTACACTGTCCCTGATTATACATGCGTTTCTCTTTTCACCACCAAATTGGATGACCAAAGGTTTGTGGCCACTTTGCTGATCCACCCTACAGCGCCAATCTATTCACACAGTGAGCCAGTACTGTTCAACAAGCTGAAGGGCGAAGGCATTTTCAGCACGAACCTCTGGTTTGCTCCACTTGCCTCACTCAAAGTTTTACTCTTCTGTTCCTGACCACTGAAAGGATTTGAGGAAGAGTTTACAGGGATGAGAATAATTTCCTTCATACAAAGATTTGAAACAAGGAATGAAGGTATTTTCAAATTTTATTTTTTTTAACGGGCAAGCTCATCAGTTCAGTGAGTTCAGTGTTTGTCCCCCTATTTCAGGAAAGGCAGATAAAGAATTTTACCATGAGTGATATCGGGCGAGGGGGATTGTTTTCGGGAACTGACACTGAACCGACTGATCCTGTTCTGATTGGAGTTGAGAAGGATGAGCGATGAGTGAAGTATCACTAAAATAGATTAGAAATGGAGAGGATTAATAGGAAGATTCAGAATAACTGATTCAACTGGTTGAAGAGTCGATGACAAAAGGACATAATCTCAGAGTAAGGAATCACAAATTTATGACCAATGTGGAAAAAATTCCTTCTCGTGCACTGAAGTGAACTGAATCCATGGATTTTTTTTTAACTGAAGAGCACTGTCGTGATTGGCTGTTCAGTGTATCCAAGGCTGACATAAAGAGATTTTAATCAATAAGGGAATCAGGAGATAGGTGACAAGACAAGAAAGTGAATCTGAGGAATGCCTCATCGGGTCTGATACCATTCAATGTTGAGAGCAGACGCGATAGCGTGTATTGTCGCCGTCTGCGTCTTCATTTTATCGTCTTTGTCTTTTTTGGGGGGTTCTTGCTGCTTTTTTTCTTTCAACTAATTTCACAGGACATCAGAAGCGGAAGATTTGCAGTGCTGAGACTTGAAACCAAACATTACTCCAGGATCTGACAGAATCACTCAGTTGATTCGTGTCTGAATATCATTGGATTTTGAAAATGGATGGAAAAAAGCACCATTCGCAATGGGGAGAAACATTACACGCGTTGAATGTGCGGACAATGCTTCAACAGATCATCTGCCCTGTCAGAACAGAAATGCAAGGACACTACACTGGGGAGAGGACCTTCATCTGTTCTGAGTGTGGGAAATGAGTTTATCCGTCCACTACACTGCATAATTACAAGAAAGTTCTCACAGATGGCAGAGCTTTAAAATAACCAGAATGCAGGATGTGCTTATCTGGGGCACTGATACTGCATCACCATCTTCACAGTGAGGAGATATCCTTCAATCGTTCGCATGGTAGAGCTGGGTTCAGAAAATCATGTGACCTTCGCAATCACCAGCGGACTCACATGAGGGAGAAACCATTCACCTGCTCCCTGTGTGGGAAGGGATTATTTTTGGAGATCGAACCTGCTCAGACACCAGGGAATTCATGCAGTGGACCGACATTTTAAACCAAGTACTATAAACGTTCTTAGACCCTGACATCACATTAACGTATTCTGATTCATGAGAGACTGTTCAATTTCTCTCAGCTTGGGAGTGGGCTCGTGTGTGGTCATCCTAAATCATTCTCCATCAGCTCTCACACTGGGGAGAGAGCGTAGGCCTGCACTAATTGTGGGAAGCCATTCTCTCAGAAATCCAACCTGCTGAAACAGCAACAGATTAACACAGAGGAGAAACGTTTTCAATGTCCAGAATATGGGAAGTGCCAGAAAATCTGTCTGAATCTGGTGATGCATCAATGTTTTCACACTAATTTGTCATTCTAATTTTTCCCAGAATGGAGTACACAATTACTAGGGGTTACAAGTTCAAAGTGAGAGAGGAAATGTTCAGGTGAGATAGGCGTGGCAAGTTCTTTATGAAGAATGGGTTGGTTGCCCAGAAAGTTTTACCAGCGGAGGTGGGCATGATAGTATCATTTAAGATGTATCTAAAGAGGTTCATAAAAGCGCAGGGAGTGACACGTAGGCGATAAGTTTAGATAGATGATATGGATAGGCGCAGGCTTAGAGGTCCAAAGGGCTTGTTTTGGTGTTGTAAATTTCTTTGTTCTTGTTCCCAATCGGAAGCAGATGAACGGCTTTTCGGCAGAGTGATTGCACAGAGTTGCCAGCAGTGAATGAATTCCAGCAGTGAATGAATTTCCAGAAGGATGCATATATGAATGATTTTTCACAATCCACACGTTTCCTTCCCATGGTGCTGGTTTCGTTGTCTGCATTCAGGGAAAGCAAACGTTTCCAGCTTTTCTAGCCACGATCCTTGTACCGCAGGTACAGCGAACCTGGAACCCACTTTGCAAAAGTGTGAAGTTCAGTAATTCTTCGAACATTTAAATTGTATTAAGCGGGATACTTGCAATGCTGACACGTACACGTCAAACTGACGGGTGTTCGAACATAGGATGAGAATAATCAGGTGATTGATATTGACTGGAGTAGAATCGATTGGCCAGAAGTTCTCTTTCTGTACTGTAGATTTCTACAACTCTGTCGTTGAGGTCCTTTATGCTGTAAATGGTACAAAGAATTTTGTCTAAACTGTGCATCTAGTTTCATGGTAGGAAAGGTGCTGGAGAAGATACTGATGTACATGATTTATTCCCATTCCTAGAAAATAGGTTTATCAGTGATAGGCGACATGGTTTTGTGCAGGGAAGGCAACTGTCTTGCAAACGTAATAGAATTCTTTGAGAAAGTGACAAAGTTGACTGATGAGCCTTGAAGTGCAGATGTCAAATATATTGACTTCAGGAAGGTGTTTGATAAGGTTCCCCATGGGTAGGCTGATGGAGAAACTGAAGTCGTATGTGGTCCAGGCTGTACTAGCTAGATGAATAAAGAACATGCTGGACAACAGGAGACAGATAGTTGTAAACGAAGGGAGTTTCTCAAAATCAGAACTTTGACCAGTGGTGTTCCACAGGAATACGTGCCTGGATCACTGTTCTTTATAATACAACCAAATTATCTGAAGGAAAGCAAATGTGGACTGATTACCAAACTTGAAGATAAGAGTCGGAATTGTGGAGTAGCAAGTAGTGAAGGCGGCTGTCAGAGAATGCAGCAGAATATAGATAGATTGGAGAGTTCCATGGAAAAATGGCAAACGAAGTTCAATCCGGGCAAATGTGAATAGATGTATTTTGGAGGATCAATTTCAAAGGCGAACTATACAGTAAATAGTAAAGTTCTTGGCAAAATTGCCTCACAGAGATGTGGGGTGCTCAGGTCCAGTGTACCTTGAAGTTGGCAATGAAGGTGAATAGAATGCTCAAGTAGGCATGTGGCATGCTTTCCTTCATCTGATGGGATATTGAGTAAAAACATTGGCAGGTCATTTTACAGTTGTAAATTAACTTGGTTCGGCCACATTTGGAAGACTGCGTACTGTTCTGTTCGCCACACTATTAATGTATGTGGATGCTTCGGAGAGGTGCAAAGGAATTTCACCAGGATATTGCCTGGTATGGACGGCGCTGGCTATGAAAAGACGTTGAGTAGATTAGAATTATGTTTTTCAGAAAGACTGAAGTTACAAGCAGACTTGATTGGGGTTAGGAGAATTAGAGACAGCTTGGAGAGCAAGAAGTCTTTTTTGCCTGAGTTGGTGACTCAATTACGAGATGTCACGAGTTCAAATGAGAGGGGAAATGTTTAAGGAAGATATGTGTGGAAACTTCTTTATGCAGACCATGGTGGATGCCTGGAACACGTTGCCAGCGGCAGTTGTAGAACCGTGCGTGATTGCCTTATTGAAATATATCTATTCAGATATATGAATTGGCGGGGAGTGGAGCGATGCAGATCCTTGGAAAATGGGCGATAGGTTAGATAGAGGATATGGATAGCCGCACGCTTGGAGGGCCGAAATGTCTGTTCCTGTACTGTAACTTTCTTTGCTCTTTACTTTTTCTTTGTAGTTGTAACACATCTTCTTCCACATTGAAAGACTAATAACATCGAGTTCCTGATTAACTGAGTACTCAAACAGATTTTGAATGCGATTGCGTGATTCCTCTCGTCAGTCCTCTCCTGAACCCCTGAAAAAGCAGGTCATAAAAATGAACACTGTCTGCACAGGATAGGAGTTCAGAGAATTCTAGTTTCTATGACTTATTTGTTATTCCCTTGCCCCACACTCACAGATTTGTGTCCCCCACCCTTTCCATCCTCCCTGATGCAAACCCACATCCATATTCTCAACTCCACTACATCCGTTACTGGAAGAAGAGACACCGCCCACTCCCTGCATCGTCACCCGTCACCTGAACAAGATGGCGGCCGCGTCCAGGGGTCTGGACCCGGGAATCAAACTCCAAGCTGAAACCTTGGGGTGCGATTGTTTCTAATTCAGTTTAGGTCATACGTCAGTTATTATTAAGACCCACCCACCGATCCACTGTCTCCCCCTTCACCGGGATCTTACCTCACCCATGTCTTGCAGCAGGTGCAAAAGAGCCATTTGTCAAACTATGCATGCTCTGTCGTGTTCATCCCAGTGCCTGTGTACAGGTTCCTGTGGTGTAGATGCAGAGTGCTCTCTTCTGGAATACCACAGATCCTCAGTATTCAGGAACCAATTCTTCTCACCACACAGCCATGCCTCTCGCAAAGTCATAAAGATAGTCTTCTCTTCTTTCAAGCCCATTTTTCTCTTTTCAACTTGTCTGCTACAGTGTCCTAAAGGAGAGTTTGTTATAAGGAGATTGAAACAATGTTTTACATGAGGATGGAAAATGATCAGTCAATTTTAGAATATGGTTGGATTCTGAGCTAAGAAAAAGAAAGCGAAATTCATGCTTGGGAGAAACTGTACATGTGATTTTTATGTGAACGAGATTTCAGACAATCATCTGAACTATCGAGACACTTATGCAGTCACACTGGTGTAAAACCATGGAAACATTAGGACTATGAAGAGGTCTTCAGATTCCCATCAGAACAGGAAAGTGCTGCACCTCCCACAAAGTGTTCTTTAACTCACATTTCCAGAAAATGGAATGCGAGTCGACGCTCAACAGCAATAAGCAATTTTTTTTAACAAAAATGGGACGGCAAGATAGCCCAGTTATTAGCACTGCTGCTTCACAGCACCAGGGTCCCAGAATCGATTCCAGCCCCGGGTGACTGTGTGGAGTTTACACATTCCCCCTGTGTCAACGTGGTTTTCCTCCAGGTGTTCTGCTTTCCTCCAACTCTCCAAAGAAGTGCATGTCTGTTAAATTGGCCATGCTAGATTGTCCATAGCGTTAGGTGCATTAGTGAGAGAGAAATGGGACTGTGTGGGTTATACTTCGGTCTGCACTGGTTGGGCCGAAGGGCCTGTTTCTACACTGTGGGGAATTATTATAAAGCTGTAACAACAAAAATTCGCTATAAATGAACACTTCACTCTATAAATCTTTCTATGTTTTAACTTAGCTCTGGATGATCATAAGCCAGTACACGAGAACGTGCCCTTTCTCCATTTGGTGACGTCGTCTGTCCTTCTCATGACCATCTCAGGGTTGTCTTTTCCTCTCGCTGGTTACTCTCGAGTTAATGCTCTTGAGTTACTGCTCTTGAATTCCCACTCTCGAGTTACCACGTTGAGCTTGGTGTTGTAAATAATTCTTTTAATCTAAAGTAATCTAAGGTAACCTTATTCGCTGTCGACTACACGTCCAATTTTGGTGTCACCTGTAAGCTTAATACCTCTCACGTTCGAATCCAAATATTTTATAAAAATGATGAAAAGTAGTGGATCCATCACCGATCCTGTGGCTACCCTTGCCAGTTTCTGTTTAACAAAAATCCACAGACCTCAAAACTGTGCTATCCAGATCCAAGTTCGGAACACACCTCATTCACGCATGATCACTGACTACGAAGGGCTAAGTTATTTCATGGTGTGTGGGGATCTCCTATTACTCAGTGTCACTTTTTTGTGTTTCAACAATCCCATGGTGCTTCTTTTCTCACACGGTCGTTTCATGCATTCCTTCAAAACACTGTTTTCATTGTCTTTGAACAATTTCTTTAATCATGTTTGAAAATGAAAAAAAACTTACCCCACTCTCCCGAACGTGAATGTTGTGTCAATGAATATTATGTCGGATACAGCAAAAAATCTCAATTATTCAAATATGATGCAAATATTTGCATGAGCTGCATGTTTCTTCAACTTTACCGGGATGTTCCAGCTACGCAGCTTTATGTCAATTTTATTATAAGTTCATTAAATTGAAAGCCTCGCTTATTTTATTAATCTCAGACAAAAGGTGCCATAGCGTCACTTCCTCAACAAAGACGGGAGAGTTTGAGAAGAACAATTCTTTACATTAAACATAGCTGGTGCAAGGATTGTATTAATGATATTAGCACCGCTTTACACTGCAAAACATTAGTCCATCCAATTATGCTAACACAAAATAAGCCAGAATTCAAAACATGACGAATCTTACTCTGCTCTGTGATAAGTAATTGGGCTTCAAAATGGCAACGGATCAGTTTTGGACTTGTATCTGGAATGGGACAGTTGTTTGAGTTTTTTTTCAATGTTTTCTGTGAGGTCTAGTTTTAAGCACCAGTTACGTTGAAAGATCCTAGACGTTGAGGTGAACCGAGTACTGATGAGTGTCAAATCTGGATGCTCTAATATGTTTACCTGTGCAAACTGCAATGGTGTCGCGACTGAAAAACAAACGAAAAATGTCAAATAAGCTCGATTTCCCAGCTAGCTCTGCTTGACAGCGTCTCGGAATTCCGCAACAAAAGCTTCTGGATGTTCTGGTAAACACATGAACAGATGATGAGTCGAACTGGAATGTCATAAGATGGTTCCTCTCCTTAAATAACAAGAAATGGGTTCACTTCACATGGAGAGGGATATCATCATTGGGTATTGAGTCTTAATATAATTGAAATCTTACGTCTGCACTTGTGAAAAACCACCCCACTCCTGTGGGAATTGAGAAAAATCATAGGTTTATTACAGTACGGGATATTTACCTGCTTTTACAGGATTGCGCGGCTCTGTCAGAAAAAATATAAGACCTTGGATTTCGAAACTTCTCAACTGGTTCTTTGTAGCAGACGCCGAAAATAAATCTTCAGAAAACCAATAAAGGCAAAATGAATTAATTTTACAATAAAGCAAAACTCTTCTATATACTAAATTTGAAATATACTAATATTAATAACAAGAATTTAAGGTTTGCCCTGTGAAAGAAGAAAGGTGCTAAATGGCGAGACATGGTTTAATATTGAATGCTCTATTGCGGTTTATTTGAGCAGATTGCATTTGAGTGTCAATAGTGGAACTAGTTTGGTAAATATTACGATATATCTGAAGAATGCAAAATTGAAAGGAAATTGATATAAAAAATTGTGGTGGTGATAACATCAAGGAAGTCTTCAGACATAGGAAGCAGGTGTTTGCATGTGTTCAGAATTAATTTCCGAATCCTCTGTGGACAAAAGACAATAGTCCGAGAAATGGAAAACAGCAAACACAGCAGCATAAAATACGAAGGTAAAGCTCACACATTTTAAGATAAAATTGTAATTGGCTGTATCAATTCTCGTACATCATGAAAACTGAGGTTGCAGGTTTCTGCCACTGTTGCAAAAAAACTGCTCTTGACTTGTGAACACGGTCAGTGTTTTTGTCAATGTTTGGTTATTCAAACTAAACATGACAATCCGCATGGACCCTAACTAATGGTTTATGCAAGTGACGAAAGTGTTCTTGATTTATCTTTTGCATGTTAATTTATGCCAAAGTTAACATGTGGGTTTTGAAAGGCTTTGCAAACTGTATTGCGACATAGGTTTTTGGATGTTGTGCATAAGTGAAAGTAGGGTTTATCTTTTATTTTAATGGTTTTAAAATGACACTGCTCTAATCACGCAAGCCGACCCCAGGAATTGTCGTGGTCCGCAGTGAAGTTTTGTAACCATTCACTTCTATTAGATATTTTTGCATACTCTGTCTTCAGCGAAGGACAGATGAGGGAAGACTCCTTTGCAAATCGTAGAAGAAACAGCCTCTGTGGTATTCGTAAACTTGGTCCACTGTCAATGACCCAATGTCACCACCAAAGCTGTTTTAATTATGACACCTGATCCCATTCCTTTCCTGCACGATGTAGTTCAGTTCTTGCAATACTGTATTGTTGCTCTCATCTCAGGATGGCAGATTGGTTTTACTTGTGCTGTTTAACTCCAAACTGTTTTAACGAATGAAGCCGTTTAACGTGATTTAAAGGGAGCATTCAAAGCCACTCGGAAATGAGAGGACTGCAGATGCTGGACATTAGACTTGAGAGTGTGGTGCTGCGAAACAAAGAGCAGATCAGGCAGCATCCGAGATGTAGGATGTTGCTGTGTTGGGAGGGGTCGGGTGCAAGGGCAGAGGTGTGAGAATTGGAGTAGATGCGCTGGATGGCATCTTATACCACATAGAACATAGAACATTACAGCGCAGTACAGATCTTCGACCCTCGACGTTGCGCCAACCTGCCATACCAATCTAAAGCCCATCTAACCTACACTACTCCATGTCCGCCCATATTCCTGTACAATGACGACTTCAATATACTTAAAGTTGGCGAATCTGCTCCCGTTGCAGGCAAAGCATTCCACACTCTTACTACTCTGAGTTAGAAAAACTACCTCTGATATCTGTCCTATATCGGTCAGCCCTCAATTTAAAGCTATACCCCCTCGTGCTCGCCGTCATCATACTTGGAAAAGGATGCTCCCTGTCCACCCTATCTCACCCTCTGATTATCTTATATGTCTCTATTAAGTCACCTCTCAACCTTCTTCTCTCCAACGAAAACAGCCTTTCCCCTTTAGACGTTCCCTCCATACCAGACAACATTCTCGTAAATTTCCTCTGCACCCTTTGCAAAACTTCCACATCCTTCTTATAATGCAGTGATCAGAACTGTACACAATACTCCAAGTGCGGATGTAACAGAGTTTTGTACAGCTGCAACATAACATCATGGTTCCAGAACTCGATCCCTCTATTAATAAAAAGTAAAACACGATATGCCTTCTTAACAACCCTGTCATCGAGGGTGGCAATTTTCAAGGGTCTGTGTACATGAACCCCAAGATCTCTGTGCTCATGTACACTACCAAGAATGTTATTCTTAGCTCAGTACATGGCATTCTGGTTACTCTGACCAAAGTGAATCATGTCACACCTGTCTACATTAAATTTAATTTGCCACCTCTCAGCCCAGCTCTGCAGCTTATCAATGTCTCTCTGCAATATACAATACCCTTCGTCACTATCCACAGCTCCATCTATCTTAGTGTCGTCTGCAAATTTACTATCCCACCCTTGTACACCCTCATTCAGGTTGTTTATACAAATGACGAACAGCAGTGGACACAACACCGACCCTTGCGCTACACCAGTAGTAACTGGACTCCAGAATGAACATTTCCCATCAACCTGTCTTCTTTCAGCAAGCCAATTACTGATCCAAACTGCTATATCTCCCACGATCCCATTCCTCCACATTAGTACAATAGGCTACTGTGGGAAACCTTATCGAATGCTTTGCTGAAATCCATATAAACCACATCAACCGGTTTACTCTCATTTACCTGTTTGGTCACCTTCTCAAAGAACTTAATAAGGTTTGTGAGGCACGACTTACCCTTCCACCACTTGGTTGGAGAATTATTGTCTGAACCAGGAGCTCATCTGGAATTTTCTCTATTCCATATAATAATTCTGGGATCAGATGCGGCAGAGATGGAGGAATTGGGAATTAGAGATGGCATTTTGACAGGAGGCAGGGTGGGAGGACGTTTAAGCCAGGAATCGACGGGAGACGGTGGTCTTGCAGCAGAGGTCTGTGTTCAGTGCGTCGTCGGACATGGAGATGGTCTATTCAAATGCACTACAGACTGTGTGTATAGGATCTTCATGTGGCAACATAAGTCCATACAGCCAGTGCATTCACCACAAGTTTTATTTCCTCTAACCCAGATTTTCAGCCACAGCATTTATGTATTCCAAGTCTAAGTCTGTCTGGGCGCAATAGCAACCAGTACCATTTCGGATGCTGATTTTTCAGCAACTGTAATTTCAATGAAATTTATGGGGAGATAGTCGTCATTCCTCCTAATATTTGTGCAATGTGTGTGTTACATCCCAGCTGTCAAGTCAAGCCTGGATGATGGCTAAATCATACTTGCATAGAAAGAGCCAGATTTTTATTTCCTTCAAGTCCCAAAAACTTATTCTTCATTATTTTTGGAAGAAAAAGCCAAAATTCAATTTAACCGCCTTAGGACTTGCTTTAACGGGAATCAATCTTAATGAAAGTCATGCTCGAGCTAAATGGTATTGAGCTGCACTGAAAAATTCGAAGCATATCTCCACTCAGACAATAAATTGTTGCATATCTATTGTTATTCTGATAGTATTGATAACCTCAAACTTTCGAATGTCAAGGTTCATGATGCAAAATATTTGCTTTTACATGAAACCTAGCCATATCCGTTTACCTATACATTCCAACATTTTAAATTTTTGTCAATCGTTTGGAAATGTATGTTTTTTCCCTTTGAAACCTTTATTTTTACTGCTTGATTTTGTAATACGCAGCGTCTGATTCGAACATAACTACTGCGCTGTCGAGGAACAGATGCATTGCAAAACTCATTTGCACTGCACTATTTACAGTTTGACAATCAGATAAATACCAAATTGTCCAGACCCTGCCTTCTTTTTCTGAGCTAATGCTCTAACCAAGCAAATATCCTACCCCCAAATTCAGCCCACATGGATTAAGCTTGTGCTTGCTAAATTATCAAACGCCTTCCTGACATCTACATACCACGTATGCAGCACATCAATTATCAGATTTATTTATTTGGCTTTCTTAGAACTGCAGTTAATTGAAATTGGTGTTTTATTATTTTGGAGCCGATAATGTCATTTTTGGCTTTGAATATTTTAAATAACCATAAATGCACCCATTGTTTCTGTAATAGCAGAAGCCCCAGGAGGACGTCAAGGTGGATCATTGACTGAACACTTCCACTTAAAGTCGGCTGTAATTGCTCAAGCCTTGACTTTTGCAATGATGTCTCGACTCTTCTTTAAATCGATGGGAATGTCCGTGGAGACATCACCTCTGTTAGTTTCTGAATGGGGTACGAACATCTGTAGCTGAACGTGAGAAGATCTGATCAACCGTCTGAAGGATCGCTTCCCCTTTACCATCACAGTCTTATATTTGCACTCATGTTTTACACTTGTTTTATGCATAGTGACACTTCATTATTTGTATGATCACTGGTACGTCTTGTGCTGGGAAACTTTTAGGGCATCGTTCTGAAGTTCGAGTGCGTGATGTGCGAAGATACTACGTACTGCGATTGACGAGAATTATGCTGTGGATCATGGGACTTCGCCTTCAGTTGAATTCAGATTTCTGTTGGCGGATGTGTTCGAAAAGTACATCATATGAATCAGTGCATCCTCAGTGTAAAGGCTGAACATTTGTTTCTCCAGACGATGTGGTTGGCGCTCCTCCCATCCATTTCATGCGCAGACGTGACAGCGAGGTTACTGAGCTTGATGTCAATTCGAATTTACCTTGTTTTTGTTTAGGAACTTCCTGTGACCTCGTTCAGTCTATTCAGCAAGGTCCACCAGGGGTCGTGCAAATTAACTGCTATTTCTGACAGAAACTGATGGCCAAGACATTGAATAAAATCTCTGCCCATGGTACTGTCGATTTGTTATGCAATTGGTGTTTAAAGAAGTGCAGAAAACATAAATCATAAGAAGGGTGTCAATGCCTTGACAAGAAATAATCACAATGTTACCTTATCCATTACCGACCTGGTGTGATGAAACTTCGTGGTAAGTGGAGATATAAACGCAAAATTAATTTCATTGTACTATTTTCGCTCATTTATCGGTTTCTAATGCAATATTTCCCCTTTCTATTTCCACTTCTGATTCTGGACCTGCAGACTATACACCAAATGTTTATTCTGCCACTTCATGCTTCTTCTTGCACAAGATGTTCATACTCAGCAACAAATTTCCTTGATCCTCGGGCTTCCCAGGTTCCAACAATCATCATCCTTTCTCTTGGATTGTTTGTCCTTCCTAAGTGCAGCAACTGAATTTTATCCAGATGGAACTCGATTTTCTAGTAATCTATCCAACGGACAAAATGTATTAGCTGCGAGGGTAACACACTGGGAATGGCAGTATGTGCGAAGAGATAGCTCACTCAACGTTTTGATTCCAGGTATTTCATTTTGCCTCTTGCAAATGTTCTACTTGAGCAGATTTTTAAATATCTTTTGTTTTGTTTCGGCCAGAGGACCAGCACAGCTACGTCCTCTTGGGGCCTTAATATATTCTACTCACTCTCTTCTTGCCCATTATCTTTTCCATCGTCTGTGAACATGTTGATAGACTTCCAGCATTTATTCCAATATAATGCTTATAGCTTGCCATTAGTGTGGAAGAAATTAAATTTAAAAAATGGGGAAAAACGACGCCCCTTCGGGTTACGTGTATTTCATGTTTTGGGATTTGGAAATGAAGGTCTGTGGGCAACAACTGTACGTGCCTGTTTTGACAAGTTGATTTAAAAGTTAATTCGTAAGCAAGTCCAAGCAGCATTTGCTCATGCAGGCAACAATTGAAATTTCGCCAATTAGTTTCAAAGGATATTTGGAGACCAAGGACCAAGTAAATTTGAATCTGATGGTGTTGACAACCTGACACGAACCATATTATTAAAATCTGATGTGTCGTGGGGGAATGCAACAGAGGAGCAATGGGAAAGAGGCAGAGAGCCAAGACCCAACTGAAGAGGCAGCAAATCCGGCGTCAAAATCCCAGGCACTCACAAGAAATCTACATGCTCTCTAAAAAAGGTCCTGTCTATTTATAAATGTACATAAGCACATTTAGCAAATACTCATTGCACCAAGAAACGACTGAGAAGGTATTTAACACAGACAATTCGACAGTGGGAGGCGTTTAGAACAGAATCTATCCTTTTTTATGAAAGGTTTCTGTAATGGGAGGATGTTCATACCACTTGTCCCACTTTTTTTTATCAGATTGCGAGATAAGGTGCTCCACTCTGTGTTGATTGGTTTGAACTGTCAGACGGGTATCGACCTCCACTTCAGTATAACATCATCATGCCAAGGTCCCACAGCTGATCCCTGTGGAATGCATATGGATGCAAAGTTGTTTGAATTTTCTAGAAATTGACGAAGATGATTAGTGACAACTTGACAGTGTACGTTGTCCGCATAGATGTGAGTAAAATAGTTGAGAATACCTAGTATGTTAGGCCAGTCGAGAAGACTGGAACACTTGGGCAACACAGTGAGGTTGAAAGTTGGATAAAAATCCATTGAAGATAGAGGATAGTTGTGGAAGGGTGATAGTTTTTCCTGATTAGATGTCTATGACTAAGAATAAATTAGGTCCCTTTGTTGTTTCTGGTTTGGTAGTTAGCCCTCTGTAACTGCCAGAAGCATTCCTTTCGTTCTGTCCCCAATATTCTGAACCGCTTGATAAGCACGTTGCACAGTGTTTGACAATCCTATTCCCATTTATTGATTGGAATATGGAGACCGCTTACTCTTTATGTATCCTTCTTGAAGTCAATCCAACTGTGTACTGTTATAACTAAAAAGAAAAAAAAAACTGAAATACTGTTTGTTGACAGCTGGCCACACCCATCCAGGTTATTTCAATTCCTCAAACTTAAAGAGACAAACAAAACCTCGCAAGCTATTTACTTTATTGCTTTTGCAACATTGTTCAGCACTTCTGCTTTACTATGTCAACTTAAAAAAGGCACAATGACCCCTGAAAGCCATAGCATTGTCACAACAACTTCAAAAATGCATTGACCCAGATGCTTTTTCTTAAGAAAGATTCTCCTTCTCTCTCCGTCCCTCAAAGTGGACACGTTGAGAATTAAACAGCTTTCGCCTGTTTGTCCAACGTAGGGATTTTATCTTTCCGTTTCATTCTGTGCTATCTGCCTGGATAATTATCTTCTAATGAGGGTAAGCCGTTTGTGATTCAAGTTTCCGTTTTAGCTCTGCATGTTCTAATTATAATTCGGCATTTTCATTTTGAAATATATCACGATATCTTCACTACTGCTGGGTTAAAATCCTGGGTGTCCGTTCCTAATGGCATTGCAGTCAATTTAAAGCATGCCGTCGCAGATATTAAACAAAGTAACTCAATATCACTTTCTGAAGGTAACTATCATCTGCCAATTAATTCTGGCCAGCCAATGATGCCCATGCTACACGGAAGAATTGAAGATGTAACAAGTAAAATGACTGACGTTGCTTTGAATGAGCCAATTAATGCGATTGTCCAACTAGGTTGACCGATCGACCCACAGATTCATTTAGTATTTCAAGTTTAATAATTTGCATAGCTAATATCTCTTCTAACATTCGTAATCATTGAACCAACGAATCATCACAGCCTGTCCAGTCTGTTCACAAGTTCCACTTTATGATGAGTAAAGCAAAAGTAGACATAGTGAAAGGGGTTAACAGATTTGTTTTGTTCAGTGACTGTAATTAATTTAACTCTCTCTGGATCAAAATAGTTTCAGTGGGTCTGCTGCTCGTATATTAATAAAGGTCGCTGTCAATGCACTATCTCATTGCGCCAATGGCAGAATCACCTTCAGAGAAATGATCTTCAGCTGTGAAGTGACAAGGTGGTGCTGATTAGCAATATTTGAACATAATTGGAGCTTTGCAACGATGGAATCGAAACTTCAGACAGCAGTTTGGAATGCTACAACGTTGGAGAGGAGTTTATCTGAGGCTATCTCCAACTTGTTCGCATATGAATGGATGTCAATGACTGAACGCATATTTTGGGTTCTTCGGCTTATTGAAATGTTTTATTATCCGATGCTCGCTATTTTTGGCGTCCCTGGTAAGGCCCTATAACTAATTATTGAATCTGTCAGTCATGCTCAACATCTAATTGTTAGCTTCTTATATATTGGGAAGAGCAAATTTACGGCCTCATTTATATACTAAGACCTTGTTCCTTGTCGAGACCAATTTTGCAACCGCATTGTCTGCAAACACAGTCAAGACTGACTCTGACTGACTTGTGCAATTCTTTGTCTCCTCAGTTGATTCATCAGCATGATTCGACTGCATCTCAGTTCTGGTGTACAACCCTCAAAATAGAGTAGTCTCCATTTCTGCATCATTGCTGAGCTGCATTGTGTTTTATTTTTGAAATGTATTGTTAAATATTCTATTTTTGTATCCTGGCCACTCTTCCTATCATTATACACATAACATCCTGAAATTAGCTTCTGCTTTATTTTTAATAATTACAAAGGCAGTTCAAAAAGTATCACTTTACAAATTGACTCATAACCCTTCCTGGTCGAGCTGCATTCATATGAACATTACTTTTGAATTTTTTTGTGAACTACACTCTTTGAATTAATCACATCGCCCTTTCCCACCACAATGTTTTGTGACACCGTCTTATTACTCCAGCTTCTGTGTCAGAAAATCCAATCCCACTTCCACAGTGTTGTTTTCGACAACCTTTTAGTATGTTGGTGAAAGATCAAGCGGCACATCGAGTGTTTAGAACTGTTGCTTCACAGTGCCAGGAATCCGGGCTTGATTCCAACCTTGGATGACCATCTCTGTGGAGTTGGCATCTTTTCACCGCGTCATTGTCGTTTTCTTCCCACATTCGACAGTTGTGCAACTTTGGTGAATTGGTCATGGCGCAAAAGTAACGAGTTATTTGGAGACGGTGAGGTTCCAGTGCAATGATTTTCAGAGTATCGAAGTAGACGCAAAGGACTGAATTGTTTCTTTCCACAGTGTCGTGATGCTATTAGCAGCATTTGTTCATGTCACTGATTCATGAGTTGGGCTCAGTTAATTCGTTGCATTTAACATGAACAAAACTGATTTTTTTTAAACGTTGGCAGACTTTCTTTCAAATTCAAGGTAAACAATAAAAAGAGAAGCCTAAGCTTAGTCCGTTAGTTTGAGAAATAATTTGGCAGATTGAGAACAAGTGAGGAGGAAATCTTCTCAGATTTTCGAATAACGCCAAATTAAATTCAACCCGTATCAAACTGAGGGATGCTTTTCAGCAGGACAAGTAAGGCAAGCAAATATATGACTAATAGTCAGATCCAGAGAAATACGACAGATCAGACCGAATTTGCTCCACATGACCAGTAGTCTTTCAAGGTAGAAACAGAGTTCGATCACGTCGATAAATAAACGTTTATTGTATACCTGCATTTATTGGCCAAGACATAGAGCTTCGGACAGGGAGATTACTCTGGATCTATACATCAAAATGGTGAAACGACACCTCGAGTATTATTTGAAAGTAGGGAATTTACATTTAAAGACGGATAAGACAGTAGTGGAGTGCGTGATGAGGAAATTTATGAGGTTGTTTCCTGGACTTGGGAGTTGAGATATGAAAGAACATTGGGAAGACTGCAGATTATTTCCTTAGAGAATAACAGATTGAATGAACAAACGGTGGAGATAAATTTAAATTATGAGGGCCATACAAGCATAGACAGGAACAAGCTTTACCCGTTATGGAGAGATACCTTACAAGAGTTTATGGATTAAGTTAAAGGGTATATGCTTCAGAGGAGATGGAAACAAGACTTATTCACGCAGACTGAAGTGAGAATCAGAAATTCGCTTTCTTTAATGCTCGTCGAAAGAAAACCCCTCTTTACACTTAGGGAACATTTGAGCGTGCATTTGCGATGCCACAGTTACAGGAAAATTGTTTGTTGATGTGATTGAAATACTTTCGTGTTTGTTTTTAACAAGCACGATGTGATGTGTCAAAACACTTTCTTTTCCGTGCTGTACATCTCTTTCACTTTAACTCAAACAAAAAGAAAGAAAAAGGGGAATGCATTTCTTCACATTGATCTGACAACTGTTGAGTGGAAATTTTGAAATTTCGCAATTCACTGGGTGACATGGCCTGAGCAAAACAGGGAGAAACAATCCCGATCTGTGTAAAGTATCATAAACAGACAAGACTACATGATGCTGTTTCTATTTTTTTCACAATGTTGCAATACAACAGGAAAATACATATTCTTAGAAATACATTTGTACTATCAGGAATTCACTATGTTATGGCATTCTGGAGGCACATTCAAATGGTGCTTGCAAAAGCACGAAAAAGATTTTTTATAAGATGAATTATTCAAAAATTTTTAAAAGTTGTCCAGCTAAATTGCTTTTGTGGTGAGAGGTGCAAACAGACCGAATGATCTCCTACTGCCCTCGAACCATTCTGTGAATTCGCATTTTGAATCCTGTAAGTTTCACGTGTTTTTTGTAATTTCGGCTTCAAGGGGAATTTCCCAACTCTGGCTTGATCGTGACCTTTGACTGGAGAGCACAACTGCATCTGTTGCTGCAGACGCCGCCACGTAAAGTGATACAACACCATTGTTTTTCCTCCCAAAATACTCGTTTTAGAACGAATGTTCTGAAATGACTATATGCTGTGACAATAAATGAAACTTATTTTATTATTTTTTTGCCAGAGCAGCATAGCTATCCGATTAGAAATTCAAAACAATTTCTGTCACAGTTCAGAATTATGGAAATAAATAATTTACTGCAGAAGGAAGCAATAACTTTCACGAAACTGATACTGTGCCGAGTAAAGGATTTTAAAAGAAAGAATCCAACATCAGGGCATAAGCCAAAATGAGAGCACAGCAAAGGCATGGGAAAGGCATAAGTTACTTTGGAAATGTGAATATCATTTTTTAGGTCTGGCTCGTTAACGAACAAATTTTACAGCCTCACATGCAATTTAAGTTATTTACAGCAGGGAAGTCAATGGATCAACACATATTAAAATAATAGTGTCACAAATAGAAATAATTCGCAACCGTGCTATTTTCCAAAGTCTGAAAGTAAACTATTCTCCACTAAAATGGGTTGTGAATCGTTATTTAGCTCGATTAAGTCTGTATTCATTCGTTCTTAAACTGAATTGGTTTAATTCTGGAAGCATGTTCATTTTTCAAAGTAGAGATATTTGCAAAATGCAGGAAAAACAACCCTAGAATCATAAAGTAGAAACAACCCATGGGAATATTTTGGTTAATGTGTAATGTTTTCGAAGATCAAGTCACTTTGACCATGACTGGTTCTCAACTGCATGCCTGTACAAGAGTGTTGCTTATACATTTTTTTTTATAATATGCTTGCAGAAATTATAGTTTTATCTGATCCACCACGCCATAGAGATCGGTCCAATCGAGCACTGCTGCCTCACAGCGCCAGAGACCCGGGTTCAATTCCCGCCTCAGGCGACTGACTGTGTGGAGTTTGCACGTTCTCCCCGTGTCTGCGTGGGTTTCCTCCGGGTGCTCCGGTTTCCTCCCACACTCCAAAAGATGTGCAGGTCAGGTGAATTGGCCATGCTAAATTGCCCGTAGTGTTAGGTAAGGGGTAGATGTAGATGTAGATGTAGGGGTATGGGTGGGTTACGCTTCGGCGGGGCGGTGTGGACTTGTTGGGCCGAAGGGCCTGTTTCCACACTGTAAGTAATCTAATCTAATCTAATCTAATCTAATAAGTCTTCTGCTGGAGCATTGCTTGGGCATCTTGCTGGTGTTTGTATTTTAACTTGACTGAAACTGCCATTTCCTGATTATCTTCTCTCAGACGTTGGTGAAAATAAAAGACTTGCCTCAAGTAAATGCAACAAAAGTATTCAACACATTTTAAAAAGCAATTAGATAGCATTTTAAATGTATTATTTCCAAGGAGATTACCTTCAATCAGCCCTGCGACATATACACTCACTCACTCCCAGAGTGATTACACTGACCTGCCTTTATGTTCATCCTTTTGTATATTTCGCAGTTTGAAGTGAAATGTACCAAGCGTCATCAAACTTTAATTTTGTGCACGTTTAGTTTAGCAGAAATGTAGAACTGTCAGTGTGTTGAATGAGGCAATCTATCCTCTCAGGTCCACAAAAACCACATTGACTCATCCCCCGATTCTATCTCTGCATTTGCCACGTATAATCTTTGGAACCTGATTTCCGTGAGGCATTTCACAATGAAAATCTGCCATAATTGTACAATAAACAGTGTGAGGACACCAAAGCACTTAGAGCAAAGGCACACGCAGAGGTCAAGCAAACTCCTACCAGAGTCACTCAAGTTTGGAATCGAACACCGGTTCCTGGCACGATGAAACGACAGTGCAGACCACGAAACTGCAATGCATTTATTTGCTTCTTTACGTTTCTGCACCTTGAAACAATGTGTTTCTGAGATGTTCATTTGTTGTTATCAACAAATGCAGACATTCCAAGTTTCTAAGATAATTGAATAAATGCTTTGTTTTCCTTATTCTTGCAGAAATATTTGGCTGCGGCACATTAATTATTTTTCTCCTCTTTCATGCTCACAAGACTGATAATATGACACAGATACAATCAACATTAGCAGGAGTACCGACTTTTAAATGTAAAACAAAAATTGTTTCATGTAGTAATACATGAAGCATTTTTAACATTTTTCTCCAGAGGAATTGTATGACTACTGACCGTTTGCTGATGAATAACCCTGACTATTTCTCATCCCCACAGTGAACATATTGACGATTGTGATTCTGTAATGCAGAATGTGTGGTCTCTCCAAATGTACGACAGGCTATCTCATTGCCATGGCTTCAGCAGATCTCTGGGTTGTTATCCTTGACTTGATACTGAGACAAATTCCAATTGTTTATCGAAAACAATTTATTTTCATGCGATTCACTCGTGTGTGCAATATCCATGCTGTCATGCTTCATGCAGTTATTGATTGTTCTGTTTGATTCACTGTATCCTTCACCTTTGATCGATTTGTGGCCATATGTTGGCAAAAGATGAAAACCGAGTACTGCACCAAAAAAAATGGCGAGTGTTGTACTGGGAACAATCACTGTGCTGAGTTTCTTAAAGAACATTTTCTGGTATTTTATGTTAATGGGTCATTATCGGCTTGAAAACACTCCTTGGTTCTGTTATGCTCCATTTGCTGTTTGGAAATCTCCTTTGTGGATGTCAGTCGAGTTCCTTCATCATATCTTCACACCCTGTGTCCCAGTTATGCTGGTTCTGCTTCTGAATGTTTTGAGCATCAGGCACATTATAGTGAGCAACAGAATCCGCAGAAAACTCAGGGCTCAAAATAGTTGCCGACGACCAAAAGATGCAGAGCTGGAGAGTCGAAGGAACGCAATCATCTTACTGTTCACTATCTCAGGTAATTTCATCCTGCTATGGGCAACATACTTATTGTATTCCATTTGGAACTGTATAATATTTTGGGGCTATGTGTCTGTATATCTCGATTATTTTGTGCAAGAACTCGGATTCATGCTGCAGCTTTTGAGCTGTTGCACAAACACTATGATTTATGCTGTGACTCAGACCAGGTTCAGACAGCAGCTGAAAGATGTGCTGAAAACACCCTTTATTTCAATTGTCCGATTAATTTTCAAATAAAAGCAATTAGATTGCACAGTCATTACAGCAGTTTCTTTGTTGATATAGTTTAAATTCTGAGTATGTTTGCCTATATAATCATTTCACAGATGTGGGGATTACTTACAGTGCACACGGCAAACTGTATTGTCAAGGAAGGGATTGAATCCTGTGCCTGTATTGGCACAGTTGGAGTTTTCATGATCAGACGTTGGGTCAACACTGATCGAGTGATATTATATCTCACGTGACAGGCTTCAGAATGTACTGTGACAATGGGCAGAGCTTGAACATGAAACATCACAAAACTGTCCAGTTCCCACATGGGCTTCCTTGCAAATGACATAATTTCTGACGAGAAGAACAACAACATTTGCAGCAAAGCTGCGAGACCTTGGTTTTTGTTTTGGTCTCATGTGTGTTCTTTTGGATAGTTCTAGAATTGAATGACAATTTGTGAGCAATGGCGATCTGTTATGTGCATTTCAGGGAAAAAAACGGAAAATGCAACAACAGCAGATCGAAACAAACCACGTGCCCACGTTTGCAGTAACTTTGTGCATGATTATTCCAAGCAATAAACATGCACTTCAAAAATTCTGTGGCCAGCTCTCAAAGAAAGTGTTGATTGTTTTATTTCATTTTTCTCCGTGCTAGCAATAAGTAAAAAAGATTTGACACCATTCATAAGTGTCAGGAGAATCTGTACTTACTCTGTGACAAAGAAACTATCCACGATTTTGTTGACAATAATACAGAGCATTATTTCAAAATCTCCTCAATGGCTACTGTCGCAGTCCAGATGCCCGTGATCAGAAGAAGGCAATACTTGCTTGAGAAACTGAAACAAGTTTTCAATTGAAGTAAAAAAACCGAGTTTTGTTTGTCAACAGAAAGTTAAAACATCCGCCAGAATTACCATGAAATACACTTATTTGATATTACACTGATGTTAAGGATGAATTTCCATTTGGTTAAAGAAGGAAATGGACAAATCATTACTTCAGACAGCAGTTGAACTCTTATCTTGCGATTTACCGTATTTAACATATACACAGGAACGCCATCATTTTGATATATCGGATAAGTCTTTGTTATGGTTGAACTTATTGGTCTACAATACATGGATGATAGACAAAATTAATACGTTCTATTAATATGTTAATTTTGTGAATGGGAGCAGCCGTCATAAAGTTATAGAACATATAGTACAGAAAGTGGCAATTCGACCCACATTTCCAACTTGTGTGGTTTCATCCGTCTCCACTCTGCCAGACAGCTCATTCTGATTCCGAACAATTCTTTGAATAAAGATGTTGCTCCTCTTTTCATCCCTAGCTCTCTTCCCGATAATTTCAAAATAGTGACCTCCAGCTAAAGACATATCCAATATCAACAAAATGTCTTTTAAACTTACAACATTCTGCACAATTTTAAACAACAAAATCCAATATCCTGGTAAGCTATCTGCTCGAAAGAGTAGATATTCCAACTTTTGTAATCTTGGCACCTGAAGTACCTCGTTCACAGAGTCTTAGAATCCTGCTGTATGGAAGCATGCTGGATTTTTTCCAAAATTAAACAAAGCAATTGGATCATGCAGTGATTCCAGTAGATTGTCTGCTGAACAAGTGTTTTGCCTGCGTTTGCCGAAATCCCTTTAATCAATTGCTACGCAAGTATTTCTCTGAATGTGCTTTAAATGATGTAACTGGACCTGCATCCGTCATTTCCACTTGGAGTTCAGTCCACACATGAACCATACTGCATAAATAAGTTGCTTTTCATGTCCATTTTATCCTTTCTCCTCTCACCTTGAATTATGTCCCTTAGTTTTGATTCCCAACATTCCAGGGAAATGACCTTTGCTATTGAGAATATCTGTGTCCCTCCAGACTTTTCAAACTCTATATGGTCACCTCTCAGCCTTCTACGTTCCAAAGGAATAGCACAGGTTATCCTGGGTGGTTCCATAACTCTGACCCTCAATTCCTGTCAAAGTCCTATCATATTATGACTCAACTCTCTCCAGTTTAATAATATCCTTCATACACAAGGCCAGCAGATCTGTACATATCCGTGGCACCATTCTCCTAAATCTGTTTTGAACTTTCTTCAGAACGTCAGCATCCTTCCTCTCTGAAAGTGCACAAAACCTACATTGCAAATGAGGTCTGACCAACGTTGCATAAACTTGCTTGTATACACCGTTCCTTTTTTCCTACAAAATCCTGTAAGACTTATTAATAGATGTCCAGACCATTTTCATAAAACCGAACACGTGTACTCAGAGTTTCATCTGCACCTGTGCACGCCTCAATGTTGTATGGTTCAGCCGGCACTGATTTTCCATGCTTATTCTCCCTCAACACTTTCCAAAATAAATGGAAGTCAGAATATACTGATAACCGTGAAAATTTGTTGATTATCAAAAAGAAATACAGCACCTGGCTTAAAGAAATCTTTCATGGAAGGAAATCTACCATCCTCATCTGAATCCACGTCTGTGAATTCAGACTCACAGCTCTGTGGTCGATTCTTATTTAACCTCGAAAATGACGTGGGAAGTCATTCAGTTGTATCAATCCCTAACAAGTCGCACCAAGGAAATGAAACAGAAGGAAAACGTCAGGAAGAGCCTTCTGGAAGCTGGACAGACATCTTCTCTGACGTCTCAGTGCTAGTGCCAAAATTGGGAGAACTGTGCAAAGGCTAGTCAGCAATAACCTGTCCAAGCGGTATACATAGGATCGTACCATATAGACAAAGTCCAAGGTGCCATCACTAGCTTCCATGGATCGCTAAAGTGCCATTTACAGAACAGAAGCGGCAGAGGTCGTGCCGCAGTGGTATGCAGTCTGGAGGGAGTTGATATTGGAGTCGTAAACTGTAGACTCAATGAAGTTAAATGGTTTCATGTTAAGCTTGGGTGAGACTGACTTCTGCGGGTCACGACATATTGTTCTTTCTCTGAGAATAAATCAGAAATCAATCATGTGAACAATAATCGGATGAGGCACTGAAGGTGGCATTGGTTCAAAATATGGGGGACTTCAATGTCCATGATGACGAGTGGCTCAGCAACTGAACTAGTGATCATGCTAGTCCGATCCTTAACCACACAACAGACTACTGAGACTTCTTGTGGTGAGGGAATGAATTGAAGGGGAATAAAGAAGTATTTCACCTCATCCATGTAAGCACACATAAGAGTGATCAATGCTTATTCCTTGTGGATTCCAAGTTCCGCATTCGCATTGAGAATACCTTCCATTGTATTGTGTGGCACTATGTCTGAGTGAAGTCGATCAGGCTTTGAACAGATCTGGCACCAAATGATATAGACAGTGAAGCAATTCCACATTTGACGTCTGCATAGAGTCGTGAATGTTGGTGGATCATTAACTAAGTCAGTAGTTGAGGAATCTTCACTAATATCCCCATTCTGAAAGATGGAAAAAGCAAACGCAAAAGTGCAATAGATAAGGTTGTACCATTTTCAGCCATCCTAATGGAAAATTAATTCATCGACAATCAAACTAGAACTCGTCCAGTCATCACCAGCATCACAGATACCATTCATCAGCCAAGTTGATTCACTCCACCTGATTTCGAGAACAGTTGTATGCACTAGATACTGCACATTAATGGATGCTGGCAATATTTCGGCAACAATGCTGAAGACTTGTGCTCCAAATATTACTGCTTGCTTAGCGAAAGCCTTCGAGTGCATTGACAACGCTAGCAGTTAACTGACAGTTTGAAACATTGCCAAGTGTGTCATGTACACAAAAAGCAGGACAAATTGGATCTGGCCAATTATCGATGAAGATACTATTATGCACGGAGCGAGGAACAGGGGTGTGCCGGGAAGTTATGTTAATTCTTCAAAAACTTATCTTGTGTGAACAGCGACCCTCCATTTTTGCTGCACAAGCGCGAGTGGTGAGAGCGAGGAGCAGGGGCTTGCTGGGAAGGTAATTTAACATTTTAAAACTTATCTCATGAATTAGCAGAGCGCGCATTGTGCAGGATTGGACACAGAACGTCTGGGTAAGTGAGGTAATATGTGAGTGTTGCTTTACCTGAAACACTACTTAGGTAGCGTCCTCCATCTTCCTCCTCCTTTAACCAAAGAAAGGGTTCTGTCCACCGATTTTAGTTAGATATCTAGTTTTATTTTTAAAAAAATCTTTGAGAATTGAGAATAGTGAGGCTGGATGATCGGGCAGTTGCATGCCATTCCTGCAGAATGCGGTCGGTCAGTTTCAAAAACAATGTCCATATTCACTTTATCTGCGTGAAATGCACCCAAAGCCTGTTCCTTAGAAATGCAGGTAGAGCTGGATGAACTTCAGCTAATTCAGGATGCTGAGAAAGTAAGTGGGAGAAGTTACACGGAAGCACTCTCAACTCAGGTACAGGAAAAAAGGTAGATGAGTTACATTCGGATGACAGAAAGGGAACAGGCAGACAGTGTAGGGATATCGTGTGGCCGTTCACCTCAATAACAAGTATTCCGTTTTGGGAGGCACGACCAACCAGGGGAAAGACATAGTGGCCAGGTCTCCAGCACTGAGCCTGGTCCTGTTGCTCAGAAGGGAAAGGGGAGACGAGAAACGCACTAGTGGTAGGAGACTCAATAGTTGGAAGAACGGACAGCAGGTGTTGTGGTCATGTTGCCTCCCAGGTGTCAGGGTCCAAATGTTGGGAGTTTACAAAATTCTGAAGGGGCAGTGGGTGCAGCCAGAATTCGTGTTGCAAATTCACACCAACGACATAGCCAGGAAAAAGCATGAGAAACTAAAATGTGATTTCAGGGAGTCATTTGGAAGCTGAAACGCAAGCTGAGAAGAGTAGTAATCTCAGGAATACTACTGGTGTCACGTGCTAATGAGGCGAAGAACATGGAGTGAGTGCAGCTGAACACGTGGTTATAGGATTGCTGCATGAGCGAGGTCTTCAAATAGGTAGATCATTGGGGTACATTCTGTGGAAGGTGGGACCTATACAGAGAAGAGCCGGTTGCACTTAAACCGGAGGGGATATGTCCTGGGCCGGATATCTGTAACAGCACTTGGAGAGGGCATAAACTAGTTTGGCTGGGGTTTGGGAACGACAGTTACAGATCAGACTAGAGGGTAGTTGTTGAACGGGCAGAAATGGAATGCAGAGAGATTTGTCAGGAAGAATACACCGTTGATAGGTCAAAGGGATGGGTTAACGTGTGTCTGTTTCAATGCAATGAGTATCAGAATGAAGAGTGATGAACTGAGAGCATGGAAAAGCACTTCAAAGAATGGTATAGTGGCAATAACGGAAACATGAATTTCACTGGAGAAGGATTGATTGCTGAATGTTCCAGGGTTTAGACCTTTTAATAAGAACGGGAAAGGGAGAAAAGAGGATGGGAATAGCATTATTAGTTAGCATGTGCATCACAGCTTCAGGGAAGAGTGTTGTTGAGGAGGCTTTGCCCACTCAGTGAGTATGTGTGGACGTCAGTAACAGGAAGGGAGCAGTCACTCACAGTCATAGAGTCACAGAGATGTACAGTACTATCACAGACCATTTGTCCAACTCGTCCATTCTGAGCAGACATCCCAGCCTAATCTAGTACCATTTGTCAGCCCTTGGTTCATATCCCTCTAAACCCTCTCTATTCATAAACCCATCCAGATGCCTTCTAAATCATGCAATTGTACCAGCCTTTACCACTTCCTCTGGCTGCTCATTCCATACTCACAACACCCTCTCCATGAAAAAACGTTGCCCCATACGTCCTTTTATGTCTATCTACTCTGACTCTTAACCTATATCCTCTAGTTCCGGGCTCCCACACCCCACGGTCTATGTATCCTATACCTGACCTTCATAATTTAATAAAACTCTATGAGGTCACCCTTCAACCTTCGACCAACCAGAGAAAACAAGCCCAGCCTATTCAGCCGATCCAGAAAGCTCAAATCTTCCAACACTGCAAACATCCTTGTAATTCATCTCTGAACGCGTTCATGTTCCTCAACAGCCTTCACAGAGGAAGGATACCAGAATTTCACGCAATATTCCAAGAGTGGCCTTGCTGTTTTCTAAACACCCTCCATCGCAAACGGGAGGTGGAAGAAAAGATTAGACGAGAGATCTTGGAAATGTGCAAATGTAACATAATTGTTTTTCTGGGTGACTTCAACTTTCACAATATTGATTGGAATCACGTTTGTTCAGATGGTTTGTTCTGATCTTTTCAGGTGTGTCCAGGAGTGATTCCGAACTCAATTTGTTCATAGGCTGACAAGGGGGATTTGGTGAAATGCAAGTAGCCAGGACAGGTGTCAGATCTCTCGACGGGAGAGAATTTTGGTGACAGTGACCAACTGCTTCACCTTTACCATAGCCATGGACCGGGATAAGAACAGACTGTATGGGAACGTATCTAATTGTGGGAATGGAAATTATACTGCTATTTAATAAGAGTACACGATTTTAAATTGGGAACAATTCATCTATGGGAAGTGCACAATGCAAACGGGAGACTGTCTGAGAAGCACCTGTTCCGAGTGTCGGCTGAGACAGGCAAGGAATAGCAAGGTAAAAGACTCTTGGATGACAAAAATGGAGGACCTTTTCGCAAAAGGGAAAAAGGAAGTTAAAAATCAAACAACACTAGGTTATCGTCCAACAGGTTTAATTGGAAGCACACTAGCTTTCAGAGCGACGCTCCTTCATCCAAAAGCTAGAGTGCTTCAAATTAAACCTGTTGGACTATAACCTGGTGTGTGATTTTTAACTTTGTACACCCCAGTCCAACAGCAGCATCTCCAAATCGGCAAAAAAGGAAGTGGAGTTAAGGTTGAAGAAACAAGGACCTAGCGCAGCCTTAGAAAATTACAGGTTAGTTACCTAACAAATAACTCAAAAATGGACTGAGAATAGCTGGGATGGAGCGAGAAAAACCCTTGGTGGGAAGGGTTAGAGAAAAACAAAGGCATTCCACTTCTGCGAGGAAGAACAGAATGTTCACAGAGACGGTTTTGCCAATCAAGGATAGTAGAGGAAACTTGTGCAGAGAGGCTGTTGAGATAGGTAAGACCCCACATGAGTTTTTTGCTACAGTACTCACGAAGGGAGGGAACTTGTTGAGAGTCAGAACACCGTGAACCAGACTAATAGGCTTGAACAAATTCATATTAAGGGAGTGGATGTGCTGGATATTCTGGGAAGCATCAAGACAGATAAATCCCCAGGGCCAGACCAGACATATCCAAAATTACGACGGGAGGTGAGGGATGAGTCTGCTGCACCTCCGGCGATTATCTTTGCATCCTCACTCTCCATGGAGTAGTACCTCCTGCTTGGAGGGATGCAAATGTTATTACTGTGTTCAAGAATGGGAAGGTGGAATCCGTGAGAATTACAAACTATGCATAGCATTCATGACTATTTTAAACACATGCTTCGATTAAACCGAGTCAGCATAGCTTTATGAGGGATAGTGCATGACTCACAAGCGTTATTGAATTATTTGAGGATGTGACGAGAAAAGTTGAAGTAAATCGAGCAGTGACTGTGTTTTCTATGGATTGCACTAAGACATATGTTAAGGTTCTGCACGGCAGTCTCATTCATAACGTTAGGAGCTATGGAATGCAGGGAAATATGGCTGCCCAGATACAGAGCTGGGTGCCTGAAAGAAGACATAGAACATAGAACATTGAACATAGAATGTCACAGTGCATTAGAGGTTCATTGGTTTCGACGTTGCGCCAACCTGAGAACCAATCTGACGTCAATCTACACTTCACTATTTCATTATTAACCATATGTTTATCTAACAGTCATTTGAATGTCCCAAAATTTGGTAATGTACTACTGTTAGAGACCGAACATTTCTTCATCTTACTACTCTCTGAGTAAAGAATCGAACTCTGACTTATGTCATTCATCCATCACCCTTCAATTTAAAGTTATATCCCCTCGCGCTGGCAATCACCATCTGAGGAAAAATATTCTCAACGTCCTACCTATCGAATCCTCTGATCATCTTGTTTGTCTCTATTAGGACGTCTCTTAAGCTTCTTCTTTTAAACGAAAACAGCACCAGGTCCCTCAAGTATTCCTCATAAGAAATTCACAACATACATGGTCAATGTCCTCTGCACCTTTTCCAATACTTCAGTGCAGCTTTCAGAAATGTACGCAGTCTGCCAAGTGCGGCCGCACCAGATTTTTGTACAGTTGCAATATGACCTCATTGCTCTGAAACCCAATATGTCTACAAATAAAATCAAACACTCCAGAAGCCGTCTTACTCATTCTATCTACCTGGGTATCAATTTCGAAGGATTTATGCACTTAAGCAGCAAGAACTCTCCGCTCATCCACGCTACAACAAAACTTACCATTGGCCCAGTACTCTTTGTTCCTGTTACTCCTTCCAAAGTGAATCATTTCACTCTTCTCCGCATTAAACTCCATTTGGCACCTCTCAGCCCAGCTCTGCTGACTAGCTATTTCATTCTGTAAACTGCAACAAACTTCCACACTATCCACAACTCCACTTTACTAAACTTACTAATTCGTACTCATCCAGGTCATTTATAAAAATGACAAACATCAGTGACCCCAAAATAGATCCTTATGATATACTACTAGTCACTGATCTCCAGGATGAACATTTCCCATCAACCACGACCCTCTAGCTTCTTGCAGCAAGCCAATTTCTGACCCAAACCGCTACATCACTCTCAATACCATGCCTCTGTATTTTCTGCAATAGCCTATGTTGGAGAACTTTATAAAACTCTTTGATGAACTGCATATAAACAACATCAACCACTTTACACTCATCCACCTATTTCAACTGATTCAATTAAGTTTGCCAGGCACAACCGATCCTTATAAAAAACCGTTTTAGGTGTCCCTAATAAAATGATTCCTTTCTACATGACTATAAATCCTATCTCTTGTTTTCCTTTCCAACGCTTAACCACAACCGAAAGAAGGCTCATTTTCTATAATTAACCAGGCTATCTCTACTTTCCTTCTTGTACAAGGGGGAAAACATTTGCTGTCGTCCATTTTTTTGGCAGTATCCCAGCAGACAATGACGACATAAAGACCAAAGCCAAAGGTTCTGCAATCTCCTCCCTTGTTTCTCAGAGAATACTGGTACAAATCCCATCTAGCCCTGGGAACTTACCTATGTTCAGACATTCCAGCATAGGTCACAGCTCCTCCTTTTGCAAATCAATCCTGTCTCGTCTAATAGCCTGTATATCAGTATTCTACTCGATATCATTCTCTCTTTCAAGTGTGAATACTGACGAAAAATCTTCATTCAGTAACTGTCCTTTCTCTTTGGACTCCACGCACAACTTTCCATTACTGTCTTTGACTAGCCCGAATCTTACTGTACTCATTCTTTTAGTCCTGTCATACCCGTAGAAAGATTTAGGGTTTCCCTTGATCCTAACTGCTACAAACTTGTCATTGCCCCTCCTTGCTCTTCTTAGCTCTCTTTAGTTCCTTCCTGTCTAACGTGCATCTCTCATGCGCTCTCACTGAGCTTTTACGTCTCAGTTTTACCGAATCCTCCTTGTTCCTCTTCAGAGCAGATTCATCTTTTTGATTAAACCACGACTCCCTTGCTCGACCACGTCCTCCCTGTTGGACAGGTACATACATATCAAAGGCACACCATAGCTGTTCTTTGAAGAAGCCCCATATTTCAGTTGTGCCCATCCCCCGCAGATTCCTTCCTCATCCTGTGCATCTCAAATCTTGCCTAAACGCCTTATAATTGCCTTTCCCAAAGCTAAATCTCTTGCTCTGCAACATATGCCTACTCCGTCCCATCGCTAAAATATACTTAACTGAATTGTGGTCACTGTTGCTAAAGTGCTCTCCTATCTCCAAATGTAACACCTGGCCCGGTTCATTACCCAATAGCAAATCCAATATGACTTTGTCTTGTGTTGGCCTAGCTACATACTATGCCAGGAAATCCTCCTGCACCCATTGAACAATAACTGACTGATCTACATTACTCGAACTGCAGGATTTCCAGTAAATATTTGGAAAATTTCAGTCCTCCAAAACAACTACACTGTTACTTTCGTTACTTTCCACAATCTCTTTCGCGGTCCTTTTATCAATATCTGCGAACTCTTTGGAGGCCCATAGAAAGCTGCCAATAGCGTAACCACTCCTTTCCTGTTTAAAACCGCCCATACTAACTCAGTCGATAAGTCTTCATTAAAGCTCCTTTTCTCCACCGTACTACTGTCCTTGATTATCAATTACACAGCTCTCTCTCTTACCACCTTCCCTGTTCTTACAGAAACATCTAAATCCCTGAAGCTGCAACAACCATTCCTGTTCCTGTTATATCCATGTCTCTGAAATGGCCACAACATCGAAGTCCGAGGAACCAACCCACGCTGCATGTTTACCCACCTTATTCCGGGTGCTTCTGGCATTGCAATAGACAGGGTTCAAAGCACATTCCTGCCGACCGAAACACAGCTGCGACCTTCAACCCTTACTCATGCTCTCACTTTGCTCAACCTCCTGGCCAATGGCACTACAATTCAGGTCCCCATCCTCCTATTGAATTAGTTTAAATCGTCCCGAAGCAGATCAGCAATCTTTCCCTCAGGACATTGATACCCTCTGATTCAGTTGTTGACAATCCCGTTTGTTGAATTCCCACCTACTCCAGAAAGCAGCGAGTTTAGTGGATAGAAAGTATTCCAGATGGTAGTTTTTGACGAGTGCTGTCCCGCAGGGATCTGTTTTAGGGTTTTTACATTTTTTATAAATGACTTGGATAAGGATGTGGAACGGTGTGTAAGTAGGTTTGCCAATGACACAAAGGTCGGTGGTATTTATAGAGTGTCGAGGGCTGTTGCAGGCTACATCAAGTTATTGACAGGATGCAGAGTTAGGTTGAGAAGTCGCAGATGGAGTTCAACATGGATAAATGTGAAGCACTTCATTTTGGAAGGTCGAATATGAATGCTGATTATATAGTTAAAGACAGGATTCTTGGCAGTTTGGATGAACAACGGGATCTTAATTTCTAAGTAGAACACACGAAGAACAAAGAAATTTACAGCTCAGAAGCAGCCCCTTCAGGTCTCCAGATATGCGCTGATCTAGATCCTCTATCAGAACTTGTCATCCATTTTCTAATGATCTGCACCCTCTGCTCCCTGCCCACTCATGTATCTGTCTCGATACATCTTAAGTGACGCTACCGCGCCCGCCTCTAACTCCTCGGCTAGCAAAGTGTTACAGGCACCCACCATCCTCTGCGTAAAGAACTTTCCATGTACATCTCCCTTAAACGTTTCCCCTTTTACCTTGAACACTAAAATGGGTAATTGAGTGCCCCACTCTGGGAAAATGCTTCTGGATATCCACACTATCCTTCGCTCTCATGACTTTGGAGACCTGATCAGATCCCACCTCATCCTCCACCTTTCTAAAAAATATAAGACTCATCGACTCAACCTCTCCTAAGCGCTACCCTCCTTCACCCCAGTCAACGTCTTCGTGAACCTCCTCTGCATCCTCTTCAAAGCATCCACATACTTTTGGTAATGTAACGACCAGAAATGTAAACAATATTTCAAAATTGGCCTAACTAAAGTCTTATACAAATGTAACATGACCTGCCAATCTGACACTCAGTTGCCCATCTGATGAAGGAAAGTATGCCGTCTGCCTTCTTGATCACTCTATTCAGCTGCGTTGTCACCGTTCAGTTTTTATTAACCAAATGGGAATTAATCCTATTTCTCAGCATCTTCTCCTAGACCTTCGCAACCACGGACATCACGCACACCGATCGACATTTACATGGATTACACCTGCGATGAACCTGGATCCCTCATAGGGCCACCCGAGTTGATAGGTTTGTTCAGGCAGCGTGTATTGTTCGGGCTTTCATTAACAGGGGATTTGAGTGTAAGAGTCGGGCTGTAGCTCTGTAAATCCCTGCCGAGACCACACTTGGAATGTAGTTTCCAGCTCTTGACCCCATATCATATGAAGGACGATAATACTTTGGAGATGGTGCAGCGGGGATTTACCAGGAAGCTGCCTGGATTCCATGTCTAGTCTTATGAAGAGATTTTGAGACAGCTGGGGTATTCACACTGGAGAGAAGAAGGAAGAACGTTGAATTGATAGATGTGCACAAGGTAATGATCGGCATACTTAGAATACATAACCAGAGATGTTTCCCCAGGGCAGAAATGATATCACGAGGGGTCATAATTTTAAGATGATTAGAGAAAGGGGAGAATTCTGAGATCGTTTGTGTAGACAGACTGGTAAGTGCGTGAAATACGCTGCCAGCGGTGGTACTGGCGTCAGAAACGTTAGGACCATTTATGCGATAGCTGGACAAAGACAGGATTGAAGTGAATTGAGGAGTGTGTTGGTCAGGTTGATCTTTGGCTACAATAAATGCCCAGCACAATATCGTGGGCCGAACTTCCGACACTGTGCTGAACTATTCTATGTTTGCGGAAGTATGCGATGTCGTTCGCTTTTTGAGCATCATTTGTTGAGCACTGAAAGCAAACATCAGCAGTACATTTGCTATGAAGTGGAGTTTGACAGCCATCTCCCCCAACAGCTGAAACTGGCACACACAGAGAGGCTCGGCTTGCCTCAAAATCTGATAAAAGAAGTGTGGAAGATGTCATTACGCGCATCTCATTTTTCCAATCTTTCATACCGGGATAGTTAAATGAAATTAATTCCTTTCACTAAATTTATTATCAACAAGTAACAATTTATTTACCTAAATCTAACAGTAGGAAAAGTAACAGAACCACGAACAAACTAAACAATTCACCTCTAGCTGTTAAGTATTACTTAAGAAAACAAAACCTTGAAAAATACAACTAAAATAAAGCTCAGTCTCACAGAAATACGGCCAGGATACGTCTTCCAGAACTCTCTGTTGATCTTCTTTCAGGGTCGACTCCTCCTTCGAATTCTTGTCTTTGCTCTTCATTCTGGAAATGTTCTCTCTGTGAATTATGCATTCTAGCTTATTAACTAAAGTTGCTGTGGTACCTTTAATAATTAGACTATGCTTTCTCTGAGAACTGAAAGTTGTTATTACTTTGCAGATGATATTTGGAAACTAGATTATACAAATGATTCATCTATTACATCCTTGATGACTGATCAGTATTCTTACAATCGGATTGATTTAAGGTTGTCAAAACGATCAGATTTAAATATAGTCGGTTTGTGGTAGCTAACTACTTGGTTTAAATTTATTGGCTAAAGTTGAAAAGTCTTTGTAAACATTCGGCTTCGCTATTCGCAACAAGTGTTACAATTCGGGCACGTTTTGTGCACCTCCACTTTAAGGTGTTGTTCAGACATCCATTTTGATGCGAAACACAGGGAAGAAGTTATAATTAGCAGGGATCCAGCAACACTTCCTCGTTTTGATGTTTAACATTTGTATACACACCCACGTCACAACACATTCCAACAACACCTGCTCAGCAAGAACTTGCTCACTGGTGCCTAGTGTGGATTTCTATAGGAATATAGCTGATCTAATGTCAAATTTAGTATCATAGTGGGCAAAAGACCTGAACTCCGCAAGTGAGGCTACAGTGGCAACCTTTAATATCAATGCTTTCAACCAAGTGTAACATAGAGTCATAGAATCATAGAAATGTATAGCACAGACGCAAACCGCCTCGTCCATACTGACAAGATGTCCTGAATTAATCTAATCCCATTTGCCATTACTTGACCCAATTCCCTTTAAACCCGTCCTATTCATACACTCATACAAATGGCTACTAAATCTTCCAATTGTACCAGCCTCTACTCCTTCCTTTGGCAGCTCATGACATGCACACACCAGCCACTGTCTGAGTAAGTTGACCTTTAAGTTCGTTTTAAATATTCCCACACTCAACGTAATCCTGTACCCTCTTAGTTCTTGGTTCCCCCAATCCACCTACCCTATCTGTGCCCCACTATATGATCACTCTTCAGCCTATGACTCTCCAGGGAAAACAGTCACAAACTATTCAGAGTCGCCTTGTAGCTCAAAACCTCCAAACTTGACAACAACCTTGATCATCTTCTCTGAATCTTATCATGTTTGAAAACATTCTCCCGACAGGACGCAAGCCAGAATCGGATGCAATATCGAAAAGTGGCCGAGCCAATGTTGTATGCAAGGACGGTCGGGAAAGAAATTGCAACAGTAATTGTTTCTCCCTTATTGGTGTATTTTAGGTTTTGGAGCTGATTTACTCAAAGTACAGGAGCAATAATTTTTTTTTAAGATGATGCGTTGTTTTTGGAGCTTTGAGGGAGAAAGATCAAAACAAGGTCTCTTTCCAAACGAGGCAGCGAGAAGAAGGTAGTGAAGATATGGTCACTGAATAAACCGAGAAAAGTATCAAAGATCATTCGAAAAATGGAATAATGTGGCAAACTCTCTATTCGTTGCAGTCAGACTTGACACAAAGGAAAAGTTTATAGATGTTAATAATCTCAGTTTCGGAGCATCCCTGCATGAGTTCCTCAGAGCACAAGCGTCTTTATATAGTTCCTTGATCATATTCTCTCCATCAATATAATTTGAAGTGAGGGTGTTCAGAATTGATTTCACAATACTGTCATTTATTTCTTCTTGGAAAGTACAGTCATGCTTGTGCAAATGCAACAAGATCTGGACAATTTTCAGACTTGTGCTGACAAATGGCTAGCAAACGTCACTGCACACAAATGCCAGGCAAATTCCATGTCGCATGGTGGCTGAAATAGAACTACAGCAGGCAATAAAATAGGATATTGGGGATAATGAACAATGTGGAAAGGTCAGAGTAAATGCAGATATCCGGGAGAGAAATGAAAATAGAACAGAGATAGAGAGTCAAGTGAGACATGCAGTATACGATGGATCACTAATGGGAACATAGAATAAAAGGAGACATGCAGGTGGGGATATGCAAATGGTTCGAAGACGTGGGGAGATATTCAATATAGAGGAGAATCCAGAACAGGTCAGAGAGTGAGAGCAAATAAGGAGGTTAGAGTGTTGAATAGAGCAAGAATTCCAATAAATATAAAGTACTAGTGATGGGAGGAATATTAAAAAATGTCCAGATGCGGATATTGTGGAATGAAGCATGAAGACACGTGTTAAAGGGATATCTCAAAAGCAGTGGGGCATATGTTACATGGACAGAGTTGACTCTCATATATGCAGCACAGAAGGTAGTTTGAAGCACAAGCAGGAATTAAAAACTGTTTCGGCACAGGGAAAACCCTTCTGCTAATTTAAAGCAGCCACACAGAAAAGATTCACTCGTGCTGCAATGTGTTAAAATTCGAGAGGCCAAGAACTTTCGCAGAGGTCATTGTTTCAAGTATAAATTAGCAACTTTATTCTTTAAGACAAATACAGAATTCTAAAACCAACAACTATTTATAACTCATTTCTCTTAAAGCTATCTTTTGTCTCTCACTCTTCAATACTAGTCTGATTTTTTTTAAAAAGTCCCGACTAAAAGGCGCACATTACAAAACCAGTGAGCTTTGTAGATTCTCCTTTGTCGATTTTCCTTTTTAGATTCTTTCTAGTTCTGCCTCCAGTTCTTCATGCCAAAGGGCATCACTTCCAATTGATATTGCTCATTTAGGGTAAGAAATTGTCTCTGATAAAGGTACCTGCCAGTAACCACGCAGTGAGTCCAACTTGGTTATGTAACTGGTTTGTCCATATTTCCTGACACAGTTCTCCAATCCCGGAATTGGGAATGCATCCAATTTTGGAACTGCGTAAACCTTCCGATAATCCCATCAAAATCGTTGAATCCCATCTGGTTTCGGATCTATGATGATCGGCGAACTCGATTCACTCGGGCTTGAGTCGATGACATCCTCGTTGAGTATCCCCTCCACCTCCTTCTTCACCTGGTTGGCTTTGAAATGATTAAACCAATTTGGGCGTTGTTTTATCGGAGCGGTATTCCCGATGTCTGATTCATGTATAATCCTATTAGTTCTCCCATCAGATTCTGACATATGTCCTCACACTAGAGTTACAATCCTTTTAACTGCACTTTATGCTCCACAGACAGATTGTATACTAACCTAATCTACTCCTCAAGGACTTCTTCATTTTTAACGTATTTTAGGCGCATCAAAATCCACACTATCTGAATTTGATTTCTCACTCTTCGGGCCAGTAACTAACACCTGTTTCTCCAGTTCTTTCTTTCTCGTATAATACACGTTCAACGTGTTTACGTGACACATCCGATACCAGTTTTTTCCTATCTGGCATCTCTACGAGATAGTTCACCTGACTCAACATTTTCTCAATTTGATAGGCACCCCTAAACCTGGTTTTGAAGGATCTCTTGTTACTGATGATAGCACTAATACATCATCCCCTCAGGTAATCGTCTGCCACCTGCTTCACTCAATGCTGTGCCTTCTTTAGGTGCTCTTCAGATAATTCACTTACTCGATTTAATATGTCCCTCACTTCTGGCGCATAATCTACGTGTGAGATCTCTGATTTCTGTCTTGTCAATTATTGTTTAATTAATTTCAAAGGGCCTTTCACTTCATGCCCGAATATTAAGTCGAATGAAGTGAACAGAATAGACTCGTTTGGGCCATCTCTAATTGCAAACAATACAAATGGAATATCTTCATCCCAATCATTCGGGTAACCAGGACAGTATGCTCTCAAAATGGTCATCAAGGTCTGATGCCACCTTTCTAAAGTTCCCTGGGATTCAGATGCATATGCACTGGAAATAAAGTGCTGAATACTTAAGCTATCCATAACCTCCTTAAACAGCTGAGCAGTAAAATTTGATATTTGTGCAACTGGATCTCTGTAGGTAGCGCAACCCGTGTGAAGAAAACTACTAACTCGCCTTTTGCCTTGATACCGTGAAATGGAATTGCCTCCAGGCATCTGGTAGACACATTAATTATGGTGAACAAATAATGGCTCCCATGTTCAGTGCCGGGGAGGGGACCTAGACAATCAATTATAACCCAAGTAAAAAGATTTTTAAAATGAGGTTATTGGCAACAAAGGCACTGGTTTTATTACTGTCAATGGCTTAAGTATCATTTTGAATGTATGACACGTACAGCAAAAGTTTAGTACACCCTTGTGCATTCGGACCAGTTGGTGAAGAAGGTACTTCGCATGTTTGTCTTTATCAGTTAGTACATCGAGTACAGGAGACGGGACGTCATGTTATGAATGTGTGAGACATTATTAAGGACACTTTGGTAGTACAGTGTACAATTCGATTAGCCCGGCGAATCGGAATGATGTTATTACACTCGAAAGTGTGCAGTAAAGATTGAAAGGGATACTACAATGAATGGAGGATTTCAGTAAAAGGGAGAAGCTAAAAAAGCGGGGCATTTGTCCCTGGACGGTAGAAGCCTGAGGGCTGACCTTACCGATGTTTTTAAAATCAGGAGCAGGAAATATAAAATGAAATACAATGGTATTTTCCCCAGAGTAGGGGTGTCCTAAATTAGAGGACAGTGCATATATGGAATGAGAAACTAGACCAAGTGAGAGAGGTGAATACAATTTTGAAGGACCTTTTGACCTGGCACACCAGTAGGAAATGTTTAGATGGATATTAGCCTACACAGGAAAATATCAATATTCTGTTTGGGAAACATGATCAAAATGGACGAGTTGAACCATCGTGTCTGTTTCCATGATGTACTACTCTGTGACATGCACATTCCCTTCATCGTTAGTTCACAGTCTCCAAGATGCACCGCACACAATTACCAAGCCACTAAAGAAAGCATTCTGAAATACAGGTGATAATATCAAGAAGGGCAAGGGCAGTTGAAACATGCGAAAGTTATAAATTTCAATCGGGATCCAAACCAAGCAGCACCAGATCGAGATGGCTTATTGAGTGACGCAGATTTGTAATATTCAATCGTGAAAGGTGGAGGGCATTTAAACATTCGAGAAAGGCTCCACAAATACCCCATCATATTTTATGGGAGAGGGCAATCCATTAGCGCAAAAGTTAAGTTGAAGTATTTACCACAGTCTTCAGCCAAAGTGTTGAGGGTTTGGGTCATCTCAACCTTCTCCAGAGATCTTCTAATCATCTCTCAGAAAAGCTGATTCGTTTCCCGTGATGTTGAGAAACAGCTAGTGGCACTGGATACGGCAAAATACCTTGTCAAGAGTCAGGAAACACAATTGAATTGGACTGTTCTGTATCCCTGGACAAGGTGTTCCAGTACAGATGCACCACAGGCGGAATCGACAAGTTGTAAATTTGTCTTGATATGTCATGTGCATTAAAAGCTGTCCAGATAGACACATCGGTGAATTTCTATCATCGATAAAATGTTGAAAGTGGTCATCCACACAGTAGTATGAGTCGTCACATTTTCTCAGTAATAGACATGTCATGCCCACTCGGCTCCTGACGTCATGCTCGCTTTGATTCAAGCATGGAACAGGAACTGAATACAAGAAGTAATGAGAGATGATAACTGTTGATTTCATGATCACATTATTTTCATTTATTCATGGGATGAGAGTGTCACTGGCTAGGCTAGCATTTATTGCCCAAACCTAATTGCCTAGAGGGCAGTTAATATGAACCACTTTGCTGTAGCTCAAGAATGACATGAAAGCCAGACCAAATTAGTTATGTTCCCCAAAGAATATTACTGAAGCAGATGTTTCTTTTTGTTTCTTGACAATTGACAATCGATTTGAGGTTATCATTGCACTCTTAATTCCAGATATTATTGGATTCAGTCTACACCATCTGCCTTGGCATGGTTTGAACGCGTGTCTCCGGAATATTATGTGGGTCTCTGGATTAACAGTCCAGCGAAAATGCCAGATGGTCTTTGCCTCCCATTATGACGAATGGACACATATGACGTCATGTGGTTTTAAGGGGTTAAGCAATACTGGAGTCAATGGTGTACCATGTGAGAAACTGTGACATTGTTCATTTTGAATGGGAGAACAAAACAACAATATTATTTAAATGAGAAAACTGTTGAAGTGTGGAAAACTTGAGATTCTTCTTTGTGAAACACAGAAAACTAGCACATAGGTGCAACCGGTAATCAGGAAAACCAATGCAGTATTGTCTCTTATTTCAAAGGAGTTGGAGACAAGTGTAAGGAAGTTTATTGAAAGTGTATAAAGTACTGGTGAGCCAACATTTGGAGAACTGTGAACAGCTTTGATCCAATTTTTAAAAAAGATGTTATTTCATTCGAGGTGGATCAGCGAAGGTTCACTCGAATAAATCTAGTACGTGGGAATGATTAATGACAAACATTAAACTGTTAGGGACTCTACTAACGGGAATGTGCATTGCTAAGAATTATCTCTTTGAAACATATCTGATTTTTAACGGGCTTTCCAGGATAAATGTTTAGAATATGTTTCCTTCCAGAGAAAATAGAACATAGAACGTCACAGCGTAGTACATGCCCTTCAGTCCTCGATGTTGTGCCGACCGAAGAAACCAATTTATAACCCGTCTAACTATACTATTCCATTATCAGCCTTTTGATTATCCAAAAACCATTTGAATGCCCATAAATGACTGTTACAGGTTGATGATTCCACTCTATTGTTATTCTCTGAAGAAAGAAATGATGTCTGTCCTCTGTCCTATATCTATCATCGCTCAGTTAAAAGCTGCTTTCCCTCGTGTGACCATCACCATCTGTGGAAAAATGTTCTCACTGTCCAACCTATCTGTACCTCTGATTATGTTATATGTCTCTATTAAGTCCCTCTAAGCCTTCTTCTCTCGAATGAAAACAGCCTCAAGTCCATCAGCCTTTCCTCATAAGACCTACCCTCCATTACAGCCAACATCCTGGCAAATCTCCTCTGCATGATTTCCAATGCTTCCAAAACCTTCCTATAATGCGGAGACCAGAACTGTACGCAATACTTCAAGTGTGGCTGCACCAGATGATCTTACAACTGCAACATGACATCTTGGCTCCGAAACACAATGCCTCTACCAATAATGCTAATATACTGTACGCCTGCTTAGCAACCCTATCAAACTGGGAGGCAAGTTTCAGGGAACTATATACATGGTCATCGAGATCTCTCTTTTCATCCGCACTGCCAAGAATCGTACCATTATCCCAGTACTCTATATTACTGTTATTCTTTCCAAAATAAATCACATCACAATTTTCAGCATTAAACTCCATTTTGGCACTAGTCCTGGAGACAATAACCACATATAGATCGAAGCCAAAGGTTCTACAATATCCTCCATAGCTGCCCAGAGAGTATTAGCATATATCCCATCCGGCCCAGGAGACTTATCTATTTTCACACTTTGCAGACTTGCTGACGTCTCCTCCTTATGAACCTCAATCCCGTCTAGTCCAATAGCCTTTATCTAAGGTTTCCTGGACGACGTCTGCTTTTTCCATTATGAATGCTAACAAAAAACTTCATTCAGCGCCTCCCCTATCTACCTGGACCCCACGCACACCTTCCCATTACTTTCCTTGAATGGCCCTAATCTCACTCGCGACATTCTTTTAATCCTGACATACATTTAGAAATATTTCGGGTTTCCTTTGATCCTAACTGCCAAAGATTTCTCATGACCCCTTCTGCCTCTTCTGAGCTCTCTCTTCAGATCATTCCTGGCTAACGTGTCGATCTCAAAAGCCTAACTGAAGCTTCACATGTCATCTTCATATCAGTCCCCTTCTTTCTCTTGAAAAAAGATTCAACTTCTTCAGTATAGCACGGTTCCCTCACTCGACAACTTCCTCCATGCCAGACAGGTATATACTTATCAAGGTCAAGCAGTGGCTGTTCCTTGAAGAAGCTACACAATTCAATTGTGCTCGTCCCTGCAGTTTTCTTCCCCATCCAATGCAAACTAAATCTTGCCCAATTGCATCATAAATGTCTTTTTCCCAGCTACAATTCTTGCCCTGCAGTATATACATATCCGTTTCCATCTCTAAGTTAAAAGAAACTGAATTGTGACAAATATCACCAAAGTGCTCAACTACCTCCAAATGTAACACCTCACCTGGTTCATTACCCAGTACCAAATTCAATGTGGCCCCGCCTCTTGATGGCCTATCTTCATACTGTATGATGTAACCCCACTGCACAAATTGAACAAAACTGACCAACCTTAAGCACTCGAACGACAGTGTTTTCGGTCAAAATTTGTAAAGTTATATTCCCCCATAACTACTCCCCTGTTAATTCGCTCCTCTCCTCAATCATCTTTGCAGTCCTTTCCTCGACATCTCTAGAACTTTATGGAGGCCGATATAAAAGTCCCGATAGCGTGTCCACTCCTTTACTTTTCTAATCTCAGCCCACACTACCTCAGTAGACGAGACCTCATCAAACGACCTTCCTTGCCACTATAACACTGTCCTTGACTAATAAGGTCACATATCCCCATCTTTTACTACCCTCTCTGTTCTTACTGAAACATCTCAACCCCAGAACCTGCAACAACCATTCCTGACACCGCTATTTCGATGTCTGTGGAATAGCCACAACATCAAATGCCCAGACACCAAATTCACCTGCCTTATTCCAAATTATCCTGGCATTGGAGTAGACATACATCAGACCACCTTCCTGTCTGCTGGTATTCCCCTGTGGCTTTGAAAACTTATTCATAACCTCACTAATTTCTGTTTCCGAAATAATGGAGTCGAAATTCAGGTTACCGTTCCCCTGATGAATTAGTTTGAACGTCCCGAAAAGAATTAGCTTAATTACCCCAAAGGATATTGGCACTTCTCTGTTTCACGTGTAGACCATGCCATTTGTAGAGGTCCCAACTATCCAAGAACGCCACATATACGCCACAAATTCACCTGCACCTCCGCACACGTCGTTTATTGCATCCACTGCACCCGATGTGGCCTCCTCTATATTGGGGAGACAGGCCGCCTACTGGCGGAACATTTCAGAGAACACCTCTGGGACACCCGGACCAACAAACCCAACCACCCCATGGCTCAACACTTCAACTCCCCCTCGCACTCCACCAAGGTCATGCAGGTCCTTGGACTCCTCTATCGCCAGACAATATCAACACGATGGTTGGAGAAAGAGCCCCTCATCTGCCGCCTAGTAACCCTCCAACTACAAGGGATGAACTCAGATATCTCCATTTTCCCTCATTCCCCTCCCCCACCTTGTCTCAGTCAAATCCCTCGAACGCAGCACCGCAATCTTCTTCCTGACCTCTCCGCCCCCACCCCTACTCCTGCCTATCACCCTCACCTTGACCTCCTTCCACCTATCCCATTTCCAACGCCCCTCCCCCAAGTCCTTCCTCCCTACCTTTTATCTTAGCCTGCTGGACACACTTTCCTAATTCCCGAAGAAAGGCTCATGCCTGAAACGTCGATTCTCCTGCTCCTTGGATGTTGCCTGACCTGCTGCGCTTTTCCATCAACACATTCTCAGCTCCAAGCCCCAATTATCCAGGTATCTGTTTCCCTCCCTCCTGCACATCCCTGTAGCAACGTGTTCAAATGCCTTGTCTCTACCTCGATTCCTCACCTCACCAGAACGTGGCACAGGTAACAAACCACAGGGAACAACTCTGTTCGTTCTATCTCTCAGCTTCCACGCTAGCTCCCTGAATATCGGTCTGGCATCCCCGTCCCTTTTCCTACCTATGCCATTGGTGCCGATGTGGACCGAAACTTGATGTTGCTCCACCTACCCCTTAAGGATCGTGAAAATGCAACCCCAGAAATCATGGATCCTGGCACCTGGGAGGCAACACAGCAACCGTGAGTCTCTCTCGTTATTACAGAATCACCTCTCTGTATCCCTAAGTATGGAGTCTCCAGTGACTACTGCTCTCATCATCTCCTCCCTTCCCTTCTGAGCAACAGGGACAGACTATGTGCCATAGGCCCGTACCTTTTGGCTTACCCCTGGTAAAACGTCCGCCAACTGGTTGCAAAATGATACAATTGCTATGGAGGGGAATGGGCACAGGGGATTCTTGCATTGTCTGCATGCTCGCTTTCCATTTCCTGACTGTAACCGATCTACCATTTTCCAGTACCTGAGGTGTGACTATCTCCCAGTACCTCATTTCAATTACTGCCTCAGCCTCCCAACTGATCCAAAGTTCATCCAGTTTGAGCTCCAGTTCCTGAACACAATTTGTGAGGAGCTGGTGTTGGGTGCAATTCCCGCAGATGAAGTCAGTGAGGACACGAGTGGTGAACATTTCCTCCAGCACCTCCTGAAGGAGGAGCACTCAACTACCGACGATCTATTCCCACTGTTCCGAATTCACAAACTGACTTTATAAAATGAAAGCTAGTACCCTAAACAAATCGGTGCTCAGAAACATTTTTTTTGGTGAAAGAAGGACGTTGGGTAGGAGAAACTAGCTATGTAATGTAAGTTTAAAAGGAACCACTCCGATCTGTTTCCTCAATTACCCAGCCATCCGCTGTCTGCTCCCACTGAGCGTGCGCTCCATCGATATACAAGGTATGCTATTAAGTGATTAGTTTACCTTCCCAGCAGCTACCTTGTCCTCGCTTTCACTGCTCCTTCTCCTGCTGCAAAACTGGAGAGTGCTGCTCCCACGAAGTAAGGGTCACAAAGCTCATCCTTGTTTTTCTAAAAACTATTCCTTGGCTTCACCAGACTGTGTCCTTGATTTCTTTTCAGAGGCGATAAATTGGGTTGGGGTCCGATCAGTCTGGTTTGGTACAAAGATGAAAATGATTTTGAGAGGCCATTTGCTTATATGTAAACAGATGAGACTTCAGGCCAAAGTGGTCATGTTTTAGAAGTGAACTGGTACATGAAAGGGGAGTGGTCAGCTCTTTAGCTGGATTGAGTAGTTATAGTTCAGTCTGACCTGGGGAGAAGTTTATCAGGAAGCTGTGTAGAAACTCTCTCTCTTTGTTCTGCTCTTCAACGTCAACCTGGAAGCATGTTTTCCATTTATGCTGGTTTTTAAAATAAATTTGCTTATTGGCATTGTTGTGTATATTCGGAACAGCATAATTAAATCTAGTTGGATAGGTTGAGTTCTGTCGGGATTCTTTATTCTGTTTTTGGGTGTTTCAGTGTGTAACTTGGGGAATAGGTTTCTGTCTGTTTTAAAATCTAGTCGTCAACCTAGCTATAATAGTCTGGGTAATTTTCACTTTACATTTCGTCAAATAAATAGCAAAGTTATCGTCTGGCGCTGCCTGCTTAAGAATATTTTGAGTGGTCTGACCTAGTCCACAACAGATCGGAGGCTCTTTGCGGAATTTTAAACAGTGAGTGTTAGGTGCCGTTGTCTTTATTTCGGGCGTTGGTTTGATTGGGTCGACAAATCTTGGGATAGTAATGACTCTTCCATTCGCGAGAGTTTTTCTGGATTTGGATGCAGTGACTCGGAAGGTTTGCAAAAAGTGAATAAGGCCATGTTTGAAGGATTCGCAAAGAACATGGAATTGGAATTGCCTGCATCTGTGAGGAAAGGAGGGACAATTACAGCGGTACGTCAGCGTGTAAATTGCTGGAGAAACCATCAGACTCCACAGAATTAGTAGAAATAAATTGCAAATGAAGCAGCTTTTGTTAGAGGCAGGAAGTAAGGAAAGGGCAGCAGAAATGAAACTGTTCGAGTAACGATTAAAATCGGATGAGAGGGAAAACGAGAGCGCAGCAGAACAGAGAGAAAAGAAGGAACCGCAGAGGAGAGAGAAAAGGAGAGAAAGCTTTTGAACTTCAAAAACTGACACTTAAAAAGGAAAACGTGAGGACTGCAGATGCTGGAGATCAGAACTGAAAAATGTGTTGCTGGAAAAGCGCAGCAGGTCAGGCAGCAACCAAGGAGCAGGATGCTGCCTGACCTGCTGCGCTTTTCCAGCAACACATTTTTCAACTTAAAAAGGGAAGTCAGCATAAAAGACTGAAGATAAAGTCTTAGTGAAGGATTACTGAGGAAGAGAGTGAGGATGAGCAAGCCCCTGGTAGTCAGAGACCTAGTGAGAAGATGTTTAGGTATGTTCAAGCATTGCCGAAAATTGATGACAAGGAAAGTGGAAGCCTTTTTCGTCCCATTTGAAAAGATGGCTGAACAAATGCAGCGGCCAGTGGCAACGTGGGTTTTGCTAATCCAAACGAAACTTTAGGTAAGGCTTGAGAGGTAGTCTCATTCCTATCAGAGGAAGGATCTTTGGACTATGAGGAGGTGAACAAAGCCATTTTAACTGCATATGAGCTTGTACCAGAAGCCAATAGAAAACGGTTCAGGAATTTAAGGAGGGACCATTGTCAAACCTGGATGAGTTTGAAAGGAGCAGAATAATTTCGATACACGAAGAAGAGATGTAAAATTGGAGCAAAACTGTGATGCCCATCGAGAGGCATTATTTTGTAGGAATTCAAAACATTCTCTGCCTAAACTAGTGCGAACTCATGTGGAAGAGCAGAGAGTTAAAATAACAACATTGGCAGCTGAAGTGGCTGATGATCATGAGCTGGTCCATAAAACACGGTTTGGCTTCCGGAATCAGTTTGCGTCCATGACAGATGGAAATTGGGCCAAATACTCACTGGAAAGAGAAAGATAGATCTCAGAGAAGATTATAAAGATAACTTATCACAGGGTAAATAAAGAAACCCTTGAGGGGAACAAAGAAATTAAAGAGGTTATGTGTTTTGTAATAAAATGTGACACACGAAATCACAGTGTTGGTAGGCGTGGTGAAAGTCAGGTATAAGGAAAACCACACAAGACTGGAAGTTTTGTTGGACGAGTGACACAAAGCACAAGGGAGGTTAGACAACTGCCTCAAAGTGTACAAGATTTTAAGATGTTTATTAAGGAGGAATTGAGAGAATTGCTTAAAAAATATACATGCAAGGGTAAAATTTATTCACATAGGCCAAGAGTAGTTTGTCAGGAAGTTACAATATTAAGTGATGCAGGATGCTTTTAGTCTGTAATGCTGAAGGATAAGGAGCTATGCACTCCAGACAGATTATTGCCAGAAACGGTATTAGTAGCACAAATTCATGGGGAGACAAAAAGTGCTGTTATGTAAAGTGAGGCAAGACAGTTCAGAGAAAAGTGGAAATTTGTGGGACGAGTACAGGACAAACCCCGAGCTCCAGGAATAAAATTTGTTCTTGCAATGATATAGCTGATTCACCAGGAGGCCTGCTGCCTACTCTACTTAAAATGCCAGTGGAGACACAGGCAACTGAAGAAACGAAGGACGGTCATCCAGCAATTTTCATAGATTGTGTGATCGCAAGATCGCAGAGGCACAAGTTGAAGCAGGAGTAATCAAAAGGCATAGATAAGGAAGCTTAGATAATACTATCTAAAACTCAGTTTGATCGGGTAAGTGGAACAGAGAAGAAGCAAATCGGTGAAAATGCAAGCATCTGTAGTTCAACTAAGTTGATGGAATTACAGCAGAAAGATGAAGAGTTAAAACAGCTATATAAGAGCATTTACAGCGAAAGAAAGTGAATGCATTCCAGTTTGTTATTAATTAACAAATGTTGTCTTAATGAGTAAATGAAGACCATCACACATGTGATCAGATGAGAAATGGACAGAGACACATAAAATTGTTTTGCCAGCAGAGTATAGAGAGGAGATGTTGCGAGTGACGCATGAACTTCCACTTGGATGTCATTTAGGGGTGAGGAAAATACAGGCTGAAATACAAAGACATTTTTACTGGCCTGGGCTAAACAAAGATGTATTGACTTTGCCAGATGTGTCATACATGTCAATTAAATGGAAAACCACAGGCAATAATGAAACCTGCACCTTTAGTACCTTTACCAGCAGTTTCGGAACGTTTCACAAGAGTCTTGACTGATTGCATAGATTCCCTACCAAAAACAAAAAGTGTGAATAAATATTTATTAACAATCTTGGATGTGTCCATTAGATTTCCAATTGTGGATAAGGTATTAGTATTATTTTAGCGACTGGGTAAGCCTTTAAAAGCAAGGCTTAGTGGACCGTATCACGTTCAGAAGAAATTGAGTGAGGTGAACTACTTGGTCTGGGGTCCAGTTAGGAAGAAATCTCATCGCGTGTGTCAAGTGAATATTGTCAAAAGGTATGTTGATCAGGAAGGAAAACAAGAAGCAGAGGCATTAATGATTACAGCCCAGAAGGAAGAACAAATTTCAGAGGGTTCTCATTTGGACATTCCACAATTCAAATTGGACAATGAGGAAGTTGTCAAAAATTCGGAAAAAATAATGAGTTACCTTCCACAAGAAAACCGAAATGTCCAGAAAGTGTTATGACTAGCACGAGTGGGTAATATGTAAAAATAAAATCTAACAATTTAAAAATCTAACAGTCAATCTAGTTATATTACTGCGCGTAATTTTCACTGTATTCTTCCAGAAAAAAATGCAAACTCTGGAGATTCCTGCTTTAGAATGTTTTCAGTGGTCTGGCCTAGTCCATAACATAAGCTTTAAAACTGGTGATTGGCTTTCCCAGCAGTCCCCGACCCTTTCTCTCACTGCCCCCACTGCTGCTGCAAAAATGGAGGCTGCGGCACACACGATGTTAGTTTTTAAAAGAATAATTGACCTCCTCGGCAGCCCCCAGACCTCGGTCTCGCTGATCATTGTCACGTTTCCCTGGTTCAGCACCCTGAGCGAAGTTATTCTTACTTCTCTTTACGAGGTAACTTGTAGGTTCCTTATTTTTGTGTTGGTATTGCTTTCACTCTATTCTGCACCCTGAAACAGTCGGGCGTGATGTTGTCTGACTGCAGAGAAAACAGTGTTCAGTTATTAAAGGAAGGGATCAGACTGCAGCACTTTGGTGGACGGCAAATTTTACACAAAATCTTGTCAAATCCTGTTCCACCGATCGTGCCAAATGGAGTTAGTCAGTTCCACAAAACTATGGTGAGTAGGCGAGTCCTATTCCTTAATCCTTTTTATTTTTTACCTGAGGTAAAAAGAGGAGCATGTCCCCTATCAGTATGTCAGCGCAGAAACCACACTCTGCTTCAGAATGAAGTCAGTCTGCAAAGAGATAACGTCTTTTACACATCACTCTCATGCGGACATTCTTAAGATCCGAGTGAAATGTCTCTGTAGCTGTGGCCTCCTTCTCTGTAATCTTTGTTTCTGTAAATTGTGATAATATTTGCCTTGTGAGTGTCCTGTGGAATAAATCGCATAACCATCGGAGAATGAGACTGTGAGGGTGCAGATGGGACTTTTTGTTTTTGAGCAGTTCAGCCAGAATTCCATCCTTGTTGAAGACCTTCCTGTGATGAGCATTACTTGTCCAACTGAACCATGACAGGAAGCTGTGGGGGATTATCAAACAGTGACTCGGAGATAACTGACTCATAACTCTTTTGCTTTTCACAGTTCAAATTTAGCACTTGGTTTCCTTCCTCTCAGGATTTGAACTTCTCCTAGCAGGCCTTGGTGGCAAGTGGGAATTTAATGTCATGGAAACTCACAGCAAGAAGTGTGAGTGAGCAGATCGTTCAAGAATAGATTGTAGGTTTTGTGGTCTGGAAACTGAGTTGACTAGCTAATTAAGTTACATTTATAGCATAAAATTTAAAATGACTCCTTTTTCTGACAGAACATTATAAAGTGATTGTGAGAATTCCGTGGCGGCAAGTGGGTTCGTGGTAATATTAGCTGGGGTTTACCTTGGCAGGAGGAGAACCAGGAGCCAAACTGAACAAGTGGCTGAGTTTGAATCCACTTTCAATAAGATCGTTGCTGATCTGGTTGTGCACTCCTCTCCACTTATCTGCTTTCCAGAACCTTACACTCCCTTGTCTGTCAAACCATTGCATAATTATGATAATTTCAACATATAGGTAGATACAGTATGTGGCAAAACACAAATGTCCTCATCATAAAAACTTAAACTTTTTAAAAGATAAACTACATTTCACTCTGAGTAGAGTATTAGAGCCCATAGTTCTATGTTGTCAGATTCCATTCATTAAATTCTGAAGCATTTCCAATCTCTTTTTGAATTTTAGGAGATAGGGAATAGAGCTCATATCTATTTCATCAATATCTCCTCTGTGGAATGAAGTCTTTACTTTTCAATTCAGTCACAGAATTGTTTCTTTATTTGTACAAACTTGTAAAATAAATACAAAAGAAAACCCAACAATTGATACTTTTCTCCGTTCAGGCAAGTGGAGACTGCGTACAATGGTAATTTTAAGCATTAGGAAAGCAGGAGAAGAAATATAAGTTATATCGAAACTGCAATTGTTTCTCATAAATTTTTAATCTTCACTGACTGTGATGTCGTTATTAAAATCTTTTTACAGTATTTCAGGGGAAGTTTATGGATGGGCTAATCAAGCCAATCATCACTCCGAGATCTGACTGGGTTTCTCAAATTGTCAGGACCTGCATATCACCTGTTTGCTGTAGAGAGAGAAATGATTCGAAAAGCACTGACACATGCACAATGGGAGTGAGTTTCAGTGAACTCACTATGGAATGAGCTTTATCCAGTTGCACAACGTGAGTGACAGTGCTCCAATGGGTGGGCCCAGACATATGAACTGTGTGTGAACAATGTTACGAAATTGCAAGTCTGTTTGGTCAGTTTAAGGTAGAAAACGTTTTCCCGAGTTTAAGGTCGAGCAAAAAACTTTGTATAAAGAACAGCTAAGAGACGTGTTGTTCCAAAATATATATGTGCGACAATTAGCTGTTTAATGGATGCCTGATTTCTGTTCGCCGTTTAACAACAATTCAATTTAACCAATTCAACTAAATTGTGCCCAGGATGCCAAACTCCAATGAAATCTGAATTTATTTTATTGACTACATCTGACCAATGAGAGGGTAGGAGGTTGGAGGTAAGAAAGATAATGGAATTTTAAATAATAATCAGAGCAATTGGCATGTGAATAACGTGTTTTCATAAAATATCAGAAGGCACCAGCTATCAAAGGTACATTTTCCAGTGAAGGCAGTAAAACGTCAGTAGATGATCCAGGCAGAAGATAGCACAATCAAAAGGACAGAAGGAGGTAACAGATTCAGAATATCAGAAGGAATACACCATAAGAGAGTGTCTGGAGTCTGAGAGATTTAGTTGATTTAATGTTTAACAGTTGTTTTGCTGGAGCAACATTTTAGTAGAATTGGGATCAGATAATGATTAATTAAGAAAAATGGGGACTCGGGTTTGCTAATTGGGCTTGTTTAGTGTTCACTGTTGGATTTAGGAAAAATATGTTACTTCTTTCTATAAGCATGGGAAATCAGGGATTTCCTTTCACTCACCACACATTTAACAGATTATGATGTTTTCTGGTCGTTTAACTTTTAATTAACAGAGGGGTTCGACTTCGGCATCGTAACACAATTGGGGCTTATGCAGGATTTGGACAGATTTACACAGGCTTAGACAGATCAGGAAAGATCAAGTTCGGAATTTCAACAGATTTGGAGTACGAAGGGTCCCAGCAGATATGAGCACACTTGTGCCCGAGATACTTAAATGAGACTTAACTCAGAAAAAACCTGTTTCATTTCAGCTACTTGTAGTTGCATCGATTAAAAATGAGAGAAATGGCAATTTAGGTTACGATAAATTTTCTGGGGGTAGAAGAAGTGACTTTGGAGTTTTACAAATGGTGAGCAGAGAAAAGCTGCTGCAATTGGCAGACAAGCTGGAGATTAATTTGCCTGTGTTACTGAGAAACGATGAGGATAATACCAAAATATCTCATCATTGAATCGTGCTGGAAAGGCGAATAATATATTTAGAAATGGCGAACATTGAATTACAAATGATGCAGCTTCAGTTAGAGGAGAAAAGAAAGCGCCAGAAGATCCTTAGAGAAGCAAAGCGGAAGAGAGAGTGAGAAAAATACATAGTTAGAATTTCAGACTTGTGATATAGTCAGGAAAGCCAAGTTAATGAAGGGAGAAAGTAGGTATGCATACAAATATACAAACATTTCCCCGTTTCGATTAGAAAGCTGTTGAAGACTTCTTTATTTCATGTCAATAATTGATTAAACAAAGATGGAGTGCTCAGAGAGATCATGGGTAATGCTAGTTCAGGCTTAGCCCATAGGCAGAGTTAATGAGGTGTTGAAAACACTGTCAGATTAAGTTCAAGAGACTATAAAATGTCAAACACATTTTTTAATGACGGTGAATTGGTACCAGAAGCGTATGGGCAGTAGTTCCAGAACGTAAAGAAAGAATCATGGCAGACGAACATTAACGTGAAGACAATTAAACAGAGTAATTTTGATAGATAGATGTGACGTTTAAAAAAATAGACAAAACATATAAGGCTCTAAAGGAAATTATTCTGTCGGAGGAGTCTAAAATCTCACTTCCAGAGATGATACGAATTTCTGCAGATGAACAGAAAATTCAAGAATTGAGAAGAGCAGCAGAGATGAGAGATGAATATGCGTTTGTATATCAGGCGAAGTTCAACTTCCGACAGAATTTCATTCTTGTAGCGATAGAAATTGGGAGAAGGGGAGATCCTTTACGACGAAAGGAAAAGAGGATCATCCTGGAAATAACTTACCACAGGCGATAAAAGAAGTCCAAGTGGATGAAAAGGAGACGAAATGAATCAGGCGTTTCCTTCTTCGAACACTACTGAGGCCCCATTAGCTTCTAATGACACTCAGATATTCTGGTCTGTGAGGGGTGGCCCCACCCAGTCGGCTGTAATAAAACAAAACAAGGCATCCCAAAATACTTACTCAACTGACCTCCAGTAGCCAGCTCTGCTCCTCTGCCTCACAACTGGTCTTCAAAAAAACAATTGAGCAAAATAGTCTCTTAAAGTGATCGCAACCTTCCAGTGAGAATGCCAAGTGGAAGGGAAACTCAACAGAGTGTGTTGTATGAACATGCTGTAATAACATTTTGGTAAGTAAGGAAAGTAAAAGGACAGTTCGTTACTGGTTACACTTCAGTGTAAAGAACCAAATGCAGAATACTCTGTATTTTCCATTTTCAAAATTAAGTTGAACAATGAGGAAGTTCTCAGAAATAAGATTGAATTATTGCGTTAAATTTCTCCGTACAAGCAAAATGACCTGAAAGAGTTATTGCAATCACATGGAATAAAAGCTATAAATAAACTGGGAAAAACTGAATTCAGAGCGCATGTCAGAGACAGAAGTGTCTCGATTACTCTATTAAGCATAAAAAAACTGTTAAGATCTACTTTATTTTTGTGGGTATTCAATTTGAGAATTACACATGTGGCAGAGCAAGAATATATGAGATGTATTTTCATGACATTGACGAACAAAGACAGAGGTCATCGTTAATGGGAGAAGTGATTGAAATGCGCTGAATTCATACAACGCGTGTGTGTGTGTGTGTGTGTGTGTGTGTGTGTGTGTGTGTGTGTGTACCTGTGTATGTAGTCCCTGTATTGCTCGAATAAAGACCTTAATAGTGAAGCCATCTTCGTCTCGAGATGTTTCATTCTTTTATAAATGGGCCAGAAGTATGTTGATATTGTGTGTTTAAGAGATATGTTCTGTCCTGTTACTCTTGCATCGGTGTTCTGTCATATTTGTGCTGATAAGTGTTCATCAGGCAGGAAGTTGGTAGACAGCTTTCACTTCTCTATGTTTTTCTTTGCAATAAGTTAAATTTGTGAGGAGTGTTGGCTCACACAGACTGAAAGTGATATTGGATGTTCTCTGGGTTAGTTCGTTGCTTTGCTGACTGAGGGAGCTGAATGCTTGATTTCGCTGCTCCTCGAGTGAAATCTTCGAATAGATTTGCTGGTTAACTGGTCAACCATAATCTCATTAAATGGTTAAATAGAGCAGACTCATTAATTTGAATGACTACTTCAATATATTCGTGCTGATTTCCATGAAAACGAGTTTCCAACCGCCACATAGATTGATAATCTTGAAAGTTACTTACGTGATGACATGAATCCAGTTACACCTGAAAAGACAAGCCAAATTACTACGTTTTGGGGTGTTCAGATGTGTAAAATGAGCAGAAATTCACACAAAATGCTGCCTTTTATCAGCAATGTTTATGTCACAACAGCAAGCTTCTTTTCGAATGGGAGCGTGTGTTGGATCCTGTCCCTGACTTTGAACCATACATATAACACGACAGCAGAAAGTGTTTTAATGCTTGATCATTAATGAAGTTAATGCTGCCATTCATTCACAGATATTCTTTATTTCATGTTTCAAATGAATTTAATTTAAGGCAATAGTGTAGATAAATTCGATTTATAATATTTAAGCACAAAGGGAATGTAAACTAAAAAAATTTAAAAGGCAAAATTGAAACACGTGATTTATTTGTATTTTCTTTAACTAATTTTAATTTCCATTAACTTGCCAGTTGTTATAGTTGCTGTCAGATGATGAGAATTTCCGGAAGAAAGTTGCGTGAGGAATATATTTGTTCACACGTCAACTCGTGTTCTAACTTCAATATGCACGAAGCACAATTGGCTCCTCAAACACCCAGTGCACGTTTACTATCGAGCAACTGAAGAACCAATTCCTCATGACCCGCATGATTGTCCACATATTCCGAGATGTCCCAGTGCTATTTGACATTTTCCTCACCATACACGTACTGGAGAAAAGAGCACTACACAAAACTCAGACCAGGCAATGGGTTATAGATCTTTAATTCAGGCAGTTGTGATGATCCTGAATGAAAGTCACAATGCTTTTGGATGACAAAGGTGAGAGAATAAGAGCCAATAGATAAAAAGTTATGTACGATTTTACAATTTTCACTATTTGAACAGTTTATCAATGAGAGCCACCGGATATTTCACTGCACCCTTTAACTCATCTCTGAATTTGCTCTGAGTTCCTGCATAAATAAATGGATTGATGCAAGAACACAACAACTGAAGCATAAACCCACTTTCCTCCAGTATAAAATTTGTTTGAATGAATCCAGAACGGTCTAAATAAATAAGGCCTGTAATTCGGACATAGAAGAAATTTATCACCTCAATCGAATAAAGCAGGATGAAGATACCTGAGACGGAGAAAAGTAAAATGATAGATCTTCTTCTTTTCTCCATCTCGGGGTCCTTTTCATTCTTTGCGTCATTCGGGCTCAGGAGTCTCTTGCGGGCCCGACTAGCTGCTATAATGTGTCGATCCGTCAAAACATTTAGCAACAAAATAAAGATGAATGTTCGACAAGGGGTTATGATTACGTTAATACAGTTAAATGCGATCCATTCAGGGGATGAATAGAACGATGACTTTGACTTGCAATAATATGGCATGTTGTTAATTGTAATGTAAGGTTCACAAGTAAAGTACAATGGGACATTTTTAACAAAATTCACAGTGCAGACAGTTCCTATAATCAAAGATGCCATTTTCACAGTGCAATATTTCAACTTCAGCTTTTGGCAACAAATCGCTCCAAATCAATCAAAGGTGAAAGCAACTGTTACCCAGACACCAGAGTCTCTTATGCCATACAGTACTACCAGATTGATCGTAAAGATTGGAGTGATGGACAGGAAACTGAACGGGAAGTAAGTACCAACAATCCGATTCAATATCACGGCCGTGATCATAACCAGGAGATCAGTCACTGCCATGGACATCATGTAGTACGTCATACATCTGGAGAGGCCACACTTTCCTCGAGACAAAATCACTGTCACTGCCAGATTAGCTGTTTAGAAATTTAGAGATCAGGAGTAAACAATAGAGAAGAATAAGTGTGGGACAAATAATGTTGAAGTAATTACAGATTTGAGAGGAGTTCCAATCAGATGAAAGACTTTCCAGTTCAGATCTATGACTTTTCGGTTCAAGGCATGTGGAAAAAAAATGAAAATGCATCAGACCCTCAATGCATTTTTGTAGTTCCAGTAACAATACGGGTCATTCCTATTATGAACATTTAGTATTTTGGCATGGTTATCTTAAAGCAATCAATTCCACTCTCATGCAGAATGTAGAAATAACGAATTTAGGACCAGAGTGTGATGGTAACGAGTTGAAAGCACATAAATATAACTTTGATTACTCTAACGTCAGAAATGCAGTTAAAAACTGTCAGTCCAGAAAAAATTAAAGTGCTTCACTGACGGACAAAAATTCTTAGTAGTCTCATACTTTCAAGGGGAAAGGATAGTTTGAACGGGAACTAATGAGCACTGTTTAAATGAACTTAATTTTCCTGACTGATAATTGTTCACGTTTCCCATGGATAAGGAGTCAAACACAGTCTCTTCATCCATATTTCGAGATTTAAGGGTTCAGCTGTGTCTCAGTTGACTGTGCACTCTTCAAATGTAATAATTCAAGTCCTATAGCTGAGCTTCAAATTTAGAAAAATTTCAAAACAGCTGGTGAGTTGTCTGCATACGACTCTTTTACACTGATAATCCTTCCCTTCTAATTCTAAAGTTGGGAGTAATACTCACTGTACAAGGCGTGGCGATGTCAGATCATTTAGTCATTATGTTTCTAACATAACACAGATATTTCATTAATATTATTACGTTATGATACTTATATCAAATTAACAATCGACAGAACAATGCAGAACTGCATTTTCACTGTTGCAATGTTTGTCACTTCAAAAAAAAGATCGATGGTATGAAATGCAACTAGTCAAGGAAAGACTTTATGCTTTTATCAAGGAAATTTATTCTCAATGGGAGCAATTTCTGCTGGGCAAGAGGAGAACTAATACTGAAAGAATAAAATGGTATCAGTATGATGAGTACTTATGCCAATTAAAAAAACATATTTTTGACCACTAATTAATACATATAAAACTGACAAAGATGAGTCTCTGAAAGTTGAAATAATATAACAGTTAGAAGGAGCAAAATCATACCAATTGTTTGGAAAACTAATAGTACAACATCTAAGAAATGATTATAAGTAATTCACTTGGTACGGCAAAACAACGTTACCCTTACCTGTTAACTACATGCAGTACTTTACCTGCAATCCCAATAGCGGCAATGACGGGATAGTAAATTGAAAATAGCAGGCTATTTAATGAACCATGCATTTCAAACGAATGTTCTGTGTGCGCTCGGTACTATACTGAAAACATGACGCTTTTACAGCCCTTGCCTGCATCCAGAGAGCCATTTAGATGTTTTGGTCTTTGCCATTATTTATACTAATTGGACAAAACCCAGGTGTATAGTTGTTGCCTGTCTTATGTTTATGTTGTAATGAATTGAACTATTGCCAAATGCATCGTCACGGATGTAGAACAGTACATAAAGAGATTAATGTAATTTCCCAAATAGACTTCTCTCAAGAAAAGCAAATGAAAATTCAAATATACAGTTAGATTTCTGTAGTCAGTGCCTTTCAAGAGGTGGTTACTGAAATAAAGCGAGCCATACTTTCACTTCTATGACTTTTATTTTCTGGCAGTGTGTTACCAGGCTGTGTCCTGTCTGGTCTCTGTGGTTGGTTTCATGTGTTTCGTGATTTCAGTTACATAGAATAGGCAGTCGACGATTTGTTTTCAATATTCTGATGTTTTAATGAATTTGTTAGGAAGCAAAAATGTAGATAGAATAATTTAAATATATAAAAAATGCAATCGTGGTTTTTCAATTCCGTTTGCCTATACCAGAAGGCAAGCAGGCTGTTTGTCTATTCTGTGTTGAGCTCGTTAACCTTTTAATAGACTGCAAAAGTAAAGTAAACAGTAAAGGTTATATATAGACTTCCATGTTCACAGAAAATCATACAAGCATAATTCTCCATTTCAATATGGCACACTATATGTGGAATTATCAGCAGCTCTGAATACCTTCCCCTTCCTTCACCACCTGTTCGTAAAAGCGTTTGAAATCATTAAAAGAAATAGTTAGGGAATAGAAGAGTTTGAAATGAATGTGATCATAGATAGAAGATAAACCAGCGCTCCTTTCTTAAATTCTTGATCTCACCGGCACCTTGCATTTGTGCAGGAAAACTTTCTTACCCTCTTATACTTGTGTACTATTCTAGAACACAAAGCAAAATAGTGACAGAGACCCTGATGTAAAAGTGGTGAAAACAATTTAGCCATTGTATCTTTGCTTGTCATCAGGTACCTATGTACCGTCATCAAATTTTCCATCACTTGGCCTGTATTGGTTGTACATTATACTTCTTAGTCGGAACACTTCTTACAGGTTGCAAAAGTTCCTGCATCTGTCACCATTTCAAACGCCGACAGACCAGATGAGGATCTCCAACAATTTCTGGTGTAACCGGACTTCTAGCAATTTTCTTATTCTTCCTTTGGAATAAAGGATCAAGCATTTAGCGAGTAAGTGGGAATAGTATTGAGTTGAACATTTAAAAAATTCCCCTCCTTCTCCTTCCACCTCTATCTGTTTCTGTAAATTCGTGCAATCACTGAATGGTTCCCCTTCCTTCCAAAAAAAGAACATGAATGAACCTTTTGGAATAGAATGATGACACAACAGTTTCCTTGGTAGTGTATGTTCCCAAGTGTCATTCCACAAATGACGAGATTGAGGTCTCTAAATTTTGCATCCTGTGTGTATTCTCGTTTCCCTCACACTAGAATTTCGTGCTCTTTAAAACGTTGATCTGCTGTTCGAAAATTCAAGTGACACAGCGATTTGTCAATCAATACACTTTCATAGCATAATTACCACAGGATGTTGAACATGGGGTGCCACAAACATTCATTTAAAATGTCAAAACGCCACTGCAATGACACTGGAGAGACACTGGAAATTTGTGGACTGGGCGAATGGATTTGGTTACTCATCCCTACTAGAAATTCACCAACGCAGTCACTGTGGGGAGTTACCAGTCAGATGGTCTGAGTTTAGGAAAGGATTCAGGTATTCAACCTATTAAGACACCAGTGAGTTCACATTGAAGACTGTTCCGAGTGTGGAAAAGGCTTTGCAGATTCTTTCTCCATGCTGGAATACCAGCGAGTCGACACTGGAGAGAAAAATTTCCTGTTTTGAATGTCAAAGCGCACTGTCCTTCCTTTAAACTGACAGTCGATGCACATTGCACTGAAACCATTAAACCGCTCCAAGCATTAGCAGGGATTTATTCAGTATCCAGAATGCTGAGATATCAGGTAATTCATACTGGGGTAAAACCGGTATTATGCTCTGTAAAAGGGATACTCTTCTCTTGGAGAAAGCGAGGACTGCAGATGCTGGAATACAAGAGTTGAAAACTGTGATGCTGGAAAAAACACAAAAGGCCAGGCAGCATTCGAAGAGCAGGAGAATCGACGTTTTGGGCTAAGCCATTCTTCAGGAATGAGACTGGTGTGCCAAGCAAGCTGAGATAAAAGTGGGGGGAGGGAATTTGGGGGAGGAGCGCTGGGAATACGATAGCTGGAAGGGGGTGAGGGTGAGGGTGACGGTGATAGGCCTCAGAGGGAGTGGTGGCGGAGAGATCGGGAAGAAGATTGCAGGTCAAGAGGGTGCTGCTAAATCCGAGGGTTGGGACTGAGATAAGGTGGGGGGAGGGGAAATGAGGAAGCTGGAGATATCTACATTCATCCCGTGTGGTTGGAGAGTTCGCAAGTGGAAGGTGAGGCGATCATCCTCCAGGCGTCATGCGGCCAGGGTCTCGTGATGGAGAAGGCCAAGGACCTGCATGTCATTGGCGGAGTGGGAGGGGGAGTTAAAGTGTTCAGCCACTGGGTGGTTGGGTTGATTGGTGCGGGTGTCCAAGAGGTGTTCCCTGAAACGTTCCACAAGTAGGTGGCCTGTCAACCCAATGTAGAGGAGACCGAATTGGGTGCAGCGGACACAGTAAATGATGTTGGTGGAGGTGCAGGTGAATTTGATACGGATATAGAATGATCCATTGGGGCCTTGGAGGGAGGTGAGAGGAAGATGTGGGCGCAATTTTTGCACTTCTTGCGGTTGCAGGGGAAGGTGCAATTTCCATGATCTCCCCGCAAGCATTTACATTGAAGGTAACAAAAACATCTTCTTTCAGTGTTAACAAGACATGGACCAATGTTATTCTCTTCTTTTATGTCAGGAGGGGCATGTGCATCTTTTCCATTTTCAGAACTATTGTGTTATAAGCTGTCTGAAACAATCATCTTTGGAACTCATCTGCCTTTTGCCAATGCTACGGGAAGGCGTGATTGGTGGAGTCAAGCTAAGGCTGCGTGAGCAACACGAGTTTTTTTCACTGACTGAACAATTTAGTTCTCAGCTGTTTCTGATGGCAAATAAACTTTCTCACTGACAAGTTCTAATTTAAATCCATTTGGCATGAGCTTCATAGCAAGTAAATCAACAGTGTTTAACTCCGAGTGAAAATGTCTGTGAGCTGCAAGGAACATAGTGTGCGACTGTTGAAGCTGAGCTGCTCACACAACAAGAGCAAATATTACACATCTTAGCTGAGCTGGTGGCATTGTACTTGAAATTGAATGATTTTGGACTTTGTTGAGAATATGGATTGCAGATCAAATAGTTATCCGGGGTATGTATGATTATAACATTAACTCGTTTTTTTTTGTTGAAAGGGTGAAATTGAGCGACTTATTTCTGCCTGTTTGCACAATTAATTTTAAAACAGAAATGTTCTGGCTGCAGTGCATGTGATCACCATAAGATAAAAACGTTTGATTACTCAACTGGGCAGCTTGTTTGTCGTGAGTTTGCTCAGATTTTTAAGTTGAGGTGCTAATAAAGCCAAGTTTGCAGATTCAATCCAAATACTGACCAGCTATGTTCACCACAATTTTAAACAGCGCACTCTCACTTGAAATGTATGCAGTCGTCTGTTGCTTTCCTTTCATAATCTCCATGCTATTGGGATAGGTCAGACGAAATATTGTCGCTGTACCGACGTTGACATCAGAGGTATATAGTCTGATCTGATCCATTGATTGACGAAGCTGCGTTGCTGTATTTTGACACAACATTCCAATTAGCATCCAACATTCAGAATCACTTTCTACAGGTATTAGCATTCAAAAAAAAAGAGGCACAGGAATTGGTAACGATTCAAATGATCACTCTCTGATGCCGCGTGCGGCAAAATAATCATTGGTTCATTATTCCGCATAAGAAAAGATGTAGCATTTCTTGGGAAACTAAGCAGACATGTTAGCATCTCGGAAGAGATAAACAATTAAGTTTTCGATTGAAGTAACTTATTCCAAATTATTTTTCTAGCCATCTCTCACCATTTTCTACCACCGCTGGTGAAACTGATTTCCCTGCTCGTCCCCCACGCATTTACATTTAAGGCAGAAAATAAGGCTCTCTCCGAATTAAAAATGCATGACCCAAAATTATATTTTGCTTTGTTGCCAGTTGAAATATTTCAATCGACGACTAGGTGTTTCAGGAATATGATATAGCATGCAATGTGCAGCAGTAATCCTTTCAGGTAATTAATGCTAGAAGGAAACATGGTAATTTGTTCCTATGTGCAGGCAACTAAAGATTGTATAAACAACATAGGTCTTTCTCAGAAAAGGACAAATCAGTTTTCAGCTGTTGAGAATGACAAAGAAACATTGCACTTTAGAAGGTGAAGCAAACGTCAGAACAAGTTCGAAATCCCATCTATTTTGTATGTACTTCTCAGAAAGGTACTCAGAAAAGTGCAATTATGTGGCAATATGTCTGTGAGCTTCAAGAATCATCTGCGATCATTGAAGTCGAAGTGCCCAGCGGGACAAGCATTAATAATACACACATTCACTGAGATGGCAGCATTGTGCTTCGCTTGGCATGGTTTAGGACTTGGTGAAGAATAAGGATTGAAGATGAAATGGTTCCCTTCAGCATGTTCGGTATTATACTTAACTAATTTGCGTCGCTGAAAGATGAAATTAAATGAATTCCTTATGCCTCTCACTAGCTCAGTGTACCTTACAGAAATGAAGAAGCTCAAATAGCTCAAGCACACAATGGACAAATTTGCTATGATGGATAGAACAGATCTAAAACAGAATTTAGTGGTGAAGCTAAGCAGGGCTGGCAACATCTGAGAATAGAAACCGACTAAACATTTCAATTGAGAGACCTTCCATCAGAATTTATTCCCGACCAGTTTCGCCGATTCCCACCACACACACTTCCCGCTCCACCACCAAGCGCACCCCCAGACCCCCCACCACCCCCACACACACACCTGCAACCGCGAGTGTGCAATTTCTTTTGATGAAACCCCTTCAAGATTCCACATTTCTATATTGAACATGACCTACGTTTAAGAGTTGCCAAGATTGTCATTCTTGGCGGGAGAGGTAACATTTGCATCCACAGTTGTTTGATTCAGTCAGAAGGCAGAAATATTCTAAAAATATGGTCTGCAACGATTGTTGCAGCTTCCCTTTGTCCTCGACAAAATATGCAGGCTGTGATCTTCACTTTGTCTCCGATCAGATTAATCAGTTTTCGGTAGTGTTTGCTGATGGAAAAGAACCTTTCTGACCTAGGCGCCATTAAATATTCTGCAGCAAGATCCAATTCCATTAAATGTCACATCTCTTCATGGCAAGTAACTCAGATGAGTATGGTTAGAAGACAAATTATCAGTAATATTTAAGAAAGAATAAGGCTTTGTGACTTTTAAGCTGAGCTCCTTATCAGGGAAGCCATCGATAATATACAAAGTTGCCGAGATGGTGGTTTCTTTTTCGTCTTTTCATTGTTTAGACTTTGTTGAACACTTGGATTCACAAGCGAATGATTACTACAATATCTTTGCTTTGGGCATCCTTACTTCCTTCATGGACTGTTGATGAAATTGAATTGGCTCATACGATTAGAGCATGACATTAATAATGTGAACAGCATGGTTTAATTCCTATACTGGCTTTATGTGTAGCATTTCAATCAATCTTGCAGCTGTTGTATTTTCATTTGAACCATATACTTGTGACAGTACTTTTCAGTATCAACTTACATTATCTCGAATGTAATTGAGATATAATGGGAACATCAGTTTCTATGCGTTTTCTTTTTGGTAAGACAGACAGAGCCAATGCTTCAGTTCCAGACACACCTCCTAAGTTTCTTTCAGAATGCCTTCCCCAACTTCCCCACAATTGCCAGTGGAGCTAACTATTCCTGACACCTTTCGAAATCGCCTCTAGAATGTAACAGGTAAGCATCTCCCCGAGGAAGCAAACGATTTATCTATAGCGTGCTGACATTTGATGCCGTGCTTGTATTTCCATCAGCTTTTTGGCGGTTTCACTGACAAAATGCAAGCATTCTTAAATATAGGTCTGCAGCAATGATGTTTGAAGCTTCTCATCGCCCTTGACAACACCTGCATTACGATCGGATAACTTGCTGAAAATTGTTGGCAAAAGAATAACATTGACAAGACTGCTTGTACAGGAAAATTGAAATTGGGTTCTGAGCTGTGCGCTGGAAATAGAGAAAGGAACAGTAAAAGAGGAAATGATTTGGAAAATCTCTGAGAAGCGCTGTAAATGATAAATGTCAGCAGCCTCGGTTAATCCGGGGCAGCCAGAATGTATTTGCAAAGGGCATCTTGCGTCAAATAAACTTGCCTAACTGTATATGGAGGAACAAGAATGATTGAAAGAGGGAGTACTTGTGTTGCGGAGCTGATGCTTATTCTTTTGAAATGGTATTGAACGAGCTAAGCTGTGGGTATATCAGACTGACCATGCAGTCAGTGATATTTTAGTAAACCAGGAAGGAAAGAGATGAACAGGAGTGTGTGAGAATGCTTGGTGATGGAGTGAGTGACAGGATTGCTGAGGAACCGAGTGTTAGAGTTATTTGTAGATAGATCAAGAAAATGATATTAAAAAAGTCTTACAGTTCTTGGTAGACAGAGGACGCAAAGTGAAATTTAACCTGCACTCACGCAGATGCCTGGTCGCTACTCAGATTAAAGCCTTGACAGCAGGACTGAAATTATCCAAGGATCGGATTATTCAAACATGCACAGATAGTACGTTGGCCTTTGGTATAATTTACGATAGACGAAACCAGACTCTCTCAAAACATTTTAAGAATGCAACCCAGACCCTTAGGTTTAAGTTCTGTCAAGCAGATGAAAGGTGATATTCCAGGAGTAAGGCAGCTGGACAAACCACTTGGTTTTAAATAAAAGTAATTAATTTGGACACCACAAATGAACAGTAAGCAATGAAAAACAGATTTTATGACAATAACTATTGAAAACCCACCTGACATGATATGTCCACAAATTAATACAGGAGCTCCTCCAATTTCCTGCAGCATCCCCGTGAGCACACGCCTTTGAAAAAATACGCAAATCCAAGCTCAGGTTCTCACAGGAGAGTTGTGAAACAGAGAGTCTGCAAGAACCATTGCTTGAATTAGGTAACCTTTGTTTCCCAGCAGCTTTCTTTGCCCAGCAGCTTCGAACAGACGGCTCGCTAATACCACACCAAAACAAGAATAAAGCCTTGAACTGGGAGAACTCGGACACTCCCCTTTCATTGTACAACTGCTTTAAAAAAAGACTACAAGGATTTCTCTGATTGTTACCTTCGGCACGATATCTTCCCCATTAGCAAAGTTCCTCATCCCAGACAAATCAAAACCTCTGCTTTTTACAAATACTCTTGAAAAAAAAAAGCCAAGGACAACATTATCTTTTCAAAGGAGCAGTATTGTCACAAGTTCATGACAGCATGTTGGTCTGAGTTCGGAGAGAATACATCACCTCATCTGAGGGTCACATCTTGCACAAAGAGTGGAATTGTTCTGCAGGAACTGTTAAAAGAATATTCGCAGAAGACATTATGTCGAGATAGTGAGGTTGGGATGTGTGGTGAGAGTGTGGAACACCTCTGCAGGTAGATTCTGATCAAGGGCGATATTGTTCAGGGAAATGAATAAGCAAGTATATGTCCAATTAGGAATTAAAAGAATTTCCATCTTCCTTATTATTGTTATGCTTAGGTCTGGTAGAACGAATTATTTGGACACTTGAATTTGTCTAACGAAGATCTTGACAGTAATATGGCAAATATAGGGTCCAAATGTATCTGAAACGACTGGCAGAAAGGAGTCGGCCGTACGAGCTGGGACGGTACAACCAGAAATCGTGCATTCAGATTATGTTAGACACCATTTGGTTTTTGAAGCGTCTGCACAATAGGGTTAATTTACGTATTGCCCAACTAGCTAATACTTCTAAAGAAGAACGGATTGCAGAAACACGGAGAGCCTTTGCCACCTGGCTGTTGATAATAATTAGTACTAATCTGTTGGAATTGGATATGCACCAAGTCCCCGACTGTGCGACCGATAGGCAATTGAGAGAATAGGTACGAGAAAAGAAACTCTGAGACAACTTCAGAGTTTAACTTCATCAGCAGATTATTGGGTATTGAGAACATGCATGAAAAGGGACGTTATGTCGCTAATGGTACACATCCACAAACACGGGGACAGACAGACGTCTCCTGATAAAGTATTCATTGCATTGGGACATAAAGTGATGGGACCTGGATATCCCTAAAACAACCTTCGACTCAAGTGATAATAATACATATTATCAGAAGGGGAATTGATGCAACAAAATGTCATCATGAAAGCAATCATTTGTCATGTTCAGATGACGTGAGTAGAAAAGTGTAGCGGTTACAAAACACAGTAGAGCAAGCAGCATTCGATGAGCAGGACAGATGACATTTTGGGCATCAGCCCTTCATCAGGAATTATGCCCAAAACGCCGAATCCTCTGCTCCTCCGATTTTGCCTCACCTGCTTTGCTTATCCAGCGTTTAGTCTCTGATCTCCAGCATCTGCAGTCCTCACTTTCTCCATCCTCAATTGACATAACCAGACATAGTCTGACGATTTGTGATTTTGTAACTTACGCGCATTATCTATTTTGAAATTGAACACCAGCCCTTAAAAAAATAATGTCCTCCTCGCATCAACGTATTATTTAGCCCAGACAGTCAGCTATTACCACAAGGAATCACAGCCATACAACTTGAATGGGCATAATGATGCTGTCAGCAGCCTGACACGAAGCTTTACTATTTATGGACAGTCTTTGCCTAATCCATGAAGTCGATCAGAAATTAATGCATTCGTCCAGTGAATTCATGCAGATGAAGCAGATTGGAATTTACAATAACCCACGAGGATAGGTCACATTTGGTACAAACACCCAACAGCCAACTATATCCCTGAATCTGTATCATACATCAGGCGTTAGTCGTAATAATATCAATTGTTTTGATTATCGTGATGGCACGGCGTGGAAGAACAAATGATGAATTAAAAAGTGATGACACAGGCAAATATTGCAACTGAAGGATTCTTCCATTTGCCCTTTTGGCAGCAATCGTGAGCATGTTTCTTACGCTTGCTTGGCGTTTAGGCCAAGTACCTTGAGGGGGGCGAGCATAGTAGCGGCCCATGACACTTTTGACAAGGTGGCCGCTTGTGTCTTTTCAGCGAACACAAGATGGCCGAAAGACTTTTATAGTTATTACAGCAGATGTTCACAGCTACATTTGTTGTCTCTGGTGAGATACACTAGATAAATGAGATTGTCCATAACAAGAAAGATTAGGGACGTTAATCTGGTTTCTGTAAACCACCTGTAGTATTTTCATCTATTTACGTAATTCTAGACTTCAAAGGACAAGCAACAGTTTTGTATCAATAAAAGGTTACTTACATTCCTTGAGCAAATGTTTCAAGGCAAAAAAGAAACCCAATGCATTATTAGGGAAGTTAAAATAATAAATGATGTGCACACGGTCTCCTATTAAGCAGTAGCTAAGTTGTAAAAAGGGAGGTTACGACTGAGACAGTTATAAAAATGAAACGTGAGATGTTGATAATTCGAAAAACAATTCTTACATCTATAGATTAAGGGAAGAGTGACAAATATAGATTACAAAATGCAGACTGAGTATGTAGGTGTTCCATACTTGTTAATTGAATTTAAACAAGTCCCATTTAATGGCTTGCCCATAATTCAATTGTGATAGAATTTCACCTTCATGGTTTGTCTAGAAAGAGGTGTTTTTTTCATTCAGACAAGGCAATTAAACAATGGAATTTGTCCAGAGTGGGAAATCTTAAAGTGTTATTTTTTTAAAAAAAGAAGATTTAGTTTGCAAACCATTTACAACATGTAAATTTCAGGATTCGCAAACTAATTTTGGAAGTAGGAGGGGCAGTTGTTTAATCTGTCAGAGTGAAGTGAGAGACGGGTTGTTCTCAATTTGTCAGCTGTGTGACAGTAACTCTACATTTGAGTTGATTTTAAAGATTTTATATCAATTGGTAAAACATAATATCTTTCTGACGTTTGTACAGTATTTGGTGGAGTTACCCGTGCTCTAAACTATTGATTTTGTTGGCAAATAATGCGATGCATTGACAAACGTCAAACTATCAAAGGCATTGAACGATCTTTAAGTAGATATTGGACTGATATCTTTGACACCTTGTCTAAGGTATCTGGCGAAAGTCTTACTCCTAATTCTCTTATTGCTTTGTTTGGGATGTCACCCACTTTATCTCATCTTTATTCCTCTAAAAAAGGAAATGGAATCATTCACAAACCTATTGGTGAGAAAATTAATGTTGTTCATATAGAAATCCCTAATTCTACCTATTCATACACACAGGTTAGAACATAGAACATAGAACAATACAGCGCAGTCCAGGCCCTTTGGACCTCGCTGTTGCGCCAATCCAAGCCCACATAATCTACACGAGCCCACTATTCTCCAAATGCCAATCCAATGCCCGTTTAAATGCTCATAAAGAGGGAGAGTCCACCACTGCTACTGGCAGGACATTCCATGGACTTACGACTCGCTGAGTAAAGAATCAACCCCTAACATCTGTCCTATACCTACCACCCCTTAATTTAAAGCTATGCCCCCTCGTAATAGCTGACTCCATACTTGGAAAAAGGTTCTCATCGTCATCCCTATCAAAACCCCTAATCATCTTGTACACCTCTATCCAGTCACCCCTAAACCTTCTTTTTTTCCAATGAAAACAGCCCCAAGTGCCTCAGCCTTGGTTGCTCAAATAACTGACTTAATCTAAAAGTGCCGAAAATATACAATAATCAAGCGATGTCAGAAGGCATTTGATAGCCAGAAAGCTGCATTACTCACTCCCCCAGTATTACTCACACATGATTCAGCAAAACCATTGAAGCCGTGTCAATGCTTGTGATGTGGATGTCGGACTGCATTCTTTCACGATGATGATAATAAACTAGAAAGATGTAATAAGCATTGTTTTCCTGAAAATTGAATACTCATCAGCAGATGTCTTCCTCTTATGATCAGGGAATTTTGAGTTTGGTGCTGCAGTAGCACGATTTTAACATTTATATTGCAGGAAATGTGTCTGAGACAATTGGAATATCTAAGAAAAAGTTAAGGATGAAAGTTTCAAACAGTTTAGAATGAACATTTTTATTACAGCCATTAACTTGGAAAATTATACACGTGGCAGGATGAGAAAATGAAATTGCCAAAACATTCTCACAACTTTGATGAAGGCAGATGGAGGCGTTCGATGGCGGGCAATGAAATGGACCAAAATGAACTATCATAGATAATGTTTGTAAGTTTAGAGTCACGGTAATGCATATGCATAGTATTGCACGAATAATGTAAGACTGAAAAGGTTTTTACCATTGAACCCATGTTTGTATGTTTTCTTTGTGGGGTGGGGGGAATGAGTTATAATATCAGGCTTTAAGAAGTGTAATCTGTCCGTTACTTGAAGAAAGCATTTAATGGAAATGTGCCGACATTTGTACTCAAATGCCACATTGGAAAAGAGGGAGAGGCTTTTTTTTTAGTTTGGCTATCTACATAATGTGTCAAGAAACTCTCCTGAAAACATTGGGCAACAATTAACTCATCAAATTACTCTAAATCTAGTGTTTTCAGTGAACGTTTATAATTTTAGTTTTTCCGATAACAACTACACTGACTGTCTCTCTGATTCACAATCATATTTGAAATCCTTTCCTCTACCTTTCTGGGACAATTCAGAGGCCTATATAAAGCTCCCAACAATGAAACCACTCCTTTTCTGTTTCCAACCTCAGCCCACACTACCTCAGATGACAAGTCCTCATCAAACATCATTTCTGCCACTGTATTATTCCTTGACGAACAATGCCATACCTCCCTCTCTTTTGTCAACTTCCTTGTTCTTTCTGAAACATTTGAACCCCGGAATCTCCAGCAACCATTCCTGTCCCTGCTCTATCCATGTCTGTGAAATGGCAACAGCATCAAAATCCAAGCTGTCATCCCATGCTGCACGTTTACTCACCTTATTCTGGATGCTTCTGACATTGAAGTAGACAGAGTGCAAACTACCTTCCTGCCTGCCAGTACATTCTTGCGACCTTGAAACCTTATTTATTATCTCACTACTCTCAACCTCCTGTGCATTGGAGCTACAATTCAGGTCCCCATCTCTTTGCTGAATTGGTTAATCCCTCCTGAAGAACTTTGGCAAATGTACCACTCCAGGATATCGGTACCCCTTTGTTTCAGGTGTAGATCATCCCGTTTGTACAAGTCCCACCTAACCTAGAATGAGCACAAATTATCCAGGTATTCTAATCTCGCCCTCCTGCACCATTCCTGACGACACGCGTTCAACTCCTCTCTCCTTCCCTATTTCTCACCTCGCTAACACGTGACACGTGAAACAAACCAGAGATAACAACTCTGCTTATTCCAACTCTAAGCTTCCACGCTAGCTACCTGAAGTTCTGCCTTACATCTTCACATGTTTTCCCACCTATGTCATTGGAGCCAATGTGGACAACGACGTGGGGCTGCTCGCCCTTTCCCTTCAGGATCCCAAAAACACAATCTGAGACATCACGAACTCTGGCAACTAGGAGGTAACACAGCAACTGTGGGTCTTTCTCGTTCCCACATAATCTCCTGTCTGTCCCCGCTATCAATGGAGTCCCCAATGACTAATGCCCTACCTCTCTCTCCCCTTTTCTTGTGAGCAACGTGGCAGACCCTGTGCCAGAGACCTGTAACACATGGTTACCCCATGTAAGTTGTTGCCCTCAACATTATCCCAAATAGTAGGCAAACGTAAGGACTGCAGATACTGGAGATCTGATCAATATTAGAATGGTGCTGGAAAAGCGCAGCAGGTCAGGCAGCATCCGAGTTGCAGGAACATCGACATTTGCACCAGGAACACTTCGTTTGGATTCCTGATGCATCTGTTGTGGAAGTCGACAGTTGCATTCCCTGTTTAGTTACGTGAAAATCTTCTCCTCAGTTTCTGGAATTTTGACACCTGGTGCAGAGGGGAGCAGGCAAGTTCGAGAATCTCCTTGTGGTTCTGCACTTGGGCCTGGCCAGACAGGCCATTAGCCCGTCCAGATAGTGGGTCATTGATAGGATCTTTATGGCTGTCCCTCTTCTCCAGTTATGTTCGGGCCTGGGTGTCTCTGAACAAGGAGCACGCGGTGTCTACCAATACTCTCAATAAATTTCGGGAACATTGGGCACCGCGAGGAGTGGAGTGCTTTGTTATCACCTCCAATTCTGCTTTGACTGAATTCCTACTCTTCCTGTCACCTTTCGTTTCATTTATTCACTGGGCTCTACAGGCTTTGGTTTTCAGTAACTTATTTGCCACATGAGTGAAATATTAATAAAGTTGATCTTTGCACTGTCTCTCCGACTAAACCAAAACATGCAATAAGCAACAAAACTCATTTAAGAATACATATGTATTGTAATATACTGCAAATATTTCAGTTTTTCTTATGAACATCTGTTTAATTTATTCATGAGCTTGATAATGTGATTAGTTTCAATGTGGGCAAATTTGAACTAGCGACTCTCAATGTCCATTTGCACTCCAGAACCCTTTGCAACAGCTGACATTTGGAATTTCCACGTCATCACTTCCAAATCCAATCTGATAATGAAGTCCAGCAAGCTGTGAAAACGAGCCGATTTTATCAAATGCGACATTTGTTGTTACGTGTTAAATTGCCTCCCAAGAAAAATGTCGAAGCCTTTCTCAGTCTGCCAGCAAATCCAGCTATTACATGAAAGCAATACGCTTTTATACCAATACCACCTTCTCGCAAAACAGCCTGGACCCAGTATTTATGAACTTCGCATAAAATACTTATTGCTATTTGCAATGAACCCCACATGATTTTGTTTGGAGTTGTCATTTCTGGCCGTATGCACCGCAGGACCTTGCTTCAAAATCCAATTTGCTGTCAGAGCGCTCAAGTCTTTAAGTCGCATCAAAGACAATGATAATCTACCTGGTAATTATTTGCAATAGTAAGTTTTTTCAAACACAACTGTACTTATGCATTTTTACATTTACAGAACGGTTTAACATTGAAGGTTCAGTGAATTTTCGAATTGCAATAATGCGACATGTTTAGCATAAGGAGGAATTTTGTACTTCCGACAAATTCTTCTCAGAACGTATTTCTTTTTACATTTGGAACATTTTATTAAAGATTGTGAGTGGATATTTCAGTCCACTCTTTAACTCGGCTCTGAATTTACTTTGGGTCCCGGCATAAATATATGGATTGATGCAGGAACTCAATAGCTGAAGCATATATCCAGTTTGTTGAAGGACGAATGTGAGATTACTGAAATCAGAATCTGTAGGATAAGTTAAATTCGCAATTCTGACATATAGGATTGATATGCAAAATAACGAATACAAGAGAATGAAACTGCCCGAGATGCTGAAGAGTAAAATAATTGACTTCTTCCGCTTCTCCATCTCTGGGTCAATTAGATTCTCCCCGCTGACGTGTTTCCGCAACCTCTTGCGGGCTCGATTTCCTGCTAGAATGTGTCTGACAGTTAGAAGGTTGAGCAATAAAATCATAATGAATGGGAGAAGAGGTGTTACTATAGACCGAATCCAGTCGTATGCAGCCCATCCTGGTGATGAATAATAAATCTCTTTCATACCACAGAACCAGGGTACGTTGTTGATTATGTATATCGGTTCATAAGCAAAGTATGTGGATATATTTTTAGCACAGGACAATGCAGACACAATTCCTATCATACGCCCTGCCATCTTTTCAGTGCAATATTTTATTTTCAGCTTCTGCCAGCAAATGGCAATATATCTATCAAAGGTGAAAGCGACTGTTAACCAGGCAGAACTGTCAATTGCTGCAAAATTTAAAGAAGAACGTAAACTGCATACTGGTGTGATAAACAGAAAACTGGCTGGGAAATAAATCCCAGCAATCCGGTTTAAAATTACAACTGTGATCATGACCAGGAGATCTGTCACTGCCATAGACACCAGGTAATAGCTGATACATCCAGATATACCGCATCTTCTTCGGGAGATGATTATGACGACTGCCAAGTTGGCTGGAAAAGACAATGGGAGAGAGCAAAACATTAATATGACAGCTACTGGTATAATAAGCAAAAGAAAAACAAATAGCTGTTTTACCTGATTTTCTCTGAATTTTAGAGATTGAAATGTTTTAATGGTTTGGAAAGTATCCTCTAATAACTTGTCAATTATTTTGTTGATTTAACATAATATTCTGGATGAAAAATCAAGGCAGATTAATGGCATAATACTATAAATTAGTTGAATTCGAACTTAAAATGAAACATTTTATGTCGATGAAATGCAACTTTAACAGAAAGATATCGGAAGTTGAATACCAGCAGGTATGAAAATTACGATGACATCTATCCTGCTAAACATGTTAAATTATAATGGTAACTGATAAATTAAGCCGGTAATGTTGCAAAATTCCATCAGGAAATGGTCCAGCTTGTAATATTTAAATAGAAAAACAATGCTGTTAATGTCGTACATGTTACTGGAGTCGAGAGAGTGAAAAGTATCAGCTGAAGGACAGCCCTTGTTCCGTTAATTGAGAGAATGTTGGAACATAAAGAAATACTACTCGTCAATTGAATTATTCGTCTTTGCAAGCAAATGATTCATGCAACAATTATTTAACTGCAATAATTTACCTGGAACACCAATAACCGCAATGACCGGATAGTAAATGGCGAACAACAGGCCGGATGGTGCAACATGCATTTCTGAATGACGTTTTGAGTACTTTATGAATTTCTGGCATAATGGAGCTCTTATAACCCACGTAATGCTCCAGGGAGATAGTCAGTCTACTTGCATTTCATTGTTCGCGAATGAGCTAATTTCAACAAGCAATTTAGTGCAACTTTATTCAGTTGGTGTTCATGCTTTGACAAAATGTAATTTTCAAGGCGACCTGCCCCGGGTTTGTCGTTTAGATATCCCGAAAGCATGACATAATCCAACTTAGATTTCTTTTCCAAAATGCAGAATTAGTTGCAGGGATCAAACAAATTTAGTCTTGTTTCATACTGACAGCATTGCTCGGTGTTTTTTCTCTCTCCTTCGAAACCTGAGCGTACTCCTGATTACTGAAGAATATTCGTTCTTTGTTGGTATTCACTTTTATGAAACATGATTTGAAAATGTACTCCGACATTGTGTTATGAAGTTGAAAGAGTGCATGATCACTTGAAGACATAAATGGTTTTTTTTCTGAGTCTAAGATGCAGCTGAAGCTGCCAGGATACATACAAGCTAATATAAAGGCTCAGTGGTGAGCACTGCTGCCTCTCAGGGACCTCGATTTGATTCTCGCCTTGGGCGACTGTGTGGAATTTTCACGTTCACACCATGTCTGCGTGGAGAGTTGCTGCGTCCTGCGTTTGCTCCCACAATCCAAATATGTGCGGGTCAGATGAATTGGCCATGATAAATTGCCCATAGAGTTAGATGCATTAGTCAGGGATAAATGTCGGGAAAGAGTCTGGGTGTGTTACTCTTCGGAGGGTCAGTATGAACTTGTTTGGCCAAACGGCCTGTTTCCACATTGTAGGGATTCTATGCTAAGAGAATCCAACATAGGTAAGAGTGACAATTGGGTGTTAATGGACAACTGAGTTTCGGTGGTTGCTTTGATAACAATTCAAATCTGACAATTGGTTGAAATGAAACGCTCAGCTCTACAAAACCAGTAGAATATAAAATCCGATGATGTTGACAAATTGAAACCAACCAGACTGTAAGAGTTTCAGAATAATCAGAGGTATAAAAACGAGATCATGATGAAAATTGTTGACACCTAACTGGCCATAGAACCGGAGACCACCTGCTATCCGAAGACAAAGCAGCATCTCACTCTCAAAGAAATCTCAGAATGCACCAGCTATCAAAAGAAACGTTTGAAATAAAACCAATAAAAAGTAAGAAAACGATTCATGGAGAAGACAGCAGATTAAGAAGAGCATAAGGAAGACAGTATCAGAGAATGCACGAACTCTGGGAGATTAAGTTGATTTAGTGTTAATATTTGTTTTATTGGAGCAGCAATTTATAGAATATGAGTCAAATAGTGATTAGCTAAAAAGAGGGGCTTGGATTTGTTAATAGCGGTTTGGTTAGTTAAAGTTAGAATTTTTTTAAACAGCAGTAGTCAGGGCTTTTTCTTTCACTCGGTCACATATTCAACAGTTAAAAGGCGGGCAGAGCTTTTCTGTGTGGTTTTAGTTTCCATTAGAAGAAGGGTTAGACATTTGCATAATAGTACATTGTGGACTCGTCCCGGATTTAGACAGATTGGATCCAGGATTTGAACGCGTTTGGACAGATCGTCTGTGATTTAAACTATTACTGTCACTTTATTCTTGATTAAGTTGATCATTAAGAAAGGTGGTAAGGACAACCCATGGAACTATAGACCAGTGAGCCTGACGTCGGATGGTGGGCAAATTGTTGGATGGAATCCTGAGGGACAGGCTGTACATGTATTTGGAAAGGCAAGCACTGATTAGGGGTGGTCAACATGGCTCTGGAGTTGGAAGTCATGTCTCACAAACTTGTCTCAGTTTTTTAAAGAAATAACAAAGGGGATTGATGAGGGCAGAGCGGCAGATGTGATCTGAACGGACTTCAGTAAATCATTTGACAAGGTTCCCGATAGGAAATTAGTTAGCAAGGTTATATCTCATGGCATACAGTGAGAAATTGTCATTTCGGTACAAAACCAGCTCGGAGGTAGAAGACAGAGGGTATTGGTGGAGGCGCGCTTTACAGACTGGAGGCCTGTGACCAGTGGAGCGCCAGAAGGATCTGTGTTGTGTCCACTACTTTTCATCATTTGTATAAACGATTAGGATGTGAGTATAAGGGATATAGTTAGTACGTTTGCAAATGACACTAAAATTATGGGCGCAGTGGATAGCGAAGAAGCTTAACTGAGGTTACAATGGGAAATTGATCAGATGGGCCAATAGATTGAGACGTGGCAGATAAAGTTTAATTTCGATAAACGTGAGGGGATGCATTATGGGAAAGCAAATATTAGTAGGATTTATACACTTGATGGTAAGGTCCTAGAGAGTGTTGCTGATCAAAGAGACCTTGGAGTGCAGGTTCATAGTTCCTTGAAAGTGGAGTCGCAGGTAGATAGACTAGTGAAGAAGGCGTTTGGTGTGCTTTTCTTTTTTGGTCAGAGTATTGAGTACAGGCGTTGGGAGGTCATGTTGCGGCTCAACAGGATATTAGTTAAGCCACTGTTGGAATATTGCCTGCAAATATGGTCTCCTGCCTATCGGAAAGATGTTGTGAAACTTGAAATGGTTCAGAAAAGATTGACAAGGATGTTGCCATCATTGGAGGATTTCAGCTATGGGGAGAGATTGAACAGCCTGGGGCTGTTTTCCCTGGAGCGTTGTAGGCTGATGGGTGACCGCATAGAGATTTATAAAATCATGAGGGCCATGGATAGGATAAATAAACAAAGTCTTTTCCTGGAGCGGGGGAGTCCGTAATTAGAGGGCATAGTTTTATTTTGAGAGGGGAAATATATGAAAGAGACCTAAGGGAAAACTTGTTCATGCAGCGGGTTGTACATGCATGGGATAAGTTGTTAGAGGAAGTGGTGAAGGATTGTACAATTTCTAAATTTAAAAGTCGTCTGGATGGGTATATGAATAGGACGGGTTTGGACGAAATGGGCCTGATGCTGGCAGGTGAACTAGTTTCGGTTGGAATACCTCTGTGGGCATGAACGGGTTGTGCCGAAGGATATGATTCTGTGCTGTACTCTTCTAAGTCTCTATCGCTCCATATGCACATTTCCATTGTGTGTGCGTGTGCATGTGTGTGTGAGTGCATATTGTGTATGTGTAGTTCTTCATTAATCTTGCCATAGTTAGATTCAGAGTTTTAAAGCCTTTATCCGTCTTTCTCTCTCCCTATTCTTGACTGTCTGCCTGGAATGTATTGTAATTTAATATTTCCTGTTTTAAAAACGCTGTGTTTATACACAGTTCTGCTTGTGGACTCTGACATCAAGTTAAACCGGAAGTATATATCACACATACTTGGATGTGTCAATGGGACGACAAGCATGATTTACAAAGAACTACGCTCTCAACCATGCAAGAGCAGATACTATGTTAAAAACCAATAAGTTATTTTTCAATTAGCAACGACTTAATAAAAAGCAATAGTTGGATACGAATTGAGCTGCATCTTTGGAGGAAGAAACGAAATCTGAAGATGAAGTTAATAGCCTGGAATTCGCTCATAAAAGTAATCGAAGAACGAGTCAACAGTTTTGGAGTCGTGTACAGTCATTTATATTTCAACATTCCAATCCATTTTTCTTTTCCTGCAATTGAAAAGTAAATATAAGCTCACCTTTTGCTGCTAGAAAGTTAATTGCCTGTCATTATTGTGATTGGAAAAAATAGAAAGATATCATTCGCACAAGTGCACACTGGTAGTTTGGCATTATACCGAAGATGGTTGTGCCCAGAAAATCTCAATTCAGAGCGAGGATAATATTGTGTGTTGTTTCATTAAAATCAGAGGAGGGATTATAGCATCACGCAATGATTGTTGCAAAAACTTCAAAATACTACAAACTGTGAATGGACGAAAACTCAGCAATCACTTTATTGCATAGGAGAACAACAAAATACTACTGTGTAGCAAAATGCTCTCACCTTTGAATTGCCTATTTCTCTTCTTCCGGATTTGTCTTAAAGGCATCCATCTCGAAACTTTATATCAAGCTGTCTCCATATTTTGCCATTACACCATAAGTAAACACCCCAGTTTACTGGGAACAGATGCAGTGACGCTCAGTTGCTTTCTGTAAGAACAGAACTCATTCTTTACCGTCATTTGTCCCACATCCGTCTCTAGTTTCTTCGAATAAAATAAATGTAAACCTGTCCAGTATTTCACAGATAATAATTACTTGTATGTATTCCAAATTGCGGGCTTCCATTCACTACGAGTGAGGTTTATGGAAGGATCGTTCCAAATCACGTCACCCTCACTGAAGCGAAATTACTTGTGGTCACTTCAAATTTTGGGGGTATATTTCTGCAGAAGGATTTGAACCAGAGCAGCCAGGCATATTCAATGCAATGGACGGTAGACCAGTACTGCTAATATTATTGTGGTCTGATAATTTTCAGAGTATTATGTTCAGTGTTATGGGCACAATGCTTGACAGTGGAACGAGTGTGAATGTAGCATCATTTGTGTAGGATTCGATGATTTACGGTAGGCATGACAACCAAAATCTTATGGTTTAAAACAAATCTTGACAAAGACTACAAATGTGTTGTTTGGAATACCCAAGCGAAATAAATAGGTTCAAATGGTCAAGTCTCTTCAATAAAGAAGGGGATCATTAAAATGCATCTTGACTTTAGAAAACCGCTGTAATCTATTTTGAGCATGGAATTTGTCGAGCATTGAGAACATACTTTTCAGATTATTCGCCACTTCTGCACTTCACATCGTCGTTGATGCCACTTGCTCAGTGACTTCCGCCACCCCTACTGCCGTGGTTACCATCACTTCCGCCCCCACCAGCACCACTCACCTGCATTCTGCTGACATGCCCCCCACAGACCCCACTGTCACTATCCCCACCCCCAGAACCCCAAAGGGAACACTAACCCTGCTCAGGACTCCACCCAATTCCCCCACCATCACACCCACTCCAGTTACAGGTTCCGCCCCCACTCCCAGCTCTACACCCACACCAGATTCCAGTTTCCAGCCCTGCCGAGTTTTCACCATCCCCCCAGACCTCCCCCTCACTGAGGACAAACGATCAGTCCTCAGCAACGGACTCAACTTCATCCACCTCCGTCCACGCATCAATGAATTTAATACACGCCTTCGCCTCTTCCTCCGAGCTTACTTTCACAATCAGGATTCCCGCCCACCTTCTGAGGACCTCTTCGCCCACCTCCAACACACTGCATCCACCTGGACACCCCGCGCTGGCCTATTACGTGCCCTCGACTTCTTCATTTCCAACTGCCACCGGGACATTAACCGTCTCAACCTGTCGACCCCCCACCCCCATTCCAACCTACCACCCTCACAATGCGCAGCCCTCCAATCCCTCTGCTCCAATCCCAACCTTACCATCAAGCCAGCGGATAAAGGGGGCGCAGGGGTAGTCTGGCGCATTGACCTCTACACCGCTGAAGACAAACGTCAATTCGAAGACACCTCTTCCTACTTCCCCTTCGACCATGACCCCACCCCTTCACCAAACCATCATCTCCAAGACCACACAGAACATCATCACCTCCGGAGATCTCCCACACACAGCTTCCAACCTCATAGTCCGGGAACCCCGCACTGCCCGGTTCTACCTCTTTCCCAAGATCCACAAGCCTGACCACCCTGGCCAACCCATTGTCTCAGCATGCTCCTGCCCCACTGAACTCATCTCTACCTACCTCGACACTGTCCTCTCCCCCCTAGTCTAGGAACTCCCCACATACATTCGAGACACCACCCACGGCCTCCACCTCCTCCAAGACTTCCGTTTCCCTGGCCCCCAACGCCTCATCTTCACGATGGATATCCAATCCCTCTACACCTCCATCCGCCATGACCAGGGCCTCCAAGCCCTCCGTTTTCTCCTCTCCAGACGTCCCCAACAGTACCCTTCCACCGACACTCTCATTCGTTTGGCCGAACTGGTCCTCACCTTTAACAATTTCTCCTTTGAATACTCCCACTTCCTCCAGACCAAAGGGGTAGCTATGGGCACACGTATGGGCACCAGCTATGCCTGCCTCTTTGTTGGCTATGTGGAGCACTTGATCTTCCGTAATTACACCGGCACCACTCCCCACCGCTTCCTCCTCTACATTAATGACTGCATTGGCACCAACTTCACCAACACATTCCACCCTGACCTTAAATTTACCTGGACCATCTCTGACACCTCCCTCCCCTTCCTGGACCTCTCCATCTCTATTCATGACGACCGACTTGACACTGACATTTTTTTACTAACACACCGACTCCCACAGCTACCTGGATTACACCTCTTCCCACCCTACCTCTTGCAAAAATGGCATCCCGTATTCCCAATTCCTCCGCCTCCACCGGATCTGCTCCCAGGAGGACCAGTTCCACCACAGAACAAACCAGATGGCCTCCTTCTTCAGAGACCGGAATTTCCCTTCCCAAGTGGTTAAAGATGCCCTCCAACGCATCTCGTCCACATCCCACACCTCGGCACTCAGACCCCACCCTTCCAACCGTAACAAGGACAGAACGCCCCTGGTGCTCACCTTCACCCTACCAACCTTCGCATAAACCAAATCATCCGCCGAAATTTCCGCCACCTCCAAACAGACCCCACTACCAGGGATATATTTCCCTCCCCACCCCTTTCCACCTTCCGCAAAGACCGTTCCCTCTGCGACTACCTCGTCAGGTCCACGCGCCAAACAACCCACCGTCCAATTCTGGCACTTTCCCCTGCCACCGCAGGAACTGTAAAATCTGTGCCCGCACCTCCTCCCTCACCTCTATCCAAGGCCCTAAAGGAGCCTTCCACATCCATCAATGTTTTACTTGCACATCCACTAATATCATTTATTGTATCCGTTGCTCCCGATACGGGCTCCTCTACATTGGGGAGACTGGGCGTCAAAAAGCAGCGCGCTATAGGGAACATCTTCTGGACACCCGCACCTATCAACCACACCGCCCCGTGGCCCAACATTTCAACTCCCCCTGCCACTCTGCCGAGGACATGGAGGTCCTGGGCCTCCTTCACCGCCACCCCGTCACCACCAGACGCCTGGAGGAAGAACGCCTCATCTCTGCCTCGGAACACTTCAACCCCAGGGCATCAATGTGGACTTCAACAGTTTCCTCATTTCCCCTTCCCCCACCTCACCCTCGTTCTAAACTTCCAGCTCAGTAACTGTCCCCAAAATTTGTCCGGACTTGTCCTACCTGCCTATCTTCTTTTCCACCTATCTACTCCACCCTCTCCTCCTTGACCTATCACCTTCATCTCCTCCCCCACTCACCGATTGTATTCTATGCTACTTTCTCCCACCCCCACCCTCCTCTAGCTTATCTCTCCACGCTTCAGGCTCACTGCCTTTATTCCTGATGAAGGGCTTTTGCCCGAAACGTCGATTTCGAAGCTGCTTGGATGCTGCCTGAACTGCTGTACTCTTCCAGCACCACTAATCCTGAATCCCACTGTCTCTCTACAACTTCCAAACTGTCTCTGTCCCAGACGACGCTGTCTCTCTATTCCGCGCCCCTCTCTCTCGAACCGCCTTCCATTGCCTTTTTGTCCCTCTCTCTACAGTCCTCCCATTTTCTCTCTCTACCCTCCTCCCATTCTCTCCCTCCTCCCACTCTCCCTCTCTCTGTATTACGCTCGCACACTCTCTTTCTTCGACACCTTCCCTGCCTCTCTCTGTACACCCTTCGGAATCTCTCTCATCCCACTCGCTTTCTCACTCATTCCAACCGTGTCCCAGTCTGTCTTACTGTCTCGCTCTCCATCTGGCCCACTCTGCTTTCCACTCCTACCACTCTGTCTCCCTACCCCACTCCCACTCAGTCTCGACATCCACCACTCTGTCTCTCTCTATCTGCGCACATCCGACTCTCTCTCGGTCTCGGTTTCTGTTTCTCTCTGTCTCTGTCTCTATAACTCCTCCCACACGCACTCTCTTTACTCTGTCCTACTCTCTCTCCAGCTTCCTCCCACTCTCTGCTGCTGTCTCTTTGTCTATCCCTCTCTCTCTCCTTGTCCCTCTCTCTCCTTCCTCCCACTCAGTCTCTCTCTAACATCCTCCAAATCTTCCTCTCTCTACCTCTTCCCTCTCTCTATTTACCCTCTACCCCTCTCTGTAACTACTCCGATTATTTCTCGCTACACTCTTACCCACTCTCTCTCTTTAAACACTCCCACCCTCTTTACTCCCCTTCCCAAAAGTTCTACCTCACTCCCACTCTCACTCTCAGTTTCTCTACTCACCTCCCACTCTCTCACTTGCTCCTCACACCCCAAGCATTGTCTCACATTCTCGATCTCTATCTCTCTCCTCTCCCTGTCACTCTCTTTCTATCTGAATCGCACTCTCTGCAAACCCCTTCCACACTCTCTCGCTGCATCTCTCCCTCTCTGTCAGTCACTGTTTCTCTACACTCCTCCGTATCTCTCTCCTTCACTCTCTCAAGAACCTCCCACTATCTCCATTTCTTCTCTCCCGAACCCCCAACCACTTTGTCGCTCAACACGACTTCCGCTCTTTCCCTAAACAACTCACAATGTCTCTCTACCCCTTCCTCTCTCTCTCTCTGCCCTAATCACTCTTCTCTCCATCCGGGGCCACTCTCTCTCGAACCAATTTCCACTCACTCTTTTCCGCTTTCTACTTAACCATTCGCTATCTACTCGCCTCACACACTCTCTCCCACCTCCCATTCTACCTCACTCCCTACTAAAGTCTCACAATCTCTTTCTCTAACACCCTCCCACTTTCTCTCTCGATATGCCCCCTTCCTACTCACTCTTTTTCCCCTCCATTTCTCATTCACTACAACAGCGTCACACATTCTCTTTCTCTGTCTCTCTCTATCTCTAAATCTCCCCTCTATCTCTACCCTCATTCAACTCTCTCTCATTTCCACACAACCTTCAGTCTCTAACCTTCTCTCTCTTTCTCTCTGTCTCCAGACCCCTCCCCCTCTCTGCTGCTCTCTGTCTCTGTTTCTCTCTTTCTGTCTCTCTAAAACTCCTCCCAAACGCTCACTCTACCCCACCAATCTCTTTCCCTTCCGCCCTCCCACTCTCTTTCTGCACCCCTCCCACTGTCTCTAGTTACCCCCCCCACACTTTCTTTCCCTCTCTCTCCACTTTCCAAAGTTATCTCCTTCTCTCTCTACTCGCCAACTCTTTTTCTCTCCCATCACTTTCTCTCGGTCTACCCCAATCTCTCTCGCTGTCTCTCTAATATATTCCCACGTAATTTCCCTGTGCCCTCGCACTCAAGCTCTCAAATACCTACCACCCTTTCTCGCTCTCACCTCCTTCCACTCTCTCTACCACCCTCCAAATCTCTCCTTACCCTCTTCCTTCTCTCTCTTCCCCCTCACTCGGTGTCTCTCAGCCCTCCCGCAATCTCTCTCTGCACTCTTCCCGCGCTGTCCCTTTCTCTCTACCCCTGCTCCCCAGTCTCTATCTCTAAACTCCCTCTATCTACACTTCCCACTCTGTCACACCTCATCCCACACTCTCTCTATCCATCTCCCACTCTCTGTCTCGACCAGCCTCCCAATCTTCATCTAGTCCCTTTCTTCTCTCTCTTACTCCCCTCCAACAGTTCCTCTCTACTCCTTTCGAACTCACTCTTACTCGTCATACCCCAAGAATCTATCGCTATCTCTCTCTCTCTCTCGAACACATTCCCATTCTTTCTCTAACTCCGCTCTCGCTCTCTTTCCACAGCTATTCTGCCCACAGGCTCTCTCCACAACGTCCCCCTCTCTCCCTCTATACCCCCCACACTCTCTCCATCTCGTCTCCCCTCTCTTCATCTCTGTCATTCACTCTCTACCCTCGTAACACTCTCTGTCTCTCAAATCCCTCTCACGCTCTCTGTGTCCATTCCCTATTCACACCCCCTCTCTCTCCCAACTCTCTCTGTTTCTGTCTAATATCATCCCTCTCTCCCTTTCTCTCTTTACTCCTTACCAATCTCTTTCTCTGCCCCACTCCCATACTCTCTCTACCCACTTCCACACACTGTCTCTCTCTACCCCTTCCGTGCTCTCTCTAAACCACCCCCACTCTATCTCTAACCACCTCCCCCTCGTTCATTGTACTCACCACCATCACTCACTCTACCCCTCCGCTTCTCACGCTCTCCATCCGCGTCCACTCTCTCTGTCTGTCTGTTTGTCTCTCTCTCTCGCTACCTCCCTCCCACTCTCTCTTGCTCTCTCTCCCTGTCTGTCTCTCTTTTTGTCTCTCCCTCCCCCACACTCTCTGTCTTCCTCTCCTTCTCTATCTATCTGCCACTTCTTTCTTTCTTTCTCGACTTCCTCCCACTCGCGCAATATACACCCTCCACTCTATCTCTCTCTCTACACACCCTACCACTGTCTACACCACTTGCATTCTGACTCTCACTCTGTCTACTCCATTCCCACTCTCGCTGTCTTTCTCTCTGCACTGTTTCTCCCTCTCTACTGCCTCCCACTCTCTCTGTCTCTCTTTGCACTCCCCTTTCACTCCCTGTCGCTGTCTGTCTTTCTCTCTCTCTCTAGTTCGCTCTATCAGTCACACTCTGCCCTTCTTCCACTGTTTCCCTCTCTAAGGACTCCCATTCTTTTTTCTCTCCATCCCCATCCTTTCTGTCTCTCCCTTCTCCCTCTCTCTCTACCTCTCTCCCACTCTCTACCATAATCCCACTCGCTCTCTCTTAGAACCCTCCCACATTCTCTCCCCAACGCACATCCACACTCTCCCGCGTCCCTCTCTCTCTCTATCGCCTCTCACACTCACTCTATCCTTCTCCACCATCTCTGCCCCTCTTCCACTCACTCTACCCCGGCAACTCTCTCTTCTCTCCTCCCATCATTCTCTTGATATGTCCCTCTCCACACCGGTCTGACTCTCCCTTATTCTCCACCCGCTTCATCTCTATCTCTCCACAAACCTCCCTCACTGTCCTTCGCTTCATGTACAAACCACCCGCTCCCTCTCTCTTCCCCTAACCTACTCTCCATGTCTATTCCCTCCCACACACTCTGTCTCTCTCCCTCAACCCTGTTAACATTCTTCCGATCTTTACACCCCTCCCACACTCTCCTACCCTCTGCCCCTTTATCTCTCTCTCTGCAACTCACTCCTCTCTCTCTCGCTCTACCCCTTACTCTGTCTCTCTACCCTCTCCCACCCACACTTTCTCTCTCTCCAAACATCTCCCTTTCCCTGTCTGCACCCCTCTGGCTCTCCCTCTCTCCTTACCCCACGCTGTCTCTCTCTCTCTCTTTCTCAGTGCCACCATCCCACACACTCTCTCGCTCTAAGTCGTTCACCCTCTTTTTCTCTCTCTCTGCCTTCTCCGTCCCACTCGCCCGCTGACTCTACCTCATTCTCTCTCTCTCATACTCTACCTTCCTCCCATTCTCACTCTCTCAACATCACTTTCTGTCACTCTATATCCCCAAATCACTCTCTCTACACACCACCCACACTCCCCACTTCCTGTTTCTCTCGATATATTTCTCCCCTCTCCCTTTTGTCTCTCTAACGCCACTCTTTCTCTCATGTTGTGTTTTATTCCTCCCTTACTTTCTCAACACTCATCCCAAAATATCTCCCTCTCCCAGTGCCCAGCCAACATTCTCTGTCTCTGCTTCCCTCCACTATCCACCTCTCTCTGTCTCTCCCTTCCCCTCCTACTCTCTTGTCCATTCCCTCTCCGTCTCCAGCCACCTCCCACTGTCTCTCTACCCCTCCGAATCTCTCTCTTCCCCAATCTCTGTCTCGTCTCTCTCCCCTCCCATTCTCACTCCAGTCCCTCCACACTCTATCTCCGCCCTAACCACTCTATATATCTACCCGCTCCCACTCAATCGCTCTACCCGCTTCCAGCTGTACTTCTCTTTCCCTCTGCATCCTCCAATACTGTCTCTCTCTCCGCACTCCCACTCTCTCTTCTCCACTCGCTCTTTCTATACCCCAGTCTCTCTCTCCCGCTCCCTCCATGCCCATTCCCTCTCTCTCTCATCCTTCCTTTTCCTCTGACTGAATCTCATTCGATTCCCTCCCTCAATCTCTTTCCGACACACTCTCTTTTGCTTCCCCTACCATCTCCCTCTGACCCATTGATGGGGATGGGTTGAGATGCTGGGGATTCGAGTAGAGGATGCACAGATATGGTCGGGTTGATGGAGAGATAGAAAGGCGGGAGAGAGACAGCGATATCAGGAGAGTGAGAAAGAAAGTTAGTGTGTGAAAGAAGAGTGGTAGCAGGTGGAGCGACAGGTGTTGAGAGACAGAGAGAGATTTGGGAAGAGAGTGAGTGAAAGGGAGACGGGGTGAGAAAGTGAGTATGTGGAGGGAGGGAGTGAAATGAGGAGAAAGAGGGAGAGAGAGTGCAAGTGAGGAGCTGAGAGTGGAGGCGAGAGAGCATGTGATAGAGAGAGAGATGGAGAGCGAGGAAGAAGAGGATCCAGTTGAGTTGAGATGGGGTGAACAGGCTGTAGAAATGGATTTTGCCAAAGTCCAATTCGAAGTGGGAGTGCCCGTGGCGAAAGCAAGGACAGAGTGACATAAACCGAACTCGTGAGCTCAGGCACCGCCCTCCTCCTCTTCCCTGAGGACCAGGACTTGTTACTGAATCTGTCTTCAAAACAAGGACAAGCAACAACATCATTCACTCCGCTGCTCAGTGCTTTTTAGTGACCATTTTTATTGTTTACAAATAAATCTGTTCGATCCAGTCAGTGGGAGGGTGCCTTTAGAGACTGGCCCTGAGTTGACAGAAACATTGAAATGTCTCCCTGCAACCCTCTGTTGGATAAGCTCAAAATAAATCAGCACTACCCTCATATTGCTAGGTTATTTTATTGTTGAAACAGTGAAATGAAATGTGAAAAACCCGAATGGTTTAATGAATGAATGAATTCGATTGATTGAATTTAGATAAATGGATATTTCAGTACATTCTTCAGCTGCTGTCTGAACTTAGTCTGGATCACGACTTAAATCTCGGTGTTTGTGCAGCAACTGAGGAGCTGAAACATAAAGTTAAGTTCCCGCACAAAGAATTCTAAAGACGCAATGTTATCCACAATATACCACGTCCGTCTCCATATAGAAAACATCATTAACGATGACCATAACAGGATGAAATTGTCCGAGATCACACACTGTAAAATGATGGATTTTTTCGATATTTCATTTCAGTGTCAGACTGAATGTCCCCCTTGGTGTGAGCGCGGAGTCTCCTGCGGGCTCTGCTGGTAATTAAAACGTGTCTGACGGTGAATACATTGAGCAGAAGAATCAGGAGAACAGGCAAGGTAGGGGTCAGAATGTGGTGGAGGAACTCGGTTGTGACCCAGACACGGGAAAACTGAACAAGGTTTGTTACCAACAAAACCAGGGCTAGTTCCCCAGCTGAAAATGAGTTGTGAACATAAACTACCAGGAAAAGTTCTTTAAACAGTTCAGCACAGTCACTGTTCCCAGAATCACAATCACCGCTTTCTCACTGCAATATTTACTTTTCAGCTATTGGCAACAAATGGCCACAAACCGATCAAATTTAAAAGTGATAGTGAACCAGACCGAACAATCAGTGGCTGCACAAAGCAGGACGGCGTGGATATTATGCACGGGATTGACCTCAGGAAATTAAACGGTTCGTTATAAACAATGGGAATCTGTCTCCATATCAGCTCGAGGATAATGGCCCGTAGAACCACCAGTGCCATGGCCCCCAGGTAACGTCTGACACTTGGAGACAATCCCCAATCTTGAAGAAGCAGGACGTAGATCGTCACTACTTTTACTGCGAAAAAAGTAAACAAAGACATTATGCATCAGTCTGGAGGCCAAGTGACCAGTTTGATTGAGGACGCTTTTTCGATTTTCAGATGTGTCACTGATTTATTTAGATATTCAGAGATTTATTTAAATAATTGAAGCTGAAAAATACAAATGGAAAACTCTGAATTATTGAAAATAAATGTCATAAACGCAAGCAAGCGTCCCTCCTCAAACACACAGAAACACATCCATAAGAATAGATGGTTTCTCGAACATTCCCCATAAGAGATCATTCGAGAACAGACACAGGTAACGTCTTTCCCATTCCTCAAACGAAGGGTTAAAATGATTCTGTTCTGAAGGATTATTTCCTAGTTCCTTGAAGAGAAGCAGAGTCGGGAAATTTCTGTCTTTCAGATTGAATTATGGCTAATCTGACGTCGTGAAGAAATGTAAATGCAGGGTAAACATATTCACCCCCTTGAACGCCTGAGCGATCTTCGGAAGTGTGTCTCCTTCTCCCTGGAACGTGATCTCCTTCCTCGGGATCTTGTCATTTGTTCAAATCACTGACGGACGGCCGTTCATAAATGTCAGGGATAGAATGTTCCAGAGAATGTCAGATAAAGAGGGTTCCCGGGAATGTCATGTATGGAATGTTCCGGGGAATGTTGGGTGCAGTATGCGGTGGAGTCATAAAGACCCATATTACCAAGTAACTTCCGCCCACTGAGGTTTGGTTAGACCAAGTCAGCCTCACTCTGGGAATCTCCACCCAAACTCAACTCAACTGAACTGGAACATTGTCCGCAAAATGAATAAGACAATGGCAATAGCTCAAAATGTTGATATAAGATCCTCTTTAATAACAATGTCGATGTCATCCCTTAATCAGCTGTTTCCTCCGAACACCCTTTTCAGTTTGATCTGGCAAACACAGCTGTAAAATGTCCTGGATATTCAGTTGCCAATATCAGTAACACTGTACTCATGTCACTATAATGGCATAAAATAATATCCATTTCACTCAATGTAAACATTGATCTTATCTGGCTATTTGAGAGTAAAATACACATTCTGATAGAGTGCCTTTCATTCTCCTTTTTAACCTATGAGTCCCTGCCCATAGTCACCTTTATCCCTCATATTGATCCGGTTAGGAAACAGTCTGACACAGTCATACTCATAGATTCAGACCTAATCGGTAATGTTGCATGGAACTCCATCACCACCTATGGATATATCCTGTCCCACTGGCAGGACAGACCCACCAGTGATGGCGGCACCATGGGATACAGTCAGGAAATTAGTTAACCGTGGAATTCCCCAACAATGATTCTAGAATCCTGGAAATCTAATAGTAACAGGTCACGATGGTCAAGGAAACCACCTGATGATAGACATCTACTACCCTCCACACGACGCCTCGGTGAAAACTGTGTTCCCCAAAACGTTAAAAACAAATCAGAGTAAGCACTGAGTCTAACAAGAACACACAACGTACTCTTGGTGTGGGACTTCATAGTCTATGACTAAGAGTGTGTCCACATGCCCACCACTGACTGACCAGCTAGGCCTCAAATACACAGCAGGCAGACTGTGGGAAATGATGGGGCTACCAAGAAGAGGGAAACATTTTCACCAAAGTCCTTCTCACTGATGGATCTGATCCTAAAATTAACTCCAGGAGCAGCAGGTACACAGTCCTATCGGAGGGAAATTCTAACTCTCCTATTGAAGGTACTGCCCACTGTGCTCTGTAGCACTACCCCCTGTGAGAAATGACATATTTCTAAAGGATCGAGAAAATGGAAACCGGGCATCCATGAGTCACAGTGGGCAATCAGCAAATGCAGCATCAATGGACTTCCCTCCATCATTAAGTTAGAAGTGCGCTGTCACTGACGGTACCAAATGTTCAGCACCATTCCCAACAACACCCGGACTGAAGCAGCCGATGCAGCCTCTCAAGAGTTTTAAACACGAACAGAAAGAGGCCATTCAGCCATTCGAGAATTCTACTCAGACATTTGAGCAAATCTTCTCATCTCTCATGACAGATACACAGGAAATGGAAGGGAACATTCAGCCTTTGAAATCTATAGCACAGGAATACGGGGAGGACTGGTTACTGAGACGTGAGCAGGTAGGAACGTGGGATAAATCCGTCTTTATCAGTTCGACACAAATTGACGACTATAGTGGCACAGTGACCAGTGTTCGGTCCACAACTATTTGCAGCCAATATCAACGGTTTCGATAAGTGGAACAAACACCTTCTTACTAAGATAGGCAGGAATGTAAGTTATCAAGAAGAAGTGGAGAACCTCATATTGGATATCAATACACAATAACGTGACAGCAGGAATATAACGTGGGTAACTGTGAATCTGAGAATTTATTTTTCAGGAAGCAGAAACGGCAGTGTATAAATGGAGAGAGATGACACGACTTCATGATACAATGTGTATTCTGAGCCGTTTCGGCATCAGAAGAGTTGCGGCTTCGCCCTGATGCGTTCCTACCGAATGCTCCCAGTGACCACATACCTCTCAGTACACGCGGGATATTTTGATGTAGTTCGTTACCAGTGGGGAGTGAAGAGAGCGACGGTGTTTTGAAACTTGTGTCAAGCGGCCAACCTTTATCGGAGATGCCATACTTTCGCTCGAAGTGGAGACTCAAAGAAGATGGGAATGGCTGACGACTTCTGAAAGAAGAAGCTGTGGCTGCTGGCAAGACAGTGGGTATTCACCAAAATGGTGTTCTGTGCATGAACACATTGCAACATTAATTAGGTGAGTGTTCCTTAGCTTCATCAACCTCTCCTGATTAACATGGGGACAACACAGAAAATATACACCAATGGGCATCACGCTATAATGGCAAAACAAGTATGCACCCGCAGCTCCTTGATGAGGGAGAAAGCATTGCATTCACTTCTCCATCATATATATCCTCCATCAACGAATGGTGACGTTGGAGTCGTCACACTGGGATGTGATGGATATGTCATCCGCTCCGTCCTGGAAAGTCCTGGTTCATAGAAACTGAATGAAACTGTGAGCCTAACCGCCACTGGCAGAGCCCTCCTCCCCTGGTGTGAAGCTGCAGGTCATGTTGAATGAGATGGGGAGACTGGGCGCCTCCTAGCAGAGCGCTTTAGGGAACATCTCCGAGACATCCGCACCAATCAACCAAACCGCCCCGTGGACCAACATTTCAACTCCCCCTCCCAATCTGCCGAGGACATGGAGGTCCTGGGCCTCCTTCACCGCCGCTCCCTCACCACCAGACGCCTGGAGGAAGAACGCCTCATCTTCCGCCTCGGAACACTTCAACCCCAGGGCATCAATGTGGACTTCAACAGCTTCCTCATTTCCCCTTCCCCCACCTCCTCCTAGTTTCAAACTTCCAGCTCAGTTACTGTCTCCTTGACTTGTCCGACCTGCCTATCTTCTTTTCCGCCGAAACACTCCACCCTCTCCTCCTTGACCTATCACCTTCATCTCCTCCCCCACTCACCCATTGTACTCTATGCGACTCTCTCCCCACCCCCACCCTCCACTAGCTTATCTCTCCATGCTGCAGGCTCACTGCCTTTATTCCTGATGAAGGGCTTTTGCCCGAAACGTTGATTTCGCTGCTCGTTGGATGCTGCCTGAACTGCTGTGCTCTTCCAGCACCACTCATCCAGTATTTGATTTTCAGCATCTGCAGTCATTGTTTTTACCATGTTTTACAGGAAGAACAACCCAGGAAAGTTAAGCATTTTGAATGCTTCATTCCAATGCCCACCACTTTGTGAATTGTCGAGTTTCCCAATAAAAACACATTTGTAACGATATACCTTCCATTTACCCTGTGCCTGCTTAGGCATTCAAAGGTTCCACCGCTGTTCTGAATAACTTTAAATCCACTTTCCTGATTTTCCTGGAAAACTTGAAAATGTCTCGAGCCGAATTGCATCGTGTTTTCCGTTTAGTTTTTGGGGTTTAGATCCCATTATGGACCTGTACTAGATTGCAGGAAATTGAATAATATGAAACGTACCAAAAGCACTTGCAGCATTTTAACTCAATGCAAAGTCAGCCATATGGCAAAGGTGACATAGCGAAAGCAGATCGGTATAGGATGAGAGGTGAAAGACATGAAAGAGACTGAAGCGGCAACGTTATCACGCAGAGGATGGTACGTGTATGGATTAAGCTGCCAGACGAAGTGGTGGTGACTGGTACAATTGCAACATTTAAAATGCATCTGCTTGGATATATGAAGAAAAGGATTTGGAGGGCTTTGGACTGGTTGCTGGCAGGTGAGACGAGATTGGGTTAGTATATTTGTTAGGCATGGGCGCTTTGGACAGAAGGGTCTGTCTCCATGCTCTGCACACCAATAACTCTCGGACTAAAACATTACCTCTGTTCTTCTCTGTTCACGTACCCCTCCACTAGTTGAAACTTTGCAGGAGTTCTCTATATGACTGAGACCTTTCCCTGGTACAGACACTCCCTCAATTCACAAATATTTGTCCTGCTGAAAAATTTTCATTTCAGAACAAAGGAGCTGAATTTTCTTGCCCCCAAACCTGATGCCCCAATATTCCCTTCTTCATGTCAATAGAGTCTGCTCTCAGTGAGGTGGGTTCTCCCAGTCTCGGCATTGCAAGCGCCTCGAAACCATTAGATAAATCTCTCGCTCTCAGCGATTGCATCACTGCAGCCACATCTGCCCGCTCATCCACATCCCAGTTTCAGTTCGATTTTTGGTGCTGTGCCACTTAGTATGTCTGATTCCTGTCTGTGAACTGGCATTTTTTGATACTGCACAGAAGATGTTGCTTGTTTTCTGAGGATTTCGGTGAAGTAACCGTTGTTAAACAGCATTGATGTAGAGAGAGATATTTCAACAATATATTGCAATTTCACCACCACTTTGACGTTTTGTAGAATTCTATCAAGCTTAATCTTCAATAAACTCACTGATGGAATCTCCCCAACCTTTGAGGAAACCACAGTAATGGTTAAGCCCACTCTGAGTTCCTGAATTTGTTTTTCATATGATTTATAAAGAGCAATGTTCCAATAATGATGACTCGACAATATCTCCCTCCCTCCAGGCTCAGGAGCCATTTCCCCCAGTTTGTACCGTTTTCTCTCTCTTGTTCAATGCCTTAATCACGCTCTCAAAAAGTCCAGTAAACGAGACTATATCACAGTTCACTGGCATCGATAAAATCAATAGCATCACCTCACCTGCCTTCTCTGATCCTGGAATACCAATCAGAATTGCGTTTGTCAGGTACAACTCGATGTTAACATATATATTGACATCTGCCTGTCATAAACGCATGTTGCTTTCGGAGCATTTTTTAGTTAGATTATAGACGATAAAGGTTCTCAAAGCATTTTAATGATATTGTAATGACAGATCAGCATTTACAATGTGTATACATCTATCAGAGGACAGAGAAGCATGTTTGAATTCTGGTAAACATCTTGCATTGCGCCAATGTCCATAACAGTTTGAATGATTACACTCAATCGATATAACATCTCAAAAATCTCTTCTCTCAGACACCCTCATATATGCCATTCAGAACGCCTAAATTTTAAAAGTTATTTTGAATTATAGTAATACCGTATTGAATTGAAAGCGGTTAACTGGATTTATTTGTTTAGCGAATGTGATTAAGGTTAGTCCCCGTGGAATCTAAATGTGTCAGTCGAGGATTAGCTCCTTCTATATATAAGGCACTAATTTCAATGCATTATTCCACAGTTTGAGCGGGAGCATCACCACCTGCACGAACAAGCATCAGCAGACTGAGAGGAGTAGGAGAGATTGGAATCGGAGAACTTTAGACTGGAATATTATGATAATGGACAAGCATTTGAGAACAATAGACTGGAATGTTCTAACAACGGACAGGAGTTTATTTGAAGGACTTTATTATCTTTCTCAGCCTTGGATATCATTAGCATCGCGGATCCAGGATATTGTTTGGATCATTCAAGGTGGTTACTATCCCATCCTTGCTGTAGTCGGTGTTCCTGGTAAGTCCCTTTATCTGTATATTGAAACAGGTTAAAATGATTTTCTGCTCCTGATACGTAAATTTTGGAAAGGTGGTAGTCAAAGTTTTCAATTCAAATCAAGATTTCCTTACCTTATAAATTATAGCTAACAACTCAATATTTTCAATTTAGTCACTGGAATGCAAAGAGAAAACAGACTGTTGTGAAACTCTTTTTTCTCCTGCACAGATTTACATGTCCATATTCTCTACTCTCAGCAACCTTGTCCAGAGCCAACATCAAGATGTCTCAGTCTCCATATTATCATCTGTTTAACTGCTGAATAAACCATCCTTTGTATCTTTGTAAAATTCGGATACAGCTGTTTCAAGTCCATTCTAACCACACTTCCGTTAACAAATGATTGGACTTGAAATATTAACTTGTTCTATCCACAGAATCTGACAGGTTGGAAGAAAGTACATTGTGGTCAAGTCATTGACTCATAATCTGCAACCACAGAATTATAATCTGTTGGTATAAGCACATCTGCGTGCCTTATGTCCTTTCGGGAAGACAATGGATCATTCTTCTCTTGGTCAGGTCTCCGGATGACTGCAGACACACGGTAATGTGTTTTCCTTTTGACTGATCCGGGAAGAGCTGAACCAGAATCTCAGTTCAAGACAGGCATAACACACTGTCCTGATAAGGGTGACTCACATCCGGTGAGAGAAGACGAAAAGGAAAGATAGCTAAGCTCCCTGCCCCTAAGTTTTTCCCACTTTCTTACATTTGCATTCAAGGAGGCGGCCATTCCCAAATTCAGATGCATTCTGTCCCATTCAAATTCTTCCAGAGACTGATGTTTATTTCCATAGACATCTCAGGTGCTGGCTTTATTGTTGCTGAAATACAGTTTAAATTTCACGTCAGTCGGAGTGCACAGAGAATGAATGGCATTTTATGTCATGACAAAGCAAGGGAGATGGCAATGTGAGGGATAAAATTATGGTGATCGACGCTGAAAGTGTGGTTGACGGCGTATTTGGGATATTGTGGACAGATTTTCTCTCCTGGATTAGAAATATACCCCTTGACACAAAGTGCAAAGGAACTTCACCAATCTAACCACTGGGATGACAGCACAATGAAGAGTTAGTGAAGGTTACTCTGTAGCGTTGTGAGAAAATAAGAGGTGATTGCATTGACCCTTGAGGGTGATATGCTTTCACTCATTAAATCATAAACAGATATGGATAAGCTAAAAAATCCATGGCTTTTTTTTTCATTTGGATAACATGATTCTGGATAGTTATGTGCCGCTGACAAAGTTCCCCTAACTCACACCCACTCCACATTTCGATGGAGAGACAAGGATTCCAGTCTTTGAATAAAGTCTTCCCATCTTAATACATTGCAGTTGGTGTGTGCCCCTGCACTGAACATCATGTTATATTAAATGCCGGCAGCTGCCACAATACGTTTAATGTAAGAGGATTAATTATTCACACCAGCTTCTGACCTCAATGGGTCTGCCTTCTCGGAGATGGAAGATGTCTCCTTCAGACTTGGCGCAAATCATTTGGCTTCCCTCTTCCTTACCAGCAATCCACGTTAAAGTATCCCGTGTTCGACGGGCTAAGGACACACGAAAAACATCATGGAGCAGTCAATCTGTGCAGTGTCTCCTTCATAGGTTTGTCATGTTGGAGATTCAATGTCATGCCCTTCTCTTGGATAAGTGTCTCACAGGGCTACATGACCTTCTCTCCGTCTCATAGAACAGGTTCAAGAGCATGACCAGGCTGTGCCTGTCCAGGTTTAACAGATCAAGACACTGAATAGACTCGTTCTCTCCCTGTGTAACAAGCAGGAGTATTGAATGGACTGTCAATAATCTTGTTCAGTAGTTTCGATGGGTTGAATGGCTTCCCTTTATTTGTGTACAACGAGCTTAAGATGCCGAATGAGCTCCACTTTTAGTTGTGGAAGTGACTGGCAGCGCTGTTATATGTATGTTCCCGACACTTTGACAGCACAAGCCTGAATGTTGTCCGTGTCTTGCTGCATACGGACACAGATTGTTTCTGGAACTGAGGGATTGGGGAGAGTAAATTGTTCTGAACATGGTGTAATCTTCAGTTGTTTCGCACACTTATTATCTTATGATTGGGGAAAGACATTCATGAAGCAGATGAGGATGTTCCTGGCAAGGAAGCTACGCTGAGGATCTCCTGCGGAGATGTGATGGAACAGAGAGGATTAATGTCCACCAACCACGAACATCTTCCTTTGTCCTCTGAATGACTCCAGCCAGTGGAGAGATTGCGCCTGATGCCCTTTTACTCAATTTAGTCAGCGATCTCTGATATCATCCTGATCAACTATTGTCTTGGTTCAGGTTATTCTTTACTCTTATTTGAACCCCTGTGAACATGTCTTTTCAACATAGGAATAGGTTTTTATACATGTTTGGAGGAAATTTCTTCTCACAGAGGGTAGTGAATGTCAGGAATTCTCTCGTCAAGAGTTAGTTCAGCTGGTTCACAGGAAATATTGAATGAGGAGGGAGATATAAGTTGGGCCTGTTGGAGAGATGAAGCGTGTGAAGAATTGTGTATTCAACAGGACCTGATGTCAAAGTTGTTCACCCATGATATTACACAACGACACAGCAAGATTCAGCATCCAAATTACATTCAGGCATTGAAAATGTAATGATTACTGTTTTGCAGGACGTTCAGATATCGAATGCTATAGTCACAGAGAGGCAAGTATTTTGGGAGCAATATCTGGGAGAAGTATGGGGGCTGTATTCAAAGTGAATCTGGATCTGCAACATGACCAACACTAGAAGCACAATGAGAGGAAACGCCCAGTAAAGAGATAGTTGGCGTCTTCTGCAACCAGACTGGATTTTCCAATAACAATTTCCAACAAACAGCAAAACGTGTTGTAGCTGAAGGTTGTAGCTGATCTGATTGAGAGTCTCAGCAGCCCTTTTCTGCCTGCTTTCTATTTGCCTTCATTCACTTGTCTTAAAAATGTTCAACGAACTCAACTTTCAGGGAATGTAAACGCCAAGGAACCACAAACGTCTGGGGAAGGGAATTCCCACTTGTACACCTTTTCAGAATTTCTTGTGTGTGTTCTGATCCATGCTGCAGGTCCACTGGTCGATTTTGCAGATCCAGTCCTTCTCTGGCAATATTAAAATTCAAAGTTTAGTCATAAGGTCAATGATATAAGTTCAGTTTGGGGCCTTTTACTTGTAATCCGTCAGGCGCATGCACACATACACATACACACACACACACACACACACACACACACACACATGCACACACACACACGCACACACACACACACACACACATGCACACACACACACACACACACACACACACACAGGCACACACACACACGTGCACAAACACACAAACACACACACACACACATCTTAAGACAAACAGATAAATGAATGCCTTCCAGAGTTTCCTAATCCTTTAAATCATAACAAATGGGATCATGACAGAAAGCCCCAACTGTTATTCTGCCCTCTCAGGTTCTTCTTCTCACATCAGCTGCTGATTATGGGATTTGTCCCTAGAACGGTGGAATTTGGCTGTATTCCCTTGCTTCAGCAGTGGGCAGATTCCAATGAATCCTCATCAGGAATCCTCCACGAGTGGAAAACATGACTCAGGAATTTTCTGCTATCAAAGTTTGCTGTCAGCTGGAACAAAGAAAGAGTTAGGGAGAACTAGGCTGCTGTTCCTCACTGTGTGTTAAAACAGACAATAACGTCAACTGAATACTGAACTGGACCATGTCCACGCTTCATGAACATTCTATGGAGTGTCTGATATTGACTACATGCTTGTACTTCATTGCAGTTTTCTTACCAAGTAGCTTTCATTAGTGATTTTAAAAATCCGCTTCATAATTTGATGTTATGTTGATTATGCACGGATATTTTTTCAAAACCGGTTGATGTTTTCATAATATCTGCGCAAAATCAATACGTATGATTCCTAAAAAAGATTCCCTCGTTTTAGTCTCCCTGACAAGAGAAAATTTCTATCCATCTACTATACTTTTCTCAAATTCGTGTGTCGTTCATTTCTTTTCTAAAACCCAAACTGATAATCTTTCATATCGAAAAGCCTTCATTCTAGTAACATGTAAAGCCAAACAGCTTTGGAAATCTTACAATTGAAAGGGAGTTTTTTTCATTTTTTTTATTTTAGGGAATCAGAACTCCACACAGTGCCTTGTTCGAGTGCAGAGTCGAAACGTGTGCTCCTGTAAAAGCACAGAATGTCAGGCAGCATCTGCGGAGCAGAGGGTTGAACGTTTTTGTCAGGTTCCTGATGAAGGGCTTATGCTGGAAAGTCGACTGTCCTGCTCCTCGGATGCTACTTTTTTTATCCAGGGCCATATGTTTCGACTCTGATCTCCAGCATCTGCAGTCCTCAGTTTCTCCCTGTGCACATGCAATAAAACATTCCGTGGATTGAACCTGATAACCTTTGCATGAAACAGCATCATTTCACTTACCTTCCAAATCACTTGCTGCATCTGAAGAGCGGCTTCACATGGAACATGAACCAGGAACACGGAAACCATCTTTGTCGCAGAGATCTGCAAACCCTCTCCATTTCATTTGTTCACCATTGTTGGATCCGGTCTGCCAAAATAGGCCTCTCACGTATGTCATTTCTGCTACAGCTTCGCTCACTAACCTTCCCAGTCAAAGTCAAAATTGCAGACTCACTATTCTCTCTTTCCTGTTATTGACAGCGTCCTTTTTAGCAACGCAGCCGCGTTGAATAGCATCCTTCCGGGCTGTGTAATGTACTCAACGAGGTAAACAACTTCACTCTCTATTCCTGCGAAAGTCGTTCGAGGGGCAGAATGGTCTCCTCATGTCTCATTGCAACGATCCTGTCTGTGTGAATGGGTTCGTGATCTACTTCAGTCGCGACCTCGAAGACTGCATAGGGAGACAAATACACGGAGTTGGGGCAACAGTCTCAATGGGGCAATATGCTGTACCATTCGGAATGCGCATGGCTGATCCCAGTGTGTCCTAAAGTCCAGTTGTGTGTCACGATCATGTTGTGTCTGACCATCCGACTTGTCTGACCATCCGAGGGTTGTCTCACCATCCACTTATGTCTGCCCATGCCTCTCCAATCTAAACTCAATAAACATCAACTCTCCAGCCCAGTCAAGATTGGTCGTGCGCAGCCATGAATACCTTCATTAACCGAATCTTCACTGCTCACTGGCGATGAGGACATTACAGATAACATAACCATAAAGATCCAAAGGACGTCCTTATAAAACTTGTGTTAATCTAACATCAAATCGCCACCTGTTTTGAAGCATAAGAGCACAATAATTAGGAATAGACGTAAACTGTTCAATTTTCCAAGCCTGTTACCACTGACTCTTTCTAATCAAACATGTATCAAACCCAGCCTCAGCTCGTGTCTCGCAAATAAAGACAAGATAGCATGACTCCACTCAAGCATAAAATAGAAACAAAATTAGGACAGTCGGCCCATCTAGTCTGATTAACAATGGCTTATATGATTCTGAAAATCATTCTTTTGCTTTCACTGTGTAAGCCATTGTCCTGTTATGAATAGAAAAATGACCTACTTGTCTGAAAGATACCAGTGTTTGAGTCTGTGTGTGGCACAATGTGTCGATAAGGTGACGTGTCTGTCCATTATTTGTCTCCATCTGCCCATCTATATCATTGCCTGAGCTTTGTATCTTTGTACGTGATTATTGTATGTTGATACTATGCATGTCTCTCTGCCTCTACATGTGTGCGTGTCTGTCTCCATGTATGTACTGTGAGTACGAGTATGTTAGGGTGTTTCCATACGTCTCTGTGTATTTCTTTCGCTGCATCAGGAGGGAGAGAACTTTTGGAACCGACAGAGAGTTTCAAGTGAAAATGTTTCGACACTGAACATTGTTGGTGGGACGTGGATGCTATACAATCTCCATACGATTCTTTGTGGTCATCTCTGGCTTTTCCCAGGTTTCAATACATATTGGGTTTGCGGGGGAGAAGATGGGGAAGTGTGAGCGAACGTATATTGGAGAATCCACCACCCGACTTGTATGCTTCTGTCCTTTTCCAGGCTGTTTCTGCGGGGATGAGAGAAAGGGAGGGACCTCGTGAAGGTGGGCATGTTCATGTTTAAAGTATTAGTGCTGGGAAAGACGTTGGGGGTGGGTTGGATGGTGAGGTGCCCAGGGGGAGTTAGTCAACAGTGTTGGAATCATGCAGTGTTATTAGTGTGGGGACTATAGTGCAGGCGACAGAGAGAGACATAGACAGAGAGAGACAGAGAGACAGAGACAGATTGGATGATTGCATTGCATTACTGAGAGTCTTGGAGCATTTGACTCGTCGGGGTTCGGTGCTGTAACGGATATACAGGGACTGTCAGGGAACAGAGAGAATACGGTGAGACTTATCCTGGCAAAGCTGTGAAGGTTACTGGTGCTTGCACAGTGTTGCTCGGCATTTCTTCAGATTATCTCGGCGTCGAGGTGAGCGTCACCGAATGTTTTGTCCAAGTCTATCTTTGATAACGCCATAGACCACGTGCCTCAGATTCGATAGAATCTGTTTGAGTGGAGCTTACAAATAGCATGGTGAAGCCAGCATTGGTGTATTATATATCTTACCGCAAACATTTGCACACATTGTGTGCATTTTACGTTATAGGAAATTGATATGTACATATCTTGGGTGCTGCAATTTTAATGGATGATGTCAAGTTGCATCTGAGCTGCCTCAACCAAGTGACGGCGAATTTAGTGAAAAATAAATTTCAGAAGTGTATATGAGGTAGGTTGAAGATAGTGTTGTGAGTCGAGCTCTATCCCAGGCTTTTCAGATTTGGTGTTGTGTGGTCAAAAGGACTAAATCATAAACTTACTCTGAATCAGCAGTTGAGAAAATTTGACAAGAACATATTGTATTTTACGCAGCATCTGCACACAGTGTGGACTTTTTGAGCATCATGGTCAAACATCATGGAAGCCTGGAGACAAGATGGCCTCGTTCGTTTGAGTGAAAGTACAATATAACATTGAGTGATAGACAAGCAATAACTATTACTTTTATAAATACTGCTACTTCTGAACAATGCAAATAGTTTTCCAAGATACAAACAGCAAATAAAAAAGGTGGTGATTCAACGATGGTTAAATGAAGAAACTAAAGATTGTGGCTTCAGATGAATTCCAGACTTTGTGGAAACGTCGGAATTCTGAAAAAAAATCCATAAAAGGACGGTCATGAAACTCATAAAGAAATCATAATGCGAACATTATTACAAACGACCAGGAAACACAAACACTGACAAAGTATACTGTCTATAATTCAAAAAGGACAAAATAAAAGCAAGATCAACCGTGGAAGTTTGGAATAGGGACGTGAGAACATATCGTGGAGAACGGGGAAATAGTAGAGAAACGAACCAAATGGTTTGCATGAGCCTGCATGGAGGAAAATCCAGCAAATCTCCCAGAGATGTCATTCGATCAGAAGAACTTTTGGAACTAAAGATGCAAAATCAATTCATATTTGTAATCAGGTAATATTTTAAAAAGGCAGCTGGGTTGAGCGTTTATAAGTTTGACAGACCAGATTTCCTTCATATCGGAACATCAGAAAAGAAGGGCGATAAACATATTAATTGCACTGTCGGTGATGGTGTTTTCTTTTTCTGTACATCCTGCAAATCTAGAAGCCACTGCAGATAACTGGACGATAGTAAACGCGATCCAAACGTTTACAAAAATAAGAAAAGATAATGTGGAGAACTATTGACCAATAAACTTGACATCTACATCGTACATTACAGAGCAGTACAGGCCCTTCAGCCCTCGATGTTGCACCGACCTGTCAAACCAATCTGAAGCCCATCTAACCTACGCTATTCTATATCCTTTCTACTCTCTGTGTGAAACCTGTTGGAATCCATCATTAAGGATGAGATATAGGATATTTAGAAATTAACGGCAACGTTGGAGAGAATCTGTCTGTCTTTCTGGCAGAGAAATCATACTTGACAAAGTTAAGAAATGATTGAAGTTGTTTCTTGCAGCTTGGACAGTGTCGACACAGTGGAAGTGGAATATTTGGATTTCCAGGAGACTTTGTATAAGATCTTACATGGTGATTTCAGAAATGCAATAAAGGTAAAGGTTGTTTGGAGACATACATGTAAATGGAAATTTAAAGTTAGGTTTGCCTTCACTGAATGAAATGGAAATGTAGAAATAAATATATCATGAAGCACTTGTATTTGGTGAGACTACCTGTAAAATTATGGACAGTTTTCATGTCCCAGTATCAGAAAATGAATACTGACCACAAAGAAACTCTAATGCATATTCCTCACGTTCGACCCTCAGATGGCGAGATTATCTGATAAAGATACTCGCTTGTAACCTATAGAATTTCGAAGAACAAGCGAAACTTAGGAAAGTCACAAAGCATATGACATGATGGAAATAAATAGAATGTTTCTCTCGCTGTCTATTCTTTATGCGAGGAACAAAATTCAAGGCTATGGATAGTCTATATAAGATTGCAATAAAGAAGATATTCTTCACTTTGTGAAAACTGCCGAAGAGAAGAATAGAAACCTACTCGCAGACAAGATTAACGAGAATCTCCAAATATTCTACACGCCTATAAAGTGGAACACAATAAGTAAGGACTCATTAATGACTTGCCATGTTGCATCGAAATTCAAGTTCGTGGCAGGAGACAGAGGGTGGTTGTAGAAAGCTGTTTGTGTGACTGGAGAACCGTATCCCCTCCTCCACCAGTGGAATCAGTGCTGTGTCACTTATTTTTGGTGATATTCATAACTGATGCAGATGTACATGTTGGAGAGCGTCCGAGCGGTGTGTGGCCAATGTGAACACTAAGTTTCTGTTGGACACAAACATTTGCCGAGTGGTTGCCAATGAAGAGGAAGGTCTGACGTTACAGGAAGACATAGATGGAATAGTAAACTGGGCAGACCAATGGCAGAAGGAATGGAACCCTGATAAATATGAGGTGGTGTATTTTGGTAAAAGGAATCGGACAGGGGAGAACTCAATGAATGGCAGCAAACTGGGAACTTCAGGGGTGAATCTCCACAGGTGCCTCAATGCAACTGGGCAGGGTAAAAGATGAGTTGAGAAGCCAGCAGCGACCGCAGTGATAGCGATTCATTCAGTGAGACGTAGATTAAAAAAGCTCGACAGATCTTTGTTTCGGCCACAGATGGGATACGGTGTGCAGTCCTAAGTGCCACATTACAGGAAGAATTTGATTGCATGGGTGGGGCTGCAGAGGAGATTCACCAGTTTGTTTCCTAGGCTGGAGCCTAACAGCTATGAAGACAAGTTGGATAAGTTCTGATTTTCTGCTGTGGAGTAGGTAAGGCGGAGGGGGATGTGTTTCAGAAAAATAAGATTACGAACCGCATGGAGAGTGTAGATATACAGGAGTTGTTTATTTAGTCAGAGGGCCAATAATAAAGGAACACACTTTGAAAGTGAACGCTTCCAGATTTGAAGACGATTTGATAATTTGTTTTCACACAGAGGTTGTTGGAATCTGAACTCTATTTTCTGAGAGGGTAGTTGACAAGTGTAACCTCACAACCGTTAAGAATTAGTTTTATAAGCACTTCAAGTGTCCTAACATTCCCGGCTACGGGCCTCGTGATTGAAAATGGGACGAATGTAGATCATGTCGGATTACTGACGGTGCAGAGTCGATGCTTCTCTGATTGAGCAAGTTCAATCATTGAGCAGCTCATGACAGAATGTGCTGTGTTTCCGGAGACCATATTAATAATGGTTGATGAAATTAACTCTCATGCCTTATAAACAGTATGTCGATGTAAATGGAAATATAAAACAAGTGCAGCGTCTGTAGTCTGAAAGCAGAGAATGGAGAGCAAGTAAGTGGCAGAACCACGAAGAAACTCTGCCTTCCAGAAGAATTTTTTTAAAAACTCTTCCAAGTAAACTGGCAGACCAAAGGATTAGGTAGGGTGGACGGTGAGCGCTTTTCCTTGGATGGTGAAGGCTAAAATAGGGGACAAACTTTAATTGAGGGTTGATAGGTTTTTGACAGATGTTATGGGTAGTTTCTTCTCTGAGAGTAGTAGAGAATGGAACGCCCTGCCCGCTACAGTAATACAGTCACCGACGATCAGGGCATTAAAATGGGCATTGGACATTCATACGGAGCTTAATGGAACTGAGTAGGATAGATGGGCATCAGATTATATTCACTGATCAGTGTAACATCGAAGTCTGAATGCGTTGTAACGTCCTATGATCGATGTTCCATGTTCTATGTTTTAAGCTGGTGGGAAAAGGGAAGAGAATGAAATTAGTAAGTGAATGGTTTTGGAGAAATTATTGGGACTGAAAGTATTGGACAGAGACAAGGTCAAAATACAATAACGAAATGGGAATTATATTTGAGAAAATGACAGGCTGATATATTTTGGGGAAGCAACCTGTGCAAGTTGTTGGGATTTTCAGAAAGATTTTTCATGAATCCTGAAGCCGCGTATGCAAAATAAAATCTTGTCGGATTGGGGCTCACTTATGGATATAGTCTTTGAATGGGACAGGTGGCAGGAAACAGTTAGTCAAAGTTTTCGATTTTGACTTTCTTACCACGTGAATGTTTTCAGGAAAAAAGTCAGTGAAAAGATTTTACAAAACCCCACTGTTTTGCATAATTTTAAAAAATGGAACAAACAACAGATATAGAGTTAGGAAAGTCCATGGGCGCTGAGGCAGCTCCTCCACGTCGATGACACCTGCACCGCCATCCCTCCATAACAGCTTCACCACCATCTACACCGGACCTTCCCAATATCGTACGTGCTGATCCACAGTGCCATCTTTGCCGCTGAACCACTACTCCTTCATCAATGCGTCATCTCCCCTGTGCCTGACCCTCCAATGTCAGAGACATGTCACTTAAACTGGGCCCACCACGTCGACATTTCTATGATGCCCTTCCACCATCAGCCTCATCACCGCCAGCGCAGGATGCAAGCAAAAACGAACTCTCTGATCCTCAGGCATCATCATCTTCTCCTGGACCCAATCTCGCGCATTTCCTCTCCGCCGATGTAGTTGCTGCAGCTTCCAGGTCGTGTGCTTGCTCTGGACATGTAAGGAGGGAATCAATCTCCTATGCATTGGGTCCAAATCGATGTCCGTTCCCTGGTCCCTGGTTCAAAGCACTTAATGTCCACGACCTGATCTGTGTGTTCAAAATCCGTGTGTTAGGCTCTTGCCACTGTAGATGCTATCAAAGCTACAAGGTCATTAAGTTACAGAGAGAATGGAGAGCGGGAGAAAGTTAGAAAAAGAAAACATGTCAGAGCGGACAAAGTCCAACAAAAGAGACATTGGAACTCAACCACCAAAATGAAGGAGAGTGTTATGAGAGACGAAGGCTCGGGGACTATCAGAGGAATAGGGCCTTGTGACGCAGTTGTTCCCAATCCACATCAAATATTTGGTTGCGACAATCAAATGCAATATCCAAAGTATTCTGACAGCACTAAACGATGCCATATTGTGAGTGGCTGAAGACGGGAAATTTCTCCAAGGTGATTGAGACAAATGGAAAGAATGGGCAAATACGTGGCAGATGAAGAGCGATGTAGACAAATGTTACGTTGTGCACTTTGAGGACAATATAGAACGGCAGACTACCATTTGAAAACGGATTGATTAGAAATATTATTCTGTGAAAGGTGTTATGCTCCCTGCAGCTTTACAGGCCTCAGTGACATCCTCTCTCGATCACTGTGAAGTATTGCGTGCAGTTTTGGTCTCCTTACCTAATAAAGAAAAATATAATTGCAATAACGGAATCACGCATTGTCCAGAGTATCCTTATATCTCAAATTTTACAGTCTTGATTACATCATTTGAAATATTTATAACATCATTCCGGTAGTAGTTCGACAGGAATTGTACTCAGTACTACAAACGTGACCTCATCATTCTTGTACAGCCGAAAAATGATGTTCTAACTCCTGTATTCAATGCTTTGTCCGATGAGGGTAAGTGCGTCTAATTCATTCTAAACTTCCCTGTTTACCTGCGATTGTCTTTGAAGGAACTACCGAACTTCATCGCTGGGTGTCTGTGTCTCACAACTCTCCCCAGAGCCCTATTGTTAACTCTAAATCGTGCCCTGGTTTGATTACGAAATGCAACCCCTCACAGTTGTCTGCTTCAATCTCGATTCATCATTCCTCGGCCTACTGGCCCAGTTGATCAAGATCTCATTATTCTCTTAAATGACTATATTCATTGCCCACGATTTTAGTGTCGTCTATAAACGGTCTACTATTTTTCCTGTTTTCTCATCCAAATCATTTATGAAACAAGTCAACAACACTGGTCCCAGCAAAACGTCTTCTCGTACACCGCTGATCACAGGCCTCCAGGCAGAACAATAATTCACTCCGAACACCCACTGTCTCCTACTGTCAAGCCAATTTTATATCTAATTGGCTAGCTCTCCCTGATCCCCTCTGATCTAAACTTATCAACCAGTGTACTACCTGGAACCTTGTTGGTTGACGACAACGTCTGCACTTTTACTGTCATCTATCTCCTTGGTCATCTCTTGAATAATTTTAATCAAGTTCGTGAGATCAGTTTTAACAAATATAAACATGTACTGCATATCCAAAAGCAATCCTTGCATTTCCGAACCTCCTGCACACAATTTCCCAACCCTGACATCAGACTCACATGATTGCAATTACTCCGCTTTCCTTGCAATCTTTGTAAACTTAATGTCAAAACATCATCTGTCTTCCAGTCCTCTAGCACCTCACCGGTGGCTGTAAATCATACAAATACATTTAAAAGAACTGAGGATGCTATTAATCGCAAAGTTAGAAGTTGCTGGAAAAGCTCAGCAGGCGGGCAGAATCTGTGCAGAGAAATCAGAGCTAACATTTCAGATCCAGTGACACATTCTCTGAACTCTTAAGAATCATAGAAGTTTCTCAGCTCGTGGTCCTGCAATTTCTTCCCCAGCATCCAACAATGACCTTGGGCACATTTGAATGGGTCCTGGGTATTTATCTGTCGTTATGCATTTCAAAAACTCCAGCACTTGGTCCTCTGTCATGCGGCCTCCATTGAAAACATCACGAAATGGATTTATTGCCTCGAGTTCCCTCGCTTCCCTGTCTTTCTTCACAGTAAGTACTGACATGATATATTCCTGTAGGATATCAGACATATATCAGGAACAGGCTGTCATGCATCGGAATGTGAACCCAACATGCCAGGCACTTATAAACTGTGTTGTTGAACAGATAAATGTGCTTCATTGTTCTTTTTTGACATTTTTATCGGCATCTTTATAATGTTTTATATTTTAACTTGGTTTTCTTTATTTTTCTGCTTAGCAAGAAGATTGTGTCCCTGGGGTGGGGTGGGAGGGATACTTATTACTCTAATACTACATCAGATGTGATGAATTGTAAAATCTTCGCTCTACTCATGTGAATACATTTGACATTAAACCTAACATGCCTCATTCATCCCTATATGGGTCCAAACGTAGATTGATTTCCGTTTTTCAGGGGCCCTATTCTCTTCTTCATTGCTCTTTTCCCCGTAATATCCTTGAAGAGTCCCTTTCGATTCTCTTTAACCATGTTCATCAAGTCTATCTCATGTTCCCTGCTTTCCTTCCAGATTTGCCTTGGAAGTGCACTGCTGTAACCCATATGCTCCTCAAAGGGCTCACTGCTTCCCAGAAACATACACCTGACGTATACCTCGTTCGATTTTCTTGACCAGAGCCTCAAAATCCCTATTCATGGACTGTTCCCTACTACTGCGAGCATTGCCTTTCACATTAAAAAGAACATGCTGTCCCTGAACTCTAATGAACTGGCTTTTGAAAGACTTCCACTTGCCTGACGTCCGTCTAAATATGTATAGCTGACCCCAATAGTTGTTTTGAAAGATCCTGCTGAATATATCAGAAGTAACCGTGCTCCAATTTATAATATTAACTTGTGGACCAGACCGCTCCTTCTCCAGAACTATTTTCAAATTAATGTAATTTTAGTCACTGCTCCCAAAATGCTCCCAATCGAACAGGTCAATCACTTGCACTGCCTTATTTCCCAAGAGGAAATAAAGGTGAGGCCTATATCAGATCTGCCATGATCACATTGAATGGCAAGGCAGGGATGATTGGCCGAATATTTGCATTTCCCTGAATGTTCATAGTTGTGTATTTGTGTGCGTTTGTCTTTGTGTTTCGATGTGTCTTTTAGGGTATCAACGTGTGTATCTCTGCATCTGCATCTCTGAGCATTTGGGCTTCTGTTGTTTTGGGAGTGAATCCATTGATATGAGGATCAGAACGTCCCTCTTCAATGTCTCACTCTCTCTGCAACTCCATCTCCTTCTGGTGTTTAAAGTGATGTCATGCCACCTTCTGCAAGCAGACACGCACCTCTGCACGAGAGGCAGCTTTGTTTGGAAAATGTATCAAGGACATTGAATCTCTCACAAATAAATTGAATTAGCTTCACTGTCACATGCACTGCAATGAATGGAGTGGGAGTTTTGCAGTGTCTTCACATCTGGCAACATCTTAGGTTCAAGGTAGCTAGGTAAAATATCTTAAGTATTTGGTCCAAAATGAAAAGAATAATAAGTGAAATTACAGCTGAAGAAAAATATGAAAATCAAAGAGCATGCACGATTTAATATCGCTTCATCACAGTCTGCGTCAGAACTGAGTCGACTGACTGCACTGGATCCAGTCTCCAAAATGTGCCAGGCTCAGTCTCCAGAATGCACTGGGCCCATGCAACATATCGCACTAGGCACAGTCTCCTCACTGCACTGTGTCCAGTCTGTATAGATTACCAGACCTAGAGTCCAGACCACACCGTGAAGAATCTCCACACTGCACCTGTTCAGTCCCCCAGACCACATTTGCCCAAGTCTCCACTCCACGACGGGTCCATTGTCCAGATTACTCTGGGCCAATACTCCAGACTGCACTGGTCCCACTCTGCAGACTGCACCAGGCCTTGTCTCCAGACCAAATCAGACTCAGTCTCCAGACCGCACCAGGCCCAATCTCTTCGTGCTGACCAGATATCCACTCAGGTTGATAGATAAATACACTGCCGTGGTCAGTATCGCAACCCGTGCTGAACAGATATCTCGTCCTGTTTTACGGATGTGCTGCTGTGATCTGGAGCGTATTCCACACTCGGCAGATTGCTAGTTTGGAACGAGCAGATCTTGATCGACACAGTGCACTGTGTTAAAAATGTAATTCCTCTGGCTTATGATGTCTGGGCTGATTCGGTAAGGTGAAATCAGAATGTGAGATAAATAATCATTTCAGCTGATCTGACAATGCCTTCACTTCTTATTCTTGTGATTGGATCCTCTGTCTCTCACTCCATGTATGATGCAGTGTGATCATTCACAGTACATCGTGTTTGTGAATATTCACTGTCCTGGCAGCAACCACAGCCTCTTCAATCAGAAGGAGTCATCATTCTCTTCATCTTTAGGTCTCCACACAGAAATAAAGGATGGCCTCTCGGTTAAACGTTGTCCATTTGATACACAGCTCAAAACACCCTCCCACTTGCTGCTCCCCATCGCCAAGTAACCACATTACAATATATCGCGTGTACTGAGAGCAATGTGGGAACTGGGAACATCAGCGAACATCTTAGGTGCAAGGTAGCAGGGAGATGGAGCAACACTTCCCATGTCTGAACAGGCTAGAGAGAACAATTCAGTGTACACTGAATATCGCTAAGTCCTGCATTCTGTCTCCAGTAATGTAATGGACAGTCTTTTATTCTTCAAGAAATATTCACAGGTTCGCCATTATCCAGTTTGCATTCCACCTGTCAAGCTTTTGTCCGTTGCTGATGCATTTACTGATTCTATACCTGCCGATTGTCTACATCCTTGATAACTTAGTTTCCTAACTACTTCGTGTCATCCAGAAATGTAGTTGTTTGTTCCATTTATGAAAAACATCATAGGTAGAGATTGCAAATACTACTGGTCACTGTGTCACTGCAGTCCTTAGTTTCTGTTAAACTGATAAAGAAACTAATTTCTCTCATTCATCACTGCTTCCCGCTCAGTTGCCAGTCCTCCCCGTATTCCTGTGCAGCAGTTTTGGACAGCGTAGTATTCCCGTCCATTTCATTTGTAACAGACATGAGAGATGAAAAACATCGACTCCAATTGCTGAGAACCGCCTCGATTGGCTGAAATACCCCATCCTGTTCCTTAATAAATCTCTTGATGGGCTGAGTAGCCTGCTTCAGCATAGATACAGTTGTGAATTATGCTGCAAGTATTGGAACCATCAGTAAACAGCCGACTTCTGACTTTCTGATGAGTGGAAGGTTATTGATGTCGCAGCTGCTGATGGCTCACAGTGCCCTCATGGATGCCCAGCTTCCATTTGCTCAGTCATTTATAATTATGTCCGACTTCGCAGGGGACAGTGCTACATAAGCCAGTTTGCAATACCTTCAATATGACGCTGAGACTTTCCCTCCGCCAGGGCAATCTGCGTAATGCTCCGACTGAAGGTTTTAGGAGCAGATCCATCTGTGACAAATAGTTTGGTGAGAATGTTTCACTCTTATTGGTTGACCCATCACTTCTCACAGTCGGGCTCCTGAGTATTGGAAGACTCGCCCTACTCGATGAGTGTTGGGCCTGTGGAGACACTGACAGTGCTGCCTCCGATTTGTTTACCACATCATGGTGAACTGAGTTATCACTGAAAGCTAGAGTGGAGGTCAATAGATGTCCATCATCAGGCTATTTCCTTGATCATCTCTCTCGTGTTACAACGGTCCAACCATGTGCAGGTCAGGTGAATTGGCCATGCTAAATTGCGCGTAGTGTTAGGTAAAAGGGGTAAATGTCGGGGAATGGGTGGGTTGCGCTTCGTCGGGTCGGTGTGGACTTCTTGCGCCGAAGGGCCTGTTTCCACACTGTAAGGAATCTAATCTAATCTAATCTAAAAAAGAGATTTCCCGGGTTCTGGAATCAATGTTGAGGAATTCCAGGGAAACCCCTTTCTTGACTGCATCCCACAATGAACCCAGCACTGATGGATCTGCCTGACAGTGGGGCAGGATATACCCAGGGATCGTGACTGGGGATTCATGAAACATTGCTCATCAGTCCTGATTCTGTGATTATGACGGTGTCTGCCAGTTTCAAGACGGGATCAACATGAGAAATAAAGGCGAAAATAGAGCAGGAAATAATGGGTTAAAATGCTGAATGAAACGCCTGCTATCAGATTGTGTTTTCTATTCTCAAAACAGACTAAGGAATTCACTTCATACATTGAGTGAATGGATAATATTCAATGATATTAGACGGACATGGCTGTAGAGTAACCGAGATTGGAAACTCTATATCCAGAGCTGTTTCGATTTTGGAGTGCAAATGTTATGAAGGTGTGGGTGCACTTTCACAGAGTTAACAGCAGAAGACGCACGGACACAGCACCAAGTGTTCTCAGAAAGGCAACAATGTAACACTGGGCTGAAAAACTCGATTGTTTTTTTTTGCATGAAGACAAAAAATAGTGGATTTAGGCCAATCAGTTTAAATTATAACCGAAACGTATCAAACTTCAATCAAGTTTGAATCGAGGACATTGACAATCTTGAGGGCTGATGACACATTCCGATGCTCTCGAGTATAAGACCAGGGAAAATTGAACAAACTGGAGGTGAACAGCCAGCATTTAAGCAGACTGCCTAAAAAATTGCTCTTTTAAAAAGGCACCATTTCGAGCAATTAAGCAGGAATTCCTAACCAGAAGGAAAAAAAGACGCAGGAAGATTTTTAGATCCGAAAGTTCTATGGTTTTAAGATACAAAGTGTTGTTTTGTTTATGAATTACGATCTTAATTGAGCGTTTTGTCAACCTAGTGCTAAAGAAAGGCATGTAAAGATAGCTTAGAGACCGCAATTGTAAATAAAGGTTAAGTAATTATGCACTGTTTTACCTTAGGAAATTAATTTGTTAATTTTTACTTTGAATAGTTCTTGGCGAATCGAATATTTACAGAATACTGCATGGAATAAATCTTTTCTGTGCTCGTGGTTTTAAATTTAACAGGAGAGTTTACCCCCGTAACGTCTCAAATATACAGAAATGAAAAGGAAGTTAGAGAGTTCTCGGACTAATGAATGGTATCTGGACGATCACAAAAGACGATGGTACAAATCAGGATTGATGTATTGTCTTAATAATGTTGTTTTTTGCTGCAAAGTGCCAGTTCAATTGAGCCTGGGGCGAGATTCTCACCATGAGGCTGAGTGGGTCTCAGCAAACTCAATGGGAATACATGCCTTTGTGATGTGAGTCTCTATGACTCTGCTACATTTCATACCCGCCATTACCGGGAGAATTCCGCATTCGACATTCCCGCAGCATTTTATATACGACATTCCCCAGAATATTCTATAACTGACCTTTTCCTGGCCATTCCTCATCTGACATTCTGCAGACAAGTCTGTACGCACATTCTACAGTGGTCATTCCCCGGACCGTTCTGAACACAGCATTGCTCAGAACATTCTATAACCCACATTTCCAACAACAATCGACACCCAACATGACTCAGAACATTATAAGACTGATATTCACTGGATCATTCTTTAATTGCCATTCTCCAGAACTATTTATAACTGACATTCTCCGGAAAATACTACACCTAATTTTACCTGGAACATTCCTTCACTGACATTGCCCAGGACATTCTGTACCTAACATTCTCTGGAACAATCTACACGCAACTTTGTATAACGGCCATTCTCTTGAACATTATATAACTGAGATTCACCTGAACATACGAAACCCAACATTGCCTGGAACATTCGAGAACTGAAATTGCTGGAAACTTTCTATTACTGACAATCACTGGAATGATCTACACCCGGTTTTCTGTCACGACTATTCCTCAGAACATTGTATCCCTCACATTCCCTGTGGCATTACCTTACCAACATTCCTGGAACTTTCTGTACTTAAGTTCCAAAACTAACATTCTCCAGAACACTCTAAAACTTACATTCCCCGGAAAACTGTACCTGACATTACCAAGAACATTCCATAATCGACATGCTCTGAGATATTCAATTACTGATATTTTCTGTAACATTCGAAACCCAACTTTCCCTGGACTATTATTTAACTGATATTCGTCAGAACATCGTTAAACCGATATTCCCCGGAACAATCTATGACGGACATTCTCCAGAACACTCTGTCACCATCATTCTTTGAAATATTTCGCACCTGACATTTCCTGAAACACTCAATCAATGAATGTTTTTTGTGACTGACCGAACGTAAGTTAATTGAGCAACAGCTAAGACCGCAAGTTAAGATGCTGTTTCATGGAGAAGGAGACCTTGGTCTGAAGTCTTCTCACGCATTTAAAGAGGTGAGTCTGGTTTTCCTGCGTTTGCATTTCTTCCCGACACAGGATCAACCATAATTTAAATCAAAAGACAGAAGCTTTCACCTCTATTTGTCTTCAAGGAACTGAGACAGAATCCTTCAAGACGGCGACGTTTTCACTCTTCGTATTAGGAAATGGAAAGAAGTGACCTGTGTCTGATCTCGAGTGATCGAATGTGCAGAAATGTTCCAGAAACCATCTATTATTATGGCTGGGTCATTGTGTGTTTGGGGACGGGGGAGGCGTTCTTGTACTATATGACTATTTTTATCATTAATTTAGAACGTCTAATTTGTTATTTCACCTTCAATTATTATTATCTTTGATTACAGTGACACGTATGAAAGCCTCACCCTGTCGTCAATCAAACTGGTCAATTTGCATCCAGGCTGATGTATAATGCCTTTGTTTGCTTCCTCATAGTTAACGTCGTGACGATCTACGTCCTACTTTGTAAAGATTGTGGATTATCTTCATGTGTCAGACGTTACTTGGGGGCGATGTCAGTGGCAGATCTACTCGTCATTATCCTTGACCTGATATTGAGACAAATTCCCATCGTATTTCAGAAACTGTTTTATTTCCTATTCTCCATCCGCGTGTGTAACATCCACGCCGTCCTGCTTTACGCAGCAACTGACTGTTCTGTCTGGTTCACCGTCACTTTCAACTTTGATCGGTTTGTGGCCATTTGTTGCCAGAAGCTGAAAATTAAATATTGCAGTGAGAAAACGGCAGCTGTGGTCCTGGGAGTAGTGACTGTGCTGAGCTGTTTAAAGAACATTTTCTGGTATTTTATGCTCGGAGGTCGCTATCAGCTCTTTAACTTTTTGTAATGCAGTAAAATCTGGTGATTCCTTATTAACCTGGGCCATCATCGAGTTCCTCCACTACATTATTACCCCGGGTCTCCCTTTTCTCCTGATTCTGCTGCTCAAAGTTTTCACTGTAAGACACATTTTAAAGACCAGTAGAGCGCGGAGGAGACTCCGGGCTCACACCAATAAAGACGCTCAGTCTGACACAGAAATGAGAAATCGAAAAAATCCATCATTTTATTGTGTGTGATCTCGGCCAATTTCATCCTGTTTTGGTCAACGTTAATGCTGTATTCTACTTGGAACCGGATGCGATTGATTGTGCATTTCAGTTTGCCACTAGATTTCTTTGTGATGGATTTGTGCATTATGCTGCAGCTCCTCAGCTGCTGCACAAACACCGTGATTTTTGCAGTCACCCAGACTAAGTTCAGACAGCAGCTGAAGCAAGTGCTGAAATTCCCCTTTACACAAATTCATCAATCAATCAAATTCACTCAATAATCAATCTATCCGTGGGTTTCGCATTTCAGTTCAATGTTTCAACAATGAAGCAGCGTGTCGCTATGATAACAGATTGAAGTTAGTGCTGGTTTGTTCAATCTTGTCCCACAGCGGATTACAGGGACGTATTTCAAGGTTTCTCTCAACCCAATGATCAGCAAGATAAGGCACCATCCCATTGGCTGTACCAAATACTTCAATTTGTCAGCAATAAAAATGTTCATTGTGAAGCGCCATGCAGCAGAACCAACGATATTGGTGTTTGTTATTGTGTTGAAAAAGCTGAGCTGAGATAGACAGACTCAGCCCCAAGCCCTGCTCCTCAGGGAAGTGGAGACGAACGGGACTGTGCTCAAGAGTTGTGTTTAAATCATCCTGTGCATGTTTTCACCTGTGGGTCAACCACCGTAACCAGGCCATGGGCATAATTCATCTCTCTACGCCGTTAATACAATTTCCACTCAATCGCATCCGTCTATCTCTCTCTATCCTTCCATTCCTCTTTCCCCTTTGACTCCTCTCTTGCACCATTTCGCGAGATGCTCTCCCCCTCTCGTCATTTATTTCCCTCTGTCTCTCTGCACACACTCTATTTCTCTCCCCTTCTGCCTTTCACTCTCACTCATCCTACACCACCGCCACCCTCCATCTCTCACCCCCCCGATTTCTTCTCCATCATTCTTATTTATCACCCTCCCTTTCTGTCTCACACCCCTGCTGTCTCTGTCTCCCTCATTTTTATCTCTCCCTAATTTTCTCCCTCCTCCCAACAACCCTACAGCTGACTTACCTTCCACGCCTCCATCAAGTTCTCCATATCTTTCCCATCACTGGGTCAGCGGGAGAGAGAAGGACGAGCGAGTGTGTGTGTCTGATAAAGTCGGAAGGAGCGGGAGAGCGAGAGATTCATTGAGACAGAAAGGTAAGTGAGAGAGAGTGGGAGTGTGAGCGAGAGAAAGAGGTGATAGAGAATCGCGCAGGAGACTGACAGGAAGGTGAGCAAAAAGTTTTAAAACTCACCCTTAGCATCGGTGCCCGCCATTGCTTTTCGTGCAGTAATGTGTTCGCGAGTGTCGAGCAAGTGGGTGTCGGGAAGGTAAGCAAAATATTCCTAACCACTCGTCTGAGCGCGACACAGCCATTGTTGTTCCAACAGGATGTGTGGGAGCTTCGAGTAGGAGGCTGTCGGAGAGGTCACGAGTTTCCATATTTGGGCATTTGCTTTAGCTTAAACATTACTCATGTGGTGCCTTCCAGCAATCCTTCTCTAAACAAACAAAAATCAGTGCATCGGTTAGTGAGGTGATGTATTTTCTTTCGTGTTTCACTTTTTCAGTGGTGCATTTGGAAATTTAGAGCAGTAGGAGAGAAGGTTCACGCAGTTGAATATTCCTCCTGCATTATGTGGGAGGACACGGTCACCTCTAATGTACCTGCTGACTATATTTGTGGGAAGTGCACGCAGCTGCAGGTCCTTGAGGACCCTGTCATTGAACTGGAGCTGGACCTGGATCAATTTCGGATCATTCAGGAGGCAGAGGGCGTTATTAACAAGGTTTTCAGGGACGTAGTTATTCGACAGCTCCGTGAAGAAGGTCGTTGGGTTACCATCAAGTGGGAGCCGGCAGGCAGTGCAGGTTTCTCCTGTGGTCTTTTCCCTCAAAATACGTAAAACATGTTGGATGCTGTTGCAGGGAGGACCACATACCAGTGATACGCTGTGGAGCAGAGCAACCTCTCGAAGACTCTGTCCCTGTCACTCAGAGCGGAGTGGGGAAAAGGAGCAGAGCTTCAATCATTGCAGATTTCATAGACCTGGGATAGATATGAGATTCTGTGGTAACTAAGGAGAGACTCGCGATGGGTGTGTTCCCACTTGTGTGCGACAATTCGTGATGTCTCTGCTCGTGTTTTCCAGATCCTTGATTGGGAACAAGAGCAGTTCCAAGTTGTGGGCCACATAGGAACATCGAGGAAGAAAAATAAGCATTGGAGACTGCAATTCAGATAGCTAGGATGGAACCTGAGAGCAGGAACAAACTGAGTTCTTATCTTTGGTTTGTTGTTCGTGCCACATGCAAGTGAAGTAAGGAACAGTGAGAATGCGACGCAGAACCCGTGACTGCAGGACAGTACAGAAGGGAAGGTTTTGGATTGTTGGATAATTCGAGATCTTTCTGAGGAATGTGGGACTTCATAAAACAGCATGGTCTTCACGTGAATCAGAGGGGGACCAGTACCCTGGAAGAAATTTGGCAACTCCATTCGGGGAGAGTGTTTATACTAACGCAACAGAGGTTTGGGAACCTGAGTTGGCATTACAGTGTACAGGATGTTGAGGGTACTGATGTCAGGGATAGGTTTGAAATGTTGCGAAAGGGCACTGGCGATCAAGATGTTGGTTTGAAATGCGTGTGCTTCAATGACAGGAGACTCAGAAACAAAGAGAGGGTTAAAGTGCAGAACTGATTTTAATGTGGTCGTTGTCGAGACATGGCTAGAGGAGCGAAAGGGATGGTTGTTCCCGATTCCAGGATAAAGATGCTTCTGCAAGAATAGAGAAGATGTTAAAAGAGCCAAGCACATGTCGTATTTTTAAACAAGGGTAGTAATACTGCAGATGAGATAACTCATATTGAGTTTGAGGACTCATCCACTGAGGTACTTTTGATGTGGCTAGAAACAGAAAAGGAGAGTTCACTCTACTGGGAGTGTTCTGTATGCCTCCGAAATATTCCATGGATGTAGAGGAAGGGATGGCTAAGATGATACCCGATTGGAGCCAGACGAACGGGAACTTTGACTTCCCCAACATAAGCTGGGAATACTATAGTTACAAGCAGGTTAGGTGGGTCAGTATTTGTTCAACGTGTGCAGAATGGTTTTTGACACAATATGTTTAATGGCCAACAAGGGGAGATGGCATATTGGAGTTGGTAATGGGGAATGAACCCGGCAACGAGTTAGATTTGTCGGGAGGTGAACTCTTTGGCAATAGTTAACATAATTATGTTTACAATAGCAGCGATAGGTATATATTGCAAGGAAAGAGGTAGGAATGGGGGCGAAAGCAATTATGATGCGATCAGTTAATTTTTAGGATGGACAGGATGGGGAAGGAAACTGCAGGAGACTGGCACGCCTGACCTATGGGGGCTTAATCAAGGAACAGCTACTACAGGTTCCTGATAAGAATATATCTATTAGTGGTGAAGGCAGTTATCAAAGAATATAAAACTCTTGTCAGGAGGAAGAATGCTTATGCGACGGTAAGGCAAGACGTCCAGGTTAGCAGTCATAAGACTTATAAGTTAGACAGAAAACGTATGTCTAACGTAAGAGGGCTCAGAAAAGACAGTAGGGTGCACGACAAGTTGTTGTTGGATATGATCAAGGAAAAACCCAAGACGTTTTACAAGTAAATCAGAAATAAAAGAATGACTGGATTACGTTGATGGCCAATCAAAGACAGTCTTGGCAATTTGTGTGTGGAATCTGAGCACATGGGTAAAGCACTTCATAAATACTTTTCGTCAATTACCATATTGGAAAACCGTAATGCTTTTGATAAAGCGGAGATACAGGCTAACAATTTAACTGGGATTGGGGTTGACAAAGAGGAGATTTTAGTAAGTCGAGAAGATCCGAATTTAGGTAAAATCCCTGGGCCGGATGAGATTTATCCTCAGATTCTTTGGGAAGCCAGGGAGGAGATTGCAGATACTTTGGTTTCCATCTTTATGTCGTCATTGTCGTCAGGAGTCTTGCCAGAAGACTGGAGGATAGGGAACGTTGTTTCTTTGTGTCAGAAGGGGAATCAGGGCAACGCTTCTAATTATAGAAAGACATTCTGGCTATTGAGGGAGTGCAGCGTAGGTTCAGGAGGTCAATTCCTGGAATGGCAGGATTGCCTTACACGGAAAGACTGAAGCGACTGGGCTTGTATACCCTTGAGTTTAGAAGACTGAGAGGGGATTATGAAAGGATTGGACACTCTGGCAGGAGGAAACATATTTCCGCTGATGGGGGAGTGCCGAACCAGAGGACACAACTTAAAAATACGGGGTAGACCATTTAAGACAGAGATGAGGAGAAACTACTTCACCCAGAGAGTGGTGGCTGTGTGGAATGCTCTGCCCCAGAGAGCAGTGGAGGCACAGTCTCTGGATTCATTTAAGAAAGAATTGGATAGAGCTCTTAAAGATAGTAGAGTCAAGGGTTATAGAGATAAGGCTGGAACAGGATACTGATTGGGAATGATCAGCCATGATCATATTGAATGGCGGTGCAGGCTCGAAGGGCTGAATGGCCTACTCCTGCATCTATTGTCTATTTTCTATTGTCTGTTGTCTATAGGTGACTGAGACATCCTTCGATTGTGGGTAAGTTGTGAAGAGATTTCAAGAAATAGGATGTATAATCAGCTGGAAAGGAATAAATTGAGTAGGGGTAGCCAACACAGTTTTGTGAAGGATCGGTCGTGCCACAATTGATAATTGCGTTCTTCAAGAAGGTGACAAAAACCAGGTGGATGAAGGTCAAGCCGTGTATATGGACTTCCGTAATGCATTTGATTAGTTTCCACGCAATAGGCTATTGCGTATAATACGGTGTTTTTGCATTGAATGTCATAGCGGTTTGGATCAGACATTTGCTCGCTGAAATAAGGTACAGGTTCGTGGTTGATGGGAAATGTTTATCCTGGAGCTCTGTTGTCAGTGGTGTTTCGGAAGGATCTGATTAGGAGCCACTGCTCTTTGTTATTTTTATAAATGATCTGAATATGGGCGGAGAAGGATGGATTATTGCGAATGACATGAAGATGGGCAGAGTTGTGGATAGCGCTGAAGGATGTCGTGGGTTACAGAGGAACACCGATAAGATGCACAGCTTGTTTCAGCAGTGGCAAGTAAAGTTTAAAACAGATAAGTGTGAGGTAGTTCACTTTGGAAGGAGTAAAAGGAATGCACAGTACTGGAGTCATGGTACAATCCTTTGCAGAACGGAGAGATCACGGTGTCCAGGCGTATAACTCACTAAAAGTTTCGACACGTGTTGGTAGGGTTGTTAAGAAGGCATTGGTTTTGTTGACGTTTGTTTGTAGAGCGACTTACTTTCGGAGCCAGGAGGTTATGCTTCAGCTGTACAAGACACCGTTAAGTTTGCGCTTGCAGTATTGAATGCAGTTCTGGTCACCGCATTAGAGGAAGGATGTGGAGGGTTTGGAAATAGTGCAGAGGCGATTTACTAGGATGTTGTCTGGTTTGGCAGAAGGTCCTCTGAGGAACGTCTGAGGCTTTCTTCGTTAGAGAAACCAAAGTTGAAAGGATTTAATCGAGACACATAAGGTACTCAGAGCGTTCGACTGGCTGGACAATCACAGCCATTTTCCTCCAATGGGGAAGGCTAACACGACGAGACATCGCTTTAAGTAGAGGGCTGATAGATGTAGGACAGATATTAGGAGTAGATTCTTTACTCAGTGTGTAGTAGGGGCGTGGAACGGCCTTCCTGCAGAAATTGCATACTCACCGACCTTAAGTGAATTTTAAATGGACATTGGGCATGCATAAGGAAAGTTACAGGATTGTGTAGGTTAGATGGGCATCAGATAATTTTGATAGGTCTGCGCAACATCGAGGGCTGAATTGCCTGTGCTACCCAGTAATGTTGTATGTTTTATATTCGATGTGTGCGAGGGTTACAGAGAGAGAGGGAAAAGGGTAGCCTGAGAGGCAGTCAGGGCAGAGTAGAGAGAGAGAGAATGGGAAGGGAATAGAGAAAGTCTGTGAGGAAGATAGAGAGAGTGAGGGATGCACAGACAGAGTGTTGGAGGAGATGAGAGAGAATGAGGGAGAGTTATGGGGTGTCGAGAGAGATAGAGAGGCAGAGGATAGAGAGAGAGACAGTTGGATCTCGGCAAAAATGAGGTACAGAGAGGAAGGTGTGTCGAGAAAAGGAGGTTTGCAAAGAGAGTGGGAGAAAGAGGGATGGTGGTAAGAAGGGGAGAGTGGTAATGGAGAATAGAGAGAAAGATTGGGGAAGGTGTTGGAGAGAAAGAAAGAGAGTGGGAGGCAGGTAGAGAGAGTGGGGCGAACTGAAGAGAGACAGAGATAATGGGGCCGTTAGAGAGATAGTTGGAAGGGGGACGGAGAGACACAGAGAGGTAGGGGTGTTGAGAGAGAGAAAGCGAAATTGGGAGGTTGAGAAGAACAGACAGAGTGGGGGTGGAGAGAGAGGAAGCGTGGGGGCGTGGGATAGAGTGAAGTTTAGTGAGTGGGATAGAGGGAGCGAGGCAGCGAGAGCGGATTGTCGAGAGAGAGTGGTGGGGTGAAGATGGCGAGAACAGAAAGTGGGTACACAGAGAGAGAGTGAGAGGTGTGCGGTGAGAATGCGTGGATATTATGAAGACTGAGCGAGTGGAACAAGAGCAGATAGAGTCGGAGTGTCTGAGAGTGAGAGATTGAGAGCGGGTTAGAAAGAGGGAAAGAGAATCAGAGGGTGCTGGGAATAGTGTGAATGTATTGGAGGGGTGATGAGAGAGACAGGGTGAGGAGGGCATAGAGATATAGGAAGAGCAAGAATGGCGGAGCGGTCCAGAGCGAGAGTAGGGGAGTGGAGCGAGAGTATGCTTGTGGTCGGGAGAGATGGAGAGTGAGGGAGGGCGTTAAAGAAAGAGAGCGTATGTGAGGTGGCAAGGCAAGAGTCACAGGGATAGGGAGGAGTGACGATCTTGACAGATAGGCAGGCAGGTAGTGTGAGTGCGGGGTTGGATAGAGGTTGGGGTGAGCATTCGCGAGAGGGGAAGAAACATTGACCAGGTGAATAGAGTGAGTTGGAGTTGGATAGGGACGATGATTGGGAGCGGGTATAGAGAGAGATTGAGCATGCCTGGGGATGGGGTGGTAGCGAGAGAGAGAGATAGAAAGAGAGTGAGGGACAAGAGAGAGAGTGAGAGCGTGCTCGAGAGGCTGGGCGGGGTATGGAGAGGCCGTGTGTGAGAGGGTGGTGAGAGAGAGAGAGATGGAGTCGGTGTTTCGAGACAGAGACAGAGAGAGGGATAGAGAGAGAGACAGGGAGTGGGTAGCGAGTGAGAGTGGGAGAGGGCAGGCAGAGAGATGGGAGTGTCGAGAAAAAGAGTATGGGAGAGTTACAGAGAGAGACAGTCACAAGGATGTTCGTGGGAGGAAGAGATTGTGGGGTGTGTGGAATCGAGAGAGAACGTGAGGGATTTAGAGACAGAGAGAATGGGAGGGTTGCAGAGACAGACAGAGTTGGATGAAGGAGGAGTGTGAAACAGAGACGGAGCTGGAGGTAGTGGAAGGGGTTGAAAGAGTGCGAGAGATGCTTACAGAGATAGCAAGGAAGTGGGTGGTGGTAGCGAGGGAGATTATGGAGGGACTAGAGAGGGAGATAGCGGGCTAGGTGTTGGCGAGGCACAGAAACACAGTGGAAGGCAGGCAGAGAGACAGAGTGGGGCAGAGCTGGAGAGACAGAGAGGCAGAGGTTCAGAGAGAGGGAATTGGAACGGAGAGAGGCTGACTTGGAGAGGAGGGGTGTCGAGAGAACGTGCGATTTGGAAGTCGTTCAGAGAGGGAGAAATAGTGGGAGGGGAGACACAGATACATAGATGTCGGGAGTAGAGATAGAGGGAGAGGGTCGGGGCGCCGAGGGAGGGTGGACCAGGCATATAGAGACAAACAGTGGATGGTAGGTAGAGCGAGAGAGAGAGTAAGGGATGGAGAGGGAGGAAAGGAGAATGCAGAGAGAGAGTGACAGGGAAAAGAGAGAGAGTGCGAGGAGGATACAGAGAGAGATGAAGTGGGAGGTGAATGGAGAGAGAGAGATGTGGCAGGGAGATCTGCATGGATTTACATCCATGTTGTGCTTCTGTTCGCCTTTCTGGGAATTTGTGTTGCAGACGTTTAATCCCCTGTCCCGGTGACATCCTCAGTGCTTGGGAGCCTCCTACGAAGCGCTTCTGTGAAGTTTCCTCCGTCATTTATAGTAATTTATAGTGATTTAAGAAGAGTCCATCTGTATGTGTGATCCTGGACAACTCTGCCATGTTTCTTACCAAGAAACTCGGCTCATTCGATTAGATGATTTTCACCCTTAGTACTGTTACATATCCCAATAATAGGAATGCGGCAGGATAAAAGGGGTAAAATAGTCTCTCCTTGAAGTAAGAACATAACAAACTACTTAATCTTCAGCAAATAATTAATGAGGGGTTTCTAAAAACAAATTATACGTTCATGGTAACATTCCTCTTTTGTCTGTTTTATGACGTGACCTATGCAAATGAGGACAAGGCTTATCAGGGTTTCCCAGAGTACAACTGAAACCAAACATACACATAACACCTTGACAAGATAAAGACCATCTGGAGTATTTCTGCAAATGAATTGTTCCATGTTTTTGATGCAGTTGGCCGTTATGACAATCACCTTGGGTAATGTTCCATTCATTGAAGGATACAATTTCTCAGCACACAAGATTGTCATTCTGACATGGGTGGCATACAGTCTCTTGTTGTCCAGGATCCCACATATAGATGGTCTCCTCTTGTGTACTAATACTGACCAAGACAAGTCCATATATTAGTATGAAAATAACTCTAATCCTGGTAGTCATTTCTGTGGCAAGTTAAAATATCCAAATCAAACAGAAAGTTGCAATTCGGAACGGCAATTGTGACGTATTAACCTGTTTCTCACTTCTTATCGACATTTTAAAAATTCGTCATAGTCTAATTAACTTTATTATTTTGTTATCCACACTGATTTTCTTCATCAAATCTGTCATCTCTCGCCCCTCCTCCCCCTTATATAGATCTCCAATAACCTTACAATCATGGATGTAAATGTATGGGACAAGATTTGCAGCTCGGGTGCTCATTGTTGTGATTCTGTTCACCGAGCTGGGAATTTGTGTTGCAGACGTTTTGTCCCCTGTCTAGGTGACATCATCAGTGCTTGGGAGCCTCTTGTGAAGCGCTTCTGTGATGTTTCCTCCGGCATTTATAGTGATCACTATAAATCACTATAAATGATGGAGGAAACTTCACAGAAGCACTTCGTAGGAGCATCCCAAACACTGAGGATGTCACCTAGACAGGGGATTAAACGTCTGCAACACAAATTCCCAGATCGGCGAACAGAAGCACAACATGGATGTAAATCCATGCAGATCTCCCTGCCACCTTCACAGCAGTAGGGGTAGTGAGGAGCAATTGACATCGTCCTTCCCATCAGTTTCGAAGGACAAGGCACGTCCAACTTTTAACAAGGATAAAGACTGGCTTAATGTTGTGAAGTCCTTCAAGAGAGGGGAGTTTTTCCTAAGCTCCACGAAATTCAGAATTAATTCTTCGCTAACATTTAGTCAGGCAAAGTACATGAGAAGTCATATCATCCGTCATATGATGAAAGCGGACAGGGGCAATGATACCATTCCAGAGGGTATTAAAAACTCAGCCATAAGATACTGTGGAGGGCGGAACAACAAATCTTTCCCACTGGCGTGCAGCGAAGGTGAAATAGTGCAAGTGGTAATAGTTTAACCCAGGAGAATCCCGATTCTGAAGTAAATTTTGCAAGGTTAATTTTCAAAGGTTGGTTCCAGAGTTCCACAAGGTCCGCAGCCTGTGGGTGATACGCACAATGAAGTTAACATCTGATGGCAAATAGAGAGCACAATTCCTCATTTGTATCACCAAGAAAGTGAGGCCCGTTATCTGAAGACAGGCAAAGAGGAATTCCAAAACGTGGAATAATTTCCTTCAGTAGGATACTTTCAACAGTTTTAGCATTAGCGTTTGAAGTAAGATAAGGCTCAACCAATTTAGAGAAAACATCAACAATAACTAAAACATACTGATAATATTGACATTTTTCTAATTCAAAAAATCTAATTGAAGATTCTGAAAAAGGTCCATGAAGGAGGGATGTTGACCCGCAGGGCAAGGAATACCTGTTCCTGATGTATAAGGCATCCATCACTTACTTGATAAGCCATCTGCTGGAGGCAAGAATGCCACCAGGTATTCAAAAGCAGATCAGACGTTGAGTCTCATTATGAAGACACTCAACAACCCATAAAGCCAGTTCATTTGACACACAAATCTGTCCAGCTGGAGTGGTCCATAGTTGAGTAACAGGATGACAATAACAGCCAGATTTAGAACGCAACTGCCTTTAAGATTCAGAGGCGTCCCTCTGCAATATAAATACATCTTGAATGGTTGGCGTTAGTTTATCCGAGGCAGACTTATTATTGACAGAACGTTCAGAATGACTCATCATTTTAGGCACAATCATTCGGCGTTTACAAGCTGCTCGTTTTGCAGCCATGTCAGCGACGCGGTTACCAACATCAACAGAGTTTTGGCCTTTTCCATGAGCAGTACACTTTATCACAGAAACCTGCTTTGGAAGCAAGAGCGCGGTTAGCAGGTCTGATACTAATTGTGGTTGAGAGATGGGAGTACCAGCTGATGTTAAAAATGCCCTGCTACTCCACAATTGCCCAACATCATGTACAACACCAAAAGCAAACCGCAAACCAGTATAAGTGTTAGTGCGGAGCCCTGTTCCGATAATACAAGCACGAGTGCAAAAGGTTCGGTTTACTGAGCTGAAAAAGGTCTATCAAAGGCAGCTAATTCAAAGATAGAGCCACAGACATCAACTATAGTGTAACCTGAAAGACAAGTTCCAGTACGGTTGATAAATGAACTTCCGTCAGTGAACATATTGATATCAGGAATGGAGATTGGCATATCAGAAAGATCCGGCTGAACTTGGACATCTTCGTTAATGAAGAGAAAACAATCATGTTATGAAGTTAACGTTGCTGAAGGAGGATGAGCTGGAAAATTAGCTCGATTGATGGTAGTGCAATTCTCAAAAGTCAATCGAGGGTCATTTAAAAGGTAAATCTCACAAGGATTTTATCGAGCTGCTGTCAAGTGCTGAGTTTGCAAATTCCCTAAAAGGGTAAGTACTGAATGTGTACTTTTAAGAACGATGTCTTGTTGCAGTGTAAAGTTCTCTGCCGACTTCAAACTGAGGTAAATGGCAATTAAAATCTGAGTACAACGGGAATGTCCTAAAACAACGGGATCAAGTTTAGTAGGGAAAAAAACAATGGGCGATGTTTGTCTACATGTTGTTGATTAAGCACTAAAAAAGCGCAGTCATCTAAAATAGTACAATATAGTTGAAAAACCTATCATAAAGAGGTCTTCCAACAGCTGGAGCTTGTGACAAAGTTTGTTTCAGTTCATTAAAACCGTGCATTACGTCTGAGTAAAGTATAAATTTATCCTCCTTCGAGATATATGCGGTTAATTTCTTAATGAGGAGAGCTGAGTTGGGAATCTATTATCTACAACGTTGACCATGCCCAGCTATTGGCGCATTTGCCTCTCAGTAGTTGGAGCTGGGAAGTTGACAAGAGGAGTGATGCGGCTCTGTTCCTGGGTGGATGAATCAGCTGATACAATAAACCCAAAAACCTGACTTCGCGTAGTGCGATGGAAACTTTCTGTGATAAGACTACATAACCCAATTTCTTCAAGTAATTCAGAAGAAGGACAACATCAGATCGATTTGTTTCTTCATCAACGCTGTCTACAAGGAGTTCGTCCACATATTGAACTAATGTAGACCCACTTGCTAAGTTTAGACATTTCAATTGTTTCTGTAAGATCTGAGAAAAAAGTGTTGGAGAATGATGGTGGTAGTCGAGTCCACCGTTAGCTGTTGCCCATTAAAGGTGAAGGCAAATAAGTTCTGGCTATTCTTTTGAAGTGGTAGTGAGAAAAATACACACTGAAGTCCACAACAGCAAAACATTTAGCATCCACAGGGATAGTTGATAAAATATGAGCTGGGTGTGGAACTGAGGCATGGAATGGCTGAACAGTGGCATTGATATCTCTCAAATCTTGAACCATGCTGTCTTGATTTGGTTTTCCAGGTTTTTGGGCAGCAATGTTTGGAGGGTTACAAGGTGATTGGAATGGGATGAAGACGTGTTGATGGAGAAAGCTTTCTCGCAAACAAGTAATACTTGGAATAGCTTGCTGTTTCGGTGGATACTGGCGAATGGATGACAAAAAATTGGTTTTAAAGCGACGGAAATAGATTCACAGTCTGTAAGTTCATTATGGGTCAATGTCTCAGACCATACATTCGGATTGACTAAGTTAAAGCTGTCCCAACTCTCATGATGCTGAAGTGTCGCATTGCAGGAGGTAGGAGCTGTGTAATTTTGAACAGTCATAATATTTTGTATCATCTGCAACACATAACAATTTGGGTCAACCTTGATAATTGCACAGTGAACCATCGTGCCAAGTTCTTTAAGATCGTGCGGTGGGTTAACTTTTCCAATATTATGAGGTGCTGATAAGTCCCCTGGCGTCCATGGATGAGGATGTATTACAACGAAATCTGCCTCTCCTTCTGGACCAGTGACATGGGCCAGTCCATGTGAACAGTCCATTTGATTCTCATTAAAGCTGTGAAAAAATTTTCAAGAGTTTTATCCTGGCCTGCTCGATATTAAACAAGAATAATGTGATCTGCTAATTTTGGAGAATCAATATCATGTTGCCACCATTGCAGTTAGTGGATAAAGAAAATGGACGTTCGGATGAGTCAGTATCGAGCTGGACACCATCAGGGGAACATGCAAGTTTTTCTTGAAAGTCGCAAAGCAAGTCTCGTTCCATCAAGTTGCAAGATATTTTCTTTCTAATCACAAAATGATGAAACAGGGAATTATCTCAAAAATAAACAGGAACTGGTTCACAAATTGGATATTCTTTGCTCTCCCATTGCAGACCAGACAAACTCTTCATTCGTTTTGTAATTGGCACGTCCATGACAGATTTTACAGAAGATATTGAAGCTCCTGTGTCAATTAGAAAAGGATACCACCTGTTGGTTACTTTAAGTCGGACTGTGGGTTCATGCTTGAAAGAGAGGACACGTAAAGGACAATTACATAGCCGTTGAAAAAAAAGGATTATTCTGAGAAAAATTGGTAAATTGTCTTCTTTGTTCCTTCTTGAATACCTTTTTAGGGCAAACAGCACCCCAATCGTAACTATTGCCACAGATAGAGCAGCATTGGATCGGGCAGTCACGGACATAATGATATCGCCTCTTACAATTAAAACAGCCAATAGGCATATTTCTGGATTGAGGGTAAAGTGCCCTATGATTACGCCCGCGATTCTTGTATTGGTCGTTACAAAACCTGCATTAAGACGCAGGCATGTTTGATTGGAATAATTCCTTCTCGAAAAACAAATACCGATTTCCCACGGACTTGAGGCTTTTCTTCACTTTGATGTATTCATAAAACGCTCATAGAACGATGGATTTGATTTGGAGTGGCTTTAACCCATTCCAAGTTATTTTACTTGACTGTTGTGGAAACAGAAGTCAGCAAACCGTTCAATAAAACAAAGGTAAGCTGTGTATTAACAGCATTAAAATTTCGGTCTTGATCTCCAGAATAAGATTCATACCATTCTTAAAACGTTCCAAAAAATCCTCAGCAGTCTGTTCATATTTCGGTCGATGTTCCAGAACACGAGCAAATTCAATAGGTTTTGCCATACATCAGATGCATCAGCTAAAATGAAATCTTGTCTTTGTTGCTCCTGAATTATAGCATTAGCAAAATCAGTAAAATTGTTATGATTAATGTGTCCAATACAACGTGCATATTCAGAGTGAGTAAAAAAATTCTGTAAAAGAGACCAAAGGTTCTTTGCACTACCATCATAAAAAGTATTTGCAGTATTTAAGAAATCAACAAAAGGCTGAGGTGCCTTGTGAGGTTCCGGTGCATTACTAATGACAGATATAATTTCATGGGGCTTCCATGGGCAATAAATGTGGAGAGTGGCGTTAGGAGCAGCAGCTTGAGGGTTCGGTAGTTCCGTTACAGGGAACATGCTTAATGTGGGTGTCTCATCTTCAGAAGAGGAATTTGAGAAAGTTTCTGATTGTTGCAGATGACGCTTAGTAGTAGATCTGGACTGATTTTTAATCTGAGTATTATAAGGAATGTGATCTCCATTCTGAAAAGGGTTAGGAGGATCAAGGGTCTTTGTACCTTCAGTAGTGCATGCTTCGGATCGGGGTATAACGGCTGAAGTTACAACACTTTGAGATTTCGAAGTACAAGGATTATTTACAGGCCTAAACTGGGAAGACATAGTAATGGGCTGTGGGGGAGTGACGGGAATTTGAGAATTAAGTGAAACAGTTGTACATTCCAAAGACTGATTAGCCTGTTTTAAATGGGAGCCGCACAAAAACACACTCATCGATAACTGAATGATCATTGTCTTCCTCGTTAAAACGAAAGCCAACCATCGATCTGCGCAGTTCTGTTTGTTTACCAGTCACTTGAGACTTCGCATTTTGTTTCTGTAATTGTTTTGCTCAAGTACCTTTACTTTTAACAACCACAACAAATTCCATAGCACCATTTGCAGTCAATTCAATCCCCAATTTGAAGGTAGTATCCTATCACGACCGGCAAATTGATTCTTTATGCCTCTCATCACAAAACTGTCGCCATAGTGCAATTAACTCTTTCCTTCCCGCTCCCATGTTATGGTGCCAAATCAATTGCTGAGCTGATTAAACCAATTGAACAGCTTTATGGCCACATAACGGCCATTCTTCATCAATCAATGTTTTGTTTATAGCTCCAGACAGTTTTCTAAGGGCCTCAGAATTTTCGGGAAATTTCTCTAATGTTGATGACAGATCATCTGTTCTGTTATGTACTTGCCCATTTCAAAAAATTGCTCCAATCAATACTTAAGTTTATTTTTAGACAAGAAATATTGCAATTTTTTCATAAAAGTTAATTATTTATTAACTTATTATTATGTATTTTTAATTATATTAACAATAACCTATTTTAAACCTGAAGGCCTTTTGTCTTCCCTAAAAAACATCAAACATCGGGAGCCAACTGCTTCCCTGATTACTTCAAATGTCGGGGGGCCTCTTGCCTCCTAGAAACTTCTCATATCGTGTGTCACCTTACTCACTACTGACTTGAACGATCGGAGCCCTGTTAAATAACTGCCTATATTGAAAGTGTTCAGGGCAACAGCCTCCAAAATCTGCTGAAAATACAAGCATCCGAATTTAAAGAACCTGGAAATTTACAAGGTTCTGGAATCCGAAGTGTTCTTTTTTTAAACTGAAATTAACGAAGTTCGCGAGATCAAAGTTTTTTTTAAAACGTGAAAGTTAACGAAGTTCAAGAGATTGCATTTCTTTTAATCCGGAAATTAATAAATTTCAAGAGATCGAAGATTTTTTTTAAATTCGAAAATGAATCAAGTTCTAGAGATTGAAGTTTTTTTTAAACCTGAAAAGTAACGAACTTCGAGTGATCTAAGTTTTTATAAAAAACCCGGAAATTAACGAAGTTCGAGAGAACAATTTTTTTTAAAAAAAACGAAAATTAACATAAGTTGAGATTTCGAAGTTCTTTTCTAAAACTCGAAAATTGACGAAGTTCAAGACATCATTTTTAAAAAACCCTAAAATTAACGAGCTTCAAGAGATCGAAGTTTTTTTTTAATCCCGGAAATTAATGAAGTTAAAGCGATCAATTATTTGCAAACCCGAAAATTAACGAATTTTGAGATATCGAATTTTTTTTAACACCGAAAAAATGAAGTTAAAACATTCCAAAATCGAAAGGAAATGAAGTTTAAGCAATCGACTTTTCTAAGATCCGAAAATGAAAGTCCGAGCCCAAAAATGAACGAAGTTTAAACATTCGAACATTTAAAAAAATGAAAAAAAAATTTAGAACAGTCCAAACTCGAAAAATAAGCAAAGTTTTTTTTTTCAAAATTAAAAACCGTTTATTACAAACCTCGAGAGATCTTTGTAAGCCAAGAAATTTCGGGAGTTTGTTTTTGAATGATCAGAAAATAACGAATTCAGATTTTAACCCTCCCCTCAGAATTCAACAATTTTCGAAGACCACTCTCCAAGTACCAAAAGACCCTCAACTTCAATGAATCTCTTTTAATGTTTTAAAACATTTTTTAAAAATGTCCCCCAAACCCTATCTTACTCTGACTGATCCTTTCAGGCTGGACTGAAAAATTAACAGCAAGGGGTCACATCAAACACAATTTGAATGAGAGGAAAACTAAACACTGTCAAAATACTCACATCGGTGGACCGAATTTCTCAACACTCAGTCGTGAATGATATTTAACTCTTACACCACTGTTAACAACCTGTCTGAGCTGAACCGTGTCAAAGCACCAAAATGAAGATGTCGAACCCTCAATAGGTGTCTCTTGGTTCGAGATCAGCCGAAACAATCGACAAATGCGGTCTGTTGAAAAAGCAAGTATCATTAGTTTATTGAATTAAGTTACTTTGATACAATTCTATCCGCAACACAGAGATGAAAGCGACTTTGTTCTGTGGTGAAGTTGCACAATTACATTTGAATATAACGCAATATTTATGTATATTTTAAAAATAATACAACTTTAATCACAAGAAAGACGGATCACATACAAGAAAGTGACATTTTTTACAGCAATTTAATCCAATGATATTTCCTGGGAAAGGGGTCTTCATTGCAAAAGAAATCAATTGAACTGTAATATGGTGATATGAATGAAGCCAGGGTAATCCAATGGTATTTGTTTATGAAGGATATCTTATTTACGTCAATTTTCAAGTCATGTTTCACTTCAAGGTTAGTTCAAATGGTCAATTAATGTGTCAGCATTCATCTCATGAAAACTCTATTTTCCCCTTATCATTGAACTGCAACTTTATTCTGCAATCAGTAACATGTTTCACAGGCCATTTTATGTTATTCTTTTAAATCAGGAAACAATTTTTTAATAATAGAAATCTACTTTTTTTGCCTAAATTCAAATTTTTAGATCCTCAACCAATGTTAGGCTTTGACTCTCCTGGTCCCTCCATCTGGATCTCTCACTCTCCACCCCCTCCCTCCGTCTGCCTATTTCTCTATCTCTCTCCCTCCTGCACTGTCTGAATCTCATTCTCCTCTCCCTCTGTCTGTATAAATCTGTATCTTTCTACCATGACACCACCGCTCTGACTCCCTGTCCCTCTCCCACTGTATGACTCTCCCTCTCTCTCTCTAACTGACTCTGACTCTCTCTCTCCCACTTGCGGACTGTCTCCTTCACACCATCACTCTGTCAAACTCTCACTCTATCTCCCTCTGTCGGACTCTCTGTCTCTCTTTACCTGTGTCTGACTGTCTTTTTTCCTTCTCCCCTGTCTGACTCTTTCTCTTCCTCTTTCTAAAATTTACTCCTTTCCACTGTCCCTCTGACTGACATTCCGTCTCTCCTCCCTCCATCTGATTCATTCGCATACTCTACCGCTGTCTGACGTTGTCACACTGCGTAACTCTCGATCTGAATCTGTCTCTCCCTCCCTTTTTCTCTTTGATGCTCTCACTTCCTCTAACTCCTCTCTCCCTGTGTCTTAATCTCTCTTCCTGCAACTTCCCACTGACTTCCTCTCATTGTTTCTCACCCACTCCCTCTGTCCGACTTACGCTCCATCTCTGCCCCTCTGACTGACTCTTACTCTCTCGCCTTCTGTCTGTCTCTTTTTCTTCCTCTCCCTTTGTCTGACTCTATACCCCACATCTCCCTTTGTCCGAATCTCTGTCTCCCGCCCCCGTCTGTCTGTCTCTCTCTTAACCGTTCTCTCTCGGTCTTTCTTTCTCCCTCCTTCTCCCTCTGTCTGACGCTTTTTTTTTCTCAGTCTCTCTCTGTCTGACACTCTATCCCTCTCTCCTCGGTCTGACACACAGAAACTCTTTCTTTCTCCTGGTCTCGCTGTCCTTCTGTCTGACACATTCTCTCTCTCTCGCACTCCGATATATATATATATATATATATCCGCTGTCCCCAGATGCCTGATCCTCTTTCTCCCTCTCACTCTGTCCCTCCATTCCCCTCCCTTTGTCTGACTCTCTCTGTATCTGTCTCCCCGAACTCGCTCTGACTCTCTCTCTCCCTCAACTTTACACGTTTTCTCTCTCCTTCTCCAAGTGTCTGTCTCTGTATCTGTCTCTCTCTCTCCTTCTGTCTCAATCCGAGTTTCTCTCTGCCACTTTCACTCTGCCTGACACTCTGTCTATCCCATCCCAGTTTCCGATTCTATCACTCTGTCTGACTCTCCCATTCTCTTACCCTGTCCCTCTTTCTGACTGCCTCTCTCCCTTTCCATCTGTCTGATTCTCCCTGTCCCTCCGTCTCACTCTCTCTCTCCCTCCTCTCTCTCCCTCTGACTGATTTTCTTTATCTCTGCCTCTCCCTCTGTCGGATTCTCTGTCTCTGTTCCCATCTGTCGTATTATGTCTCCTTCCACCTTCCTCTCTCTCCCCACCCATCCCCCTTGTTGACATTCACTGTTTCTCGCTCTCCCGCTTGATGTGCCTGTCTGTCTCTGTTTCCATCTCCCTCTCGATGTCTCCCTCTCCTCTCCATTTGGTTGGCACTCTCCCACTTCCTCTGCCTGACTATATATAATATATCTGTCTCCCTCTGCTTGACACATTCTCTCAATCTCCTTCTCCGAATGTCTGGCTCTGTCTCTCTGTCTCTGTCTCTCTCCCTCTCTCTGTCCCTCTCGCTCTCCCTCCCTCTCCTGCTGTTAGAATCTGTCTGTCTCTACCACTCTCTCACACACACTCTCCCGTTCTGTCTGACCCCCTCTGCCGTCTCTCTGTCTCTCTCTCTCTGCCTCTCTCTCTGTTTTACTACCTGTCTCTCTCTTTCGCTCTTTCACTCTCTCTCTCTCTCCTCCCGCCTCTTCAGGTGTCTGAAACTCTCTCATCCCTACCTGTCTCTCGCTGTCTGGCTCTCACTTTCTTCTTATGTTTGTCTGATTCTCACTATCTCACCGCCTCACCCTCTGTCTCACTCACTGTATTCCTCCTGTCCCTATCCCGGACTCTCTCTCCCTCCCTGTCTTAGTTGGTCATTGTCCCTCTCACCCTGCCTGACACACCGTCCCACCCCTCCATCTAACTGATTATTCCTCCTTCAATATCCCTCTGCATGAGTCTATCACACTCCCTCTATTTCCTTCTGACACACTCTTCCTCTTCTTGACCTTCTATCATACGTTGTCTCTCTCCCTCTCCCTCTCCCTTTCTCCGACTTTCTCTTCCCCATTTATGCTCTGTCTGACGCTCTTACAGTGTCTTCGTCTGCCTCTGTCTGACCCTTTCTGACTCTCTGCCTCTGTCTGACTCTTTCTGTCTATCTATGCCTCTGTATGAATCTCTGTTTCACTCTCTGATTCTGCCTGTCTCTCCCTTTCCCTATCTCTTCCCCCCTCTCTCCCCATTATTGCCCCTCCCACTCTCTGATCGATAGATATATGAATAGGAAGGGTTTGGAGGGATACGGGCCGGATGCTGGCAAGTGGGACTGGACTGGTTGTGATATCTGATTGGGTTGGACTGAAGGCTTTGATTCCATGCTGTTCATCTCTGTGACCTCGTCTTCCACCTACTATTTACAATTCTCTTTTTCTCTGGCAATCCCTCCTCTCTCTGACTCTCTCTCCATCCGTCTCCCTCATTCTGATGCTCACTCCCTGTCTGTCTGCCTGACATATCTCCTCTCCATCTGTTTTAAGCTGTCTCCCTCTCCATCTCTCTCTCACACTCTTCCCCTTTGCAATATGTGTGCATGTATCTCTCTCTATCTGACTCTATCTGTCGCTCCCCTCTCCCTGTGTCTGACACATTCTCTCTCTCCCTCTGCCTCACTCTCTCCCGATCCCTCTCCTTCTCTCACTGTATGACTCTCACTTTCCTCTCCTTATGTCTGTTTGTCACTCTCTCATCCCACCCCCTGTCTGACTCACTGTCTCTCCATCAAACCTCTCCCTGACACACTCCCTCCCTCTCCCACTGTCTGACTCTCAATTTCCTCTGCCTCTGTTTGCCTGAAATCTGTCTCTCTTTCTCCCCACCCTCAACCTCTATCTGACTCTCTCCCTTCCTTTCCTTCTGTTAGATTCTCCCCCTCTCCTTAGGTATGACTCTGTCTGTCTCTCATTTTCCCTCTGCCTGACTCTATCTCCCCGCCCCTCGCACTCCATCTGTCCAACTCGGTTTGTTCCTCTTTCTCTGCCCAACTCTCTCTCACTCTCCCTCTGTTTGAAACGCTGTCTTTCACTCTCTCCCTCTCTGTCTCTCTCTCCTCTCCCTCTGTCAGACTTTCTCTCCCGCTTTCCCCCTCCCTTTTTCTGACACTCTCTCTATTTCTCTCACTGTCCAATTCCTTCTCCCACCCATCCCACTGCCTGACACTCCATCTCTTCCTCTCACAATTTCCTTCTCTCCCGCAATCTCCTTCGCTGTCTCACTCTATCTCTCCTCATCCCTCTCTCCAAATTCTCTTTCTCTGTCTCTCTGTTTCTCTTTCTCTCCGACTTCCTTCCTCCCTCTCTTTCTCTCTGTAACTCTCTAACTGCATCGATCTGAATCTATCTGACTCTCTCTCCCTGTAACTCTCTGTCCTCTCCCTCTGTCTGACTTTTTCTCCTGATTTCCCTCTCTCTCTGACTCTCTATCTTTCCCTCTTCCTCTCCTTCCGTCTGAGTCTCACTTTCCTCGACCATTTACTGTCTCTACCGTTGTCTGCCCCTTACCCTCTGCCTACTCTCTCTCTTCTTCTTCCGCTCTCTCACTGCCTAACTCTCTCTCCTTCTGACTGACTCTCACTCTCTCTCTCTACCCCGTCTGACGCTTCCTCGTTCTATCACACACTGGCACTCTCTCTCCCTCTCCTCTGCCAGACTCTTTCCCCTCTCTCTCTCAGACTCACTCAGCCTGTAACACTCCATCTGTCTGACGCTCTCCCTCTCCCTCAGTCTGAAACTCTCTCGCTATCTCACTCTATCTGAAATCCTCTTGCCTTCTCTGAATCTGTGTCTCGCCCCCACCATCTGTCTGCCTCTCTCTCTCCCTCTCAGTCTAGCCTACTCTCTCTTTCTTATCCCTCCGATTGCTTGACACTCCCTTTCACTCCCTCCCTCTCCGTTTGTCTCTTACTCTTTCACTCACCTCCTCCATCTGATTCGTTGTCTCCCCCTCTCCCTTTATCTGACACTCTCTCTCTCTCTCGCCCTCTCTCTCTCACCCTCTCTGTCTCTTTCCACCGCACCCGCCGGTCCGGCTCTCTATCTCTCTCTTTCCACACCCCATCTGACACTCTCTTTCCCTCTGTCTCCCCCTCTGTCTGACTCTCTGTTGTCTCTTTCTCTCCTTCTGTCAGTATCTCTCTACCTCCCTCTCCCTGATTTTCTCTCTCTCTCCAATACCCTTTGTCCGACTCTCTCTCCCTCATCGTCTGCCTGACTCTCTCTGTCTCTCGGTTCCCCCTCCCTCTGTCTGAATTCCCGTCTCTCCTTCTCGTTGTCTGTCTCTCTTTTTCTCTCCATCCATTCCATCTGTCTGACGCTCTGTCCCTTACTCTCCCCCTCTGACTCTGCCACACCTACTCTTCATCTGTCTGACTCTCTCTCCCTCGGTCTCAAACTCTCTCTATCTCTCTGTGACTGTCTATCCCTCTCGTTTCATCTGAATCTCCCTCTTCCTACCCGCTGTCGGATTCGCTTTTTCTACCCCCTTCCGTCTGAATCTCTCACCCGCCCCTCTCGATGTCCGATATATATATCTCTCTCTATCCGTCAGGCTCTCCCTATCCCATTCCTTCCTTCTGGCTCTCTCGCTCTGCCTCATTCTGACTCTCTTTCTATCCATCTCCCTCTCCCTCCGTCTGACTCTCAATGTCCTATTTCTTTTTCTGTCTCCCTCTTTCTCCCCATCCTATATCTGACGCTTTCTCTTCCCCGTCCCTTTGTCTCACTCTCCCTCTCATTCTTCCTCCGCCTGAATCACTCTCCCACTCCCTCTTTCTGACTTCACCCCTCTCCTTCTCTCTGTCTGTCGTTGCATCCCTCTCCCTCCATCTGTATCTCTCTCTCACCTCCCTCTTTCGACCTTCTCTCTCCATTTGTTTGATTCTCTCTCATTCTCCCTTTCCCTCTGCCCGACTCTCTCTCCAACTCTCCCTGTAAATCTGTCTGACATTCAACCCGTCTCTCCCTTTCCCTCTGTCTGACGTTCTCACATCATCTCCCGCTGTCCGAATCTCTACTTAACCTATCCATCTGTCTGATTCTGTCTTCCCTCCCTCTGTCTGACTCTCCCTCTCCCTCTGTCCGACTGTCTTTCTTTCCCTTTACCTCTGTCTGAATCTGTCTCTTCTCTCTCTCCCCTTCTCTCTGCCTAAGTATTTACCTCTCCCTTTACCTCTGTCTGGCTCTCCTTCCAACTCTCTCCCATTCTCTCACTCTCTCCGAAACTCTCTCTCACCCTGACACTACTGTCTGACTCTTTCTCTGTATCACTTCCGTCTGACACACACACTCTCTCTCCCCTCCCCCCGAATGAATCCGTCTCGCTCTCCCTCTGTATTACTCTCTTTCTCTCTCTGTTCCTCTCTCCCCATTGTCTCTGACGTAGACTCTCTCATTCTCTCTCCCTCTGCCTGCTTATCGAGTTCTCTCTCTTCAACTCTCCATTTTCCTTTGCCTGACTATGCCTCACTATGTCTCTCATGCCTTCTGCCTGACATACTCACTGCGTCAGCCCCTCTCCCAGTGTCTGTCTCACACTCCCTCTCCCTCTCTCTCTGACTCTCTCCCTTTTCAGCTCTTTGAATTAGTCACTCTCCCTGTCTATTTGTCTAACTCGCTCACTCCATAAGTCTGTCTCACTTTGCCTTTATCTCTCTCTCTGTCTCCCTCTAACTCTGCCCAGCTCTCTCTGTCTCCCTCTCCCTCTGACGCTCTGTCCGTCTCTCCAGCTCTCTGTTGGTCTCTTTCTCTCATTCTCTCCCTCGCTTTCACTCCCTGTGTCTTAAACTCTCTCCCCGCTCCCTCTGTCCGACTCTCTTTCTTTCCACTCTGTCTGTGACGCTCTCTCTCCCTTTCCATCCCTCTATATCTCCCCCCCCCCCCACCCCCGGCTCTGTCTGACTCTTCCTCTCCCTCTCCCTGTCTGTGAAGCTCTCTCTTCCTCTTTCGCGAGCTGACTCTCCCCCCCCCCCCCACAACCCCAATGTCTGAGTCTCCCATTTTCCCTCTCCCTACACCGGACTCAGTCTCTTCCTCTTTCTATCTTCCTCTGTCAGACTCTCTAATTCTCCATTCCCTTTCTCTGGGTCTAACCCTCTCACTCTCCCTCTCCAACTGCCTGCCTCTCTGTCAGATTCTTTCTCACAATGCCTTCCCCGCATTTCCCTCTCACCCTTACCCTCTGACTGATTCTCTCCCCTCTTTACATTTTCCTCTGTCTTACTGTCCTTCACTCTCTATTTCTCCCCTTCTCTGTGCCTAACTCTCTCCATCTCCCTCTCCACCTGCCTGCCTCACTGCCAGAATCTTTCACACAACCCCTTCCCCGAATTTCTCTCTCTCTCCCTCTCCCTCTGTCTGAATCTCTCTCTGCCTCTCTTCTGACTCCCTATTTCCCTCTCCCTGTCTGACTCTGTCAGTCTCCGTCTCTGTATGTGTGACTCCGTTTCCCTCACACACTGACTGACTCTGCCGTCCTCACTCCCTCTATCTGATGCTGTCTCCTCATCTCCGTCTGTCTGACTCTCCCAATAAATGCAGGTATCTCTTTCCTTCTCCCTTACAGACCCTCTCTCTGTCTCCCTCTCCCTGCTTGATTCTCTCTCCCTCCCTCTCCATCTTGTTTGATCTCTCTCTCTGCCTCACTCCCTTTATCTGATGTTAGCTCTTTCTCGCACTCTCTGTCTCGGTACATACCTGTCATTCTCTCTCTCTCCTGTCACAATCTCTTTCTCTCTCACTCTAGTCCTTTCTCTACACCTGTCCCCCAATCTCCCTCTGCCGCCTTCTCACTCTCTCTCCAACTGCCTCGCACTCACTGCCTTTGAAGCTCCCACCATCTCTCTGTAACCCCACCTTCTCGTTTTCGACATATATCCAACTCTATCTCACCAAACAGCTCCAAATCTGTCCCTCTCTAATCCGCTCCCCACTCTCTTTCTCACTGTCTATGATACTCGCACCCCCCCTCTCTACATCTCTCCCACTCTCTCTGTATATGCTGATCACTCTCTCTACCTCCCGCCAACTCTTCCCCTCGCCACTCTGGGGCATTGTCTCTCTCACCCTCCCCTCATCAACCTCTCTCTCTCACTTTCTAACCCACCAACGTTTTTTCTCTCAACACGCATCTTCCTCTGTCACTCCATCCACATCCCTTTTCATCTCTCTCTGTATCCTCCTCGCACTCTCTCTTTTCCCTGTCACTGTCTCTCTCTGTATTCTCCTTTCCTCCCTATCCATCCCTTACTCTCTCTCTCGCTCTACCTACCATCCACTGTTTGTCTCTATATACCTGGTCCACCCTCCCTCGGCGCCCCTACCCTCTCCCTCTCTCTCTAACCCCGACTTCTATGTATCTGTTTCTCCCCTCCCACTATTTCTCCCTCTGTGAACGACTTCCAAATCGCACGTTCTCTCGACACCCCTCCTCTCCACGTCAGCCTCTCTCCATTCCAATTCCCTCTCTCTGACCCTCTGCCTCTCTCTCTCTCTCCATCTCTCCCCCAGTCTGTCTGTCTGCTTGCCTCCCACTGTGTTTCTCTGCCTCGCCGACACCTCACCCAGTATTTCCCTCTCTCGTCCCTTCATTACACTTCCTTGCTCTCCCTGTAAGCATCTCTCGCACTCTTTCAACCCCCTCCTCTACCTCCAGCTCCGTTTCTGTTTCAATCTCCTCCTTCCTCCAACTCTGTCTGTCTCTGCAACCCTCCCATTCTCCCTGTCTCTACATCCCTCCCGCGCTCTCTATTCCACACACCCCACAATCTCTTCCTCCCACGAACATCCTTGTCACTCTCTCTCTCTGTAACAGTCCCATGCTCTCTTTCTCGACACTCCCATCTCTCTGCCTGCCATCTCCCACACTCACTCGCTACCCCCTCCCTGTCTCTCTCTCTCTCTCTCTCTCTCTGTCTCTGTCTCGAAACATCGACTCCATCTCTCTCTCTCTCTCACCACCCTGTCACACACGGCCTCTCCATACCCTGCCCAGCCTCTCGAGCACGCTCACAGTCTCTCTCCCTGGTCACTCACTCTCTTTCTATCTCTCTCTCTTCACGCTACCAACCCATCCCCAGGAGTGCTCACCCTCTCTCTATCCCCCCTCCCAATCTTCCTCCCTATCCAACTCCAACTCACTGTATTCGCCTGGCCCACTGTTTCTTCCTCTCTCGCGAATGCTCACCCCATCCTCTCTCCTACCCCGCACTCACACTACCCGCCTGCCTATCTCTCTCGATCGTCAGTCCTCCCTATCCCTGTGATCTCTCCTTGCCACCTCACATACGCTCTCTTTCTTTAGCGCCCTCCCTCACTCTCCATCTCTCCCGACCACAAGCATACTCTCGTTTCACTCCCTTACTCTCGCTCTGGACCGCTCCGCCATTATTGCTCTTCCTATATCTCTATGCCCTCCTCACCCTGTCTCTCTCATCACCCCTCCAATACATTCACACTATTCCCACCACCCTCTGATTCTCTTTCCCTCTTTCTAACCAGCTCTCAATCTCTCACTCGAAGACACTCCTACTCTCTCTGATCTTGTTCCACTCGCTCAGTCTCCATAATCTCCTCGCGTTCTCACCGCACACCTCTTACTCTCTTTCTGTGTACCCACTTTCCACTCTCAACATCTTCACCCCACCACTGTCTCTCGACAATCCGCTCCCACTGCCTCTCTCCCTCTATCCCACTCACTGAACTTCACTCTATCCCACTCCCCCACGCTTCCTCTGTCTCCACCCCCACTCTGTCTGTTCCTCGTCAACCTCCCAATTTCGCTTTCTCTCTCTCAACACACCTAACTCTCTGTGTCTCTCCGTCCCCCTTTCAACTATCTTTCTAACGGCCCCATTATCTCTGTCTCTCCTCAGTTCGCCCCACTCTCTCTACCGGCCTCCCACTCTCTTTCGTTCTCTCCAACACGTTCCCCAATCTTTCTCTCTATTCTCCATTACCACTCTCCTCTTCCTACCACCATCGCTCTTTCTCCCACTCTCTTTGTAACCCTCCTTTTCTCGAGACACCTTCCTTTCTGTATCTCATTTTTGCCAAAATCCAACTGTCTCTCTCTATCCTCTGCCTCTCTATCTCTCTCGACACCCCATAACTCTCCCTCATTCTCTCTCATCTCCTCCAACACTCTGTCTGTGCATCCCTCACTCTCTATATCTTCCTCACAGTCTTTCTCTATTCCCGTCCCATTCTCTCTCTCTCTCTACTCTGCCCTGACTCCCTCTCAGGCTACCCTTTTCCCTCTCTCCCTGTTACACTCGCACTCATCGAATATAGAACATACAACGTTACTGCGTAACACAGGCACTTCAGCCCTCGATGTTGCGCAGACCTATCAAAATTATCTGATGCCCATCTAACATACACAATCCGATAACTTACAATATGCAATATACAACATGCCCAATGTCCAGTAAAATTCACTTAACGTCGGTGAGTCTGGAATTTCTGCAGGAAGGCCGTTCCACGCCCCTACTACTCACTGAGTAAAGAATCTACCCCTAATATCTGTTCTACATCTATCAGCCCTCTATTTCAAGCGATGTCTCGTCGTGTTTGCCTTCACCATTGGATGAAAATGGCTGTGATTGTCCAGCCAGTCGAACGCTCTGATTACCTTATGTGTCTCGATTAAATCCTTTCAACTTTGGTTTCTCCAACGAAGAAAGCCTCAGACGTTCCTCAGAGGACCTTCTGCCAAACCAGACAACTTCCTAGTAAATCGCCTCTGCACTATTTCCAAACCCTCGACATCCTTCCTCAAATGCGTTGTCCAGAACTGCATTCAATGCTGCAAGCGCAAACTTAACAGTGTCTTGTACAGCTGAAGCATAACCTCCTGGCTCCGAAAGTAAGTCGCTCCACAAAGAAACGTCAACAAAACCTATGCCTTCTTAACAACCCTACCAACACGTGTAGAAACTTTTAGTGAGTTATACGCCTGGACACCATGATCTCTCTGTTCTGCAAAGGATTTTACCATGAGTCCAGTACTGTGCATTCCTGTTACTCCTTCCAAAGTGAACTACCTCACACTTATCTGTTTTAAACTTGATTTGCCACTGCTGAAACTAGCTGTGCATCTTATCGGTGTTCCTCTGTAACCCACGACATCCTTTATCGCTATCCACAACTCTGCCCACCTTCACGTCATTCGCAAAGTCAATAATCCATGCTTCTCCGCACATGTCCAGATCATTTATAAAAATAACAAACAGCAGTGGGTCCCAAACAGATCCTTACGGAACACCACTGACAACAGAGCTCCAGGATAAACATTTCCCATCAACCACGACCCTGTACCTTATTTCAGCGAGCAAATTTCTGATCCAATCCGCTATGACATTCAATGCAAAAACACCGTATTATACGCAATAGCCTATTGCGTGGAAACTAATCAAATGCTTTACAGAAGTCCATATACAAGGCTTGACCTTCATCCACCTGGTTTTTGTCACCTTCTTGAAGAACGCAATAATCAATTGTGGCACGACCGATCCTTCACAAAACTGTGTTGGCTACCCCTAATCAATTTATTCCTTTCCAGCTGATTATACATCCTATTTCTTGAAATTTCTTCACAACTTACCCACAATCGAAGAATGTCTAAATGACCTATAATTAGAAGCGTTGCCCTGATTCCCCTTCTGACACAAAGGAACAACGTTCCCTATCCTCCAGTCTTCTGGCAATACTCCTGACGACAATGACGACATAAAGATGGAAGCCAAAGTATCTGCAATCTCCTCCCTGTCTTCCCAAAGAATCTGAGGATAAATCTCATCCGGCCCAGGGATTTTACCTAAATTCGGATCTTCTCGACTTACCAAAATCTCCTCTTTGTCAACCCCAATCCCAGTTAAATTGTTAGCCTGTATCTCCGCTTTATCAAAAGCATGGCGGTTTTCCAATATGGAAATTGACGAAAAGTATTTATGAAGTGCTTTCCCCATGTGCTCAGATTCCACACACAAATTGCCACGACTGTCTTTGATTGGCCCTCAACGTAATCCAGTCATTCTTTTATTTCTGATTTACTTGTAAAACGTCTTGGATTTTTCCTTGATCATATCCAACAACAACTTCTCGTGCACCCTACTGTCTTTTCTGAGCCCTCTAACGTTAGACATAAGTTTTCTGTCTAACTTATAAGTCTTATGACCGCTAACCTGGACGTCTTGCCTTACCGTTGCATAAGCATTCTTCCTCTTGACAAGAGTTTTATATTCTTTGATAACTGCCTTCACCACTAATAGATATATTCTTCTCAGGAACCTGCACTAGCTGTTCCTTGATTAAGCTCCATAGGTCAGGTGTGCCAGTCCCCTGCAGTTTCCTTCCCCATCCTGTCCATCCTAAATCTTAACTGATCGCATCATAATTGCTTTCACCCCCATTGCTAACACTTTCCTTGCAATATATACCTATCGCAGCTATTGTAAACAGAACCGAATTATGTTCACTATTGCCAGAGAGCTCACCTACCGACAAATCTAACACGTTGCCGGGTTCATTCCCCAATACCAACTCCAATATGGCATCTTCCCTTGTTGGCCATTAAACATATTGTGTCAAAAACCATTCTGCACACATTGAACAAATACTGACCCACCTAAAATGCTTGTAACTATAGTATTCCCAGCTTATGTTGGGGAAGTCAAAGTTCCCCATTAGAATCATCCTGTTAGTCTCGCTCCAATAAGGTATCATCTTAGCTATCCCTTCCTCTACATCCCTGGAATATTTCAGAGGCATACAGAACACTCCCAGGAGAGTGAACTCTCCTTTTCTGTTTTTAACCACATCAAAAGTACCTCAGTGGATGAGTCCTCAAACTCAATATGAGTTATCTCATCTGCAGTATTACTACCCTTGTTTACAAATACGACATATGCTTGGCTCTTTTAACATCTTCTCTATTCTTGCAGAAGCATCTCTATCCTGGAATCGGGAACAACCATTCCTTTCCCTCCTCTAGCCATGTCTCTACAACGACCACATTAAAATCAATGCTGCACTTTCTCCCTCTCTTTATTTCTGAGTCTCCTGTCATTGAAGCACACACATTTCAAACCAACATCTTAATTGCCAGTGCCCTCTCGCAACATTTCAAACCTATCCCTGACATCAGTACCCTCAACATCCTGTACACTGGAATGCCAACTCAAGTTCCCAAACCCCTGTTGCGTTGGTATAAACACTTCCCCGAATGGAGTTGCCAAATTTCTTCCAGGGTACTGGCATCCCTCTGCTTCACGTGAATACCATGCTGTTTTATGAAGTTCCACATTCCTTAGAAAGAGCTCGAATTATCCAACAATCCAAAACCTTCCCTTCTGTACTGTCCTGCAGTCACGGGTTCTGCGCCGCATTCTACCTGTTCCTTACTTCACTCGCACGAGGCAAGGACAACAAACCAAAGATAACAACTCAGTTTGTTCCTGCTCTCAGGTTCCATCCTAGCTCCCTGAATTGCTGTCTCCAATCCGTACTTTTCTTCCTCGCTGTGCCTATGTGGATCACACCTTGGAACTGCTCTTGTTCCCAATCAAGGATCTGGAAAACACGAGCAGAGACATCACGAATTGTCGCACACAAGTGGGAACACAGTCATCGCGAGTCTCTCCTTCGTTACCACAGAATCTCATATCTATCCCAGGACTATGAAATCTGCAATGATTGAAGCTCTGCTCCTTTTCCCCACTCCACTCTGACTGACAGGGACAGAGTCATCGAGAGGTCGCTCTCCTCCACAGCGCTATCACTGGTACGTGGTCCTCCCTGCAACAGCATCCAACATGGTTTACGTATTTTGAGGGAAAAGACCACCTGCCGGCTCCCTTTTGATCACCTGATGGTAACCCAACTACCTTCTTCACGGAGCTGTCGAATAACTACGTCCCTGAAAACCTTGTTAATAACGCCCTCCGCCTCCTGAATGATCCGAAAGTCATCCAGCTCCAGCTCCAGTTCAATGACACGGTCCTCAAGGACCTGCAGCTGCGTGCACTTCCCACAAATATAGTCAGCAGGTACATTAGAGGTGACCGTTTCCTCCCACATACTGCAGGAGGAATATTCAACTGCGTGAACCTCCTCTCCTACTGCTCTAAGTTTCCAAAAGCACCGCAGAAAAAGTGAAACACGAAAGAAAATACATCACCTCACTAACCGATGCACTGATTTTTGTTTGTTTAGAGAAGGATTGCTGGAAGGCACCACACGAGTAATGTTTAAGCTAAAGCCAGTGCCCAAATATGGAAACTCTTGACCTCTCCGACAGCCTCCTACTCGAAGCTCCCACACATCCTGTTGGAACAACAATGGCTGTGTCCGACGCTCAGAGGAGTGGTTAGGAATATTTTGCTTACCTTCCCGACACCCACTTGCTCGACGCTCTCGAACACCCTAATGCTCGAAAAGCAATGGCGGGCACCGATGCTAAGGGTGAGTTTTAAACTTTTTTGCTCACCTTCCTGTCAGTCTCCTGCGCGATGCTCTATCGACACTTTCTCTAGCTCACACTCCCACTCTCTCTCCCTTACCTTTCAGTCTCAATGAATCTCTCGCTCACACACTCCTTCTGTCTTTCTCAGACACACTCACTCGCTCATCCTTCTCTCTCCCTCTGACCCAGTGACGGGAAAGGTGTGGAGAGTTTGACGGAGGCGTGGAAGGTAAGACAGCTGTAGGGTTGTTGGGAGGAGGGAGAAAATTAGGGAGAGATAAAAATGTGGGAGACAGCGACAGCAGGGGTGTGAGAGAGAAAGGGAGGGTGATAAATAAGAATGACAGAGAGGAAATCAGGGTGGTGAGAGAGGAAGGGTGGCGGTGGGGTAGGATGAGTGAGAGTGAAAGGCAGAAGGGGAGAGAAATAGAGATTGGGCAGAGAGACAGAGGGAAAGAAATGCCGACGGGGGAGAGCATCTGGGGAAATGGTGTAAGAGAGGGGTCAAAGGGGAAAGAGAACCGGAAGGATAGAGAGTGATAGACGGTTGTGATTGAGTGGAAATTGGATGAACGGGGTAGAGAGATGAAATATGCCCATGGCCTGGTTGCGGTGGGTTACACAGAAGTGAAACATGCACAGGATGATTTAAACACAACACTTGAGAGCACAGTCCCGTTCGCCTCCACTTCTCTAAGGAGCAGAGCTTGGGGCTGAGTCTGTATATCTCAGCTCAGCTTTTTCAACACAATGACAAACACCAATCTCGTTGGTTCTGCTGCATGGCACTTCACAATGAACATTTTTATTGCTGACAAATTGAAGTATTTGGTACAGCCAATGGTATGGTGCCTTATCTTGCTGATCATTGGGTTGAGAGAAACCTTGAAATACGTCCCTGTAATCTGCTGTGGGACAAGATTGAACAAACCAGCACTAACTTCAGTCTGTTATCATAGCGACAAGCTGCTTCATTGTTGAAACATTGAACTGAAATGAGAAAACCACGGCTAGATTGATTAATGAGTGAATTTGATTGATTGATGAATTTGTGTAAAGGGGAATTTCAGCACTTGCTTCAGCTGCTGTCTGAACTTAGTCTGGGTGACTGCATAAATCACGGTGTTTGTGCAGCAGCTGAGGAGCTGCAGCATAATGCCCAAATCAAGCACAAAGAAATCTAGTTGCAAACTGCTATGCACAAGCAATCGCATCTCGTTCCAAATAGAATACAACATTAACGTTGACCAAAACAGGATGAAATTGGCCGAGATCACACACAATAAAATGATGGATTTTTTTCGATTTCTCATTTCTGTGTCAGACTGAGCGGCTTCATTGATGTGAGCCCGGAGTCTCCTCCGCGATCTGCTGGCCTTTAAAATGTGTCTTACAGTGAAAACATTGAGCAGCAGAATCAGGAGAAAAGGGAGACCCGGGGTTATAATGTAGTGGAGGAACTCGATTATGGCCCAGGGAAATATGGAATCACCACTTATTCGCTCTTGACAAAACCAGGGTATGTTAAACAGCTGATAGCGACCTCCGAGCCTAAAATACCAGAAAATGTTCTTTAAACAGCTCAGCACAGTCACTGCTCCCAGAACCACAGCTGCCGTTTTCTCACTGCAATATTTAATTTTCAGCTTCTGGCAACAAATGGCTACACACCGATCAAAGGTGAAAGTGACGGTGAACCAGACAGAGCAGTCAGTGGATGCATAAAGCAGCACAGCGTGGATATTACATACGCGGATGGAGTACAGGAAATAAAACGATTTCTGAAATACGATGGGAATTTGTCTCAATATCAGGTCAAGGATAATGACCAGTAGATCCGCCAATGCCATCGCCCCCAAGTAACGTCTGACACATGAAGATAATCCACAATCTTTACAAAGCAGGACGTAGATCGTAACGACGTTAACTATGAGGAAGCAAACAAAGACAGTATGCATCAGCCTGGAGACAAACTGACCAGTTTGATTGACGACAGAGTGAAATTTTCGTACGTGTCACCATAATCAGAGATTTATTATAATAATTGAAGCTGAAATAACAAATCGGACTTTCTAAATTAATGACAAAAATAGTCATATAATACAAGAACGCCTCCCCCCTTCCCCAAACACACAAAGACCCAGTCATAATAATAGATGGTTTCTGGAACATTTCTGCACATTCGATCACTCGAGATCAGACACAGGCCACTTTTTTCCATTTCCTAATACGAAGTGTGAAAACGTCGCCGTCCTGAAGGATTCTGTCTTAGTTCCTTGAAGACAAATGGAGGTGAAAATTTCTGTCTTTTCATTTAAGTTATAGTTGATCCTGTGTCGGGAAGAAATGCAAACGCAGGAAAAACATACTCACCCCTTTAAATGTGGAAGAAGACTTCAGGACAGTGTCTCCTTCTCCATGAAACAGCAACTTAACTAGCGGTCTTAGCTGTTGCTCTATTAACTTACGTTCGGCCAGTCACTAAAACATTCAGGGATTGAGTGATTCAGGGAATGTCGGGTGCAGAATATTTCAAAGAATGATGGAGACAGAATGTTCTCGGGAATGTCGATTGTAGATTGTTCTGGGGAATATCGGTTTAACAATGTTCTGACGAATATCAGTTATAGAATATTCCAGGGAATGTTGGGTTTTGAATGCTACAGAGAATATCAGTACTGGAATATCTCAGAACATGTCGGTTTTGGAATGTTCTTGGTAATGTAAGTTACAGTTTTCCGGGGAATGTAAGTTATAGAATGTTCTGGAGAATGTCAGTTTTGGAATGTCAGTGTAGAAAGTTCCAGGAATGTTCGTAAGGTAATGCCCCAGGGAATGTGAGGGATACAATGTTCTGAGGAATAGCCGTTACAGAGAACCGGGTGTAGAACGTTCCGGGGATTGTCAGTTGTAGAAAGTTTCCAGCAATGTCAGTTCTCGAATGTTCCAGGGAATGTTGGGTTTTGTATGTTCTGGGGAATCTTAATTATAGAATGTTCTAGAGAATGGCCATTATAGAAATTTGCGCGTAGTTTGATCCAGAGAATGTTAGGTACAGAATGTCCTGGGTAATGTCAGCGAAAGAATGGTCCAGGTAAAATTAGGTGTAGTATTTTCCGGAGAATGTCCGTTATAAATTGTTCTCGAGAATGGCAATTAAAGAAACATCCGGAGAATATCAGTCTTATAATGTTCTGAAACATGTAGGGTGGAGAATGTTTTTTGAAATGTCAGTTATAGAATGTTCTGAGGAATGCTGTGTTCAGAACGGTCCGGAGAATGACTGCTGAAGAATGTGCGTACAGACTGGTCTGCAGAATGTCAGATGAGGAATGGCCTGGAGAAGGTCAGTTATAGAATATTCTGGGGAATGTCGTATATAAAATGCTCCGGGAATGTCGAATGCGGAATCCTCCCGGGAATGTCGGGTATGAAATGTGGCAGAGTCATAGAGACTCACATCACAAAGGCACGTCTTCCCATTGAGTTTGCTGAGACCAACTCAGCATCGTGGTGAGAATCTCTCCCCAAGCTCAATTCAACTGGGACTTTGCAGCAAAAACATCATTATTAAGTCAAGACATCAATCCTGATTTGTAGCATCGTCTTTTGTGATCGTCCAGATACCATTCATTATTCCGAGAACTCTCTCACTTCCTTTTCATTTCTGTATATTTGAGACGTTACGGGGGTAAACGCTCCTGTTAAATTTAAAACCAGGAACACAGAAAAGATTTATTCCATGCAGTATTCTGCAAATATTCGAGTCGCCACGGACGATTCAAAGTAAAAATTCACAACTTTATTTCCTAACGTAAAACAGCGCATAATTTGTGGGCAGCACGGTGGCACAGTGGGTGGCACAGTGGCTAGCACTGCTGCCTCACAGTGCCAGAGACCCGCGTTCAATTCCCCCCTCAGGTGACTCTCTGTGTGGAGTTTGCACGTTCTCCCCGTGTCTGCATGGGTTTCCTCCGAGTGTTCCGGTTTCCTCACACAATCCAAAAATCTGCAGGTTAGGTGAATTGGCCAAGTTAAATTTCCCGTCGTGTTAGGTGTAGGGAAATGTGTCTGGGTGGGCTGCGTCGGTGTGGCCTTGTTGGGCCGAAGGGCCGGTTTCCATACTGTAAGTAATCTAATCTTATTAACCTTTATTTACAATTGTGATCTCTAAGCTATATTCACCTTCCTTTCTTTAATACTAGGTTGACAAAACGCTCAACTAAGATCGTAATTAAGGAAAAAACAGCAATGTATCTTAAAACCATAGAGCTTTCGGTTCTAAAATCTTCCTGCGTCTTTTTTTCCTTCTGGTTAGGAATTCCTGCTTAATTGATCGAATAGGTGCTTTTTTAGAAGAGTAATTTTTTAGGCACTCTGCTTAAATGCTCGGTCGTGGCACTTCACTTCCTACTTGTTCAATTTTCCCTGGTCTTATACTGAAGACCATCGGAATGTGTCATCAGCCCTCAAGATTTTCAATATACTCGATTCAAACTTGATTGACGTTTGATGCATTTCGGGGATAATTTAAACTAGTTGCCCGAATTCGAATGTGTTTTTTGTCTTCAAGCAAAAAACCAATCGAGTTTTTCAGCCCAGTGTTACATTGTTTCCTTTCTGAGAACACTTGGTGCTGTGTCTGGTAGGCTTTTGCTGTTAACTCTCTGAAAGTACACCCACGTCTTCATAACATTAGCACTCCCAAATCGAAACAGCTCTGGATATTGAGTTTCCAATCTCGGTCACTCTACAGCCATGTCCGTCTAATATCATTGAATATTATCCATTCACTCAATGTGAATTCCTTAGTCTGTTTTGAGAATAGAAAACACAATCTGATAGCATGCGTTTCATTCAGCATTTTAACCCGTTATTTCCTGCTCCATTTTCGCCTTTTTTTCTCATGTTGATCCAGTCATGAAACTGTCAGACACCGTCATAATCACAGAATCAGGACTGATGAGTAATGTTTCATGAATCCCCAATCATGATCTCTGGGTATATCCTGCCCCACTGTCAGGCAGATCCATCAGTGCTGGGTTCATCGTGGGATGCAGTCAAGAAAGGAGTTTCCCTGGAATTCGTCGACATTGATATCAGAACCCGGGAAATCTCATGGTTTTGGAGATGATCAAGGAAATAGCCTGATGATGGACATCTGTTGACCTCCACGCTAGCTTTCAGTAATAACTCAGTTCCCCGTGCTGTCGAAAACAAATCGGAGGCAGCTCTGTCAGTGTCTCCACAGGCCCAACACTCATCGAGTAGGGCGAGTCTTCCAATACTCTGTAGCACGACTGCGAGAAGTGATGGGTCAAACAACAAGAGTGAAACATTCTTACCGAACTACTTGTCACAGATGGATCTGCCCATAAAACTTTCTGTCAGAGCAATATGCCGACTGCCCTGGTGGAGGGAATGTCTCAGCGTCATCTTGAAGTTATTGCCAACTGTCTTATGTGGCACTTTCCCCTGCGAAGTCGGACATAATTATAAGTGACTGAGCAAGTAAAAGCTGGGCATCCAAGAGGCATTGCGAGCCATCAGCAGCTGCGGCATCAATAGCCTTCCACTCATCAGAAAATCAGTCGTGGGCTGTTCACTGATGGGATAAAAACAATGACTGCAGATGCTGGGAACCAGATTCTGGATCAGTGGTGCTGGAAGAGCACAGCAGTTCAGGCCGTATCCGAGGAGCTTCGAAATCGACGTTTCGGGCAAAACCCCTTCATCAGGAATAAAGGCAGTGAGCCTGAAGCGTGGAGAGATAACGTAGGGGAGGGTGAGGGTGGGGAGAAAGTAGCATAGAGTACAATGGGTGAGTGGGGGAGGGGATGAAGGTGATAGGTCAGGGAGGAGAGGGTGGAGTGCACAGGTGGAAAAGGAGATAGGCAGGTAGGAAAAGTCCGGACAAGTCATGGGGACAGTTACTGAGCTGGAAGTTTGGAACTAGGGTGAGGTGGGGGAAGGGGAAATGAGGAACCTGTTGTCCGTTGCTGATGCATTTACTGATTCAATATCTGCCGATTGTCTCCATCCTTGATAACTTAGTTTCCTAACTACTTCGTGCCATCCAGAAATGTAGTTGTTTTTTTTCCATGTGATTACAAACAGTACTGGTCACTGTGTCACTGCCGTCCTTACTTTCTGTTAAGCTGATAAAGAAGCTAATTTCTCTCATTAATCACTGCTTCCAGCTCAGTTGCCAGTCCTCCCCGTAATCCTGTGCAGCAGTTTCGGAAAGCATAATATTCCTGTCCATTTTCTTTGTAACAGGCATGAGATATGAAAAAAATCGACTCCAATTGCTGAGAACCGCCTCGAATGGCTGAAATATCCCATTCTGTGCCTGTTTAAATCTCTTGATGAGCGGAGTAGCCTGCTTCAGCATATATATAGTTGTGAATTATGCAAAAAGTATTGGAACCGTCAGTGAACACTCGGCTTCGGGACTTAAGAAAATTCTTTCTGAAAATCATAACAACTTGCACAGGTTGCTTCTCCAAATTATATCAGCCTGTCATTTTCTCAAATATAATTCCCATTTCGTAATTCTATGTTGACCTTGTCTCTGTCCAACACTTTCAATCCCAATAATTTCTCCAAAACCATGCATTTACTAATTTCATTCTCTTCCCTTTTCCCACCAGCTTAAAACATAGAGCATTGAATATAGATCATAGGACGTTACAACGTAATACAGGGCCTTCGGACTTCGATGTTGCACCGTTTAGTGAATAGAATCTGATGCCCATCTATACTACTCAGTTCCATTAAGCTCCGTATGAATGTCCAATGCCCATTTAAATGCCCTTAACGTCGGTGACTGTATTACTGTAGCAGGCAGGGCGTTCCATTCTCTACTACTCTCAGAAAAGAAACTACCCATAACATCGGTCAAAAACCTATCAACCCTCAATTGACGCTATGTCCCCTATTTCAGCCTTCACCATCCAAGGAAAAGCTCTCAATGCCCACCCTACTTAACCCTTAGGTTTGCCAGTTTTCTGGGAAGGTTTTTTTTAAAAATTCATCTGGAAGGCAGAACTGAAGGCAGAGTTTCTTCGTGGTTCTGCCATTTCCTTGTTCTCCATTCTCTGCCTTCAGACTACAGAAGCTGCACTTGCTTTATATTTCCATATACATCGACATACTGTTTATAAGGCATTAAAGTTAACTTCTTTAACCATTGTGAATATATTGTCCGGAAACACAGCACATTCTGTCATGAGCTGCTCAACGATTGATCTTTCTCAATCAGAGAAGCATCGACTCTGAACTATCAGTAATCCAGCATAATCTACATTCGTCCCATTTTCCATCACGAAACCCGTAGACGGGAATGTTATGACACTTGAAGTGCTCATCCAATCAATTCTTAATAGTTGTGAGGTCACGCTTGTCAACTACCCTCTCAGGAAATACATTGCCGATTCCAACAACCTCTGCGTGAAAACAAATTCACAAATCGTTTCCAAATCTCAAAGCGTTCACTTTCAAAGTGTGTTCCCTTATTGTTGGCGCTCTGACTTAATAAACAACTCCTGTATATCCACACTCTCCATGTGGTTCATAATCATATCTTTCTGAAACACATCTCCCTCCGCTTTACCTACTCCACAGCAGAAAATCAGAACTTATCCAACTTGTCTTCTTAGTTGTTAGGCTCCATCCTCGGTTACACACTGGTGAATCTCCTCTGCACCCCACCCGTGCAATCACATTCTTCCTGTAATGTGGCACTTAGAACTGCACACCGTATCCCATCTATGGCCGAAACAAAGATCTGTCCAGCTTTTGTAATCAACGTCTCACTGAATGAATCGCTATCACCGCGGTCGCTGCTGCCTTCTCAACTCATCTTTTACCCTGCCCAGTTGCATTGAAGCACCTGTGGAGATTCACCCCTGAACATCCCAGTTTGCTGCCATTCATTGATTTCTCCCCTGTCTGGTTCCTTTTACCAAAATACATCACCTCATATTTATCAGAGTTCCATTCCTTCCTCCATTGATCTGCCCATCTTACTATTCCATCTATGTCTTCTTGTAAGGTAAGACCTTCCTCTTCACTGTCAACCACGCGGCAAATGTTTGTGTCAAACTGAAACTTAGTGTTCACAATGGCCACACACCACTCGGACGCGCCCCAACATGTACATCTGCATCTCTTACGAATATCACCAATAATAAGAGACACAGCACTGATTCCGGTGGTGGTGGAGGGCACACGGTGCTCCAGTCACACAAAGAGCTTTCTACAACCACCCTCTGTCTCCTGCCACGAACTTGAATTTCGATGCAACATGGCAAGTCATTAATGAGTCCTTGCTTATTGTGTTCCACTTTACATGCGTGTAGAATATCTGGGGATTCTCGTTAATCTTGTCTGCGAGTAGGTTTCCGTTCATCTCTTCGGCAGTTTTCTCAAAGTGAAGAATTTCCTCTTTATTGCAATCTTATGTTGATTTTTTAGCCTTGAATCAAGAATAGACAGCGAGAGAAACATTCTATTTTTTTCCATCATGTCATATGCTTTGAGATTTCCTAAGTTTCACCTGTTCTTCGAAATTCTATCGGTCTCAAGCGAGTATGTTCATCAGATAATCTCGCCATCTGAGGGTCGAACATGAGAAATATACATTAGAGTTCCTTTGTGGTCAGTATACATTCTCTGATACTGGGACATGAAAACTGTACATAATATTCCAGGTAGTCTCAGCAAGACGCTATACAAGTGCTTCATGATATATTTATTTCTACATTCCCATTTCATTCAGTGAAGGCAAACCTAACTTTCACTTTCCATTTACATGTATTTCTCCAAACACCCTTTACCTTTATTGCATTTCTGAAATCACCATGTAAGATCTTACAGAAAGCCTCCTGGAAATCCAAATATTCCACTTCTACTGTGTCTACACTGTCCAAGCTGCAAGAAACAACTTCAATCATTTCTTAACTTTGTCAAGTATGATTTCTCTGCCAGAACAACACACTGATTCTCTCCAATGTTTATGTTAATTTCTGAATATCTTTTTTCTCATCTTTAAAGATGGATTCCAACAGGTCCCAATAGAGAGTAGAAAGTATATGGAATAGTGTAGGTTAGATGGGCTTCAGATAGGTTTGAGAGGTCGATGCAACATCGAGGGCAAAAGGGCCTGTACAGCTCTGTAATGTTCGATGTAGATGTCAAGTTCATTGGTTAACAGTTCTCCACATTATCTTTTCTTATGTTAATAAATGTTTGGATCGTGTTTACAATCTTCCAGTTGTCTGCAGTGGCTTCGAGATTTGCAGGATGTCCAGAAAAATAAAACACCATCATCGACAGTGCGATTAATATGTCTATCACCCTTCTATTCTCATGTTCTGATATGAAGTAAATCTGGTCTGTAAAACTAATAAAAGCTCAACCCAGCTGTCTTTTTAAAGTATTACCTTGTTACAAATATGAATTGATTTTGCATCTTTAGTTCCAGAAGTTCTTATGATCGAATGGCATCTCTGGGAGATTTGCTGGATTTTCCTCCATGCAGGCTGATGCTAACCATTTGGTTCGTTTCTCTACTATTTCCCCGTTCTCCACGATATGTTCTCACGTCCCTATTCCAAACTTCCACGGTTGATCTTGCTTTTATTTTGTCCTTTTTGAATTATAGACAGTATACTTTGTCAGTGTTGTGTTTCCTGGTCGTTTGTAATAATGTTCGCATTTTGATTCCTTTATGAGTTTCATGACCGTCCTTTTATAGATTTTATTTTCAAAATTCTGACGTTTCCACAAAGTATGGAATTCATCTGAAGCCACTTCCTTTGTTTTAGTACAATCTTTAGTTTCTTCATTTCACCATGGTTGAATCACCACCTTTTTTTTTGCTGTTTGTATCTTGGAAAACTATTTGCATTTTTCAGAAGTAGCAGTATTTATAAAAGTAATAGTTATTGCTTGTCTATCACTCAATGTTATATTGTACTTTCACTCAAACGAACGAGGCCATCTTGTCTCCAGGATTCCATGATGTTTGACCGTGATGCTCAAAAAGTCATCACTGTATGCAGATGCTGCGTAAAATACAATATTTTCTTGTCAAATTTTCTCAACAGCTGATTCAGAGCAAGTTTACGATTTAGTCCTTCTGACCACACAACACCAAATCTGAAAAGCCTGGGATAGAGCTCGATTCACAACACTATCTTCAACCTACCTCATATACACTTATGAAATTTATTTTTCACAATATTCGCAGTCACTTGGTTGAGGCAGTTCAGATTCAACTTGACATCATCCAATAAAAATGCAGCACCCAAGATATGTACATATCAATTTCCTATAACATAAAATGCACACAATGTGTGCAAATGTTTGCGGTAGGATATATAATACACCAATGCTGGCTTCTCCATGCTATTTGTAAGCTACAGTGAAACAGATTCTATGGAATCTGAGGCACGTGGTCTCTGGCGTTATTAGAGATAGACTTGGACAAAACATTCGGGGACGCTCACCTCGACGCAGAGATAATCTGAAGAAATGCCGAGCAATACTCGGCAAGCAACAGTAACCTTCACAGCTTTGCCAGGATAAGTCTCACCGTATTCTCTCTGTTCCCTGACAGTCCCTGTATATCCGTTGCAGCACCGAACCCTAAACGAGTCCAATGCTCCAAGACTCTCAGTAATGCAATGCAATCCTCCAATCTGTCTCTGTCTCTCTGTCTCTCTCTCTCTCTCTGTGTCTCTCTGTCGCCTGCACTATAGTCCCCACACTAATAACACTGCATGATTCCAACACTGTTGACTAACTCCCCCTGGGCACCTCACCATCCAACCCACCCCCAACGTCTATACCAGCACTAATACTTACAACATGAACATGCCCACCTTCACGAGGTCCCTCCCTTTCTCTCATCCCCGCAGAAACAGCCTGGAAAAGGACAGAAGGATACAAGTCGGGTACTGGATTCTCCAATATACGTTCGCCACATTTCCCCCTCATCTCCCCCACAAACCCAATGTGTATTGAACCCTGGGAAAAGCCAGAGATGACCACAAAGAATCGTATGGATATTGTATAGCATCCACGTCCCACCAACAATGTTCAGTGACGAAACATTTTCACTTGAAACTCTCTGTCGGTTCCAATAGTTCTCTCCCTCCTGTTGCAGCGACAGAAATACACAGAGACATATGGAAACACCCTAACATACTAGTACTCACAGTACATACACGGAGACAGACACGCACACATGTAGAGGCAGAGAGACGTGCATAGTATCAACATACAATAATCACATACAAAGATACAAAGTTGCGGCAATGATATAGATGGGCAGATGTAGACACTTAATGGACAGAAACGTCACCTTATCGACACATTGTGTCACACACAGACTCAGACACTGGTATCTTTAAGACAAGTGGTCCTTTTATTATTCATAACAGGACAATGGCCTTTTTTTAAGATTAGATTAGATTACTTACAGTGTGGAAACAGGCCCTACAGCCCAACAAGTCCACACCGCCCCGCCGAAGCGTAACCTACATCGACATCGACATCGACATCGACATCTACATCCGCTTACCTACTACTACGGGCAATTTAGCATGACCAATTCACCTGACCTGCACATCTTTGGACTGTAGGAGGAAACCGGAGCACCCGGAGGAAACCCACGCAGACACGGGGAGAATGTGCAAACTCCACACAGTCAGTCGCCTGAGGTGGGAATTGAACCCGGGTTTCCGGCGCTGCGAGGCAGCAGTACTAACCACTGTGCCACCGTGCCGCCCAAGTGAAAGCAAAAGAATGATTTTCAGAATCATATAAGTCATGGTTAATCAGACTCGATGGGCCGACTGTCCTAATTTTGTTTCAATTTTATGCTTGAGTGGAGTCATGCTATCTTGTCTTTATTTGCGAGACACGAGCTGAGGCTGGGTTTGATACATGTTTGATTAGAAAGAGTCAGTGGTCACAGGCTTGGAAAATTGAACAGTTTAGATCTATTCCTAATTATTGTGCTCTTATGCTTCAAAACAGGTGACGATTTGATGTTAGATTAACACAAGTTTTATAATGACGTCCTTTGGATCTTTATGGTTATATTATCTGTTATATCCTCATCGCCAGGGAGCAGTGAAGATTCGGTTAATGAAGGTATTCATGGCTGCGCTCGACCAATCTTTTCTGGGCTGGAGAGTTGATGTTCATTGAGTTTAGATTGGAGAGGCATGTTCAGACATAAGTGGATGGTGAGACAACCATCGGATGGTCAGACGCAATCGAATGGTCAGACAAAATCGAATGGTCAGACAAGTCGGATGGTCAGACACAACATGATCGTGACACACAACTGGACGGTCGGACACACTGGGATCAGCCATGCACATTCCGAATGGTACAGCCTCTTGCCCCATTGAGACTGTTGCCCCAACTCCGTGTATTTGTCTCCCTCTGCAGTCCTCGAGGTCGCGACCGAAGTAGATGACGAACTCATTCACACAGACAGGATTGTTGCAATGAGACATGAGGAGACCATTCTGCCCCTCGAACGACTTTCGTAGAAATAGAGAGTGAAGTTGTTTACCTCGTTGAGAACATTACAAAGCCCGGAAGGATGCTATTCAACGCGGCTGCGTTGCGAAAAAGGACGCTGTCAATAACAGGAAACAGAGAGTAGTGAGTCTGCAATTTTGACTTTGACAGGGAAGGTTAGTGAGCGAACCTGTAGCAGAAATGACATACGTGAGTGGCCTATTTTGGCAGACCGGATACAACAATGGTGAACAAATGAAATGGAGAGGGTTTGCAGACCTCTGTGACAAAGATGGTTTCCGTGTTCCTGGTTCATGTTCCATGTGAAGCCGCTCTTCAAAGCAGCAAGTGATTTCGAAGGTAAGTGAAATGATGCTGTTTCATGCAAAGGTCTCAGGTTCAATCCTCGGAATGTTTTATTGCATGTGCAAAGGGAGAAACTGAGGACTGCAGATGCTGGAGATCAGAGTCGAAACATATGGCCCTGGATAAAAAAAAGTAGCATCCGAGGAGCAGGACAGTCGACTTTCAAGCATAAGCCCTTCATCAGGAAACTGACAAAAACGTTCAACCCTCTGCTCCTCAGATGCTGCCTGACATTCTGTGCTTTTTCAGGAGCACACGTTTCGACTCTGCACTCGAACAAGGCACTGTGTGGAGTTCTGATTTCCTAAAAATAAAGAAAAATGAAAAAAAAAACCTTTCAATTGTAAGATTTCCAAAGCTGTTTGGCTTTACATGTTACGAGAATGAAGGCTTTTTGATATGAAAGATTATCAGTTTGGGTTTTAGAAAAGAAATGAACGACACACGAATTTGAGAAAAGTATAGTAGATGGATAGAAATTTTCTCTTGTCAGGGAGACTAAAACGAGGGAATCTTTTTTTAGGAATCATACGTATTGATTTTGCGCAGATATTATGAAAACATCAAACGATTTTGAAAAAAAATCCGTGCATAATCAACATAACATCAAATTATGAAGCGGATTTTTAAAATCACTAATGAAAGCTACTTGGTATGAAAACAGCAATGGAGTACAAGCATGTAGTCAATATCAGACACTCCATAGAATGTTCATGAAGCGTGGACATGATCCAGTTCAGTATTCAGTTGACGTTATTGTCTGTTTTAACACACAGAGAGGAACAGCAGCCGAGTGCTCCCTAACTCTTTCTTTGTTCCAGCTGACAGCAAACTTTGATAGCAGAAAATTCCTGAGTCATGTTTTCCACTCGTGGAGGATTCCTGATGAGGATTCATTGGAATCTGCCCACTGCTGAAGCAAGGGAATACAGCCAAAACCCACCATTCGAGTAACAAATCCCATAATCAGCAGCTGATGTGAGAAGAAGAGCCTGAGAGGGCAGAATAACAGTTGGGGCTTTCTGTCATGATCCCATTTGTTATGATTTAAAGGATTAGGAAACTCTGGAAGGCTTTCATTTTTCTGTTTGTCTTTAGATGTGTGTGTGTGTGTTTGTGTGTTTGTGCACATGCGTGTGTGTGTGTGTGCCTGTGTGTGTGTGTGTGTGTGTGTGTGTGTGTGTGTGTGTGTGTGTGTGCGTGTGTGTGTGTTTGTGTGTGTATATGTGCATGCGCCTAACGGATTACAAGTAAAAGTCCCCAAACTGAACTTATATCATTGACCTTATGACTAAACTTTGAATTTTAATGTTGCCAGTGAAGGACTGGATCTGCACAATCGACCGGTGGACCTGCAGCATGGATCAGAACACATACAAGAAATTCAGAAAAGGCGTCCAAGTGGGAATTCCCTTCCCCAGAAGTTTGTGGTGCCTGGGCGTTTACATTCACTGAAAGTTGAGTTCGTTGAACATTTTAAAGACAAGTGAATGAAGGCAAATAGAAAGCAGGCAGAAAAGGGCTGCTGAGACTCACAATCAGATAAGCTACAACCTTCAGCTACAACACGTTTTGGTGTTTATTGGAAATTGTTATTGGAAAATCCAGTCTGGTTGCAGAAGACGCGAACTGTCTCTTTTCAGGGCTTCCTCTCATTGTGCTTCTATTGTTGGTCATGTTTCAGATCCAGATTCACTGTGAATACAGCCCCCATACTTCTCCCAGATATTGCTTCCAAAATACTTGCCTCTCTGTGACTATAGCATTCGATATCTGAACGTCCTGCAAAACAGTAATCATTACATTTTCAATGCCTGAATGTAATTTGGATGCTGAATCTTGCTGTGCCGTTGTGTAATATCATGGCTGAACAACTTTGACATCAGGTCCTGTTAAATACACAATTCTTCACACGCTTCATCTCTCCAACAGGCCCAACTTATATCTCCCTCCTCATTCAATATTTCCTGTGAACCAGCTGAACTAACTCTTGACGAGAGAATACCTGACATTCACTACCCTCTGTGAGAAGACATTTCCTCCAAACATGTATAAAAACCTATTCCTATGTTGAAAAGACGTGGTCACAGGGGTTCAAATAAGAGTAAAGAATAACCTTAACCAAGACAATAGTTGATCAGGATGATATCAGAGATCGCTGACTAAATTGAGTAAAAGGGCATCAGGCGCAATCTCTCCACTGGCTGGAGTCATTCAGAGGACAAAGGAAGATGTTCGTGGTTGGTGGACATTAATCCTCTCTGTTCCATCACATCTCCGTAGGAGATCCTCAGCGTAGCTTCCTTGCCAGGAACATCCTCATCTGCTTCATGAATGTCTTTCCCCAATCATAAGATAATAAGTGTGCGAAACAACTGAAGATTACACCATGTTCAGAGCAATTTACTCTCCCCAACACCTCAGTTCCAGAAACAATCTGTGTCCGTATGCAGCAAGACACGGACAACATTCAGGCTTGTGCTGTCAAAGTGTCGAATACATACATATAACAGCGCTGCCAGTCACTTCCACAATTATAAGTGGAGCTCATTCGGCATCTTAAGCTGGTTGTACACAAATATAAGGAAGCCATTCAACACATCGAAACTACTGAACAAGATTATTGACAGTCCATTCAATACTCCTGCTTATTACACAGGGAGAGAACGAGTATATTCAGTGTCTTGATCTGTTAAACCGGGACAGGCATAGCCTGGTCATGCTCTTGAACCTGTTCTATGAGACGGAGAGAAGGTCAAGTAGCCCTGTGAGACACTTATCCAAGAGAAGGGCATGACATTGAATCTCCAATATGACAAACCTCTGAAGGAGACACTGCACAGGTTGACTGCTCCATGATGTTTTTCGTGTGTCCTTAGACCGTCGAACACAGCATACCTTAACGTGGATTGCTGGTAAGGAAGAGGGAAGCCAAATGATTTGCGTCAAGTCTGAAGGAGACATCTTCCATCTCCGAGAAGGCAGACCCATTGAGGTCAGAAGCTGGTGTGAATAATTAATCCTCTTACATTAAACGGATTGTGGCAGCTGCCGGCATTGAGTATAACATGATGTTCAGTGCAGAGGCACACACCAACTGCAATGTATTAAGATGGGAAGAGTTTATTCAAGGACTGGAATCCTGTCTCTCCATCGAAATGGGGAGTGGTTGTGAGTTAGGGGAACGTTGTCAGAGGCACATAACTATCCAGAATCATGTTACCCAAATGAAAAAAAAGCCATGGATTTTTTGGCTTATCCATATCCGTTTATGATTTAATGGGTGAATGCACATCACCCTCAAGGGTCAATGCAATCACCTCTTATTCTCTCACAACGCTACAGAGTAACCTTCACTAACTCTTCATTGTTCTATCATCCCAGTGGCTCGATTGGTGAAGCTCCTTTGCACTTTGTGGCAAGGGGTATATTTCTAATACAGGAGAGAAAATCTGTCCACAATACCCCAAATACGCCGTCAACCACACTTTCAGCGTCGATCACCATAATTTTATCCCTCACCTTGCCATCTCCCTTGCTTTGTCATGACATAAAATGCCATTCATTCTCTGTGCACTCCGACTGACGTGAAATTTAAACTGTACTTCAGCAACAATAAAGCCAGCACTTGAGATGTCTATGGAAATAAACATCAGTCTCTGGAAGAATTTGAATGGGACAGAATGCATCTGAATTCGGGAATGGCCGCCTCCTTGAATGCAAATGTAAGGAAGTGGGAAAAACTTAGGGGCAGGGAGCTAAGCTATCTTTCCTTTTCGTCTTCTCTCAGCGGATGTGAGTCACCCTTATCAGGACAGTGTGTTATGCCTGTCTTGAACTGAGATTCTGGTTCAGCTCTTCCCGGATCAGCCAAAAGTAAAACACATTACCGTGTGTCTACAATCATCCGGAGACCTGACCAAGGGAAGAATGATCCATTGTCTTCCCGAAAGGACATAAGGCAAGCAGATGTGCTTATACCAACAGATTATAATTCTGTGGTTGCAGATTATGAGTCAATGACTTGACCACCATGTACTTTCTTCCAGCCTGTCAGATTCTGTGGATAGAACAATTTAATATTTCAAGTCCAATCATTTGTTAACGGAAGTGTGGTTAGAATGGACTTGAAACAGCTGTATCCGAATTTTACAAAGATACAAAGGATGGTTTATTCAGCATTTCAACAGAAGGTAATATGGAGAATGAGACATCTTGATGTTGGCTCTGGACAGGGTTGCTGAGAGTAGAGAATATGGACATGTAAATCTGTGCAGGAGATTAAAAGAGTTTTACAACAGTCTGTTATCTCTTTGTATTCCAGTGACTAAATTGAAAATATTGAGTTGTTTGCTACAATTTATAATGTAAGGAAATCTTGATTTGAATAGAAAACGTTGACTACCACCTTTCCAAAATTTACGTATCAGGAGCAGAAAATCATTTCAACCTGTTTCAATATACAGATAAAGGGACTTACCAGGAACACCGACTACAGCAAGGATAGTAAACACCTTGAATGATCCAAAGAATATCCTGGATCCGCGATGCTATTGATATCCAAGGCTGAGAAAGATAATAAAGTCCTTCAAATAAACTCCTGTCCATTGTTGGAACATTCCAGTCTATTGTTCTCAGATTCTTGTCCATTATCATAATATTCCAGTCTAAAGTTCTCCGATTCCAATCTCTCCTACTCCTCTCAGTTTGCTGAAGCTTGTTCGTGCAGGCGGTGATGCTCCCGCTCAAACTGTGGAACAATGCATTGAAATTAGTGCCTTATATATAGAAGGAGCTAATCCTCGACTGACACATTTAGATTCCACGGGGACGAACCTTAATCACATTCGTTAAACAAATAAATCCAGTTAACCACTTCTAATTCAATACGGTATTAATATAATTCAAAATAACTTTTAAAATTTAGGCGTTCTGAATGGCATATATGAGGGTATCTGAGAGAAGAGATTTTTGACATGTTATATCGATTGAGTGTAATCATTCAAACTGTTATGGACATTGGCGCAAGGCAAGAAGTTTACCAGAATTCAAACATGCTTCTCTGTCCTCTGATAGATGTATACATTCTGTAAATGCTGATCTGTCTTTACAATATCATTAAAATGTTTTGAGAACCTTTATTGTCTATAATCTAAATGAAATATTCTCCGAAACCAACATGGGTTTATGACAGGCAGATGTCAATATATATGTTAACATCGAGTTGTACCTGACAAACGCAATTCTGATTGGTATTCTAGGATCAGAGAAGGCAGGTGAGGTGATGCTATTGATTTTATCGATGCCAGTGAACTGTGATATAGTCTCATTTCCTGGACTTTTTGACAGCGTGACTAAGGCATTGGACAAGAGAGAGAAAACGGTACAAACTGGGGGAAATGGCTCCTGAGCCTGGAGGGAGGGAGAGATTGTCGAGTCATCATTATTGGAACATTGCTGTTTATAAATCATATGAAAAACAAATTCAGGAACTCAGAGTGGGCTTAACCTTTTTTGTGGTTTCCTCAAAGGTTGGGGAGATTCCATCATTGAGTTTATTGAAGATTAAGTTTGATAGAATTCTGCAAAACATCAAAGTGACAATGAGATTGAAAGGTATTGTTGAAATATCTCTCTCCACATCAGTGCTGTTTAACAACGGTTACGTCACCAAAATCCTCAGAAAACAAGTAACATCTTCTGTGCAATCTCAAAAAATGTCAGTTCACAGATAGGAATCAGACATACTTAGTGGCACAGCACCGAAAATCGAACTGAAACTGGGATGTGGATGAGTGGGCAGATGTGGTTGCAGTGATGCAATCGCTGAGAGCGAGAGATTTACCTCATGGTTTCGAGGCGCGTGAAATGCCGAGGCTGGGAGCACCCACCTCACTGAGAGCAGACTCTATTGACATGAATTAGAGAGCATTGGGGCATCAGGTTTGGGGGCAAGAAAACTCAGCTCCTTTGTTCTGATATGAAAATTTTTCAGCAGGCTAAATATTTGTGGATTGAGGGAGTATCTGCCCCAGGGAAAGGTCTCAGTCATATCGAGAACTCCTGCAAAGTTTTAACTCGTGGAGGAGTACGTGAACAGAGAAGGACAGAGGTAATGTTTTAGTCCTAGAGTCATCGGTGTGTCCAACACGGAGACAGACCCTTCTGTCCCAACCGCCCATGCCTACCAGATGTCCCAACTCAATCTCGTCTCACCTGCCAGCACCCAGTCCAAAGCCCTCCAAATTCTTTCTATTCGTATATCCATTCAGATGCAAGTTAAATGTTGCAATTGTACCAGGCACCACCACTTCATCTGGCAGCTTATTCCATACACGTACCATCCTCTGCGTGAAAACGGTGCCCCTTTCGGTCTCTTTCATATCTTTTCCTCTCACCCTATACCTATGCCCTTTCGCTATGTGACCTTTGCCATATGGTTGACTCTGCACTGAGTTAAAATGCTGCAAGTGATTTTGGTACGTTTCATATTATTCAATTTCCTGCAATCCAATACAGGTCAATAAAGGGATCTAAACCCCAAAAACTAAGCGGAATACACGATGCAATTCGGCTCGAGGTTTTTTCAAGTTTTCCAGGAAAAGCAGGAAAGTGGATTTGAAGTTATTCAGAACAGCGGTGGAACCTTTGAATGACTAAGCAGACACAGGGTAAATGGAAGCTTAATCGGTACAAATGTGTTTTTATTGGGAAACTCGCTGATTCACAAAGTGGTGGGCATTGGAATGAAGCAGTCATAATGCTTATCTTTCCTGGGTTGTTCTTCCTGAAAACATGACTGCCGTTGCTCATGTCCATGATAATATCACGACCCTAGAGCATAGGCGTTTGGTCTGTGAGCAGATCGAGTGGTACAATGGACCAGGCGCCTGATTGTGGATCTGGCCATAGGTTCGACTCTTACATAGCTCGAGGGCAACGTGGACTTTGGTTACTCCGACCAAACGATATAATCTCAAATCACTGGGAGCTTCATTTCATCTACATTGCCATGGTAGTGACGGAGACTTCAGAAATACTCACCAGCTCAACTCTCGCGAAACATCCATGACGAAAAGGGAGAAAGAGAGCTGTTCCTGTTCTAATGTACTCACAGACCTGTCAGTCACAGGCCCAAATCCCGCTCAATGCGCAAAACCCATCGTTCCGGTCATTGTAACAAAGTAATTTCCTCCCCATTCCCCTGGTGATATTGCAACGTGTGTATGGGTGAGTGTGTCTGAAATGGACTTTCATTGCTAAGTGTCTCTCTTCTTTCAGATTTGACCCATTAACAACGCTGTTGCTGTTCTATAATCCGGAGTAAACATTATCAATAATTCAATTCATAGCTCTATGTGTGTTTTAGTTTCCCCTGAAACTGTGATTAGCTTATGAACAGATGTTCTGGCAAAAAAACGTAAACATGATTGCAATGAAGCCAGCTGCGCTAATGGAGCACGTTTTCTGGCAATAATATGCGTTCCTCACTGAACATCCAGGGCTGGTGCATATAAGGTGGAAGGCAGATGGAGGTCAGATATCATTCAGTCAGTTTCTCAATTTATGAAATCCTAGACGCAAAGCAAGGAACTAGATCATACTCTCCAACCAGTCTGTGCTCAACAAAGCCCGAAACTGAATTACTCCCATCTGTCCGTCCAACCCTTTCCCATTCATGTAATTATTCCAAAGTCTTTTAAAAGGAGTAGTTGCACCCCCATCCGCCACATTCTCAGGAAATACATTCCATACGTGAATCAATCTGTGTTAGAAATGCCCCTTATGCGTTTTTAAACTCTGTCTCTTCACACCTTAAAATTGTGCGACCCTATTCTCCAAATCACTCATTCCTGGAAAAAGACAGTAGCATCAACACTTTTATTAGTCTAATTCATTTATAAAGTTCTATAAGATCGCCTCTCAACCTCCTATGCTTGAATGAAAAGATGCCTTCTGAAAACTCTCCAGCTTGAAAATTTTCTTCCTATAACAGTGTGATAAGAACTGGATATCTTTTGTTTCCAGAATAGGCTTCACCAAAGTCCAGGCGACCTCAAAATCACTTCCCCACTCCGACACTCAAAGGACTGAACCATCTGGCAAACGTATTGGACGTCTCTTCATCCTACCCTGTGGCGCAAATGACAACAATTATTAACTGGAACCCGGCATCCCTCTGTTCTACAACACGACCCAAGTGTCGCTCATTATTTGTATACTCCTGACCTTGTTTGTGTTTTAGATTACAATGTTGGGAAGTTGAGGTTGCAAAGTGATTAAGTGACAGGAAAGGAGAGAGAGATGCAACCAGAAAATATCGCACAAAATGGTTACAAAACAGGGCGGGTTCGTAGTCAGCTTGTGGAGATAAATTGTATAGCAGGAAAACGTGAGGACTGCAATTACCGGAAAGTTAGAAATGAAAAGTATGATACTGGAAAAAAGCACAGCATTTGACATTCCTGATTAAGGGCTTCTGACCGATCGTAGACTCTTCTCGCATGCTGACTAGCCCGCTGTTTTTCCTGCGCCACATTTTTCAACATAGAACGGATTTTACCTCGTGTTGAATTCTGCGCTAACATGCCCTTTGGCCCAACAACTCCACAGTGACTCACCGAAAAGTAAGCCACCCAGACTCATTCCCCGACCCTGCTACCTAATTTTACACCTGACAAATGCCCCCAACCTACACATCCCTCAACACTATGGGAAGTTTAGCATGACTAATTCATCTAACCTGCGCATCTCTGGATTGTGTGAGGAAATTCACGCAGACACGGGGAGACAGTGCAAACTCCAGAAAGACAGTTGCCAGAGGATGGAATCAAACCCAGGGCTCTGGCCCTGCGAGGCCACAATACTAACCAATCAGATACTGTGCCAAATAAGCAACCAACTTTACCAAAATCTGATGAAAATATGCACGAGATGTTAATAAACAGAAATATTATCATTTCTGACAAACAGTAAGTAAATTGGAAACCTGCTGCTACAACTTCCGAGTTTCTCCAACGTGATGTTTTCTGTTACAGTCAACTGTTTGCTCCATTATTGAATATTAGCCAGCAGTTCTGCAAATGCAGAGTCCTTCTACTTGGGGTTTAACATTCATCTGTTTAATTCTACAGTTTGTCTCAGATCAGGTTCCTCATTCCGTCTTCTGACTGTTTATATATCCAGAGTTTAAGGGGAGTGTGAAAAGTCTCTGACTGCGGTTCCAGGCTTTCTGGGTGATCAGCGCATGATCGAGCGCATTGGCATCATTGCTGTTGGAACTGACGGGGATGCATCTGCATAATCAGAGGAATAGCTGGTCCTCAAACCAATGGAAGTGCATGACCGACGGGAGTGTCGTGTTGCGTTGGAAAGGCTGTTTTTCCAGATAATGTAGTAAATGGGAACGAAAGTAGAAGACTGATCTGGAACAGACTGCTTCTCCAACCAGTGGGCTTGAATGAGGGGCGGGGCTGGAGAACGTGCTGGAGTGGCCGGTCTTCCAGCGAGTGTGTGTGAACAAGTTGGGTTTCAACATCAGTTCAGCAGCTTTGATGAGAACGTTCTCCTCCAATAAGCCCCACACATTTCCAGTTAGAATCAACTGCATTTCACAACCCGCCTTTAGACTTTTATGTGTTCACCCATACTTCCTTTTCGTGTGTTTCAGATTTCTGTTTAACAAAACACACGGTATATTAACAGTATTTAGGGACCGAACAGTGTCTCAGTCGTTTGCAATGCTACCTAATAGTGCCAGGGTGCCCATTTGAATTCCAACCGCCATTGCCTGTGTGGACTTTTCACATTCTCCCAGTGTCTGCGTGGGTTTCCTCCCACAGTCCGTAGGTGTGCAGGTTACGGGCAATATTCATGGGTACCGCAGGGTTATGAGAAGAAGGTATCAGGAGTGTGCATCTGATTGGGAGGCATTTCGAAAGGTTGGCGTAACCTTCATGGCCCGAGTGACCCCCTTCCACACTGTCAGGATGTTCTATGCTTTACTGTGCTATTGGGAAACTAGTATTTCCCACTTTTGTGTTACCCCCTTCCAGATTGTCAAGATTTTCTATGATTTAGTGTGCAGTTGGGAAACTATGATTTCCCACTTTTATAAGTACATATATGTTCTGGTAGCCTTGATGATCCATGAATTGTTATCTGCACTTAGTACATGTGAATGTCTTCTCCCTAAGGGTAACAATGTCTTTTTCCCTTTGCATGTTCAAAATTCAGGCTAGTATAACTCTCTGACTGTCAGATCCGGAACTGTTGCTTGGTTTGGCAAATGCGAGGAATGTGGAAAGAGGTTTTTCTTCCATGTAAACTATTTATGCACTGATGTAATTACAAACAAGAGAGTTCACCTGCTCTAACTGCAGGAAGGGATACTCATAGTTAACCAATCTGCTGACACGAGAGCAAATTCAAGGTGCGAAGAGCCAATCAGGTACTCTCATTGCCAGACTGCGTTCGAAAACGTGTCTCAACTCACCGCAAAGCAGTGTCATCACACTGGGAGAGAGCTGGGAATTTACAGCCCGTCATATCAAGGCAGCTTTGGATGGAGTATTGCATTAAGGAGCAAAATTGAAATCAGAGTGAAAAGTTGGAGTCATCCTTTTCAGAAATAATGATGATTATGCTTCATGGATTCCAAACATCTCAGCCTTGCAACATTACTGCAGGTATTCCTCAGAGCGGTGTCTTCGGCGCAAACTTGTTCAATTGCTTCATCAATGAACTTGGTTACATCAGAATGTCAGAGATGGTGACAGCCCCATTGATTATACAATTCTCAGCACAATTCACTGGTCCCCAAACACTGATTTTCTTTAATCAATGCAGTGCAAGACCTTGACAAGCTTCGTAGTGGGACTGATTACAGACAATTGCCAGGCAATGTTCATCTACACAAGGAGATGTTCGAATCATCTTGTCTTAACATTCAAATGCATTTCCATCACTGAATCCCCCACCATGTGTATGTTTCTTGTTTATATCACCCAGACCCGAACTGAGCAAAACATATATACTCTGGGACCACAACAGTTCAGAGGCTTGGAAAACTGCACTGACTTCACAAAGCTGATATGCAAGCGCCAGTGTTGGATTGGTTGGAAAATCGAGTCACGTGACACCAGATTATTGTCAAACAGTTGTATTTGAAATCACAATCTGTTATAGCGCTGTTTCCTCATTCTGTGAAGTGAAGGGAGGCACACAGGCACCGAAAGTTTGTGATTTTATATGGATCCGTTGGACTATAACTGGTTGCCATTTGGCTGCTGACATTCTTCCTCAAGGTCTGCCCACTATCCACATTGCATGAGTCAGGACTTTCACGGAATATTTCCCATTTTTTAGATGAGTGCAACTGCAAAAACACTAAAGAATTTCAACTCCATCCATGACAAAGCAGACCCTGCAATCTGAGTACGTTCATTAGGAGGATTCCTTTGTTCACTGTGAAGAAACAATGCACAGGGTTAGAGGGAGACGGCAGGAGAACTGCGCTAAGCGAGATGTTCATTCTGAGAGCTGATGCAGGCACAATGGTCAAATGGCTTCCTTATGTGCTGCACCAATTCTGTGCTTCCACATGGTTCAGCCACCTTTAACATTCGCTATTTTCACCATTGGTGTACAGTGGCAGTATTTAGAATGAACAGCAGGACGCAGTCCAGCAACTTCACCAGGATCCATCAAAAGTATTTCACAAAACCGTGGGGAAACAGGGTACTCATCAAAGCCTGAAAGCAAAGGCCCTCAGTTTAAAACGAGAAATCAAAACAAAATGAGAAATACATAACAGGTAGTTCATGACGGGAAATATACAAACTAACGCTCATTTTTGCGGGTGACACAGCTTCAGAATGAACACTTCCCAACACTACTGGAAACTCCCTACCCTGTTCACTGTCATTACTTCAGCTACTCGTTACACACTAACTTTGACCATTACACACCAACTTCATCACTCCTAGTCTGGATTCACAGTCAGCATTGGCTGGTATTTCACATTCGAAAAGGGTGACACTGGAAAAGCAGAGCTGGTCAGCTCATGCCCTTCAATGCTTATGCCCGCAATGTCGATTATCCTGCTCCTCCACGCTACCTGACCTGGTGTAGTTTTCCAGCACCACACTTTTCCATTCTGATCTCCAGCATTTGCAGTCCTCACCTTCTCCTGATACTTTCTAGTTGTTATTTAAGGAATGGCCGTATAATCTGCATATAGTCACATTTCATTTGAAGAAAGCTCACCTCACTTAACTATATGTTGTTGTGCAACTTCAGTATTGTAATGTTTCCATCAGTGTTACTTTATTCATTGACAACAGCTTCAAAATCTATCTTTCCGTTTGAGCAGCATGGAGTGAAAGGGAAATCTGGCTCTCGAGATATTAGAATGACCAAGGGCTGTTAGGCGCTTCAATCTTTATATTTTGTGTCTCTTGTAAAGGCAAAACTGAGCATTTTTTCAACTCCATCCATATATTCACTTGGTTGGTGCCAATTCGAAATCCAGATGCTTCCTATTCCTTCCACTGGTCCATTAGAACATAGAACATAGAACAATACAGCACGGAACAGGCCCTTCGGCCCACGATGTTTTGCCGAACATTTGTCCTAGCTTAAGCACCCATCCATTTACCTATCCAATTGTCACTTCAAGCTCACCAATGATTCTGACTCTGCCACTCCCACGGGCAGCGCATTCCATGCACCCACCACTCTCTCGGTAAAGAACCTACCCCTGACATCTCCCCTATAACTTCCACCCTTCACTGTAAATTTATATCCCCTTGTCACACTCTCTTGTACCCGGGGAAAAAGTTTCTGACTGGCAACTCTATCTATTGCACTGATCATCTTATAAACCTCTATCAAGTCACCCCTCATCCTTCGCCGTTCCAAAGAGAAAAGGCCTATCACTCTCAACCTATCCTCGTACGACCTATTCGACATTCTAGGCAACATCCTAGTAAATCTTCTATGCACCCTCTCCAAAGCTTCCACATCTTTCCTAAAGTGGGGCGACCGGAACTGCACACAGTACTCCAAATGTGGCCTAACCAAGGTCCTGTACAGCTGCAACATCACTTCACGACTCTTGAATTCAATCCCGCTGCGAAAAAACGCTAATACACCATAGGCCTTCTTTCAAGCTCTATCCACCTGAGTGGCAACTTTCAAAGATCTATGAACATAGATCCCAAGATCCCTCTGATCCTCCACCTTAATAAGTACGCTATCGTTAGCCCTGTATTCTGCTTTCTTATTTGTCCTTCCAAAATGGACAACCTCACACTTGACAGGGTTATACTCCATCTGCCACTCCCCTGCATCATATCTAAGTCACTATGCAGCCGACAACAGCCCTCCTCGCTATTCATAACTCCACTAATCTTCGTATCATCATTCTGTAGCTTCCAGTACAGGTTACAGGTAGATTGCGCAAATCCCTCCTCTCACTATGCAGAAAATTTTGGTTTCCACTCAAACTGCCAGAGACCTGAGGGTTCCTACTAAGACTGTTTCACCTCTACCTTCAGAGGGCTATTCATGCTATCACGGGACAGGGTCGTATGGTGAGAGGTGAAAGTATTTTTTGTGTTAATTAGTGTGTTAATGTAGAAAGCTATGTTTCCTGTATGCTTCTTCACTCCTTCCCTGGGAGAATGGTCATTGTTTTATATCAGGGCTCAAGGGAGTCACGCGGGGAATGCGGATGGGGACAGAAGGCTGGAGATTACTGCTTGATATCAAAGAGTGACCAAGAATGTTTCATGGTGTAATGTGTGAGAGGTTGCATGCACTAACTTCCTTTGTCACAACAAAGAGAACAAAGAGAAATATTTCAATCTTCTGTCAGTGATGGACTTCTTTTTCTCCAATCACCTTTTAAAAATAGGAAGGATTTGCAGAGTCGAAACAGACATCGTGCAGTCACTCCTTTCACCAGGACATGGATATAATTGCCCTGATGACTGTGGAAGGAAAATGTTTTATTTACTCAATCAGTCGGAAAGTATTTCAGGTACTGGTTTGGCTCTAGGTTTTCCGACATATTCATACTCCTGGTTAGGCTATTCTGGAGTATGTATTCAGTTCTGTGTACAATACCTGGCTGCCCTCCCAGAACACAACACAACAGAGTGAATATTACCCCCTGATGTGGAAGGACAACCTGTCTTGGTCTGAGGTGGAGCACGGAGCAGATTTGCCTAAATGCTAATGTAATCCCGGAGACAAGCGACCCGAAGTTAAGCAAGTACAATAAAGATGATTATGGGACAGAAAGAGGCGACTTAGCCCACGAATTGAAGCTAGCTCTCTGTCGCTCAATGCCATATTCTCATGCACCACCTGTGCCCCAGACCCTGCATGTTTATTTCCTTTAGGTCTGACACAATTGAATTCGTCAATCAGTCATCATCTCTACATGAACCCCCCTAATATGTACTATGCATTGCATATTTCCAGCTAACACAGTCAAAAGAAACATTTCTTTTCAATCGCTTTTTGAAGCGATTCTGATCTTAATCCTTGTTCAATCACACACTGGATACAGTCCTTTATTTTTCCTCTCTTCTATATCTATGTCTGTTGTAATCTGGCACAGCTCCATCAAAAACACATTCAACTTGGCATATTTAAATCCTTAAATCTGATCTTAATACTTGTGCTATCACTTATCGCATGAAGTATCTTTTATTTTATTGCGAGCTATATCTTGATCCGTTATGCTCTTGCACAGCTCAATCAAAAATACATTTTACTTGTTGTCTTCATAGAAAATAACAACTTTTTCCCAATCAACCCAGGAACTAAATTTATCTGTCAATCAACCTCTTCGGTAAATCTGTACGACACATTTTAAAGGTGCTCATCCACTTCGTGACCAAGACTGTGGTAACCACATTCAGATACAGTGATTCACTGCGACTGAACCAGAACTTTATCAAGGGGCAATGTCTTTTCCATGAGTGCGTCCTCATTTCCTCTATTAATGAAACCCACGATCTAATATGGTTTAATAAGTGAATTCTATGTCATCTCCCACCGGGCCATGGAGTCATAGAGATGCAATCACAGAAACAGACCCTTCTGTCCAATTGGTCCATGCCGAACCATATATTCGAACCGAATCTAGTTCCACTTGCCAGCACCCGGCCCATGTCCCTCCAAATCCTTCTTTTTCATACACACATCCAGATGCCTTTTAAATGTTGCAATTGCATCAGCCTCCTCTTCCTCTGGCAGCTGATTCCATATATACACGACCCTCTGCGTGAACAGGTTGCCTCATGTCTCTTTTTATATCTTTGCCATCTCACCCAAAACCCATGCCCTCTATTTCTGGACTTCTCTATCCCAGGGAAAATACATTGTCTACTCATACTATCCATGCCCTCATGATTTTATAAACTTTGAGAAGTTTACCCCTCAGCCTCCGACGCTCTCGGGAAAGAGCCCCAGCGTATATAACTCTTGCTCAAAACCTCCAAGCATCTTGCTCAAAACCTCCAACTCTGGCAACATTCTTGTAAATATTTTTGAACCATTCATGATTCACAACATCTTTCCGAGAGGATGGACAGGACAGTAGCAGCAACATGACCTCCCTACTCTGACCTCAATATTTGATCGAGACAAGAAAGCATACCAAATGCGGTAATCGCTGTCCTATCTCTGTGCGACATTACTTTCAAGGAGCTACAAACCTGAACTCCAAGCTATCTTTGTTCAGCAACACTGCCGAGGAACCTACCATATACTTCCTGCGAAGATTTGCTTTTACAAATTGCAGTACGTCGCATTTACCTAAATCATATAAAGATTTGTACACCTTATCCACTTGTTCCCGCTGTCCGTGCTCTCTATTTAGTGCCATTCAAATATATGTTCCCTTTCCACATTTCGTCTCTCCAAATGCCTCCACTCACTGTGTGATCGAAGGAAGAGAAGTATTCTGCTCAAAAATTAACTCTCACTTCACACATACTGTCACACAGAAAGTTCACTACCGGAATAAATCCTTCGGCCCAGCATGGCTTTGCTGATCATGATGTTATTCTGAACCAACCCCATCTTCCTGCACATGGTCAATTTCCCTCTATTCTTTGCCCATTTATTTATGTGTCCGAATGCCTCTTAAACACTGTTGTTGTTTCTGCTTCTGCCAACTCCAAGGTGTACATTCTCGCAAACTTCCATCTTCTGCATAAGAAACTTGCCTTACTCAGCTTCTTTACCCATTCACAGGAGTGGCTGGAAAAGCATAGCGAGTCTGGCAGAATCTGTGAAGAGAAATGAGAGGTTATGTTTCGAGTCTGGTTACCGTTTTTCAGAATACTACCGAAGGAATTGAACTTTTCCAGCAACGACCATATTTGTTTCTGATGTACAGCATCTACAGGCCTTTTGGTCTTCATTCCCTTTTAATTCCCCCTCCCCCCACTTTCCTTCAACATATGACTCTTCGGCTTTGTCTTTCTGCCCTTGGAAAAGAGTCCGCCTGTCCGCTCTATCATTGCGTATTGGGGCACTCCAAAGCCACTGGATTTCTTTTGATAACAGTCCAACATTGTACTAAATCTCCTAATCCCCTCCAGTCCAGAGAATATCCTAAACCTCTTTCACTCTCTCCAAAGCCACCACAGCATTTATAACGTGGCAATCAAAATCACACATGATACTACAAATGTGGACGAATTCCAGTTTTATTTTCCCTTCCTTGATAAAAGAAGACAAGCATGCTATACACCATGTTTATCACTTTATGCACTTGTGTTGCCATTTTAAGGAACATGCATCTGAAGGTCCTTCTGTATACAAACGCTCCTCTTACGCTTTCTTTTACTGTATACATACCTTTTGCAATTTGCCTCCAAATATTCATCACCTCACACTTTTCTGAATTAAGCTCGACATGCAAATACTCTGAATAACTTTCCAAATGTTCAGTATTCTGCCTTTATACTTTGCCCTAGACCCAATTCACGCTAACCCACAATACATGCTTGATGTCATGTAATATTTCTTAATATTAATCATTCAGTTCTCTGTTTGATATTCATTCACAGTGTGCCTTGGACAGGGCAGGGCTGCCATAGATAGCATCACCTATTCCTGTTCCATTCCACCAAAACACACATTTCCATGGCAAGTGCTCCCAGGCTCATTGCTTACTTGCAATTTTCCCTTTACAGTATCATACAGGTAATCAGACTTCCCGTCCTCTGCTTTCCAAATCATTTGTCCGTTTCCAAAGTGAATGACGGGACTGGCCTCCAGCCTGTAAAGAACAAGGATGGAAAACAACTTACATAAGAGATGAATGATCATGTTGTGGCTTCACATAACTTCAGCTGGCAACAAATCTTCCATTGTTGCCCACTTTGATAACGACATGAGTGCATGTATTTCCTGTAATAATTACCTGGTAGTGGCTAGCCCCTTGCTGTCCCACATCTTCCGGAAAAATGCTTCCCGAGGCTAAGCACTTGGGTATTGAATGTCAAATCGAATGCTTCTGTTGTCCGTTTCCCAGTCTTTCATTGTTTCCCTGTCTGCAACTTCCCTTCTCATCTCATGCAGTTGCTTTGCTAGTTCTTTCACAAACTGTATAACACAATCATTCTCATTGCACATCTGATGTCCTCCCGCTATCGTGCCCTCGGGGAGTTCTGTAGTCCATCCAGTCACGAAATCAAAGCGGTCCCCACTGGACGGAGGTTTGCTCACTGAGCTGGAAATATTATTTCCAGACGTTTCGTCACCCTACTAGGTATAATTATTAGTGGGCCTCCAGGCGAAGCAGTGTATATGGTTCCTGCTTTCTATTTATATATTTGGGTTGGTCATGTCATTTCCTGTGGTGAAGTCATTTCCTGTGATGATGCCATTCCCAGTTGCTTTTCTCGGGGGGTGAAAGCTGGGGAAAAACTCGATGTGTTTGTTGTGGTTTGGAGGTGCAGACTGACATTTTACTTTGCTCAAAAACTGCATTAAGACTCTGTCAACGCACTTATTACATTGAATCAGTCTAAATATTATGGCCCAGACAGTGAACTCATTCAACATAGGTCCAGTTAACCAGAGAATGGAACTTTTTAAAGAATGTTTTGTGGTTTGCATATGAAAAAAGCAAAACTATCATGGTATTCTAACAGATGAAATACTCAACAAACAATCAAGGTATTTTTCAATGTATAATTTTAGTTACATCACACTGTAAACTTTTACTATAAATTTACTATAAATTCTGTCTTACAATTATGTCCTCCACATTTCTTTGGTGAAGGACTGGTGCTCTGTACGCCAGTGCTTCCAATTAAAACTGTTGGACTATAAACTGGTGTTTTGTGATTTTTAACGATGTGGTTGTTTACAGAGTTCCAGTTGGAATGTCATGCATCTAGGAATTCGTGTACATGACTCTGTTGGGTTTGTCCTAATATGGATGTGTTAACCCAGTCGAAAGGGTTATGGAGTTAATTAGGTTGTCGTGTAACACCCTGTAGATAATCATGTACAAGCAAGCAGGGATAGTTTAGTAAACAGCAGGACTTATGGTGAAGAATAGAGATGAAGTAGAGGGTGAGAAATAGGTTATAGATGGAGAGAGTCACGGGATTGCTGATGAACCATTAGAAGATGATAGAATGCTTCAGTTATTTGCATACCAGTATACTAGTGAGAAGAGTCATGTCGTTTTGTGGCTAGTTGATGTTCATGTTTCCTTTTGGTTAGTCTTCTGCCTGTTTGTCCAATGTAGTGTTTGTTACAGTTCTTGCACGGTGTTTTCATCCTGGAATTTGACCTGAGGTTCATGAGGATGACGGGAATTATTCTAACCTATTGCTGCCCTCTCCTCATCAAGGCCTTGGTCCGATTTGCCTTCAGTGCCTGCTTCAATCCTTCTGCTGAACGTGAACACTGGAGATAGCACTGGAGATGGAATTTCCATTCCAAACAGGCCACATACCTGCTTAATTGCTTTCCCGATAACATGCGCCCCTTGGTCTGAATCTACAGGTGAAAGCTTCCAACCACTGAGTAAACCTGGTTTTGAGATCCAGTAGGATTTCTTTCGATGGGACTGGGTGGTTGGTCTCGGCTGGCGGCTCCATATTATCCTGATTGCATTCCCTGGTTCGCACGATGTACGGAATACACACCTTTGACAAAATCTTACTGTGACTCTGCCTAATTCAAGCCACGAACATCGATGAATTCAGTTCTATTGCATTGTATCGATCCAGATGTGGGACACGGCATGACAGGTTTTTACTATTTGTGGGCGGCACAGTGGCACAGTGGTTTGCACTACTGCCTCTCAGCGCCAGAGACCCGGGTTCAATTTCCGCCTCAGGTGACTGACTCTGTGGTGTTTGCACGTTCTCCCCGTGTCTGCGTGCATTTCCTCCGGGTGCTACGGTTTCCTCCCACGGTCCAAAGATGTGCAGGTCAGGTGAATTGGCCAGGCTAAATTGCCCGTAGCCTTAGGCAAGGGGTAAATGTAGGGGTATGGGTGGGTTGAGCTTCGGCGGGTCGGTGTGGACTTGTTGGGCCGAAGGGCCTGTTTCCACACTGTAATGTAATCTAATCTAATCTCCTAAAGATTGTGTTGTGCAGTCTGATGCCGATGCTTGATCCTACATGTTCCAGACTCTGTCTTTTCTCGTTTGCCCCGACGTTTTCCCATTCCTGTTTGTCCACTTGTGGGGCTGGTTCTGGGAATGTCCTGAGACTTTCCTCTCTTGCTTCTTCTACTGCTGCCAGTGTCACTTCATCAAATGTCTGCACTGTTAAAGTCAGTAGTTTAGCTGCATTAGCCAGAAACTCATTGGCCTGTCGTTGCAGGATTTATGCTTTACTATGAGCATCAATCTTAATTTCTACTGAGTCACTGTGTCCAGCAGCTCCCTGACCTGTTCTTCGTGCTGTATGTGGCCACGAGGCAAGGTAATATACCCTGACCAAGATCAGTCCAACATATGGCCATTAACTATATCAAAGCAATAACTACTATCTGTGTATCTTGCGAGTCCCAGGCGCCTGGATATTTTCGATGCTTCTGGCAGTCCATTAATCTGCCCCTTTGGTACAGTGACACCCAGGAATATGCTCTCCTGCGAAAACATTTCCCTCGCTATCTACCACGGTCAAAGCAGTATGCGGTTCTCCCTCACATTATGTCCTTCATCCATCTCCAAATAACTGAAGCACTCCATCACCTTCTAATGGTTCATCAGCAATCCCGCGACTCTCTCCATCTGTAATCTATATCTTACCCTCCACTTCATCTCTATTCTTCACCATAAGTCCTGCTGTTTACTAAACTATCCCTCTTTGCTTGTTCATGATTATCTGCAGGGTGTAACACGGCAATCTAGTTAACTCCATGACTGTCTGATATTGCCTTTCGTTCTCCTGTCTCCAACAGTCACCAAACTGTGAGGTGTGTGTAGGAACATATGTTCCTTCAAGATATTGGCTTCAGACAGTGCGACGGCCCATGTGGAACAATTCAAGACCTGAGCACACCGGCGAAGTTCCGACAGCACCATTCCTCTCTGAGTGGAATAATGCATCACCACTCTCTGACTACCATCGTTTCATTGACACAATGCTGCTGTCTAATATCAATTCTTATCATTGCAGATAATACAATAAAGATTTGACTCGTTTGGCAGTTCCACTACTGGGAATAATGACACGGCTTCCTTTGAAGTGGTCAAAGTTTCCTCCGTCTGAGGGTCCCATTCTTTTCTTGCTCTAAACTGTTACCCGGTTTTGTAACAGGGCTTGTAATGCTTCTACCAATTCTGATGATTGTTCATTACATGCCGAAAATAATTAACACTCCCTGAGATGTCTTATCCACATCACAATGTGCATTGATCGTTTTAAATTCCTAACCTTTCAGTCCACCGGAACTGTCACCTTTCACTTTCTGATTTATACCCTTCCTTCCTAACAAGTACATCCTCTAGCTTACCAGTCTGTTTCACACTCTCCTCCTCAACAATGTCCCTCTCATTTGTAAATACTGAAGAAAAGTACTCATTCAAGACCTCTCCTATCTCTTCCGACTCAATAAACAGTCTCCCACTCTTGCCCATGATTGGACATACCCTCGTTCTCGTCATTCTCATGATTCTCGCATACGCATAAAAGGCCTTGGGGTTATATCGATCCTAGCCGCCAAAGATTTTTCATGACCTCTCTTCGCTCTCCTAATCCCTTTCTTCAGCTCCCTCCTGGCTATCCTGTATCCCTCCAACGCTCTGTCTGAACCTTGTTTCCTCAACCTTATGGAAGCCTCCTTCCTCTTTACTAGACATTCAACCTTCTTCATCAAGCAAGGTTCCCTCACACGACCATCTCTGTCCTGCCTGACAGGTACATACATATCAAGGACACGTAGTATCTGTACCTTGAAGACGTTCCACATTTCAACGACATCCTTCCCTGACAGCCTATGCTCCCCACGTAAGATCCTCAGATCCTGTCTTGAAGCATCGTATTTACCCTTCCCCAAATGTAAAACCTACCCTGTTGCACGCACCTATCTCTCTCCATAACCAAGGTGAAAGTCACAGAATTGTAGTCACTGTCACGAAAATGGTCAAGGAGAAATTGAGGACTGCAGATGCTGGAGATCAGAGATTAAAATGTGTTGCTGGAAAAGCGCAGCAGGTCAGGCAGCATCCAAGGAACAGGAGAATCGACGTTTTGGGCATAAGCACTTCATCAGGAAAGCCCTTCTTCCTGAAGAAGGGCTTATGCTCGAAACGTCGATTCTCCTGTTCCTTGGATGTTGCCTGACCTGCTGTGCTTTTCCAGCAAGACATTTTCATCACCAAAATGGTCACGTACTAACAAGCCCATCACTTGCTCGTTACCAAGTGCCGAATCCAATATGGCAGCCCCTCCGGTCGAACAAACTATATACTGGGTTAGAAAAGCTTCCTGGAAACACTGCACAAACACCGCCCCGTCCAATCTACCTGATCTAAAGAGCTTCCAATCAATATTTGGGAAGTTTAAATCGCCCATGACTACTACCCTGTGGCTTCTGCACCTTTCAAAAATCTGTTTCTCAATCTGATTCTCCACATCGCTGCTGCTATGGGGGGCCTAGAGTAAACACCCAACAAGGTGACTGCTCCTTTCCTGTTTCTGACTTCAGCCCATAATACCTCCAAAGGCAGATATCCCTCGAACTGCTTTTCTGCAGCCGTTATACCATTTCTAATTAGCAACGCCACCCCCCTCCTTTTTTACCACCCCCAATCTTACTGAAACAACTGTAACCAGGAGCCTCCAACAACCATTCCTGTCTCTCTTATATCCACGTTTGCGTGTTGGCCACAGCATCGTACTCCCAAGTACCGATCCACGCTTTAATTTCATTCACCTTATTTCTGATGCTCCTTGCATTGCAGTATACATACTTGAGCCCATCTTTGTGTCCACAAGTATGCCCTATCAGCTCTAGCTGCTGCACAGCCTCTCTCCACTCATGGACATCCGGAAAAACAGCTAAACTACTTGCTGGACTCCAAGTCCGGATCCCATCCCTCTGCCAAATTCGTTTAAAACCCCCCGAATTTTGCGAGCAAACCTACCTTCCAGGATATTGGTGCCCTTCTGCTTCAGGTGCAACCCGTCCTGCTTGTACAGGTACCACCTTTCCCAGAATGCAGTCCAATTGTCCAAATACCAGAAGCCCTCCCTCCTACACCATCCTTGCAGACACGTGTTCAACTGAACTCTCCCCCTATTCCTTGCCTCATTGTCACGTGGCACCGGCAACAACCCAGAGATGACGACACTGTCCGTCCTAGCTTTCAGCTTCCTGCCGAACTCCCTGAGCTCCTGAATGACCTCCCTACCCCTCTTCCTACCTATGTCGTTGGTGCCCATGTGCATCACGACTTGTGGCTGCACACTCTCCCCCTTAAGGATTCTGAAAACACGGCCCGAGCCATCTCATTCTTTCATTGAAACAAACTACATTCATTCATTCAATAAACCAAATGGCATGCACCGATTCAATGAATCAAAGCTCAGATACTGAATGAATCAAACTGCATTCATTCATGCAATGAAAGAAACTGCCCGTGTTCATTCAATGAGTAGAGCTTTTCTCATTCACTCAATGTTACGAGTTTTACGCATTCGTTTTATTAAACATGGTGCTCTCATTCATTCAACGATGCAAACAGCAGACATTCATTCAATGAAACAATTTGCAAGTGTTAAGACAATAAGTGGAAATCCTCTCATTTATTCAATGTCTCAAGCTTGATTTATTGATTCAAATAATCGAACGGCATTCATTCATGCATTGAATCAAAATTCAGTCATATATTCAATAAATCTAATGTTACGCATTGATTCAATGAAAATACTTAACTCATGCATTCAGTGAATCAAAATGCTTTCATTCATACAATGAAACAAACTATAGTCATTCATTCATTAAATCAAATGTCATGCATTGAATCAATGAATCAAACAAAACTCAGACATTTAACGTATCAAGCTGCACTTATTCATTCAATGAAACAAAACCGCACGTGTTAATTCATGGAGTAGTGCTTCTCTCATTCATCCCATGCCTCAAGCTTACCTCATTCATTCAGCGAATGAAACTGCATTCATTCAGTCACGACAAACAATCTACAGTCATTCATCAATAATCCAAAAGTTATGCATTGATTCAATGAAACAAACTAAACATCCGCATTCAGTGAATCAAACTGCATTCACGCATGCATTGAAACAAAGTATAGTTATTCATTTAATAAATCAAATGTTATCGGATGTTTCAATGAATCTATCTAAACTCAGACATTTAATGTATCAAACTGTACTCATTCATTCAATGATACTACCTGCCCGTGTTAATTCACTGT